>NC_138548.1:21050403-21650403 GCF_964273705.1 Natrix helvetica | reverse complement strand
GGACTAGATGAGGTCTGACGTTTTCTTAATGAGTGGCGTGTTTAGGTCAATGTTTTTCAATCCCAGAAACTGTAAGGTGTGTGGACTTCAACTCTGAGAATTCATGAGCCAGCATGAAGACTTCACCTCTTAACTGTCGCTGAGGGTGAAAAACAACTGATGTAAACATTGCTTTCGTTGTTCTGAAAGAGCTTTTAAAAAATAAAGTGCTCGTCTCAAGGCATATTTTTAGATTAGGGATTGTCAACCCATGGTAGCAATATGGGTTCTCCCCATGATCCCATTTCCATTTCCGAAAAGGATGAGGTTAACCAGTTTTGGCCCTTCCCCAAGTTGCAGCCAAATAAATGAAACCAAACCAAGCTAGTCATGACCTGTATGCACACGCTCAATAAAAAAAGTGTTTTACAGCTTCTTCTTAGGAGGGACAGGGGCCTCTGTAGCGCATAATATTTATAACAGCTTAAGCTACTGTGACAATTACAGGACTGCTGTAATATAGAATTTGGTTTCAGGCTGTATGTTGTAGTTTCATATTGAATTAATTTTACATTATCTTCATTGGGTCAAAAATTAATTTCTGGTTCCAATTCAAAGTGCTGTTGTCCTGTAGAAACAATAAGAATGTCCCCAAATTCCTTAGCCAAATTTAATATTCTAAGGATGAGTTGGGATAAATGATTGACCTGAAGCTTTGGAATGTACTATCCAGCAAGGCACTTTTGACACACATCTTTCCAGTGCAAAGACATTGTGTTACACTTGAATATTTTTTTTTAAAAAAAGTTATTAATTTACATTGGAACGAGAATGTTACTGATAGCCTACCATTATATTATTATAGTTAGATTCTGCAAAGCTTCATTAATTTTATATTTATAGTTTCAAAGTGCTGCAATCATGGCTTTGCAGATTGACAGAATTTTTATTTTTTTAAAAAATACATTGATCTAGTTTTATCCTTTGATATTAAAGATGATTCTAGGATTGATATGGCTGCCGCATCAATACATCTTCCCCTCCAGAAATTCATAATTTCAAGTGCCCCTATTCAGAATAAAGAAAGCTGTGGGCATGGAGTAGTTTGGTACATTATCTTATTTTTATCCGGCTTTGTATCTTGCAGTATATTCAACAGCACAAGCCCCTGCCTTTGACCATGGAACAAGCCTTGCAAGAGCTGAAAGAATATGAACAAATGGCTTCTTAGGCTCACTAGTCCTTTTCACCCTCAACAGACAGCACCAGTTTTAGAAAGAGGCAAAAGAAGCACAAAATCTTGGGAATCACAACTTGAAATATGCATTCAACTGGATTTTTTAAGAGAAACCTCAACAGAGATAAGAGAATGACTCTTCTTTGCTGCATTTTGATGTAATTATACAGTGTACAATTCAGTGCTGAAAATTAAAATCAAACTCTAAACTTTCCTCTACATCAAATGAGGAGTATCAAACGAGACTGAGAAAATATTCTGTTGCTGCATCACCTATTAATAAATCTCATCCTTATATAGAAAAAAGTTTTTATTGGAAGGCAACAGTAAATACAAGATGGTAGCTGACTCATGACAGAAGGGAGTTGAAAGATGAATAAATTTCACAGCTACAGTAAGTCAGTCTACAACAGTTGCTACCTTATGTCAAAATGGATGGCTGTGAAAGAATTCTAGCCTGGGAGGGAAATGGTTCTTTCAGTTCGCTCAGGGCAAGCCTTAGATCACTGAGAACTGATGATCTATATGGGCACCCACAGTTACAAAAGATGTTTTCAGACAGGGCTTCTAGGAATGCTTCGTATTTTGAAACAAGCAAGGAAATGCGATGGTGCTACAGATGAGTCAGTCTACAGCGCTCCTCTTAATTCTTCTTAAAAGGATATATACAAAAATATAAAAGGCCTAAATATTTTTTTTTCCTTGTTACAAATCCTTAAACATCTAGAAGTAACTATTGAGTGGTTAAGCCCTCTGTTCTGGATGGAGCTGTGATGGCTGCAGAGGGGTATCTTGGGGATTTAGAATGTACAGTAGATTCTTGATTCATTTGCCCAGTACTTGGTAGCTATCTGGCTTCCTCCACTTGAAACACCATTAGCCTTTAGGAGAAAAATATAATTGTCAGAAAAATTTAAATTGTGAATCGGGGAGTTTGAAAACGCTTCTGAAATGATCACCCCCTTATGTGCTAAAAAAAAAAGGTAGTCTCACACCTGAAGTTTTGATTTCAAAACATTTTGCATACCTGCACACGCTAGAAATTTATATAGCCAATCCAGATGGAAAGATTTGCTATTGGTTTGCACTGCCCCCAATTTCAAAACATGCAGTTGTTACTGGGTGTCTTTCAAATGCACCCAAGGTTAGTCCAAACATTACGAACTTAACATTATTCTTAGAAAGGTAATTACTTCCTTTTTATTCTTTTAAATATGCACACACTACATTCAAAAAGCCAAAAGATGGTGCACAGCAGCACCTTGCTGTGCTGCTTGTTAAGCATCAGTACCAAAAGCAGCCAACACATCTTCCTAAAACAAGAATTCCCTTTTAGCCAAAGGCTTGCTAACCTTATGGAAACCATCCAAAAGTTTATTTGCCCTGATTATTGTTAACCTGCTAAACTGGGCACTTACTTTCATCTCTGGCCTTCATACGAGCAATAAAGGAATAGCTTTTGTTCCTGCGATAATTCTCATAGGGATCGTCTAGGGATACTCCCACACCCTTATACTGATCCCATTTGTCTCTGATATCCCCTCCTTTAATAGGGTCCTGGATCCCTTGCTCCTTGGCACCCAAGCCCCCAGATCCACTCCATCCTGAAAAACACAGAATAGCATGATCAAGCACACAAAAATGTTCCAGTTGCCAACCAACAAAATCATGTCTATGTGTTCACTTCCAGTCATTCCAGACCAATTTTGCTCACTCCATGTACAGATCTGCCTCAGGAAAATTCTTCCAGAAGAGGAACTCCTGCATAAAGAAGTAGATTCAGGACCCTCGGTAAATATTTCACAAAGTAGGCTAGGAAAATACTTGGAAGACTTGGGTTTTTTGCAAGACTAGAGTAAGACTGCAATTCTTGCCATATATAGACATTACTGACAAAATGCAGCCAACCCTGGTGTGCAAAGAAATGATTCAGATGGGCCTAGATTCACGCAACCATGGTTGAGTCCATGGGATATGCAAACCATTCAACCCCCTCAGCATGTTAGAATCTCCCGTGTCGAATATAGTGTGCCGTTTTCTTACAGAATTACAAGGACTAAAAATTTCAAGTTACGAAAGATTTGAAAACTGCAGCTAAAAGTTGAGCATGTTGTGCAATCTTGGTTCAAAGTAACTCAACACTTCCGTTCCCAACTCGATTGGAAACGAAGTCCCCAGTCATCGCACATATGGGTAATAGGTACATTGGCAGAGAATTCTGGGAGCTAAAACCTCAACACCTATGTGGGAAAGCAGTGATTTCTCAGTACAGGAAACAAATTTGGAATACTGCCTGAAAGATAATGCAGGCTGAGAGAAATAGGCAGTCTTTCTTACCCATTTTCACCAGCATCTGATGTCCTTTATTCTCCTCTCCAAGTCTGGATTCTGGTATGGGAGGTCCTGAGCTGGAGCCCAATCCAGCTGCAGAGCTACATCAGTAAGCACAATGCAGTAAATCAGACATTTTATATATTTTTGGCTAACACTTGCTGAAGAATGACTAAACGAAGACAGCAACTGTGACAATGGCAAAGAATCTACATGGGAATTTTTTTTTTAAAAAAATACATTTTTGACTACCGTGTTAAGTTTCTCAAACATTTCAGCTTTTTGCCCACTTCTGAACCAAAATCTTTGTAGAATGAACAAGTCAAATCTTACGGAGGTGTCTGACTGCGAGATCGAGACCGGCGCCTCCTACTAGGGGAGTAGGATTTTGATCGGGACCTGGAGCGGGAGCGACTTCGGGAAGAGCGGGATCTGCTCCTACTCCTACAAAATACAACAGGTGAAAATTAGTTGCATTCTATAGACTACAAATGTACATTGTATGTTTCCTGATTCCTCCCTACCAATAAGGAAAAGCCTTGGAGCTGTTGATTTATACTAGGGAAGTAATCAGAAGGTATCTGTCAGGTGTGAAAGACCAGATCCACACTTGAAGGTTCAATGAAATTGATTTATTCCTAAAAGGAATACGAACAGTGAAGGCTCCTGGACTGAAAGACCCATAATTGGGTAGACCAGGTTGCCCTGATAGACCAGTCCCATGGGAGAAAAAGCACTTAATCTCTCCCCTGGTATAGCTGATAAAGTGAGGAGAACCCGTGACTTAGAGGTTAATACATCTAACTCAGTGTTTCTCAAACTTGGCAACTTTAAGTCCTGTGGACTTCAACTCCCAGAATCCCCCAGCCAGCATAGCTGGCTGGGGAATTCTGGGAGTTGAAGTCCACAGGACTTAAAGTTGCCAAGTTTGAGAAACACTGATCTAACTAATATGCAAGCATCCTGGGTTCGAATTCCAGAAAGAACATGGCTAACTGTTGAGAACTAAATAGCTTGAAATAGATCTATACTAGTCTCCCCTTTATTTCTTTGTCGGTAAAACATAAATTTAACACAAGAGCTACAACTTATACAAACACCACCTCTGTAGTTTTCCAACAATAATATTCAAGCTCCTAAGGAGACAATACAAAACAGTACATTCGCTAGTCAAGTAGAAAAACCCCACCGTCTTTGTAAACTTAGTTTCCTCCCTCCTTTGTTTTACCTGGACTGAGACCGGGAGTAGGACCTTGATCTGGAGCAGGATCGAGATCGAGACCTTGAATATGAGCCGGAGGATTTTGAAGACCTTGAATTGGAGCGGGAAGAAGAGCGTCCTCTGCTTTTAGACCTGCTGCGGGATTGTGAGGGGCCACTGCACCAGAAAAAGGAGGAAATAAAAATACGTCTTTTAACTGATACTGGAAAAGCAGCCTGCAAGTGTATCTAGCAATATGAGTTCAGGAAGTGAATCTGAATTTAAAATATGATCCAGTCCTGATGCACCTATTCCAAACAGCTGGCCTGGCTCAACTTTGATCTAACCATATCGCTCCTGACGGGCTTTTACTGGGTATTTTAATTATATTTAATTTAATTATCTAGGGGTTTTTAAAAGACTGTATTTTAATTGTTTTATTTATCAGCCGACCTCCTCCTTGTGTATGTCTCGGTATATGTCTCTGTTATGTTTGTTTTGTCCATATTTATTTCATATGTTTCATTGTACGCCGCCCCGAGTCCTTCGGGAGAGGGTGCGGCTAAGAAATAAATATTTATTATTATTATTATTATTATTATTATTATTATAGCCAGCCCCCCCCCCCCCCCCCCAAAAAAAAGAAGCTTCAGAAGATGAAATACTTGATACTTTTCACAATCCTGTAAACTTTGTTAATATGAGATGGGCTTAATGCCAAGTGTTTGCCAGCCTAAAATAAGGTCACATTTATGTTTGAGGAAGGGTTTATGATTGAGACGCATTCTGCCTATCTGTAGTAAATTTGGACCTATGCAAAAACAGAACTTTCCATATTTATGCATCACATATACAACAGTACTGTACTGTACTGTACTAACTGACAGTACTAAAAATGTAACCTTGCCTATGAAGTTTTGTTACTTTCACTACTAGGATAACATGAATGAAACCGCTACCTGTTTCTTTTCTCTTGCCCTTTGCGGCGCCGCGCTCGCATCTTTGCTCTAAAGAACTCATACAGTCCATTCTGCTCCCAGCCCTCACTGAAATAAGAAAACAAATAGAAAAAAGGGAGCGGAGAGAGAGAAATCAGTTTGCCTGCTTGTTTGTTTATCAAATGCATTGGCTGCCCATCTTGCCATAGGGCAGTGCTTCTCAATTATTTTCTGTCATGCCCCCCCTAGGAAGAAGAAAACATTTCGCGCCTCCCCCCCGCGCGACTGTAAATAGTATAATTTGTCTATAAAATTGTTATAAGTACACCTCTGCATAACATAGCACACCGATCTTTCCTCGTCTCCCACCGTAGTCACATGCTTCCTTTCCTCTTTCCCTCTTACTTGTCTATCCTTCCTTCCACCCTCCCTTCCTCCTTCCCTTCCTTCCTGCCTCCCTTCCAGTTCCCTCCTTCCTCTTTCCCCCTGCCTGCCTGCCTTCTTTCCTCTTTCCCTATCCTCCTATCCTTCCTTTCTCCCTCCCTTCTTCCCTGCCTCCCTTCCAGTTCCATTCTTCCCTCCTTCCTTCTGCCTCCTTCCTGCCTGCTTGCCTTCTTTCCTCTTTCCCTCTTGCTTGTCTATCCTTACTCCCTCCTCCCTTTCTTCCCTCCCTCCCTGCCAGCAGCTCCTCCAGCATCCCAGCTGAAAGCAGCAGCACAACAGTCGCCGTTACCAGGGGCGAAGGGGTGGCGGTGGCAAGATCGGGCGACCGCCGCCCCTTTGTCCCTTCCCCAACAGCAGCTGTTGCGCTTCCGCTTCCAGACGGAATGCTGGCGGTGGAGCTGCTGGCGGGGAGGCGAGCTACCTGCATAAAGACGCCGCCGAGGGCATGGCAGAATATATCCCGGCTTGAAGTGGCAGCGCTGGGGACTGCTCAGAGACTCATCAGAGCTGCGGGCTGGAGCTGTGCAAAAAGTCTGCTTGGGCTGGGGGGGGGGAGGAGGGAGGGAAGCCTGGGACAGCCATGCTTCCCTCCCTCCCACCCCCGCCCAAGCAAGCTTCTTGCACAGCTCCAGCCCGCGGCTCCAATGAAAATCCACAGCCCGAAGTGCTGCCACTTCCAGGCGGGATATATTATGCCTCGCCCACGCCGCCGCCGTTGCACCCAGATGGAAAGGGAGCCTTCGCGCCCCCCTTTACGGAGCCTCGCGCCCCCCCAGGGGGGCGCGCCCCACTATTTGAGAACCGCTGCCATAGGGTAACTCTGGATGACTTACAATATTAAAAAAATAAAACTATATAAATAGTATGCTACAAAACTATCAAACATAAAATACAAAATAGGATAGCTAAAAGATGGGTGGAGGGGAGGTGGGATCTGCTATTATTAATCTACAAGCCACCTCCAACACAAAGTCCTTCCTTTAGAGCCCCAAGCCAACTAGACAATAGCAATAGCACCTAGACTTATATACCGCTTCACAGTGCTTTTTACAGCCCTCTCTAAGCGGTTTACAGAGTCAGCCTATTGCCCCCAACAATCTGGGTCCTCATTTTACCCACCCTGGAAGGATGGAAGCTGAGTCAACCTTGAACCTGGTGAGATTCGATCTGCTAGATTGCAGGCAGTCAACAGAAGTAGCCTGCAGTACTGCACTCTAACCACTGTGCCACTGCAGCTCTTATACTCTTAAGGAAGATCAGGAGGACTGGAGCGGACCTGACTCCAGGGGGTGACCAAGGAGACTGCAGAATCCATAGAACCCTTAGGCCTAGCTCAATCTTTTTTACCTGTTCCTTGGCCTATCGTGGGACGGGGGACTATAAAAGGCTTCAACTGCAGCCAGTAATCTCTCACTGGGAGGCATCGGAGGGGGCAGGCGGATGTCCTTGGGATCCAAAGGCTTGTACTCGTGATCTTCCAGCTAAAAGGAAAAAAAAACCAGAGATTCAAATGAGGCACTTGTAAAAACTGGACCCTTAAAAACAACACCCTGCAGTGTGAATGGAGCTAAACCTCCAGTAACTGCCTCAAATAGAAGTCACAAGTGGAAACGAGTTACCTGGAGTTAAAAGAAGTTAGGTTCCTAACACTGATTAATTATTAATCCAGACACCTTGCCTCTCCCTCAACCATTCAGCAGGAACATTTATATGCTTGTGACAATACACAGGTTTCCCTTGGAGAGCCCATAATCCAGTCGTTCCCAAAGAAACTGTTGAAAGCACTTACTTTGACAAGGGGAGCCATGAGTCCAGCAGGAAGATCAAAGTAAGGGACGTTTGGCACCAGACTGGGGTCATCGTGGTTAACGTGAGGTGGCCCCTGCCTGCGCATGTGAGGTGGCTGTCCATTGAAGCCATGGGGGGGAGGTCCAAAGTCAGGATGCTGTGGCCCACCCCACGGAGGGTGCTCACTTATTCCAGGATGTGGCATGCGGTGCCCAGGGTGGTGGTGAGGTGGTCCAATTTCTGGAAAGGAATATCAGAAGTTCAAACTTGAAGTAACTCAAGGCAGTCTTTTGAAAAGGGGCTTATGCAAATAACAAGAGCAGGGCAGAGAACAGAAACAGATAGGAAACCCCCCTTTTTTAGTCCAGAAACAAGGTTAGAGAATGGAGATATATTCTTCCCGACCTTACCCCACCTGAGTTCTTCACACACATCAAAACTGTCTCACAAAGATTAGCTACACTATGACTGTTTGCCGCTTTCCTGGGCAAGGATTTATAAACTCAACTTGCCCCAGTAGCACCTTCAGGATTTCCAGGGCCTTTTCCAACGAGCTGTGTTTTAAATAGGGTGCACAAAAAGAGGGCTAGCCTGTGTAAAGAAATAATTCATGCAAGAATGTAGCCAGATTCAGGCAAAGGCAAAATTTTAGACCAAAGCAGATAAGTGGGTTGGGCTTTATTAATATAAAAGGTCTCTCCTATCCCTTTGGGGCTGAAAACCGCAACATCAGCACTTCTTCATACATTATAATTTCCACAACCATCAGTTTTAAAAGCCCACCACTTGGTTAATTTGACCCTGGTTTTGTTTTAAGGGGGTAGAAAAACAGGTGACCACAAGCATAATTTAGAAAAGCCATATTTTACAGAAAAGGTATTCAGAATCTTAAGTAGGAACACACATATGTATGCCTCCTTTTTCATTTTTCAAAATACCAATAGCATTTAGACTTAGATACTGCTTTACAGGGCTTTACAGCCCTAAGCGATTTACAGAGTCAGCCTATTGGCCCCAACAATCTGGGTCCTCATTTCACTCATCTAAGAAAGATGGAAGGCTGAGTCAACCTTGAGCCTGGTGATATTTGAACTGCCAAATCGCAGTCATCCGGCAGTCAGCAGAAGTAGCCTGCAGTATAGTACTGCACTCTAACCACTGTGCCATCGTGGCTCATGCGCTGTTTATGAGAAGACTGAGGATTTCTCAAATAGACAAAAGAATTTTAAAGGATCCTTTCTGACAGAAACCGGCTACCATACCAGTATAGTAATCAAGAGTATAACCCGCTGTTCTCCCCAGCCCTACTATCCACTCACCCTGAGGGAAATCCCCCTGAGGATAGTCAAAGCGATGAGGATATGGAGGCCGTTCGAAGGGATGCCTTGGGGGGAAGTCATCCTGCATGAAGCGAGGTGGGAAGCGGTTGAAGTTATGCGGATGAGGAGGCTGATTGAACTGAGGGTGCTGTTGGTGAGGGGGGAAAGGCCCTCTGAAGTGAGGTGGGCGCTGCATACGGAAAGGGGGTTCTCTCTGGCCCCCGGCCCATGGTGGCTGCTCATGCTGGTTGTTCCAGGGGGCTTCAAACTGATTATTCCAGGATGGGTCTGGTTGGTTGTTCCAGGGGGCTTCACGCTGATTGTTCCAGCCGGGCTCCCTCTGTTCGTTCCACATCCCCTCGTGGTTACTGTTCCATGGAGGACAGTGGGGAGGACCCTGGTGGTGTGGGAATGGAGGCTGATCGGGGGGCTGCAGAAGGAAAGACATAAAGTTGATTGGGGGGGAGGCTACTCAAAAACCCAAGAGCTTGACTAGATGCCGCTTCACACAAGAGATCTTCACGTCCAGAAATACCTCCCACTCTATGCATCCCAGACCTTCTACTAGTACCTGCTGTTGGCCCCAAGGTGTAACAGGATGAGGCTGATCAAACCAGGGCGGCTTATTTGAAGGAATGTGATCATGAGGCCCAGGTCCACGAGGTCCAGCTGCAGCAGGATCAGGGGGCCCAGCTCCGGTGGCTTCGTATTCTGTGGAGCCTGCAAGGGGCAGTGGAGCCTTCCCTTCGTCTGAAAACAAATCCCAAAGTGAGAAAGGACAGCCTCTTCCCTGGACACGCCATAAAATCAGCCCAGAGGAGACTGCTTAGGGCACTGCCTCAAAGCTTTGTTCAGGGAGGCTTGTTTTATTGGACAATCCCATCTAAGGAAGCCTAGTCATTAATATTCAGAATGCCCATTCACTGCATCCCCCAAAGTTCTCCGATAGCCAAACTAAGAGAGTTGAGCGGTATTTCTCAACCTTGGCAACTTGACGAGATGTGGCCCAAACTGGACTGGGGAAATCTGGGAGTTGAAGTCCATGCCTCTTCCAAGTTGACAAGGCCGAGAAACTCTGGATTAGAAGCCATTTTCTGGAGCAGGGTTGTCCAACTCAATTTCATTGAGGGCCGGATCAAGGTTGTGTTTGTCCTTGGTGGGCCAGGGTGGGCATGGCCAGGACATCACTCGTGTCCAGGGCGCCCCTAGTGGCCTGAGCGCTCCGCCAGCAAAAATAGTCTCCTGGGCATGTGCCCCCACCTCCACCCCAAGCTTCGTTTTTGCTGGCAGAGGGCTGCAGGAGGCCGTTGTGGCTGAAAACGGAGCCTGAGACGGCTGCATGTGGCCTCCCCAAGCTTTTGCTGGCAGAGGCACTGCGGGCTGGTCCTGCAATGTTTCCAGGGTGGCCCCACGGGCCAGATCTAAGCACCCTACAGGCTGGATTCTGCCTGTGGGCCTTGAGTTTGATACCCCTGCTCTAGAAAGACACAGCATAAACAGAGACTCTTTGTCATCTCAAAAGAGCTGTACCTGCTTGCGCAATGGAAGTAGCTGGAGGAGGAGCTAAGGCTGGAGGAGCTGGTTTCACCTCACTTTCCAGTGGGGGGATTTGCATCTGTGGCGGCTGCTGCTGCTGCTGCTGCTGTTGTGTGAGGCTGCTGACAAACTCCTCATGCTGAGTTTTCAAATTCTGAATCTGCTGCTGAAATGCAACCTGAATTGGCTGCACAACATTGGCATATTCTGTGATCAGAGTAGCCTGCAAAGGGGAAGGGGAAGAGAGGGTTGGAAAAGGAAAGATGTTTTAAAGTACCGGCATCGTAACTGAGAGTCCTGCCAATACGAAGTATCTTGCTCCATCTCTTATGGCTCTTTTCATCCAATGCCCATAATCAGATCAATTATCAAGCTAGCACCTGGGCTTGTATAACATACTCAGCCCAATTAGTTTGTTTTAGTATTTCGATAGCTTAATTTGTTACTTAAATTTTTTACTATAATTTTCAGTTCAATGAACTTGTAAATTAAAATAAGGTTGATGTTAAGACTCTAAAATTGAGATAGATAAATGGTGACTCTTCCAAGCTGAATTCTTTATGGATCCACACCTACAGATAGAATCTTGCCAAACTGAACCACTCTACTATCTGCATCTACCATATACTCTGAGAACCATGAGGGACAGTCTTCACCCTCTTTTTCTTACATAAAATATTTGGACTGAGCAGGCTCTTATTCCTCCAGAATGTACCCCATCCCTCCTGGAAATCCAGCGTATTACATTTCCATCAAAGGCAAGCACACACAAGATTGTTACTAGAAAACTGCTCAAGGCCTTTATCGGCATCAACCTTTTATTCTGCATAATGAAATAGCTGCTGCATTTTTGTTTGCGTGTTTCTGCTTTGCCCTCATGAGTATTTGCGTACACGCGTGCTGGAAAGCACAGGGCAGGCTGCATGGGTTCTTTGCCAGGTCACATGACAAAGGAAGGCAGCTTCCAACGGAGAAATCGACAGTATTCTAATCTATCCCCCACAGCCTCCATCTTAAGATTCATCGCAGCATGCTTTTCTCCACAAACTCAGTCTGACGTAACCCTCCTTTTTGTATTTCTGTAGCAAACTTCCTTTGCCAAATTAATTTGGTTCTGCTCTGCTTTTGGAGAGTTATCCTACCAGTAAAAAGGAGTTCCAAGCCACTTCATGTAATTTGTATCCAACAATTCCGTTGGGTTGAGAAAAATGAAAAGGGATTAGTTCAGTTACTAAGTAATTTCATTTTTTTTTTAAAAAAATACAGTTTACATGTCTGTATATTGATAGTATACTGAAATAAAGGAAACAGGATTATCTCTAATAATAATCTCAAGGCTATAAACAAGATTTTGGCAATTTCCTACAGTTAGAACAATTAATCAGTGGAACAACTGGTCTCCAGAAACTGTGGGTTCTCCAACACTGAAAGTTTTTAAGAGACCGGACAACTATTTGCCTGAAATGGTACAGTGTTTCCTGCTTGCGCAGGGGGTTGGGCTAGATGACCTCCAAAGTGCCTTCAACCTCTGTTATTCTATCTGGCAGAATGCTGGGCAGTATCCCAGGCCTTTCAAGTAGTGATATTACAAAATGTAATTATTACATGGCCACTTCTGTTCCCTCCTATCAGCAACTATGTTCTGAAAAATGTGTTAGGTATTTTTCTTCATGAGCCACAATGAGTCCTAAGAAAATATAGCAGGTTTCACTCAGATGAGCAGCAGAGGTAATTTGGCTGAAGAGATTAGAGTTGTTGACTAGCACAGTGTATATAAAACTGGGTTACTTAATGTACAGTCAGAGTCTGTGAACAGTAGCTGCCTGGAGTTCAACTTCTGTGAGAAATCCAGAGCATTAGCTGCAGTGAGCAGCAATACGCTGCCTTAATGCAATTTCATCAAGAATTCACTCCTATCTCAAAATTCCCTAGCACTACTTAATTTTTCAAACTGGCTATTAACATTTCTTATATTGTAGATAAAAAAAGGTGTGGGTTCTTTTTTTAGCAAAGAAAGAATGTAGACCTGAGGTCAACCGCTGGCTCAGACTAAACCTAACCCTGCACCCTTTCTACCAAGCCCTTCCTTGCTAAAAATCTAGTGCTAGGCCTTACCTGATACTGCCCGAGTCCAAGGGCTGGACTCTGGAGCTGCTGGATAATCGATTCATCAAAGTAGCCATTTTTCTCCCACAGCTGAAGGAGCTGTGGGAAATCAAGAGGAAGAGAAAGGCTGTTACTTGGCAGGCCGGACTTCAGGCAAGCTCTTGGCTGCCCCTGAAGTAAAGCCGAGCTGCTCACCCTGGCAATCTTCTGTTGTTTGTCCTCCTCCACAGCCAGGAAGCTAGTGCAGTAAATGGGCACCACCACTTTTTGCAGGGCTGCCAGGAGATCACGTTGTTGCTTCCGCTGGCTGAAAGCAAGGCAAGAAGGGCATCATTAGGGGAGTAGATTATTTTAAGGATGTAGAGTTCTTGACCTGGACATCTAAAGCATTTCAAGTCATGCGCAAACCTAGGTTCCTCTTCTATGTCTGTCAAGCAGACTTAATACAGATGCAATAACCCCACCACCACCAATGTCCCAAAGAAGAGAAAGGGGCAACATCATGTATATTTGGCTCCCCGTTTTTCAAAAGTTGCTAAAGTTTTTCAGCCAAAGCATTTTTCATCCAATATGTGGTATTTAAAATAAGGGTTTTGGTAGCCATTTCAGATTGTTTTACAAATATTTACTAGAATTATTTAAGTCAGGGGTGTCAAACTGGCGGCCTGCAGGCCAGATCCGTCACACACAGGTTATTCCCACCCCAGATCCGTGAATGGGGAAAACGTTGTAAAAGTCACATGATGGCAACATGACACGGCGAGTTTGACACCTGTGATCTAAGTGAACTACAGAGTATATGTCTTTAAATTCTCCATAGTGCCAACATGACATGCATATTAGTAACTCCTGGAACCTATCTTTCAAGGTGCATCTGAGCAAGCATTCATCATCCATTCATTTGCCCTGGGAACCTAAGAAAGATCCACTTCTCACCAATGGTGGAGGACGTCGTTAATCAGATAGATTAAATGTAGTCGCAGCTCAAAATGTGCCCCCTCGGCAGTGATCTGATTGCGCAGATGCTCAGCCATTAGTTCACAATGCTGTGGAGACTTGGCATTACTGAACATCCAGTTCTTTCCAGCCTGAGAACATAAAATGGTGTGAAAGTTTGCCATAGTAAACAAAAGTTCAGGTTCATAAAAAAGATCAGGCATAAAAAAAAAACCCCATCCAGGAACCTGGATAGAGTTCAAAAATATTACAATTTATTTCATGCTCCTATACACAAGAATTTGATCTACTAACGATCAAGGCAAATTGGTGCTAGAATCAATGGAATTCAAGGGGGACTGGACTTAGGTCTCTTGTGTGAGTAGTGAGACTTCAAAATGATGTGTTTGACCCATCAAGATTAGGATTATTGGGACTGTGATTTCTGCTGCTAAGCATCGCAACTGTAAAGTGTGACTGCATTGCTTACCAATGCAGCAACCTCTGCAGTCCTGTGCTGTTGTTAACCAACTTCCAGAGTCAGTAGTCTAGGAAACTTCCTACTAGCATCTCATAATTAAAGTCACTGGGGAAGCAGGCAGGAAGTTGCAAGTTGCACACAGGTAAGTGGGTGCTGCTGGGTGGTGGAGGAGGTGTCCATGAAAGTCAGGGAGAATGCATGAGAGGCACAAGGAGGGTGTATGAAAGTGCAAAGAATTATTATCTTTTATGCTAATAACTGTATCATGAACCCATGACAACACAACAGTCACAGTAGTCTACACAGAAGAAATCAGACTGAAATTATAAGCTATAACAAATAATTGGAGATCATTACGTGGATTCATACTTCACCCAAGAATTCACTTTCTCATCTAAAGAGTTTATATCAGAACTTTGAGAGCTATTTCAATTTGAATGTAGTAGTTTGTCATTCTTAACTCAATTTTTATAACTTTTCCAGTTTTGTAGATATTACCAGATCTGCTCAAGTTACAAAGACAGACCCATTTCATTGTTCTACTGTTAGTACTCCACATATCTTAAACCAATGGTGGAAACACTGCTCTAGAGAATAATGAAAATTGATGGACTTGATTGCTAACTCTAATATTTAAAGAGAATTTCATGACCATTTGGGAATCTTCTTCAAACATGTAGTAAACACTTTATCTATGTACCAGACACCACTTTGCTCTGATTTTGCCATTACTTACGGAGATAGCATCTTTGGTGCATGTGTCAATGATTGGTTGTAGCAAGTTATCAAACTCATTCATATCCAGTTGGGTTTCCTCCAAGACTTTCTGCATTTGTTGCTCAATACCCACAGCTATTGCAGAGGTGATTTGCTCCTAAAAACAGAGAATTAAAGAGGACAAGCCAAATCACCACTTAGCAGTCTCCAAATTTTCCTACTTAGAAATCATGTTTGACTGTAACACTTCTGTCATTTAATGATCCATAGCAGAGACCGTCCTTTCTTTTAAACTACAATTCGTTCTGATTGAGCTGTAAAGTGGCTAAAAATACTCTTCCCCCTCCCCTCAAAGAAAGCAATATGCCTGTCCGGAGCCAAATCACAAAGGAAGAATCCACCCAAATAAAAACGCCAGAAAAAGTACTCTATTTAGGTTTTTAGTATTCAGCCACCATATTTCAAATAAAGTATTTGCAGAGGGTATGAGAAAAACAAGGTAATACTTGGTAACAATTCTTCAGTATCTTTGAAAGAGCCTGTATTCTAAATATATTGGGCAAAATACTTCTGAATGAATCATTTTCACATCTTAAGTAAGCAGCATATTCCGCAGGAAATACAATATTTGCCAAGTACCTTGCAACTTTGATGTAGAGTTATATCAAAACCATTTGCGTGATTTACAACGGCTTGCCCAAACCAATCCAAAGTCTCAGCTCAACAATACTTTTGTCAAATCCATACCTGTCGCAGGGCAAGGAGGTGCTGCTCCTGCTGCTGCAGATTCCATTGGCTTTGCTGGATCAATTCCTCCATTGAAGGAGTCCCCTGAGGAGTGGTGATAGGGGCGGCAGGAGCCAAAGGTGGCTGGGGAATTGGCTGAATTGATGGGGCAGCCTCAAGATCTTGACCTTGCTTGCACAATACTATAAAGGAGGAGAACCAATTTCGTTGTATTTAAGTACAATGACAATAAAGGTTATACTTACACAGAAGACCCCTAAGATAGCCATGTCTGAATATTGGATCATATACTGAGTATATGATCCAATATATATACTCCCTTCCCCAGTTATCAAAATCCATAAAACATTTTGCAAACAGCATGTTGCAGGTGGAAAATTTCTCATCCCGATAAAGGAAACTGCTTTCTCTAGAAGTAAGGATCTAGAGAGTAGTTTTTAAAAATGGCTTCTTGGAAATGAGGATTCCAGAGTTCTTTTCCCTACCTAAGGCTACTCAGCAAAAGTTACACTTATTGTGATTTCTATGCACAAGTAATTCTGAAGTTATCCAAAGAAATTGGGACCTTCAGCTAAAATATTAACAGATATGCAGCAGCTTTGCTCTAAAATGATCAAGATCAAATTTCAAAATATGCAAGTGACATAACTTTTTTTTTCTACAACCTTCAGCAATCCCCAAGACTGTTTAAACTTCAGAATAAAGGGAGGAAATCCAGGTAGTTCTTGAAATTAAGATACATAGCAAATAAAGAACCAAGACAAGAATATCTAGCTTCTTAGATTACATCTAGCTTGAATGCTACATGTTTTTTTTAAATTCATGGGTCTCCTAAGAGTTCAATTGAATGACCGGCTGCAGTGAATTTCACCTGCTCAAATCAGTCATCCCCAAGAATATTATGGAACATCCCAAGGCGCAGAAGAGACGCAATGTAACGAACCCAAGAACTAATAAAGCCAAATAATACAACCATTTTATAGTCTCTCAGCTTCAGACAGCTCCCATTCTATTTGCAAAATGGGGCTACAAACAGCAATCCACTTTTTAGCATTGCTGATAACATATGGGATGTTTTGAATAGTTTATATTATCCACCGCAAATTCTCTTGCCACCCTCCTCCTTAACTCACACTGTTGCTGTTCCAGGGCCAGCTTGTATTTGTAATACCCATAGAAATCTCCTCCAAACAGAAATGAGAATTTAGGATTTTCCTTTTGCTTCTCCATTGTCATCTTTTCAAACTCAGGGCCATTTCGTGCCACAAACTGGGCCAGTTTGTCGATGACATTGCGTAGTTCTTGATCTGTGAAAAAGGAGGAGTAAGAGTAAAAAAAGATGCCACTGTGCATTTATAAAATTAAGAAATAACCTCTACTTAATCACCATATCTATAAAACATGACTTAAGAAGTGCCAAAATAAAACAGGGGATACCAATTGTACAAAAAAAAAAAAAAACCCAACCCCATCCCATATAATATGACTGTGCTTCCTTAAGTGGCAAGATTGATTCTCCAGTAGGACATTTTTTTAAAAAAAAATCTAAATGCTGGCAATCTACTTTGCATAAGTAATTCCAGATTCTATCCTGCTTGCTTTATTTCGCCTTTTATTGAAAACCTTTTCTTAAAAAAACCTTCATAATTACTTTATATTTATTTATTTTAAACACAAATAATACAAACAGTACATATACATCTGAATACAAAAAGAAAAAGGAAAAAAACCCACATATTACAGTACACCCTCACCCCTTGGAGACCTTCCTTCCCCCCCTTATATTTCATCATTTATAACAACAAAAAGATATACAATATATTCCAATTGTGCCCTTATCCCCTCCAAAACAGCATATATTCTTGAGTATTCCCTTTGCCTTCTACCAACACTGATTTTATAAAATCCCCCCCTATTTCATTATAATTATTTGCTCTGATCATCCCCATTTTAAATTTAATTTCTGTTGTTAATTTATCATTTGTTGCCATACCCCAAATTTCATTATACCACTCATTTCTTTGAATATCCTTCATAATAATCCTTCATAATTACCAGGTATTTTAGATCTTTTCTAATCAGACTTTAGACTTGTATTCTTATAAGAATAAACATTGTTTCAAACCATTAGGTGTTGGTTATTCTAGCACCTTTTCAGAGCTGAGAACCATTCAAACTACTTATCTCTTTTACCAAGGGGGGGAAAGGCAGCTGAACAGCTGTGACAGAAACGATGAACTAGTCTCCTATTCTGCTCAAGCAGGTCGCCTCCCTCATACCGCCTGCCACTCCTGCCAGCGCTGCACGGCCTGTGCGGGTGGGCATCAAGTTACCGGTTTTTGAAAGTTAGGGGAAAGGGTTAAGGGGGCGTGGCCTTGAGGTTAATGTGGCTTAGGTTAAACATTGTTTCTCCCACATTTTGAGTTGTGGAAGCCTCCTGGCCTTGGAAAGCACCGTCAACTGGGTCAAAACCGTTCCCCGAGGCCCCTGAGCATGTACGGAGTGCCTAACCCCTTGGAAGACTGGCTTCTACAACAAGCCAAAAGACATAACGTTGTTACGAAGCATCCTCCCCACTATCAGGCCAGGTTTGGGGATAGTCGAAGCTGATCTGCTTATTACAGAGACAGACAGACATACACACACAGCCTTTGTGGCCCACTCACCCTCCGAGGTGCCCTAAAGACTCACCTTCGGGCGGGGGCAGCAGTGGCGGCGGCGGCGGCGGCATCTCCATGGCGGTAAAAAGAAAAGGAGGACAGCCACCCAAGAGCGCCTTCGGTCACGCTAGGCCCCGCCAGCCGCCGAGCGCTCCTCTATCGTAAAAGAAGCCCCGCTTGCGACATCGCTTCCTCAATTCTTCGCGCGAGGTCGCTCTTGACGGCTTCGTCGCCATGGAGATTCTGACTCCTCCCCTCCCCCCCACAGCGTTTGAGGGTGGAGCAAGAGTTTCGCCTCGCGGACCCGACTCGCGGCGAACCAGGCAAGCTTTTTGCCTGGCCAATCAAGAGGCTTCCGATTGAGCGCGCAGACTTGGCGGGGGAGGGGGCGGGGGGATCGCCTCTTCATTCATAGAAAGTGGCGGCTAGAGCGTCTCGCGCTATGCTCTGAAGGGAGGGGATTTGAGCAACGTGCATTTTTTTTAACAGGGTGATCAAATATTGTAGATTTCTTCGGCCCCGTTATTTTTACGTCTGCCTAGAGAGGTTGGCGGAATCTCTTTACTGAGATGAGATTATTTGCACGCTATTTACACGCGCACACAGATCTTTCTATGGCCGTTTCTTGACTCGCGGTGACTCTGGATGGTTTACAAAAATAACCCAATATACAAACAATAAAAAACAATTCACCCCCACCCCCGCAACATCAATCAATCTGACAAGCCACTTGATGGGCTTCTTCGCACTCTGGGTTACCCACGCCCGTTGGCAAAGCCAGGTCTTCAGGGTCTTGGAAAGTGACGACCCTTTGAGAGCTGTATGCAACGAAATTCCATTTTAATGTATGCCGGTTAATATACATTCAAAGTGACAATAAAAAGTTTCGTGTATTCTGTTTCGTTTGTTTGTTTGTTTGTTTGTTTGCCAAACATGTATAAGATAGCAGGTATAAGTATGAACATAAACATGAACAAAGGAAGTAGATTGGTAGGTTCCGGATCCCGTTGCAACCAGTACGGTGCAATGGGGCCCAGCGTCCACCACATGAATGCGCGCAGTTTGGAGGGGTTTACCTGGAGTTTGAATCGATCGTTTGCCCGTGTATTATTGTGCTTGAAGCTGAAGAAGTTGTTGACAGGTAGGACATTGTAGCAGACAATTTTGTGTACCATGTTTACATTGGACCGCAGGCGGTGCAGTTCCAGATTGTCCAAGGCCAAAATTTCAAGCCTGGTGACATAAGGGATTGTGAGTAGAGGAGTGGAGTACTCTTCTCGTGAAAGACTTCTGAACCAGCTCAGTCTTGTTAATGTCCAATATATAGTGTGGATTCCAGGCGGATGAGCTATATTCAATAATTGGTCTGGCAAAGGTTTTGTATGCCCTAGTTAACAATACAATGTTACTTGAGAAGAAAGATGCTTCGCAAGATTAGGTTAACAACTTTTAATGCCTTTTTGGCCATGCTGTTACATGGCTCTGGGGCTTAGATCATTTGAAATTAGTACTATTCTATTCTGTTATGTTATGTTCCTGAATTTCCGGTTTGCCCGGAGGGCCAGTTTTTCGCATTCCGGAGGCTTCAGGGAAGCCTCCGGAGGGTGAAAAACAGCCTCAAAAGAAGACCAGTGTGCACATGCATGCTGGCCAGCTGACAGGGCAATGCCTCACGTGCCCTGACAAATGGCTCCATGTGCCACCTGTGGCACGTGTGCCATAGGTTCACCATCACGGTTCTATTCTATTCTGTGTCAAACTAGGGGCCAATCTACTCTCCACAGAGATGATGTTCCAAAGGAAGGAAGCCACCACGAAGGCTCTTACTCTGGGTCCCACCAGATGGATCTTAGGAGAGCGGCAGTGGTGGGTTCTGGATCCCGTTGCAACTGGTATGGTGCAACAGGGCCCGGCGTCTCCCACATGCATGCATGCAGCACATGCGCGCAGCACGCACATATGTCCTTACCTCCTTGATGCCTCCTTGATGCTCCAGCTGCTCGGTGCAGCGTCGCACAAGCGCCCTACACTCCCTGTGCATGTGCAGAAGCACTGAAGAGTCAAATACAGGTAAGGAGCTCAGGTGGGCAGGTGGGAATGGTACCTGATGTTCCTAGCAGCCACTAATATGTCCATATCAGGGCGTACTGCCTGTAACCCACCACTGGAGAGGGGACCCGCAACATTCATTGCATCCCTGCTCTGATGAATCCAATAGATGCGACCAGGAAAAGTCTCTTATCTGCACATTAAAAAACTTGGAAGCTGCTCATTTCACTCACAGAGCCAATAAAACATACCATGTTTCCCTGAAAAATAAGAGAAGATCTTATTTTCTTTTGACCCCCGAAATAAGCACTTGACCTTATTTTTGGGGAGGTCTTATTATTTTTGATGTGCAGGAGGTGGCGATCGTGGTCATCTGATGGCTGCTGCTGTGTTGCAATAGTTTTGGGGAGGGCTTGTGTTCAGGGGTGGGCTTATTTTAGCACATGCACTCAATTGCCCGATTGGGCTTATTATCCGGGGGAAGTCTTATTTTTGGGGAAACAGGGTAGTTAATTTTCTGTCACGTTAAACAATTACATTTTGGCAACATCCTTGGACCTATGTGTTTTTAGACCTTTGTTATCACAAGACGTCAGTAACAAGGTCAGGAAAATGTCTCTGTAAGGTTGTGTAGGAAATTATCACCCAGCCCTCTCCCAGAAAAATGAAATACCCTAGGAAATATTGCAAAGGCATAATATTACATTTCCCTGGATGTGAAAAGGGAGAAACATGTTTTAAAGACAGAGTAGTTCCCTGCAGCTTCCTGCCCCCATCCCCTTTGTCAATGGGCCATGAAGATGCCCAAGCCAGTCCCTTTACATAACACAGAGTTCTCCCCTTCAGCTCCAGGGGGATGGGATTAAGGCATGATTAGCCTTTACCCACTCACCACATGGCATCCGAGAACTCAACCAAACCTGGATTCAAGACACAGCCTAGAGAGTTGCCCCTGTGGCCCCATGGGAGTCTGACAACCAATCAGAATACATTTCTTACACAGGAACAGGAAACAGAGAGGTGGGGCTGAACAGATTATAAAAAGCCCAACAAGCCTGTTCCTCGACCCTTCTCTTCTTATCCACCCAACATTAAAGCATGTGATAGCCTTTTCTGTTCAGGACTCAAGCCATGTGGTCCTGTCCACCATTAAACCATCTTTCCAAGCAGCCTCCATGTCTCCAGTGTCTTTTTCCCCACTTGGAGCCGAACCCAGAAGGACATTTCTTTCAACAGTTGCTTACCTTTTTCTATCATAATCACCTAGCCAAATGTGCATTCTTGCTCTCCGGTGGACTCTGTTTGCGGATGGAGATCAGTAATGATCAGAGAAAAGCTTTAAAGTTGTTTACACAACCAATAGGCCTTGATGGGAAGGCTTGCTGTTGTCACTGCACTTCTCTTCAGTGTTGTTTTAGGTTTGGCTCCCACCCCAGACGACCTCCCTCTCAAAATCAGCATTGCTTACCTTCTGAAGGCACAACTTATTTTTAACAAGAAAACAAAAGATGCCAGTAACATCAAGTAGCAGGCAGGGGGAATTGCAATAGCACATAGACATATGCTTACAGATAGTCCTCGACTTACAACCACAATCGAGCCCAGAATTTATGTGGTGAAGTGAGAAATTTGTTAAATGAATTTTGCCCCCTTTTACGGCTTCTCTTGCCACATTTGTTAAGTGAATCCCTGCAATTGTTAAATTAGGAATACGATTGTGAAGTGAATCTGGCTTCCCCAGTGACTTTGTCAGCAGCTCACAAAAAAGGATCACATGACCCCCGGGACACTGCAACTGTCATAAATATGAATCAGTTGTCAAGCATCCTAATGTGAATCACGTGACCATGGGGATGCTGCAACGGTCCTAAGTGTTAAAAAATGGTCATAAGTCATTTTTTTACCAAGTCAATGCCTTGGTAAGGCCACACTTGGAATACTGCATTCAGTTCTGGTCGCCACAATGTAAAAAAGATGTGGAGACTCTAGAAAGAGTGCAGAGAAGAGCAACAAAGATGATTAGGGGACTGGAGACAAAAACATGAAGAACGGTTGCAGGAACTAGGTATGTCTAGTTTAATAGAAAGAAGGACTAGGGGAGACATGATAGCAGTGTTCCAATATCTCAGGGGTTGCCACAAAGAAGAGGGAATCAAACTATTCTCCAAGGCACCTGAGGGTAGAACAAGAAGCAATGGGTGGAAACTAATCAAGGAGAAAAGCAACTTAGAACTGAGGAGAAATTTCCTGACAGTTAGAACAATTAATCAGTGGAACAGCTTGCCTCCAGAAGTTGTGAATGCCCCAACACTGGAAGTCTTTAAGAAGATGTTGGATAGCTATTTGTCTGAAACGGTATAGGGTTTCCTGCCTAGGCAGGGGGTTGGACTAGAAGACCTCCAAGGTCCCTTCCAACTCTACTATTGTATTGTATTGTATTATTGTATTGTATTTTTTTGTACGGTTGCAACTTCAGTCACTAAATTAATTGTTTTAAGTCAAGGACTACCCGTAGTGCTTTATAGTACCCTCTAAGCAGTTAACAGGGTCAGCATATTGACCCCAACAAACTGGGTCGTTTTACTGACCTCAGAAGGATCGAACCTGGTTCAAGTCAACCTTGTAACCAGTCAGGATTGAACTCCTGGCAGTGGGCTGCAATACTGCATTCTAACCACTGCGCCACCACGGAATGACTGGTGTACCCTAACGGAAGAATAAGAATGAATGTGGGTCTGCAGAGGGAGAATACAGATGAGTATAGCTAGTCCCTTATTTACAGCAGTTCATTCAATGACTGTTTGAAGTTACAACTAACTTTTTCATGCTAACACATCACTGCAACATCCCCATGGTCGTATCATCAAAATTCGGACTCTTGGCAACTGATATTTATGACTGTTAGTGTGTCCTGGGCTCATGTGATCAACTTTTGTAACCTTCTGATAAACTAAATTAATGGGGAAGCCGGATTCATTCAACAACCGTGTAACTAACTTAATAACGGCAGGGATTCACTTAACAGCTGTGCTAAGAAAGGTTGTAAAATGGGGCAAAATTCATTGTCTCGCTTAGCCACAGAAATGTTGGGCTCAATTGTGGTTGAGATTACCTGTATTCAGGAGTGGAATAGATACACCGTGTTAGGAAATCAGGTTAGTTTTTTACAGTGCTAGCAGAACTATTGCCTTACTTCCTTTTAAAAGCAAAAACTATTTTCATAATTTTCCAAGTGGTCTTCATAAAAAGGACTGAGTTCTGCCAAAGGAAACAGATCTCACATAAAGGGTTACTTCAATAGTGGGGTGCAAAGCAGCTAAGTGTTAAAAGTGCTAAAATGAGTGATATCAAGAGCCAGTGCATTGATTACAGTGCTGGACTGGGACCACAGAGACTGAATTCATAGCCCTTGGGAGTGATTTTGGGTCAATCACTGTTTCAGTCCAACCAGTGGTGGGTTGCAGGCGGTATGCCCCGGTACAGGTGTACCACAGCCTGCCCAGAGCACCGGGTACCATTCCGGTGCTCCGGAGGGCTCACCCGCTTGCCCGAGCTCCTTACCTGTCCTTTAAGCCTTTGGCGCTTCCGCGCACGGTGCATACAGCGCCTGTGCGATGCTCCGTTGAGCAGCTGGACCGTCATGGAGGCGTCACAGGTAGGTACGAGGCATGCACACCATGCACGTTCATGTAGGCGACACTGGGCCCGTTCCAGCCATAACGGTTGGAATGGGCTCTGGAACCCACCACTGAGTCCAACCTACTTCACAGGTTGCTCTTGTGAGGATGAAAATGGAGACCTTCATATGAGCCCCTGTGAAGTTGAAGAAAAGCAAGCTAGATACGGAATAAATGTTTATTTATTTATTGGGTTTGTTTGCCACAATAAGGCACAAACCTGTGGCATATATTAACATCCATAATGATAAGATGATCTGAAGAAACCAGGCATTGTGGCTCCAGAAAGAATGAAAATCCATAAGTCTTATTACAATTCAATATTTTTAATGGTGGGAATTCTGACTGACTCATATGCCCTGGTACTGGTAGAGAGGAGAAAGAAGTTGCCTATAATCTTTAGGAAAAAATGCTGTTACTTTCAACATAAATTCAATCAAGAAAGTTTCAACTTTGCAGAATTCAGCTTTATTTACATATTCAAATTTAAAAAGCATAATTACAACACACTTTGTTTTATCCAATTTTTAAAATGTGCAGACTAAAAAAATCATGGTTCCTGTACACTACAAACAAAACCTGAAAAAAGTTCACCTTACTTTAGGACAGGAGTGACTGCATTTATTTATAATATATACATCCACACCTATTAACTCAATTAAATATTCCTTTTTCAGACATTCTCAATGCCATATACAAACCACCGAGATTGCCCCTTTGAAAGGCAAGTGACTGACTACACAAACCTAAACATTTATTTGGAAACAGGCAGGTCCATCTTTCCAGTTTGAAAAGAAGAGACTTCCAAATTATTCAGAATCAAAAGCTGAAGCTGGCTCAGGGAGGCTCCGCGCACCCTTTCCCAAGCTGCCCCAATTCATAAATGACGTAACTTTTTGAAAAAGTTCCTCCCATGGCAGGGGAGCCTTAGAAATGTTTTAAGACACAGAAAACAGCAAACCAACTTGCCATGCTGCCTAATATGCAGCTTGAACCTAACACTTGTGTTCATACAAAGGAAATGTTTCAGCAAAAAGAAATAAGATACTAGAAGGCATGTCCAGGATGTGTTGATTCTGCTCTAGTTCTTTTGTTGTTCTTCATGCTCCTAGTAACTCTTAGCATTATGGTTCTAAAAGTAATTGAAAAGGAAGAGTCTTCAAAATTATTAAGGAATTTGTCCTTTACTAAATTCAAATATTCTTGAACTCTATAGCATAGCTTTCTCCAATCGTTTTTTCTTCAATTCTCATAATTTCCAGTTATCATTGGAATTTGGCCATGTTGGCTGGGATTATGTGAAGTAACATCTAACAAGTTTGGAAGACACCAGACTGAGCGAACCTGGCATACCCTGCTCATCACTACTTTCTAGTATCCTTTGGTGTTTACAAACTTTGTCAGTCCACTTTGACTTCTGCAGGCTTCAGAAGCCGCCATCCAAGACCTTCATTTGGCTATCCAGGGATGTACATTTAAAAAAAAAAGGCAAGGACATATGTAAATAGTCCTTAGCATGAATTTTCCAAGCACCAAAAATGTCCCTTTTAGTGAGAGACACATTTTTTACTTATTTACAAGAATAAGTTGCTTGTTGAATCTTAGATCTAAAAGCCAATTTTTATAACTTTTACAAGCTAGCTTTTTGTTCTAGTTGATTGTTTGGCGTTGGGGGAATTACGGAAATTTTACAACACATTCAAAGCCAAGTACACACCGGGATTTCCAATTACATATATACAAGTACACGTGCACCCCTCCCCCAAGCACACACACACACATACATGCACTGTTATCCTACCACTCACCCCCTCCCAAAACAAATAAGTATAAGAGTAGATGGGACACCTAAAATTAGTATCTCAAGCAGGCCCAGAATAAACAAAATACTCCAAATGTTGAACTTCACATATATGTGAAATTCACCGGGAACCTTTTTTTTTGGGGGGGGGGGGGCGGAATCTAATATATGTACTCTCATCACATGTAGGGCAAAGTCATACCTCATGCTGCTCCCTTATTTTGGCTCTAAGTGGGCTACAACTTCTGAAAACTAAAATAGTACATTAGGACTACACTAATTACGATCAGCATCCTGTTAGTAAGACAAGATTCCCAATGTCTCTCACTGCTTCAGAGGATCTAGGCAGAAGGAAGAGAAAATGAATCTCTGTCCAACCTGACAGAGTGAAAGGATACAAAGGGAAGATATGTGATAACATACTATAACTTACTGTCTCTTACTGTTTTATATTGTATTCTGGACTCTTAAAAATCAAAATTGTTATCAGCTTTGCATCGTTCAACCATCAATGAGACTGGAATGTTTAATCGATAGTAGATAGTAGAAGTTATTGCAACATAGGAACCTGCTCTTTACTGGTCCTAAACTGGGTGAGATCTCAAATGTTTATGATATTCTTTTCAACTACATTTATAAAAAATCCCACAAAGTAGACTCACTCTCTTTGGACAAACACTTTTAGTATGGAAATTACTTCACACACATGTAAGAATAATATCCACTTTTAAATATTGAAACCTTATGTCCTTCTCAAAAATGAATGAGCTATTTTTGTTTTATAAATCTATGTTCCCCCATTTTTGATTCTGGTCTCCTGCTCAAACTGTACAGAAGTAATTTTCATTTTGTTTCCACTTAGTGGCCAGGCATGCTCATGTTAAGTCCAAGTCTTGTTGTTTTGTTCTTCCACAGCACACGTCTTAAAAAGAGAAAAGCACTTTCCCACTTTATTCTGTTTGCCATCTGTTTTAGTATTATAAAAAGAGAGGGACATTGGTAAAGAGACATTCCTGTTTTTCTGCTCTAGGAAGAAGGCAGAAGAGATGAAGCCTAAATAACTTGGAAGGAAAATAGTGCCCTCTTGGCACAGTTATCCTAAACCTTTTGAAATCCTCTGGGAACAGAACAAGGCCAAAGTAACTCCCCGCCCCTCACTTACCAACCCCTGCAACCTCCCCATATTGCAGCCTTCATGAGGGGCCTTATTACAGAAAGCAGACCTTCTTTTCCAATTGCATACAGCATGGGTGGCTCCCTTTCATCCAGAGCATTTTCTTTTCCACACCTAGGTTAGAGAACTCACATGTCTTTAGCTTCCCTTTGCTCAAGGAGAGAGCAGTTTTAAGAAAATCAAATGGGACACCCTAAAATGGGTGTGTATATTTTGCCTTCCCCCCATCAGCAGGGTCCAGTCAAATTTTAAAAACAAACAGACCAAGGTATTTGGCTCCTGTCTAAGACTTGCTTTCTTGTATCAACTAAGGGCCTCTGTCTTACCTGGGCAACCCAGAAACATGATTACAAACATAAGAACATAGTGGACACGTCAGAAACTTCTGCTGAAGATCTCAGCTAATCATAGTGCATGAGAAAGAACTAGTTGCTCCAGTTTCAGTACCCAGGAGAAGAATTCTTAAGAAGCAAAAAGCAAACGTCATCCACAGCAGGAAATAAAAGTATGAAGATTATTTCAAAGAGACAACATAAACAATCCAGTACACTTCTCCAAGTCTGACATCAGGACAGACCAATACTCATAGTGGTATTTTTTTAAATGATCCTTGTAAACTAGGAGACCAGAGCCCTCAGAAAATAATTCCTGAAGCTGCATGATATTATTATGAAACTTTGCCCTATGGAGCAAAGATCCATGGATCTCTTTGCTTCACCTTTTTGTATGAAGGGGGGGGGGGGGAAAAACCCAAACAAAAAAGGCTTTGAGACCATGATTAAAACAGGAGCAGGAGAGGGAGGATTTCAGAGCCATACTTGCTACACAGTGCCAGCAGAAAACTCCTGCTATTACATGATTTTTTAAAAAAAGAATAAATTCATTCATTCTTTCACCAGAGACTAGAAACTGCTCCCCATTCTTCTTCATTTTTGGCAAACCTCCTCGTAATGCTGCAAACGAAGGCAACCAATGAGCAGCAAAGCTACCTTCATTATAGAATACAACAACTGTCTCCTCTTTTCCACAAAAAAGAGGGTCGGAGAAAAAGAGTTGGGGTGTTTTTTTTTCCCATTTTGAAAATAACTGGAAATGAATGGCAAAAGTAAGGCAGAATGCAAACTCAAAAAGATCTAAAACCAGGCGTGAAAAGAAGGGAAACTGGCCACGCTTGTGCTACCGTGGACAATCAACATGTTCAGGGGCATCTGGTGACCACAGAGTCTCAGAGGCTACAGAACTGGGGCTTTTGCATGGCCACATTTTACCTGATGAAACCCACCCCCGTGGTTTCTTCCACTAGCAACTATTGCTTGGCATGCAGTACCCTCTTCTATAGCATTTATCCCTCCATGGGACATATGCACAGACCGCGGCTATTCCTTGAGACTAAACAGTCACACAAGTGGAAGGGGAAAACTCCATGTGGAGAGTTCACATTGTTTTAGCAATGAATATGCCCTCGCTAAATATCATAGCGACTGGAGCTATAGAGTGTTGGATAGTTCTGCCGGGAATACTGGAAGTGATCTGCGAGGACATTGCCTCTGCTGCTACCATACTGGAAATCTCCATGATGTGCAAAGGAGGCAAGTCCATTCTGAGACTTTTCTGGGGTACTCCAGCGCCGATCCATGTTTGTTAGATCTCCTGTCGTGATAGGAAGGAGCTGCTTTTTTGTTTCCTGGTTTGCATCGTATTTGGTCTGTAAGATAATTAACATGATCAGCCTCAGAAATCAGAATATCTAATCAAGTACAAACAGCCTAAAGACAAGGGATACATTAACTATCTTGAGAAACATTAAATGAGAAACTGTTAACTTGCTCTTTCCATTTATTAATGAGAAATCACTAACTGCTCCCATTGGTGATTGATAGGATTAAGAAGTCACCTCAGAGTGTAGAGGATTGAGTAAGGAGTCCATGTGATAAGACACTATGGTAGGCTTCCATCATAGCAAAAGGAAGGACCTATGTCTGAGGAGCAACATGGAAGTATTGCCTTTGGAGTCTTGGAGCAAATAATAAGTCCTAACAGGGCAAGACATAAACTCAAGCCTGATTGGTCAGTTCATTTGACTTCTAGAGTCTCAAATGAAGCCCCTCCCCGCTTTTGCATCATAAACCAAGCATGTCAATATTCCTGTAAGAGAATTGAGCCAGACTGACTCCACTTTGGCTGGATGGGATCAGTGAAGCAAAGTGGGTGTGGCCATATCACATTCACAGACAGAGGTAGGATTTTTGTTGTTGTCATTTTTGAGAGGAAAGCAGAGTTCTTTGCATTTTTTTGTCAGTACTGAACTGTAACTTGTTATATTAACTGAGTTGTTTTAGTGTAGTGGGCTGCTAAGATTACAGGCCACTAAGGAAGCCCACAAGGCACATCTACCTTATATAGTGTCAAAGTTTCTTTGTGATATTTTGAAACAACATATCACCTCCTTCGCATTAAATTCAACTACCAACCTCAGGTAAGAGGGTAGACTGTTAAAGGCCATTTCAGCTCTCAAGACTGGGGAACTATTTCATTTGATTATTTTATCATACTCATCTTTTATAATAGTTATAGTAATAATTAGTCTTGAGTAATTTTTAAATGGTATTGAAAATTGTCGCATATTTATACTGTAGCTTGTGAGAAATCAACCTAACTTTTGGGTTATCTTTACAATATTTGTCAGAATTAACTCTGTTTCTGTTTTCTTCCTAAAAGGTTAAGGCACACATTGTTTAGTTTTCTATTTCAAAACCGCGGAAAACCATGTTGTTGATTTTGTACCACTGAAACTTGGCAATGTTGAGGACCGATGGAAGATAATATTTGTAGCTCTAGACTGAATTGTGGGGTCTCTGGTGCTCTCTGACCTTGGTTGCTTTCTTGCAGGCCTTTCATTACCAAACTAGATAAACATGATCAGTGATGATGTCACCTGGTTTGATAATGAAACTGCCAGAAAATAACCCAGCTATCTGCAAGAACAAAACCCAGCTCAGAGAATACCAAGGATTCTGTATGTTGAGGAGCTACAAAAAAAGAGAACAATGGACCACTATGGACAACACTTAAAGTACAGCTTCATTCACAGAATATTTGATTCGAGAAATCAGGAGATAAGGATCCACAAAGACAGAAACATACCCCTTTCTCAAGTCATTAATGAAACTCAAAAGTTAAGCAGAAGGCGTTCTGTTCATTTTGAGGAAACAGGAAATGACTCCTGAGCTAGCCCCACCATTTAAAAAGTAAAACCTCAGTTATGGTTGAATTCCAGTCTGAGTTTCAACCAGGGCTCAGAGAATGCTTCAACTACATTCATTTTTCATTCCCTGTTTGGCCTGAGGTTAAAGGAAGATTTTTCCACTGGCTACATACCTTGTTGTACAAAAACACTCCCAGGATAGCAGTCATCATGCCCAGAACATTGGTGGAGGTAACAGGGTTGCGAAGCATGATCAGGGAGACACTAATGACGGTGATCCTTTTTGTGGCATTTGCAACAGAATAACTCAAAGGGCTGATAAGGTTCAGGATGCTGAAGGCAATGACATTCTGGGCAAAGTTGCAGAAACCGCTGATGGCCAAGAGAAGGATGGTCCATGGCCAATGAGCCATTGAACTCTGTGGGAGAAACAGCCTGTGAGACATCAGCTCACTTAAAAGGAACAGAAACAGCCACAACACACTGCTTGTGGTAATTGGTTGGGTGTAACTTAATATGTCTCTAATTAGGCACCAGGATTCCCAGCTTTCAATTCCAAACATTGTTAAAGATATAAAGATACTTTAAAGTAGGCCTGTACATGATGTACCCATCTGCAAGTCCTTATATAAAATGTAATTTTTCCCCAGTATCATGTTAAAGTATCTTTTTGCCTGTGATTCCAAGTCACTAAATATACTTCACCATTTATTGACATAAGACTATTTTTATATACACCATAATCATTGTATTTAATTTCTCGAGTAAAGAATTTTCAGTTATGATATATCCTTAGATAGAAATGTCCTTTATTTTTTAACATTTCACTCAAAAAGTACCTCTTAGTGAGAGCATAAATGAAAGAGCCATGACAATTGAATCATCAGCTTGAAAGTTGATCTATTAAACTAAAACTGGGAAACAAACTCTGCATCAAGTGGAAGATCCAACAGGTTCCTAACAAACCTAGCAGACAACTTTGTTTAACAAAAAGTAGAGACGGGAACAAGGAGATCAGCCATATTGGACTTAATTATCACTTAACAGAGAGGAAATGATAGGTGTTGAAGCCACAGGAACCCTGGGGGCAAGTGACCATGCAATATTAGAATTCAACATTATGCAAACACAAGTAGTAGAACAAAGTGAAACTAGAGTCTTGGACTTTAAGAGAGCTAATTTCAATAAACTTAGAGAGAGCTTGGGAAAAATTCCATGGATGAGAATCCTCAAGGGGAAAACAACTCAAGAAGCTTGGGAAATTTTGAAAAACGAGATTACAAAAGCCCAGTCTAGCACAATACCAATGAAGAAGAAAAATAACAGCTCCCAAAAGAAACCAGCATGCCTGCATAAAGAACTCTCTGACAAATTGAAAGACAAAAAAGATACCGTGTTTCCCCGAAAATACAACCTGTTCTGAAACTAAAGCCTTGCCACATTTTTCACGTGGGCAAAATATTAGCCCACCCCAAAAATAACCCCCCTGGACAACCCCCCCCCCTCCGGCCAGGCAGAGCACCGCTCACTGACCTAGCGTTATCCCGAAAGCGCCAAGTTGCAGGAGCCGGGGGGGGGGGAGCGCTCACGTTGCTTGCCGCCTTCGGGATACCGCTAGGTTGGAGGGTGGCGTTCTGTCTGGCCAGAGGGGAGAGTTGCCGGGCGGCTGCTCCCTTATGAACTGGCTCCCGAAGAGCCGGGCACAGCCTCAGGGGCGAAGCAGCCATGAGGTAACCATGCTCACAAGCAGCCGCCCGGCAAATCCCCTCTCCAGTTGGGAAGAGCGCCATTCACTGACCTAGGAGGTATCCCTAAGTTGCCAAGCCATGTGGTGCTCTGCCCGCCCCCCAGCTCCCGCGGCTTGGCACATTCGGGATACCCCCTAGGTCAGTGCATGGAGCTCTGCCTGGCTGGAGAAGGGGGTTGTGCGATCGCCTGTTCCGCCCGCAGCTTCACCAAGCCCTTGCGCAGCTCTCCCAGGCCACCGCCGCTGGCCGCTGCTGCCCACCACTGGCCGCCGCCCCCCCGCTCCGAGCATAACTTCCAAACTCCAAAACTCGGGGCTGAGTCTTCCAGCATCGGCCTTTCTAGGAGTGCTCTCTATGGTGGGCCAGCTGCCAGACAGAGAGTCTTCCGGACAGAGTCTTCCAGCAGCTGGCCCACCATAGAGAGCACTCCTAGAGTGGCCGATGCTGGAAGATGGGGTGGGTTCCAATTCCATTCAGGGGTGGGTTCCAACAGGCACTACAGCTGGTTCGCTCATGTGCGCACTTCACACGCATGTGCAGCACAATTAAAATTGTTCTGTGCATGCATAGAACTGAAAAACAAGATGGCACCGCTGACAGCGCCACCCGGGGAACCGGTACGGGGATGTGGCAGGCCTGGGTTGCTGCCGGTTCCAGCGACCCAGGCCACCAAACCACTACTCGTTTGGCCGAACCTGGCCGAACTGGTAGGAACCCACCACTGGCCCCATTGCCATTGATGTGATGCGGCTGTCCATGCCAGATCCAGGAAGGACCCCCAGATTGTGAACCTGCACCTTCAGGGAGAGTACAACCCCATCCAGCATAGCCTTATCTCCTGAATCTTGAAGTTCAGCCCCTGGATAAGCAACAACTCCATCTTGACTGGTTTCAGCGTCACTTTGTTCTCCCATATACAGTCCTTTACAGCCAGGAGACTTGCAGAAGCTCCCGAGATATCCAACCTTGAGCTCGCAGGAAAGGAGAAGTATAGCTGAGTATCATCAGCATACCGACCGGGACTAGCTCCAAACCCAGCAGCCTCACACAAATATTAAATAGGATTAAACTTTGCATGATCTGCAGGACAATCCCAGGGGTTGAGCAACAGTCTCTCATAACACTACCTGGTAAGTGCCCCGAAGTGGAAGAGCAGAATTACTGAAAACAATACCTCTAACTTTCAGCTTTTGCAATAGTTCCAGCAGATTGGCATGACCAATAGTATCAAAAGCCACCAAAAAGGAGGCTACAGGAACAACAATAGGATTGCATTTTCCTTCTCTCTTTCTCCCAGCAATGGTTTACTTTTTATTGCAAATTTCACTATTTATTTTTACATTAACAAGATACCAAATAAGGTACAACACGTGTATACATTTCAATAATTGAAAAAAAGTTACTTAAGTAAAAACATCTTATCCTGAATCTTTCCATCTCTACACTATTCATTTTCTACAACTGGCTGAGCTCTTCCATCTAGTACCCTTCTTCTTGTCTACAAACTCCACTGAAGAGCATAGGCTCAAAAAATGTCTACAAATTTCAAGAATTCCATCAACCCATCATTCAAGTTCAGTTTTCGAGCTCTCGTGGTTTTATTGCTAATATGCTCAAAGTCCTCCACGATGATCAAAATCTGGGTTCAATACCAGTTCTAAGAAGCTAAGACAAAAATATGGGAGGGCTGCAATGGGAAACATGGTAGAAATACCACCAAAAACGTAATGGGAGCCTCCTGACCCCCAACTCACTCCAAGGGCATACCGGTACTCCAAGCCAAAGGCCTTTTTCTACAGGCTTAGTTAGCACTTACCAAGTCATTTTCTACCAGGAATGAGGATAGATCAACCAGCACCCATGTTGGGATCATGAAAAACACAGCGTGGCACCCAAGGATGTTCAACAAACGGAGATGGTGTATTCGTGAATCTCTTAAAACCTGCAAGAACGAAGAATTCAGAAACAGTTCCTCCTTCAAGGATCATTTCTTTAAATTGCTTTTCTTCCTGTAAACTGAAATGTAATTGCTCTATCTCAAACACACAATTTCTTTACCTGTGTGCAACTGAACACAGTGGCAGTGATTAAGCCATTTTTTTTCCTAATTTGATGACCTACAGATAAATTGCATCTCAGCTTTCAGAATTCCCAGCCTTCATAGCTGTTGGGCAATGTTGAGACTGCAGAGAAGAGCAGCAAAGATGACAAAGGCTGAACTGTTGTGGGAACTGGGATGTCTAGTCTAATGAGGAGAAGGACAAGGGATGGCATGTTTTCCAATATGAGAAGGGTTGCAACAGAAGAGGAGGTCAACCTAACTCCAAAATACCTGATGATAGGACAAGAAGCAATGGAAGCAAACTTATCAAGGAGAGATGCAGTCTAAAACAAAGGAGAACTTTTCTGACAGTGAGAGAAATTAACCAGTGGAACAGCTTGCCTCCAGAAGTTGTGGGTACTCCACTACTGGAGGCTTTGGGGAGATTGGACAGCCATTTTTTCAGAGTGGTATAGGCCTTCCTGCTTGAGCAGGGGGTTGGATTAGAAGACACCTTCCAACTGTTTATTTATTTATTTTTCGTATAAATGAAGTCTTATTTTGAGTCAGAGGCACCAAGTTGAAAAATCTTGACTAAACAATAAAATAATCAATAAAATAATAAAATTTGAAAAAATTTGGACAACACTAGCATCTAACTACAAACTAATTGGGTGACTCTAAGTGTCTGCCTGTCTGTCCTAAAAAGCCCCCAATCAACTTCTTTAAACTAGTCAAGAAATCTAATCAAGAAACTAATCAAGGAGAGAAGCAACTTAGAACTGAGAAGAAACTTCCTGACAGTTAGAACAATTAATCAGTGGAACAACTTGCCTCCAGAAGTTGTGAATGCCCCAACACTGGAAGTCTTTAAGAAGATGTTGGATAGCCATTTGTCTGAAAAGGTATAGGGTTTCCTGCCTAGGCAGGGGGTTGGACTAGAAGACCTCCAAGGTCCCTTCCAACTCTACTATTGTATTGTATTGTATATTATACATTTAATTGCTAACTTTTAAGTCCTTAAAATCCTGAAGCCTGAACATTCATCATATAAACTAACATACAGAGTCCAACTTAGTGCTATGTTAGTTTAGACTAAAATAGATTTGGATATTTAAGGTTCGATGTGAGAATTCAACCATATTCTTACAATGCTGTGTGAATAAGGCCATCGTATTAAGGCATGTTATTAGAGCATAATAATGTGGATTGTAAACCTGGATTTAGCATGTTATGAACATAAACTACCAGCTAACTTAAGGAAATCCTCCCCTACTCTCCATTTGAGTTTTCCATCTATACATTGGTTAACAACTGCAGCTTAGACTTTGTGTACCACAAAGAAATTATTGAGTTTCTATACCATTAGACAGCATTAGAGAATATTAATTTGAAACCTGAATATATCGCATTTTGTTACAAAGACCGACAGCATAATCATTAGTGCAGAAATATCAAGTATATTTCCAAATGTGAATCCAAATGCAAAAATATACATTAAAACAAATAACCACAGGGTACCTTCTTAGAGAAAATATTCTGAAGTGAGAAGCAGAGTGTGGCTGCCAAGGCACTGATAAGCCCCCAAGTATCAAATGAGAGTTCTGTAACTGTAGCCAGCAGGACTCCGCCAATAATAGGGATGAGGGATAAATATACCTGATAGAAGAAAAGGAAAAAAAACCACTCCCATTTATTTATTTATTAAATGTTTTTGCCACCCATCTCACTTCAAGGCAATTCTGAGCAGCTTACTTATACGGGACAGCAGGTGTTTCCTAAGTTCAGGTAGTACAGAAAGTGTATGCAAGCCTCACAAAACTCACTTTCCAAATGTTTTCTTATCCCAGATAAACATTTCAATGGAACAACTGCAGAGAAGCATCAAATACTTCACCCCTCTGACTACTCTTTATTACTCTTACCTTGGTTGTCTGCTTTTCCTTCATGATGATTCTTGACAGGAGGACAACCCAAATAGGCATTGTTGCTTTAACTGGAAAGAGGAGGAAGGGCACAGAATTAAAGCGAGAACGGAGGCCATCAACAAGGCCTGTGAAATAAAAGCTACTTAGAAACTGATATATTGCATGCAGATATTGCTCAACACAATGTAATGCAGTATAAATATTTGTTCAACCATCACTTACGTATGCAAAAGCTACTAGATTACCTGACACTTTTTCCTAAACCACTTCCTGCTTTACAACTAAACTATGTGCTATCCTTTGTTTTGAAAAAAATAAGGACTGCTTTTCTAAAAATAAGAGATACAAAAAACTGAACACAATTGTTAATATGCAAATAAACAAGAATTAAACAACAACTACAAGAAACTTAGTGTGAAATACAGTAGTCCTCGACTTACAACAGTTGGTTTAGTGACCATTTGAAGTTACAATGACACTGAAAAAAGTGATGTATGACTATTTTTCACATGACTGCTGAAGCGTCTCCAGGGGACACACAATCAAAATTCAGATACTTGGCAACTGGCTCATATTTATGACACCTACAATGTACCAGGGTCATGTGATCACCTTTTTGCGACTTTCTGACAAGCGAAGTCAATGGGAAAGCCTGATTCACTTAACAGCTGCAGCAAGAAAGGTCGTAAAATGGGGCAAAACCCGCTTAACAACTATCTCGCTTGGCCACAGAAACTTTGGGCTCAATTGTTGTCATACATCAAGGAGAACTGTACTGAAACATATTTTTACCTCAATAATTCAGCAATGAATTAAAGATAAATGGAGAGATCAAGGTTGCATGGGACTTCTGAGATTAATACGTTTGAAGTTTTTTTGGGGGGCAGAATCCTTTGTCAGTGAAATAAATTTACTTGAGGAACAAAACCTTTTATTCCCTCAGCTTCTCCCCTAGACCCCTGCAGCAGAATATGATACTGTACAAAATGCATGGGGGGAAATAAATTGTACCCCTCATTCCTCCTCCCACAGGTTATTTATACTGACAGAATATCTTCAAATGAAGATGGTTCACTGGATTTCATTATTAGACAGCAGAACTCTCAGTTTCCCCTGCCTTCGCTTCCCTCTTAAGAACTATCAGGAATTCTGGTTGAACCAGATTATTGGCAGTAAAAACGTTTTTTTTAAACAATACCATAGCTCCAGGCATGCTTTTTCTGCCTCAATATAAGTAAAAACATTCTCTTGAAGTTCTGCCAACATTCTACACATAGATGGAGACAACCTGGTAATCTACAGAAAACTGATACGTCCATATAGAGAAAGCCCTCCTTCTAGTTCTTTACAAATCCACTTGTGAACCAAGTTTAGTTTAGCACTGAACTATGAAGAGAAATACAAATAGTCCTTGACTTACAACAGTTTGTTTAAGGACCTTTTGATGTTACAATGGTGCTGAAAAAAGCAATTTATGACCATTTTTCACACTTACGATTGCAGCATCCCCATGGTCATGCAGTCAAAATTCAGACTCTTGCAACTGGTTGATATTTATAATGTGTCACGCTTGCAGTGTACCGTTGTAAGTTTTTTGCGACCTTCTGACAAGCAAAGTCAATAGGGAAGTTAGATTCACTTAAACTTCGCCTAAAGAGCCACCTAACAATCATGTTACTCATTTAACAACTGTACTGATTCATTTAACAACTGTGGCAAGAAAGGTTGTAAAATGGGGCAACATTCACTTAACAACAAAAATTGGGGCCTTCATTGGGGTTGTAAGTCGAGGACTACCTGTAACCAAGATTCCAACTCATCCTTAGTCACAAATGTTCACTGGGCAATATTGGGCCAATCACTTCCTCTTAACCCACCTTATCACACAAGGCAGTTGTGGGGATAACAGGAGACAGCATAATTCACTGCTACACCTTTGGATTAGCAGTCACAGAGTATTGACTGGGATCAAAGGCACTCAGTTTTTCTATCTAGCCCACCTTAGCCGTAGGTAGAACCTTACTGGTGACTTTGGGCCAGTCATTCTCTTGGCTCAACATACCCCACAAGGTTATTCCTGGGGAGAAAATAGGAAGAAATGCTACTACTAGGTATGCTGTCTGAGGTCGACCAATGCACAAGATAGTGTAGTTAGTTGCGAAGTTGTGTCCGAGCCATCGCGACCCCATGGACAACATTCCTCCAGACCTTCCTGTCCTCTACCATCCTCTGGAGTTCATTTAAGCTCACGCCTACTGCTTCAGTGACTCCATCCAGCCACCTCATTCTCTGTTGTGCCCTTTTTCTTTTGCCTTCAATCTTTCTCAGCATTAGGCTCTTCTCCAGTGACTCCTTCCTTCTCATTAGGTGGCCAAAGTATTTTGAGTTTCATCTCCAGGATCTGGCCTTCTAAGGAGCAGTCAGGGTTGATCTCCTCTAGGACTGACAGGTTTGATCACCTTGCAGTCCAAGGGACTCGCAAGATAGTAATCTCTGAGAAATAAAAGGCAGTTGGTAGAAGTGCTTCCTTCTTTTTCCATTGCTCAACCCCAGGCCCAGGTGGGGGGGGGGGGGGAGAACCGTGTTATTTCCATTGCAAGCATATCCGCAGGCGATATTTCACGATCCCTCCTCCTATCTCTACAAAAACGGAAGCAAGTGAAGCGCATCTTTCCCACCCATCTTTTCCTTTTAAACCTGAAAGCACTCTGCACATACACCAGAGCCTCCCTCCCTCCCTCTCCCCCACTCCAAATCATACCGGTGTGAGCGTAGGAAATCGGGACGCGCCAGAGGGAGACGTGGGCCGAGACGGAGGCCAAGTACTTGCCGAAAGCCAGCGGGAGGATGAGGCGCGGGTACGCGCGAGGGGGCAGCTGGGCAGGGCTGGCGGCGGGCACGCGCCAGGCCCGCAGCAAAGGGGGCAGGAGCGCCACCAAGCCCAGCACGTGGCAGAGGGAGACGGTGACGGGCCGTGGGAAGTCGCCCAGGAGCACCTTGTTCACCACGTTCCCGCCGGCGCTCAGCGCGTACCATGCCAGGCAGAGCGCGGGGACGCGGAAGACCCCCGTGGACCCGCGAGGGGGCGCGCCTGAGGGGCCGGTGGGCGAGGGGGGGACGGGAGGTGGGAGGAGGAGGCCAGGAGGCGGCGGCGGCGGAGGCGACACCATCCTCGGGTAGGGGGAGAAGAGCTGCACCGGTGCCTCTACAGCCGGGCCGGAGCCGCTTTGCCTTTTCTTTTCCTCTCTCGGACGCGTCACTTCCGCACAGCCGGCGGAAGCGGAGTGCCATAGCGACGGAAGCCGGGGAGACGGCTCCGTTCAGTTTCAGAAAAAAGCGAAGTCCTCACCGGGTGGTCCTGGCAACGGGGGAAGGAGCGGGCTGGTTTCTCTTTCTTTGCGGTGAGCGGCACCGGGGGAGGGAAACGACTACGCTGCCTTAGCTCCCAAAGCTTGAGGGGTTTTATTATATTGTGGGAGTTTTATCACTGGAAGCTTTCAAGAAGAGACTGGACTTCCATCTGTCAAATGGTGTAGGATCTGCTTGGCCGTGGAGGGTTGGACTAGATGACCTACAAGGTCCCTTCCAACTATGTTAACCTGTTAAGTAATATCACCGATAAAATTAAGCTCTCGTTTCCCCCCCCCCTAGAATAACATATGGAAAAAGCACAGCAAGCTCCATCTCTTCCAAGCCCAGAGCCCCACATTGCTCATTTGTTCGCACCTACACTTGCTTACAGTAGTCTTTGACTTAACAACAGTTCACTTAGTGTCCATTCAAAGTTACAATGGCACTGAAAAAAGTGACTTAAGCCCATTTTTCACAGTACAGTTGCAGCATCCTCTGTGGTCACATTATTTACATTTGGACGCTCGACAATTGACCCGCATTTATGACGGTTGCAGGATCACGTGATCCCCTTGCAACCTTCTGAACAAGCCAACTCGAAGGAGTAACCTGATTCACTTAACAACCATGTTTAATGACTGCGGTGATTCACTTAACAAGTGTGGCAAGAAAAAACATAACGTGGCAAAACTCAACAAATTTCTCACTTGGCAACATAGGTTTTGGGCTCAGTTGTGGTCATAAGGTGAGGACTAGTGTATTTCTACATACTGTCAGGTGCTGCACAGATGCAGTCACAAAGCGTGGATCTTAGTGCTGCAGACAGGCAGGGCTTGTTCTGGAAACTAAGGTACAGTATCTCTAAAATGAGAAGGTAACAGACCGACAGTACTCACCTCAGTATCGTTTCTACTTAGGCGTATGTAGCTGCCGGTGGTTACTCTTGTTCAGCCAACAAAGTGTCGCTTATCCCCAAGTAATGTACACAACCATTGAAGCAGATCTCACAAAATAAAGTCCAAAAAATGAAATTGCAGATATCTGGTATTGAGGATTCCACTAGGATTTGCACAAAGCAGAAAAAGTGATTCTGTTTAAACTCAGGATAAAACACAAGGAATATTCCAAGTTTGCTGGATTCTGCAGAATAAAATTCAGAATTTCTTGAGTGTCTTGTTTCATCCTCAAACAAAATTCTTTAGTCAGAATACTCAGATTGGCAATTTAGATGTCAAAATATTTTCAAGTGTTTTGCACACCCAAATATTTCATGTTTCTGTCAAAGTACACTGGGCTTGAGAAATGCATTTGCCATAGCAATACAATTCAGCATGTTATTTGAATTATACCTTTAAGTGTTTAACAGTGTTCTCAAAATTAAAAGCATAATTACAATAAGCCTATAACTCATGCTTGCCCCTTCTTTTCTTTCTCATACTGTCTGGAGTGGGATAGTCTAGCAAATGATGACTTGGCGAAGATCCTGAAGTCTTCAAGATACCTTAAAAGCCCTCGTTTGCAGGCTAACCCCTTCTGAATTTTCTTAATTTTACTTTGCTAAATTGCTCATTTTTATTTTGCTGCAATGAATTAAGTGCAGCTATTTGCATCCTATTTTAATTTTTAAAAAAGTTTAAATGGTGCAGATGCTATGTTTGTGGGCTCAGGTCTGGTTTCTTTAACATATTGTACACATTTCTATTATTTTAATTTGTTTTGCCTTGTTTTCCCAATTTGTTTTATTGGTTTGTTATTTATTTTTGCAAAAAATATAAACATTGACAAGATAACCAGTATAAAATAAAGCAATGTACACAACGTTCATTCCTTCAATCCCGTCTCACCAAGACGAAGGGCTGGCTAACAAACTGTGACTGCCCAAATGTTCTTCAGGGGAATTAGAAACTATTTTTTTCCGATCATAATCCAACATCAGTTGCACTCACCACACTGGCTTACTAAAAAATCAAATCAGCCTATGTACAAAACCTAAACATGAATGTTTTTAAAAAATTAAAATTAGCTACAGGCAAACAGAGGAATCACAGGCCAAGAGAAATAAAATATTATTCCAATGACATCTCCAGGCAGGGATTGCAGGTTGGAAATACCACCTCAGAACTATCGAAAGAACAGATTCACATTATTTAGTAAACCACATCCATGGGTCTCAATGTGATGACCAAACCTAGAAACTAAATCATTTTAAGGGGAAAAAAGCCTTAAAAAATCCACTCCATATTCAACACTGGGTGAGGCTCTATCTATTCATGATTCACAGTATCATTCAAACCTTGAAGTAGGGGTTAACGAGGTTGGTTATTTCTTCAGGCATCTGAAACAAAATTGAGAACATCCACAAGAGAAGAATGTCTTTGAGCATGAATGTCTCATCCTTTCTCTCCCATGCATATGGGAAAGGGGTGAAATAGGAACTAGGAGAGGTTACAGGAAGAAGGTACCGGAATTAGTTTTTTCTCACAGCACCTGTTGACTCTGATTCTCATCAGGCCATTGTGGAATATTTACAACAGCATTTTTTAAAAAACCAGGAATTGACAGCCACAAAAACAGCTGAGATACTAAGTCATTGCTCCCAGTACAATTGTGCCAGTCTTCTTTGTTTGATCATCTGGCATCAGATTACTGGCTGAGTAACAAACTCACAGGTAGTGCTGGACTGCTAGGCATCTTGTGCAAACACACCCAATTATGGCGGAGCTACTGGTAGCAGGAATATGGCGTACTGTATGCCGAGGGAAGGTTGTGCTAGTCAGCAAAAGTTAAAAGATCTTATCCGGTCCCATGGTCATATATTTGTTTTTCTGTTCCTACTGTACTAGCTTTAATATAAATGACAGAACTTCATTTATTGGATTCTTGCATAGAAATTGACGCAGAAAATAAGGGGAAGAAACAAGCAAGCAATGTTTTGTCAGAGATTTAGAGCTTACTTTTCCATCACTGCAATTGCTTGAAAAAATAACCTCGGAGTATTTTATGGGTGAAATTGGCTAGAATAAGTCAGACTGGATTTTTGGCTATTCCATTCCAACTCTGAAGGCATATAGGATGGTAAAAAAACCTGTGAGGAAAAGGGAGGCAGTGACTCTCGATTACTCTCAGCAGCCACAGTCAATGACGCAGAATACAATACGGCGAATTGTATCTAAATGTCACAAATTGCCTCGCTAGCTAAACATAAAACACCTCTTACTGTATGAACCAGAACTATATACACTCCACTGAAACATGTCTGTTTTGGGAAACAGCTTGCAGCTTTATTTATAGAGACTGCTCATATGTTGTCTAGAACTTGGTATAGCATGGAAAGTTTTAAAAAAATAAAACTAATACTGTATATGCTTCAAAACTATCAATTGGCAAAGTCCAACTAATCCAAAAACAGATAAACACATGCCCTTCCAGGTGCACCGGACTGCAACTCCCACAAACCCTGCCATCAGTCATGCTAACTTAAGACCAAAAAAAGTTACACAGAACGCAACACCAGGCACAGATTTCAAGCCTTCTGAGAGCCTTCAATTTATGGATGATTTTTTTTTGAAAAATCTCTTGGGCTGAAATTAGACATTTGCTTGATCACGTTTTACTAGCTAGCCAAAGGCAGAGTACGTAAATTGCTTTTTCTCTCCTCACAAAATGTCAAAGATTTTGCAATAACAAATCCTGATTGTCATCCAAGTAAAGAAGTTATGTGATTAAATACTCACGGATACAGGTAGTCCTTGAGTTACAATAGTTCATTTAGTGACCAAAGTTACAATGGTACTGAAAAAGTGACTTACGATCATTTTTCACCGTTACAACCTTTGCAGCGTCCCCATGGTTATATAATCAAAATTCAGATGCTTAGCAAGAGATTCATATTTATGACCGTTGAAGTTTCCCAGGGTCATGTGATCCCCCTTTTGCAAACTTCTGACAAGCTAAGTGAAGGGGAAGCCAGATTCACTGAAGTTAACAACCGCAGTGATTGACTTAACAAATGTGGCAAGGCAGGTCATAAAATGGTGCAAAGTTCACTTAACAATTGTTTCACTTAGCAACAGAAATGTTGGGCTCAATTGTGATCGTAATTTGAGGACTATCTGGAGTTTAAATCTAAAGACACATTTTGTTTTGACAATGCAGTGGAAAAGCTGTGCCTCTCAAGATATTACCGGTCTAAAACTCTGCCACAATTTCTAGTAATTGGTGATGAGCGCATAGTAGTGAGGATCTAAAATATAATTAAATTAGATAGCACTTTTCATAGACAATTGCAAAACACTTTGCAAATTAAAATACAGGTAGTCTTTGACTTACAGCCATAATTGGACATCCTAGATGTCCTAGAACATCCACTAAGCCAGGGGTGTCCAAACTTGGGAACTTTAAGACTTGTGGACTTCAACTCCCAGAATTCTGGGAGTTGAAGTCCACAAGTCTTAAAGTTCCCAAGTTTGGACACCCCTGCACTAAGCAATGCAATTGAGTTTCAATTTTAGAACTTTTAGTATGGCTGCCAAATGAATCACTGGCCATTAAGCCAATAGAGCTTCCTCCATTGGCTGTTTGTTTAAAAGCCCCCTGGGAAGAAGGTTGCAATGGTGATCATGTGACTTTGGACCCCAGTCCTTGCACTATCGGCCATTGTAGTGTCCCCATGGTCATATGACCAAAATTCAGGCGCGTTGGCAACTGGCATGCCAACACGCCTGAATTTTGGTTGCATGACCCTGGGACACTGCAATGGCTGTAGGTGCAGGGACTGGCTGTAAGTCACTTTTTAAATCACTGTCATAACTATGAACAGTTATTAAGCAAATGTTGCAAGAAGACCCACCTGTATAAAACAAATTGTTATCTTTATTTTTCCTGGATATTGTGAGAGAGATATGCATGGTCTGCAGCTGAGGTTCTTCTGTTGAGGACTGGAGACAGTAACCAAACTGGGCATTTGAGTGGAATGTTAGAATCATGCTCAAAAAACATGCAGAACCAGGACAAAGACTAAATTTGATTTAATTTAAAGGTACATTTAATTAAATCCGAATTAATTAAATGCAATTAATATTACACCCCACATATTTAATAACTCTTCTCCCACTGATAGAGTTAACAATTCAGCAGCTCTTTTGAAGGGAGCTTCAGCCATGGCAGAAGTGGGAGGAGAGGATTTACAGGGCCCCATGGCCTCACGTTATGCACCTCTAGTCACAGACTTAGTGGGTGCAGAAAACATACATTTTATAAGTTTAATCTTTTAATTGCCCAACAGGAGATAAGAAGAACTCCGCTTCCACTCGCAATCCCCATTTATAAACCCTCATCTATACTTGGCCATTTTTCAAATATTAGAAAGTGACAGTGTATTTTGTGCAAATTTTTTTTTATTTCCACATTTATATCACAATGTGTCCACTGAAAGGACCAATAGCAAAGTTGCTCCCTTCTGTGCCCAAGAACACAGAAGTCTAGTTACTGTACATTCACTAAGGCTGTTTTTGCAAGTCGCTTTTGTGATGGATATCCATAAGGCAAACAATATCTAAAGGAATGGTAACAAGTATATTTCCAGCATACAAACAGGCTTCTGTCTCCCCCTTCACAGGACATTTACAAACTAGTAGCACCCTCGGTACAAGTTGGAATTTTCTTTTGTCAAACAGAAAAAAATAAAACAAAACAAAAATAACCACCTCCCCCCCCCCCCCCTGCTTTCCCATAGAAAATCTGCAGAAAGGGGGTCAACGTGCTTAGGCCGGTGGTGATGGTGCTGCTGGGAGAACTGCGAACACTTTTTTGCAGCATTTCCTGGATCTGAATTCAAACTGAAACCAGATTACGCCCCGTGAAAGTCTACGGAATGCTGAGCCGAAGGTGGGAATCCCTCTCTCTCTCTGGCCCTTCCTGCACCGCAGAGCACATATCATTGCAAGTCACATCTCCACATCAGGGGGACTTTTGAAGAGAAATGTAACGCAAAGAAGAACTACCTACAGTTTTGCACAGTTCGTTTTAAAACATCTCACTGCCGTATTTATTTCTTTTTAAGAAAATCAAATCAAGACAAATAAATAAGACTCAACTACTCTTGTGTTAAATGTTTCATTTCCACAATTACCCACCTGTACCTGCCTGACCTCGGATTCTGGCATTCACAAATAGCTGGAAACGGTTTTCACCTTTGGAAAACTAACACTTTTGTTTTGCTTCGTGTCTAAACAGCTGGCTTCTTAGATTTCAGAACTCTACTTGTTTTTTTTTTTAATCAAACCTTTTGTTATGCCTCCCTTTGCAATTTTGTTAGTGAACTGGTAGCAGCACTTCACAAAAAAAATAAAAATAAAAAATAAAAATAAAATTTAACAGGAAAGAAGAAACTGCCAGCGTCCAGCTCTCTGACACACCCTCTCTGCTTTGTGAGCCTCTTTCAGCGTGATGGGGGGGTAGATGGGGGATGGCACAGCACCTGCCCACTTTACTAACCTGCCAGTGTAAAAAAAGCATCTTAGCAAAATTGTACTCAGTCTAGGCAGACGTAAGGCAGGATGTTCAGACGCCCCTCATCCCCATGTGGATCGAGCGATATGCCTTGCGTCCAATCATACCAGTTACCCTGTGTATCATAACATCCATTCACGCCAGGCCAGTGTTGGCTGCATATCCTGTCAAGGTCATCCTGTGTCACCTCCCGTGTTACCCCAGGCAAGTCTGCAGGTTTGCTCTGTGGAGCCAGGACATGAGTTTTCCGGGCTTCTCTCCTAGTGCTTTCCTCCTGCTTTAAATATTCAGACATGAAGTAGTGAGCCCCTGGAGTCTGCACCCCTGAGGAGGACAGCAAACTACTCTGCCTGTTTAAATAGGACTGAATTATTTCGTTCCGGGACAATTCTTTCCAATTCGTCTGTTCAAAGGGACTCTGCAGAGGTGGCTTCGGCTCCTGCTTATCTGTGCCTGTCCTGTGCTGCTCAGCAAGAGCAGGAAGATCCACCTGCAAAGAGTCCCTCTGTGCTAAAGTCTTGATCTCGCCCGTCATGGGGTCAAAAGTCAGTCGCCGCTCTTTTTTTAACCGTACAGGCTTGACCCCGCCTTCCATCAGCTGCCCATCCAAGTTGACCGTGTGGTCTTTGGGCCGGTACTTTTTCTTCTTCTTGCTCTCGGACCCTGAGGCAGCACTGTCACTGTCCATCCTTGAAGCATCTGGGGATAAGTCAACCAAGGGTGCCAAAGACTCTACTGAATGGGAACCTGCTCCACTGCCGGGAGAGGCTCCTGCACTGAGCTGAAGCTGGCCCTCGGGCACCCTTGGTTGCTCCTGATCATGAAGGGGTGCTTCAGGGTCCACTTGATGAGATGCCTCCAGTCTCTTTGCTAGTGCTGGCTGTGGTGACAGCTGTACTAGAGAGGGGGGAGGTGGCGATAAGGGCACTGGAACATCCAGAAGAGGGGGCCTTGGGCATGGGGCAAGCGTCAAATTCTTGGGGGAATACGTGGTGTGTTGCCGAGCAAATGTTTCCAGCCTGACATTCCTGGGACTGAATGAGGAGCAACGGGGACTCCTAGGTTGGTTGGCAGCAGCCTCCTCTGCTTTGTCATGCTGGTGCTGCTGCAGCACTGCTGTTTTCAGCAGTAAGGATGTCCCGGAAGTTTTGAAGAGTCCTGGAGAGCTGGTGTGAGGCCGCACTGCATTGATGGGGATCTTGCTGGGCTTGTCATTTTCACTCACCTCATCCCTGTTGCCTTCTGGCCCTGGGAGAAGACTCACATCTGGAGGGCTAGGAAAGCTCTCGGGGCTTCCACCAATCCCATTGGTGGGAGGCGGAGAAGAGTTTTGTAATACTTCATAACTGGCTTTGGAAACTTTTGGCAGCGGCAGAGGGAGACCATCCTTGGGCTCACCTTGCCTCTTCCGGTTCCCTGGCTTTGGAGAGTGCAGCTTTTGGACATCATTTCTATTCTTCACATCTTGAATGGGTTTAGATCCAATCACGGCCCCAGGAGAAGTTTCCACTCGGCAGTTGTGAGCCCCACCATTGGCTGATCCAGGGGGATTTGGCAATCCTCTCAAGGTGGCTTCGTTCTGTGAAACAGGCTCAATCAACTTCTGCCAATTCCGCAACAGTTTTTTGGCCCGTTTAGCAAGCTCCTCATTCTTGGTTTTCTTCCTCACGTCATTGATGAGCTTCCCCAGCCGTGTTTCCTAAGGGTGTTTTTTTTTTAAAAAAAGAACATAAAGATGATTATTTTAAAAGACACCTCATCAAAGTATCATTAATGGAGAAACTTCTTTTGTTCTCTCAATGGGTATGTTCTGACAAAGCCCAGAAGAGGAAAAGGAGTATAGGACAATTCAAAAGCTGATTTCAAGTTTCGTTTCTTAATCACAATCAGAAAAGGGAGGAAAGTACAATGAAGGAGCAAGGAACTTGTGAGGTGGAAAATTACTTTGATTGCATATTTTCCTAAAAAAAATGTTTCTATTTTGAGAAATGGCTCCTTTTGCTAAAGTTAATTTGTACTCCGCAAAATGTAAATCAAACAGGACGGCTTAATTTTGAAACAAATCTAATTGACTATAGCATCAAATTGTGTTTTTCACATGAGTCAAGTATGCTAAAATGAGAACATTAGAACAATTTTAATACTTTAACCACTAGTGCCATATAATGATTAAAATGTTGGGCTAGAGTAGAGACCCAGCTTCCAATCTACCCACAACTACAGAAGGTCTCTGGGTGACTTTAAGCTGGTCACTCACTCTCAGTCCAGCCTACTTCAAAAAGCTACCATATCATTATGGGGAAAATATAGAGCTATTACTAGATACAGTACACTATGGGCTTTTAAATCAAATAAATGATAATCTTCCTAAAACTTTAATCAATACAAAGCCAGTGTTGTATTTTCAAATATATACATTAAACCCAAATAAATATTTTAATTTATTTAAATACATTAACATTTATAATATCAATGCTACAATAAGCGATTTTTTTTCAAATACTTTGACTTATTTTAATATTACACTGAAAAAAATCTTTTGTGTAGCATTTGAATCAAATCTATAGTTAAGGAAGTAAAAAAATCAAATTGGTAGGTAAAGCGGAAGAACGTTCTCTGGTTAATTTTCCCCCCAAATCTATAATCACATCAAACATGAATATGTACACACATCTAGTGTTGCAGAATAGCCTTACAAAGACCGACCCCATCCAAATATACCTTGAAATGGCAGAATAAATCAAACTGATACCATTGTAAGTGAATCAAAACCAACGAAGGAAATGCAAACCATTCTGCACTTAATAAGTCCGGGCAAGAAGAGAATCATCTCAACTGTAAATGAAATTTGTAGCATCAACCAGTTATAAATTACACTCCCTTTTTCTAACTGATGCTGGCTGAGAAAGCTGTGGGCAGCTTCCATGGAATTCCACAGGCTACAGTAATAGGTGAGCTGTTAACAAGTTCAGGCAAGCTGTCAATACTCATTCTTTATATGATTCAATTTTTTTTAAATCACAAGGAGCTTAAAATCCATGAACTGTCACAGAATATGCACATTTTATCATACGTGACTTTATCCAGTTCACTAAGGCTCATATTTGCAAATGTTCACAAAAATTAACTGCAAAAGCTTGATGTGAATCTGCCCTTGCTTGTTGCATTTCCTTTAGACGACTCTTATCAAGTTTCATTTGGTTAAGATAATAACTTTGGCCAAAACATGTCAGGTGAAGGACTTAAGTGTCTGTCTTCTCAGAGGACCGAATCTTCTTAGCAGGTAAGGAGAAAGCAGTGCTTTTTTTTGGAGAGGCTGTATGTTCAAATTATGTTTATTATTCTTAGTCTTGTTTATATTATTCTTATTTCTACTTGTTTTCATGCATTTGCTTATGTTAAATCAGACTGGGGAGTTTCCAAAGCCTTGAATAATTAAAAAATATTTACAGTACATTCCAAGCTGATCCTGACAAGTTCCTAGCACATTTGTCTGGCTTAAAAGGCTCACATCTTTATCAACCACAATAATTCACTGCTTGGGTGTCCTTCTCTCCTTTAATCAACAGATAGACAGAGGAAGGTGGGGGGGGGGGGGAAAGCCACGCAATAAAAAAAAAAGTCAGTTCTGCCTTATTCAGTATGGCACATATACAGCCAGTCGGCAGACATTACAAAATTCTGAAAACTGAAAAATAGTAAACACATATAAAAAAAAGTTTTCGGGAATTACCAGAAATAATAGTAGTTGGTTTAAATCTGCTCATGCTGGGCTTCTCTTCTTGTCAAGAAAAAGAATCTAAAAATGCAATTATTTCAAGAAAGAAGAGGTGAAACCGCCATAAATCTTGGGTGAACAGCTTCCTCTGCCCTCCCATGGTGGAGGTGACATTAAGGGTGACTACGGAATATCAGTCAAAATAAGAGACTGGGAATATAAGGTTGCAGGATTGCTGGGACACCTGGAGCTTCTTTGGCCTTCAGAGATAGACCAGTAAAATCCTGTTGTTTGCTGCTATTCTTGTGTCAAAACAGTGAGAGCACATTTCTCTCAATCACAAAGTATTATCAAGCCTAACAAGAAGTTGAATGTAAGTATTCAGACTGGAATAAGATAGGTGATACATATAACTCCTCCTCCTCCTCCTTCTTGTGCCGTATCAGTCTTTGGATGTTGGTGATCCTGTTTTTATCAACAGTCGCAGAAAAAAGTGGTGTCGAGTTTTGTCCAAACCAATCCCTTAGGTTTTGAAGCCATGATATTCTTCTGCCTGGACCTCGTTTGTCTTCAATCTTTCCTTGGAGGATAAAATGAAGTATGCCATATTTTCTGGGTGCCACATCATATGTCCTACATCCTCCTATAACTCTTTCTACAACTTTAAATACCATGCCTACTTTTGGCATTTTCTAGTATTCTATGCTTTTTTTCTTATTGGGAAAAGAATACTTGCTGTAGGAACAAACCTCAAGTGCCTCTTTGGTGATGGGGTATTTCTCCAAGCTGGAGATCACTTCTAGTACTGCCACCATGTTATGTATCTGTGGAAAAAAATGAACAGAAAGTAAGTATCCTTTTAGGGAAAAGCTTATGCATTAGCTACACCATGTTATGTCACACTGGACAGTAGAGCTGCCTATGTCAGTGGAATCCCTGGAATTCCCTACATGAGAATTGAAATATTTGAAGCAGGTAGTGTCAAAAGATGATGCTTTTTCTGTTGAAAATGTATTTGCCTGGAACTCTTTTTTTCTGCTTGGGGTTGCCTACTTTTTTATGGTAAGTGAAAATCTAATTCTCTGAGTTTCTTTGGTGTCACACTGTAGGCACATGACTTAAATAGATTGTTTCCAGTATACCGCATCTCATTTTATTTGATACTCTAAATTTTATTATTGCCAGAATTGGGATTTTATTTCAAACTTAGTTATATAAAGCAGCTTAATTATTCTACATGAATGGCTTGATTTGCCATAAATAAGATGTCCTTGGTCCATAGCATTGGCTCCAAAAATTAAGGTGTAGTGATTATGATCGTTTCCCTGGACATACCAGATGCCATGACACCATCTCAGTGATCTACATTATGAAGGTGCATCTTAACTTTGCATGCCATTATCAGGAAATGTTCATACACACATATGTAACTAAACACATTTCCATTATTTTTGTCTTCTTCCTTATAATATGCAACACAAATCTGCAGTGGATATGCTCCCAACTAATAGTAGCAACCCTCAAAAGGAGTGAAGCACTAAATTGGAGCATTTTATTAAAAATAGGTGTCCTTTTGCTATTCTGCCCCTTACTATATAAAAAGTTTATGAAAAAGACAGCTAAGGAAGAGAGTATTCTGAAGTTACCAACAGAAAAAGTAAATTAAATGAATTAATAATCTATGACTGGCAATAGCAAGGCACTTTTATTAAGAGCAACTAAAAAGACCTAAGTTGATCAGCAACTCACATTTTTAAATGAATAATTCTACTACTATAGTATATAAAGATTGGAGGTCTCTTGGAGATTGTATAGCCCAAGCTAGTGCCCAGTAAAGAAAACCACACAATTATTTTTACATTTACCAACCGTTGCCTACGAAGTATGGGTTCTATTGTACATAGCACTAAGGCAGAAAACATAAAGGAGAGTTTGAAGTATACTATTTGTTTTTTAAAAAAATATTTATATACACTCATTTTATAAAAGTGTGGTATAAAATTTAAAAAGGAGAAATCATCAGCTGAGAATGAGGCTGAGTAGGAAAAGACAAGGAAATAAATGTGTTTTAACACAATTATTCTGCTTTATTTTGTGAGGGTGGGGGGTCATCTCAATTCACCAGAAAAGAGCTGCAAGGTGTCACTTCAAACTGCCTGGAGGCAAAAAGCTGTGTCTAGACCAGGGGTGTCCAAACTTGGGAACTTTAAGACTTGTGGACTTCAACTCCCAGAATTCCCCAGCCAGCCATGCTGGCTGGGGAATTCTGGGAGTTGAAGTCCACAAGTCTAAAAGTTCCCAAGTTTGGACACCCCTGGTCTAGACCAAGGTTGCTTAAATCTGGCCCATGGGGCAAGCCTGGAAATAGCAAAGGACCAGCCCGCAGTGCTCATGGAAGCCAAAATGGCCTCCCTCCTGTGCCCCGTTTTGGCCAGCGAAGTGTTGCAAGAGGCCCTGCAGGACAAAAACAGAGACCAGCATCCATGGCCCCCCTGTGCACCATTTTGGCCGGCAGAGTGCTAGAAGCTGTCCAAGTCAAAAACGGGGCAAGGTGCAGTCACTCCCCTCCCGCACGTGCCCTGTTTTGGCTGCAGGCCATCCAGGCTGAAAATTTGCATGGGGGGGGGGGCACATGTGTATGTCCCCCATGTCCTATTTTGGCCAGCAGGGTGCTGCAGGAGGTGTTCATCCTGTCTCTCCCCTCCCTCCCTGGAGGAGAACTATAATGCTGATCTGGCTGTTGAAGAAATCCAGTTTGACACCCGTGGTCTAGACAGACACACAATACTTTCCCCAATACTAAAATCATATTATCTGCAAAAAAGTTTAATGCCTGTGAAAAGGCAACAAATGAAAATCAGTATAGCATTTAAGGTATTCTCAGAAGAGGACTGAGAAAATCAGGTTTACAGGTAATCCTCAACATACAACCACAATTGAACCTAACATTTCTGTTGTTAAATAAGACATTGGTCAAGTGAGTGTTGCCCCATTTTATGACCTTTCTTGCCACAGATGTTAAGCGCAACTATAGCTGTTAAGTTAGTAACAAGGTGACTGTTAAGTGACTGTGGCTTCTTCATTGACTTAGCTTGGTAGGTCACAAAAGGTGATCCCATAATTCCAGGACGCTGCAACCATCATAAATATGTGTCAGTTACCAAGCATCTAAATTTTGATCAAGTGACCATGGGGAATGTTGCAAGGGTTGTAAGTGCGAAAAATTGTCCTGTCACTTTTTTTCAGTGCCACTGTAACTTTGAATGGTCACCAAATGATCTATTGTAAGTTGAGGACTGCCCGTAGTTCTCTTTTACCACGAAAGCTCATTGAGTGATTTTGGCCTGTCACTCTCTCAATCCAGCCAACTCATGTTGTTGTAATATGGAAAAGAACCTGGAGGGAGCACTATGTATGCTATGTGCACTCTACATTTATGGAAATAGTCACTTTATTTCAGGGTAAAGATACATGGCATGTAAACAGTCCTGTTGTACAAGAGTCAATTGACTCTTGCCGGCTTCCCTTAAGCCAGGGGTGTCCAAACTTGGGAACTTTAAGACTTGTGGACTTCAACTCCCAGAATTCCCCAGCCAGCCATGCTGGCTGGGGAATTCTGGGAGTTGAAGTCCACAAGTCTTAAAGTTTCCAAGTTTGGACACCCCTGCCTTAAGCCAAGGGTGTCCAAACTTGGGAACTTTAAGACTTGTGGACTTCAATTCCCAGAATTCCCCAGCCGTCTGATAAAGCATATACTATTCTCCAAACATTTGAAGGATAAGTCACATACTTAAAATAAGAAACCAAAATGTACAGAAACATGCAAATATGTTCAGCCTTTCTCAAGAGAAAGCTTAAGGGAAGCCTGCAAGACTCAATTGGCTCTTCTACAACAGACTGTTTACATGCCATGTATCTTCACCCTGATATAAAGTTGACTATTTCCATCAACGTAGAACGCAGTACAGAAAAGCACATCCAGACCATCTCTTTTACTTACTCACAGTAATACAAAATAATTCATAAACACAGTCTTTTTACTTATGGCAGCTGCCAAAGAAGAGTAACGCAAGGGCCTGATTTGAAAGATGACAAATGATAAACTCTTAACAAAGGCCAGCACAGTTGTTTTAATTCAGCTTAGTATAATTGTCAGTATAAATCAGAGGTGGGTTGCTCCTGGTTCGGCCGAACTACCGGTAGTGATTTTTTGGCCTGGGTCGCAGAACTGGCAGCGACCCATGCTGGCCATGCCCCCGAACCAGTTCCCTGGTCCCTGCGGCCGTTGCCAGCATGTTGTTTTGTAGTGCGTGTACTGTTCACTGTAAATTGTGCAAATAACAATTTATATTGAACTGTGCGCGCGCAAAGCGAACCAGTAGTAAAACCAGGAGCAACCCACCTCTGGTATAAATGTTCTGAATGTTATGCCTAACAAATTTTTAGAATAATTTGTTTCCTGAGCTCTCGTATATATGGGTCTTTTACCTTGAATGTTTCTATGCAGATAAACATAATTTTATGTGCTTTCCATTGGGCCTCATTTTTTTCTCCAGTGCCAAATAAGCAAATTATATACATGATATACCAGATGAGTAATTTACAACTGTTACTGTAGTTACTCACTAAAGCTATTGCACTATCACACAAAATGTTTTAAAGTAAAAGATAACATTTTTTTATTTTCCAAGAAGGTATAATAAATAAATTCATTATAATATGTTTATATTGAATAAAAAGTCCAGAGATTCAGGATAACTAGGCTTTGCTTAGATAATATCCATCTCACCTCTCAAAAACAGGGCTATAAGAGCAGCATAGAAAGGAATAATTGCAGAAAATACAGGCTGGATGTGGAGGAATTAGGAGATGCCACAAGCTGAAGTAATAAATAATTTTATAAAATTCAAAGGAGTACAGCTCAGGGCTCTGCTCTACAAATATTTTGGGACTGGGAGAATTAGAATAAAAATGCAATAAAATTTCCCTGCTCAGACCCATAGAATATGATTATACAAAGCAGATTCTCACATACCTAACAAATGGAGGATTAGGGACAATACATAAAAGGAAAGCAAGGCAAGGGAAAAAAAAGATGTTTTTATATTAGTATATTATACATAGAACACAAATGCTCTGAGAAAAAGGTAAGATGAAGTACTTCAAGAAGCCCTTAAAACAGAAAATAGTAGCCTAAACTGTGACAAGCCACCCTCCTCGGCCCCAGCAGATAAATACCAAATTCTTGCTCATTCTTGCTCTGAGCCATACTACACAAGTTATGCTATTCTGAAGAAGCAAAAAAGGGGAGGGGGAAATGGTGTCAGACAGAAAACACTATATGTTTGGGTAACTGGAGGGAAGAGAATGAGAGTACAGTAAAAGATAAGCAAAGGACTAAAAATAAGCTTCAGGCAGCATTAATTATTGGGCATTATAGAATACAATTTATAGATTATAAAAGATCCCAAGAAACTCCAGAAGGGGACTCCAGACAAGGAGCTTGGTCAATCTTTTTTCTTGCAGTATCTACTTTTGGGGCAAAATATGGGGGGAAGGTGAATTGCTCCAGTAGCCATGCAAATGGAGGAACAGAGAGAGAAGCCAAGAAAGCAAGAGAGTAGAGCTTACAGGCTCAAAACCTTCCTGCCACCATCCCTATCAGAAGTACAATTTGTTTAGATAAAGAAATCTATAGACTGTCTGTCTCTCCCAGACCCCCAGAGAGACATCCACATCTAACTACAGGAATCCTACCCCTATAAGTATGATAAAATATGGTTCTCATTCTCCCCAAATCCTTGACCAAGTCTTCTAGAGCCGGGTGCCCTACACATGTGGTGGACTACAATCCACCATACTTAAGTCAGCATGGTTAATGTCACCTGGGACTAACAGGGACTTGTGAAGCCACAGAAAAACAGGCAAGTGGTTTGAGACGAGCTGCCCCTTTCCCTGGACTTATCCCGCTTTACTCACGTTGCTGTTGGGGTCGATGGCCTGCAGCAGCCGGTCCCTGATCTGCTGCGGGGACGGTCCCGGAGCCGCTGTCATTGCCTCCCTGGGGGAGGAAGAGCCCCGGGCCCAGCAGGTTGGGGGCGAGAGGAGGCCCCACCGTCCTCCCCTCCTCCCTCCCTCCCTTTCTCACTCGCCGGCCTCGCCGCGGGGCAACTGGAGCCGCATGTTCCGCCGGGCTCAAGCGCCCCACCGGTCAGGGGGGAGGAAGGCTATCACGACAGCTCGAGAAGAACGGGGAGAAAATAGCCTCGTCCGACTCGTCCGAGACCCACCGGGGCCGCCACTATGCTCCGCTCTGCTCCACCGAGGAGACGGAGAAGGAGGCCAAGCTCAACTGTGGGCAGGAGCCAGCCCCGCGCAGTGCATCCTGGGACACGCCCGACGCTGACGGCGCCCGACGCACAGACGCAGAACGTCGCGTCTGTGACGTCACGACGCAGGGCGTCGAGTACTCCCGCCAAGAGCATTGAGTTGCTTGGGAGTGGAGGTGAGTGGGGGGTGGGGGGAAGGAAGAGTGAGAACTCGGCATTCTGTTCGTTCAGTGCGTGTCCGCTATAGGCACTCGCAGGCGGGAAAAGTCGGAGCCATCCGCGCCTGCGCAGAAGATCCCCCGGAGGTGGTTGGAGACGGGTAGCGGGAGGTAGACTGAGGCGGCGGCGGAAGGCTTTAGAAACGGCAAAAAGGCGGGAAAGCTGGGGGGAGGAGGGCTTCGACTGCTGCTCCGTTTCTGTCACTCGCGCTGGTTGGCCAGATAGTTTTGACGTTTTTTTAATTATATGCCTTTTGCATATTTTTCTGTCTTCGCGCTTTATACTCGTTATGTCAGATCTATTTCCTCTCATCTTACTAGTAACCAAACCGATCCTCACTTTATTTACAAACTGGTAACAAATGATACTTCTCTGGAGAGACAAAACGTGTGTCTCTTGTGAGGGCCGGCTATATAATTTGATCATTATTAAGGCCTATTAATAAAATGATTTCTCGATCATCTTGGAAGGTGGAGAACGTTTTCTCCTCTCAAGATCTTTTTTCCTTAGTGGGCACCATTACCACCGAAGTCTACAATTCCCAACCGCGTTTAATGAATCCAGGTTTGAATGCAGCTTTCACTTTAATACGTTTTTTTTATGTTCCAGCACAACTACTCAGAGTCGCACATTGCTGATCTAGTAATGGAAACAGACAGGTTATCTAAATGAGCAAAAAGATAACCAAAACAATACTGCAGTCCTTGATTCTGAATAATCTTCCAATATGGAAAAGAGAAAATAGGCAAAAGGGACCAAACAATGAGCTATGGAGAAGAGAAGCACTTTCATAGGTCTTCCAGTTTACCCATACAACTCCTTATTTTTTGTAACTTAGAAGGTATTGGGAGTTGATCACCTGATTTTCATCCATCTTGTGTTGGATTATTGCTACTATCTGGAAAACAGTTTGAGGAAGAATCTAATATGGCAGTTTTTGATCATTGAAATTCATGTCCTTGTTCTTGATACTTTTATCCATCACTCATTACTTTGATCTTCTAGATTTGGGTACCCCATTGTTTCAGCCCATCCCCACTTGCCATTTCATATTTATGCACCTCTGCATTTAAAAGTATTGTATGTAGCATTAAACTGAATGAAGGCATCATATAGTTCATTAAGCTTATTACCCATCACAATTACCAGAAATGTCATTTTCTAAGCAAGTCTGTAAACAGTTTACATTCTACTTAAAAACAGATGCTCTCTGTTTCAGTTAGCAGTTGATTTCAATATATTTGAAATACCTTTTCAACACAGCACAGCTACCCTAATTCAGATAATGGCAGATTTCTCAAAATATAGACTTGTGCCATAACAATCTTTCTCTTTAATTTAGCATTAGAGCGTATTGTTCTCTATGAGTGAAACCACCAATATAATAAAAAAGGTAAAATGTGGGCTTATTTGGAGTACATTGTACAGGTCTCAACACCACAACTGAGCCTCAAATTTATGTTGCTAAGTGAAACATTTGTTAAGTGAATTTTGCCCAGTTTTATGACTTTTCTTCCCATAATTCTTTTAAGTAAATTATTGCAGTTGTTAAGTTAGTAACACAATTGTTAAATGAATTTGGCTTCGCCATTGATTTTACTTATCAAAAGGTCATCACATGACCCAGGGAAACTCGGACTGTCGTGTCATTTTCCAAGCATCTGAATTTTGGTCACGTGACCATGGAGATGCTGCAACTGTCATGTGAAAAACAGTCATAAGTCACTTTTTTTCAGTTTCATAACTTTGAACGGTCACTAAATGCAGGCTCCAATCTGGTTCGTTCACCGGCACTAGAGCCAGGATTGGGACCAACCCAGATTAGATCCTGCAACATTGTTCTGGGACATGTTAAAACATCGGACTTCCCTAGTTGGCAACTGCATCTGGCAAGTTCATGACTGATACGTTGCCTTTCTGCCTATGAGTGGCACTCCAAACATCAGTCTTACTCACAAAAAGAATTGATGAAGTCCAAAAGGCAGAAATGTTACAAGTACATTGAGGTGTTGTCTTAAAATTAGTAATAGGGGGTATAAAAGTCATGTGTAATGCACTATATAGAAAATTTGGAAAGGTCAGTAAAGTTTGAGCAGAAATTCTGAAGGAATTAAGAACTGAGGGATGGAAGAGCTTATACATTGAAATATTTAATAGCACTTTGATTTATATATCGCTTCATAGTGCTTTCCAGCCCTCTCTAAGCGGTTTACAGAGTCAGCATATTGCCCCCAACAATTTGGGTCCTCATTTTTCTGACCTCAGAAGGATGGAAGGCTGAGTCAATCTTAAACCTGGTGAGATTTGAACTGCCAAATTGCAGTCAGCCAGCAGTCAGCAGAAGTAGCTTGCAGTACTGCACTCTTAACCACTGTACCACCATGGCTCATTAATGAATAATCACCTATTTTATCTACAGGTAGTCCTCAATTTATCACCAGAATTGGGACTAGAATTTCTGTTGCTAAGCAATAGCAGTAGCACTTAGACTTATATACCGCTTTACAATGTTTTACAGCTCCCTTTAAGTGGTTTCCAGAGTCAGCATATTGCCCCCAACAATTTGGATCCTCATTTTACCCACTTCGGAAGGATAGAAGGCTGAGTCAAATTTGAGCCTGGTGAGATTTGAACTGCCAAATTCCAGGCAGCCGGCAGGCACAGGAGTAGCCTGCAGTACTGCACTCTTAACAACTGTGCCACTGTAGCTCATGAGCAATGCAGTTAAGTGAGTCACACCCAATGTTATGAACTTTTTGTCATACTTAAGCAAATCAATGTAGTTGCTAAATAAACCAGGTGATCATTAAATGAATCCAGCTTCCCTATTGACTTTGCCTGTCAGAAGCTGGCTGGGAAGGTTGCAAATAGTGGTCATGTGATCCCAGAATGCTGCAACTTTCATAAATGCATGCTAGTTGCCAAGTGCCCAAATTGTGGTCACGGGATTCTTGGTATGGTGCAAAGGTTATAAGTGTGAGGATCCATTATAAGTCACTTTTTTTCAGGGATACTGTAACTTTGAACTTGTAAATGAATGGTTGTAAGCTGAAGACTACATGTATGAAAATGAAAAATAGGAGATATCTAGGTATCCAGGGTGGTTGTTTAGGAACATTTCATGATAAGTATTTATAAGAGGGTAATAGTAAGAAAGAATACAAGAGATGAATCGGAACATTAAACAAGAATTATTTGGGTATATCAGGTAACATATAAAAAAAACTTTGGAAAAAAGGGGGTTTCCTAGATGCATCTATCCAATGTTCTTCTCAATGTGCAGAAATGATTTAACTGCCTTCCAGGATTTCCCCCTAATTTCCCAGTTTATTCCAGAGTTTCAGACCAACACTATTCATTTAGGACCAAAAAACACCTCGCGTACTACTACTTCAGCAAAGTTTGACTAGTCCTACTCCAATGTACCCACACTTAGCGGCGCCTTATCCCAAAAGTACCAGGAAAGATTCTGGAAAAAATAATCAAGCAACGAATTTGCGAACACCTAGAAGCAAACAAAGTAATAGCCAAAAGCCAACATGGATTTGTCAAAAACAGATCATGCCAGACTAATCTTATTGCATTCTTTGATAATGTGACAAAATTAGTGGACCAGAGGAATGCCGTTGATATAGTTTACTTGGACTTCAGTAAGGCTTTTGATAAGGTAGACCATAACCTACTACTAGATAAAGTAGAAGAATGTGGGTTAGACAGCATCACCACCAGATGGATTGGTAACTGGCTGACCAACCGCACTCAACGTGTAGTTCTCAATGGAACTGCATCTACATGGAGGGAAGTATGCACTGGAGTACCCCAAGGCTCTGTTTTAGGCCCAGTACTCTTCAACATCTTCATCAATGATTTGGATGAGGGAATAAATGGGGAACTCATCAAATTTGCAGATGATACCAAGCTGGCAGGAATAGCCAACACTCCAGAAGATAGGCTTAAGATACAGAAGGATCTTGACAAACTTGAACATTGGGCACTATCTAATAAAATGAAATTCAATGGTGAAAAGAGTAAGGTTCTACATTTAGGCAACAAAAACGGAATGCACAGGTACAGTATAGGTGATACCATACTCAGTAGTAGTAACTGTGAAAGGGATCTTGGAGTCCTAGTGGACAACCATTTAAATATGAGCCAGCAGTGTGCAGCAGCTGCCAAAAAAGCCAACACAGTTCTAGGCTGCATCAACAGAGGGATAGAATCAAGATCACGTGAAGTGTTAATACCACTTTATAATGCCTTGGTAAGGCCACACTTGGAATACTGCATTCAGTTCTGGTCGCCACGATGTAAAAAAGATGTGGAGACTCTAGAAAGAGTGCAGAGAAGAGCAATAAAGATGATTAGGGGACTGGAGACTAAAACATATGAAGAACGGTTGCAGGAACTGGGTATGTTTAGCTTAAGAGAAAGAAGGACTAGGGGAGACATGATAGCATTATTCCAATATCTCAGAGGTTGCCACAAAGAAGAGGGAGTCAAACTATTCTCCAAAGCACCTGAGGGTAGAACAAGAAGCAATGGGTGGAAACTAATCAAAGAGAGAAGCAATTTAGAACTGAGGAGGAATTTCCTGACAGTGAGAACAATTAATCAGTGGAACAGCTTGCCTCCAGAAGTTGTGAATGCCCCAACACTGGAAGTCTTTAAGAAGATGTTGGATAGCTATTTGTCTGAAACGGTATAGGGTTTCCTGCCTAGGCAGGGGGTTGGACTAGAAGACCTCCAAGGTCCCTTCCAACTCTACTATTGTATTATTGTATTATTGTATTATTACTTTTTCAAAAAGCAACTACACTTCCTTCATTTTTTCCTTGAAGACGTTTCGCTTTTCATCCAAGAAGCTTCTTTAGTTCTGATTCGGTGAGATGTCTTCAAGGAAACAAAGAAAGTTCAGTTGCCTTTTGAAAAAGCACCTTTGACCTGGTTGGTTGAGAATCTCCATAGGCATTGCCTTATTCAGTTCACATAGGAATTATCTGTTGTATTGGGGACTGCTTTTTGTTGTGTCTTCATTCTGGAACCTTTCCATGTGCTTCATAGACTGATATCTTCCTGGGGAAAACTTTGTTCTTTTAGCCTCTTTTGATGAGTCTCACATATTCTAATTTTCATAAATAAATTTTCATTCGTACAAATACAGGGCACAAAACTGTACGTTATTACTATGCCATGGATTATATAATAATCAGCATTATATTCTAGTGATAATATACCAGTTTTAACATAGCAATACCTGGTCAATATATTTTGAAAGTATTCCCTTAAAGTCTCCAATCGAAATACTAACTAACCAGAGCAAGGTTACAATGGAAATCATAGTATTTAAGAACAGTAGTGAAAGATTGAACTGTTTTGCTTCCAACTTCAACCCTGCTGACCTGTTACAGTAGGTAGATAGGTAGATAGATGGATCTGTAGGTAGGTAGGTAGGTAGGTAGGTAGGTAGGTAGATGATAGATAGATAGATAGATAGATAGATAGATAGATAGATAGATAGATGATAGATAGACAGATAGGATGGACAGGCAGGCAGATTCATTCTATATATATATTTGTGTTGTGTTTGTGCTGATCACAACACAAATGTAACAAAGGCAACATTAAAAATATGATTTTCTGCCTGGATGGTCTGGAGTGAGCCGAAGGACAGAAAAGGGAACCATACATACATACATACATACATACATACATACATACATACATACATACATACATACTTTTCCATATACCCAGTTATACATCTCTATTCCAGCCTGATAGCAGTAATGCAAATGAAAGTCCTTATCCAGTGCCCAAGGTTATAAGTAAATGGATGGGAAAGACAGAGTGGAGTTCAATCCCAGCAAGATTACTCCTCCATATAAATTACAGGAGAGCATCATGGTCAGAGGGTGAGAAAGGGACAAAGAGAAACAGTTCCCCTCCTCCAACTAAATTGACATTTATTTTTAGTGTTTAAATAAATTTAAATTTAGTCACGAGACTAAAAGAATGGAAATGGGCTGGTCACAAAGCAAGAAGAACTGATGGCAGGTGGACCAAGGCATAGAATGGATGAATCCATAGAATGGATCCCAGTTGATTAAAAAAAGTGTCCAAGAAAGAGATCTAAAACAAGATGGATTGGTGACATTAGCAAGTATTGCAGGCTCAACTGGCAAAAAAATAAACCTCAGGACTGTATTGGTTGGAAACATGAAAGAGGCCTTCGCAGTGGATAGACAATGGCTAGAATGATAATATGAAATAGGTAAATTATGCTCATTCCTATTGTACAGTAGCCTCAGTTTAAAAATTAATAGATTTACATGCAGAGTGTTTTACACTTCCTTAACTACCTTGCCTGCTTGCTTGCTCCCTCCCTTATCTCATGCAGTTGCTACTTATCAAACTTGGTTATTCTAATTCTGTTAAAACAGTACAGTAGTTTCACTTTCAAGTTGCTTTTAACCTAGAGAGGCAATAGAAAAGAGGGAATAACTCTTTCCTGAACTTCTTACAATAGAAATCCACCATGCTGCTCAAGCTTTTCCTTACTGACCTCTGATCTGTTTTTTTGTAGATGCAGCATATCCTTTTCAGAGCTGTCTGCTCTGAAAATCTTTCTCAATCTTGCTTGCCCTTAGTGAGTTCTAGCACATTTCTCCTTCCTTCACGGATCCTCTCTCTGAATGTGATGCCTGCTTTTTATAGCAGCTTCAGTCCTAGCTCCTAAATTCATAGTGTCTCCAGTCCATACTGCACAAACAGTATCAACAACCTCCCTCCTTGCTTAACAAATCTATTACAGGTAGTCCTTGACTTACAATCATTCATTTAGTGATCCTTTAAAGTTACAACAGCACTGAAAAAAGTGGCATGACCATTGCAACATCCCCATGGACAAGTGATCAAAATTTGGCATATATTTGTGACAGCGGCACTGCCCCAGGGTCATGTGATCAGCATTTGCAACCTTCCCACCTGACTTCCATTAAGCAAAGTCAATGGGGAAAGCCAGATTCACTTAATAACAGCATGATTTACTTAACAACTGCAGTGATTTGCTTAACCACTGGGGCAAAAAAGGTTATAAAATGGGACACAACTCACTTTCTCGCTTAGCAATGGAAATTTTGGGCTCAATTGTCTTTGTAAGTACACAAAATGCAGACTGCTTGCTCACAAATGCCTTAAGCAGGCATGAAGTTTCTAAGTGATACTTTGCATGGACTTTTTTTGATATAAACAAAAATCTTAACCTTAGGTTCAAATTGTAATTGCCATCTCAATTAAGGTAACACATTCTGTTCCAGAGAGCAAGAACATTTTGTTTCTCAGCAATAGCACCCATCCGTGAAAAATCCTCCCCCCAGAAATCCAGTGGGCTCCATCACCTTTAGGAAACTTTTATGCAGAAGCACATTTATTTATGATCTGTCATAGTTAGACTCTTTACTGTGTTTCCGTGGTTATAATAATTTATTAAAATCATGGGGATGATTAGAGTTGTTACAAAGAAGGCAGAGCAGAATATTTGTACTTCTAGGCTGACTTTTTTTGGGGGGGGGGGGAATTGGCAGCCTATTTCAGAATTCAGCTAATCAGTTATTATTTAAGGGCAATGCTCAGCTGTATAACTCAACTGTAAAAGGCAGATGGAGTTTATAAGAGATCTGAGAAATAAATCTACTGTTCTTATTTACCTTAGGATGAATTTTCTCTATTCAGAATTTTGCGGATAGAATAAAATATGCCAAAGCAGAATTTAGAAGACTGAATTAAAAAGTCTGGGAATGAAGCATGACCAAACTCTGCCATATACAGTAATTAATCTCCTTTTCCTTTTTTATGTAGCGCTAATAAAAGTAGAATTATGGAACAATCCTTCTTACACAATCCTTCTTTGTATTAAAAAATGTAACTATTAACAGCATGAAGTTTTACCTTACATTATGTGGTGAGTTTGTGCCTATCTAGAACCTGCCCCTCCAGATATATTTATTTAAAACATTTACCTAGCCGCCTAACTTATAACCAACTCTGGGTGTTTCCCAATAAATTATCCCTATTTTATATACGTAGATAGTATAATCTATCCAGTGGGCATGATTTTGGACAAACTCAGGGAGACAATAGAGGACGGGCGCCTGGCATGCTAGGGTCCATGGGGTTCCTAAGAGTCAGACATGATTGAATGACTTAACAACAAATTTAATATGCTCCTTACAACTTGGCAATTCAACAATTGTAGAATATTTGTGGTAAAATTAAGTTTAAATTGAGTTAAATTAAAATCATACAACACAGCAATGATAATATCACTTATTTACCACAAAGCCCTCCGGAATAATTTTAAGAAGCTGTAAATAGGGTTTGAGGGTTTGAGGTTTATTGGACTTATATGCCGCCCTTCTCCCAAATGACTCAGGGCGGCATACAACATAAAAACACATATTACAAAAGTTAAAAGAAAGATTAAATAGAATATCCAAAAAACCCAATAGACATTTACAATGAGATTTAAAAATTAAATTAAAATTAACAACTAAAATTAATAATTTATTTTATTCAGGCCGGGCCGGCTTGCTGGAAAAGCCAATTTTTTAGGGCGTGCCGGAAGGACCGGAGGTCGGGAATTATGCGACGCTCCGGGGGCAGCTCATTCCAAAGGGAAGGCGCTCCCACAGAGAAGGCTCTCCCCCTGGGAGTCGCCAGCCGACACTGCCTGGCCGATGGCACCCTGAGGAGCGCAACTCTGTGGGATCGTACTAGACGGTGGGAGGCTACGGGTGGCAGGTGGTCTCGCAAGTACCCTGGGCCTAAGCCACGGAGCGCTTTAAAGATCATAATTAACACCTTGAATCGCACCTGGAAAACAACCGGCAACCAGTGCAGACCGCCTAAAAGGGGTGTAACATGGGAGCACCTAGGTACCCCCATGACAACCCGCGTGGCCACATTCTGGACCAGCTGAAGCCTCCGGGTGCTCTTCAAGGGCAGCCTCATGTAGAGAGCGTTACAGTAGTCCAGGTGAGAAAGGGCGAGGGTGTGAGTGACTGTGCACAGGGCATCTCGATCCAGGAGGGGGCACAACTGGCGTACCAGGTAAAAGGCCCCCCTGGTCATGGCCGTTAAGTGTTCTTCTAAACTAAGCCACATATCCAGGACGACTCCAGGGGCTAAATTTCTCCCCCTATCATCAAAGATGGTACAAGATGCACAAATCGGGATGATGGGAACCACAGCCACTCAATCTTGGAGGGATTGAGCTTGAGCCTGTTTGTCCCCATCCAGATCCGTACAGCCTCCAGGCATTGGAACATCACATCGAGGGCATCGTTGGGGTGTTGTATGTCATTGACAGTTGCTTTTTTAAAAAGGTGGGTGGCTATTCAATTTGATAAATAAATCAAGTTTTAGGTGGTTTTTTTTAAAAAAATAGACACCTCTCCACAGAAGTAGAAAAACTATGAGCTGTTTTAGAGACCCAAATACAATTTAGCTGAACACCTCAACTTTCTCTGAAGTTAAATGAAAGCAATGGAATACTTTCTGTTCAGCGAATTACTTCTGAAACCCTAAGGAGCAAAGAGGTATTTCCATGGGCAATTTCTAGATGGTTGGTAATTAAACAAACTTATCTAGTAGATGTCCATTAAACCACAGCTGGCTTCCCATTGGTTAAAATTAAATTACTACGACCAAATCTCTACGGAGATTCTCAACCATCCATGTCATGGTAGTCACAAAGGTGCTTTTCCAAAAAGGCAACTGGAATTTCTTGATTCTTTCTTTTAAACATTTAGCTTCTCATCCAAGAAGTCCAGGTGCCTTCCAGAAAAGCACCTTTGGGACTACTGTGAATAAACTGGTGCTCTACAAGCCTCATGAGACCTTAAATAAGTTTAAGATTCACATACCATATTCAGCCCACATGATTCATCTTAACTACATGTTGTTGAGAAAGTCCAAACGGCGTATTTATACATAGCTAAGCCATAGACAATGACACTATTTTAAAAATCTTGCCAAGAAAACTATAGGAAATACTGCAGGTAGTCCCCAGGAGTCAACAATGACCCCAAGACACCAAAGAAATTTTAAAAGCATACATCTGGATTACAAATAGTGATTGGATTCACATATTGCACTTCTTTGAAACCAAGCAAGGCTGTTCACCCAGACGTTTGGCAAGGAAGAATGAGACCATTACATTTGCCATATTTTATCTTTATTTTTATGTTTTACTGATTTTATTGCAATGTAGTCTGACTGTTGTGAACTACCTGCCCCTCCAGATTTATTTATTTTACAAGAGTTACTGAGAGTTGGGCACCATGAAATAAATAACACTAAGCACTTACCATATTTTTCAGACAATAACATGCACCGCAGTATAAGACGTACCAAGATTTTGAAGAGATAAATTGAAAAAAAAAGTTTTTTGCCCTCCCCAGCCCCCAGGAGCACTTTGTAGCCCCCCCCCCATACCCTCTTCACACCCCATTTTCTGCGAAAAATGGGGTGTGCAGACAGTTTGGGAGGCCTGCAAAATGCTCCTGGGGGCTGGGGAGGGCAAAAACGTGACGCGTAGAGGATTTGGGAGGTGAAAAACGGGCCTGTTTTTTCACGAAAACAGGATGTGCAGAGGGTTTTGGAGGCCTGTAGAATGCTCCAGGGGCTGGGGGAGGCAGGAAGGAGGAAAAAGTGGTCCATTTTTTGCTAAAAAGGGGGCGTGCATAGAGTTTGGAAGGCCTGCAGAGTGTTCCTGGGGACTTGGGAGAGCAAAGAGACAATTTTCGTGAAAAACTGACCCATTTTTCACTCATTTTTGCCCTCCCCTGCCCCCTGGAGAACTTTGCAGGCCTCCCAAACCTTCTGTGTCCATTTTTGCGAAAAACGGGATGCGCGTGGGGGTGGGTTGGGAGGCCAAAAATGCTGTATTCAGTGTATAAGAGGCCCCCTGATTTTCACCCTCTTTTTGGGGGGTGAAAAAGGTGCGTCTTATGCTCTGAAAAATACGATATCTTTTTATTAATATTTGAAGTATTTGCCCCAAGAAATCTACAGAAACTATTTTATCATAAGATTCAGCTAGACCTATGTATTTTGTCCTTCTAGGTAAAGATTACATTTCTTTTCTGCCTGTATCTTTGATAGTAAAATCTAAATAGATAAATGAATTTATCTAAAAGTAATGAATATTTTCAAAAATCACAGCGGAAGCTCTGAAAAAATTCATAGAAGCATATAGGCATGTTCCTTGTTTCCAGAAGCTCCATAGACAAAAACTATAAAGAAGCAAGTATTAAGCAATTAATATTCTGCTTGCATTTCAAATCCCTTTTGCTCTGAGAGTTGTTTTTCTAATGCTGATTATCTCTCTGGTGATTACTAACCTGAATCTATAGGGGTTGACATTAAATTGTATTTACCAAATGTTTTAATCTGGTTTTTTGTTTAGGAATAATTCAGAGTAACATTAACCGTGATCATGAGTTCTTTAGTAAAATTAATTGAATTCCAATGAATTTTTAAGATTTCAGGACCCATGGTAGAAATTATTGATTCCAGCAACTGCCATTTACTTTTCCATCTTATGAGAAACCTGCAGAAAGTACTCTCAAGAGCTCAGGTCTTAATAGTAACCCTGTTTTGATTACAAAGTTGATAGTTTCATTGTTGAATGAAACTTTTAACTTGATATGGTTTGCTTTCCATAATCAGAATGGTTCCTAATTTTTGTCTGCAAGCTGAATATCAGCTGTTGGATTAACTCTGACCAACTGTTGTCCCAAAGGTGTTTTTCAAAAGGCAGCTGAGCTTTGTTTTTCCTTGAAAAAGTTTTGCTTCTCTTTTAAGAAGCTTTTTCAGTTCTGCTTCTTAGCTAAGAAGCAAAATGCTTTCAAGGAGAAAATAAAGTCCAATTTCCTTTTGAAAAGCATCTTGGGACAACCATGATGTGGATCATTGAGAATATCTATAGACATCTTAACCAAACGGCTATCTAAGGATTTTCATAGAAACCTAAAGATAACCCATTAACAAAGTATATTGCTTAAATCGGTATCCGAGAGCAGCATGTCACCTACACCAGCCTTCTACGTTTATTTGAATTCATGCTGTCAGTAATGACTGTTCTTGAAAGGAATATAAACATCATGAAAGGAATACAAATAATAGAGTTAGCCACAGCTGATTTTTAAGAGCAGCTTTCCTCCGTTTCTGAATATTGCAATTGCAAAAGGATAATGTGAATTCTGCCCTCACCTTCCCATGAGGCTGATAGGGCAGGAACAAGAATCAGGCCCCAGTCTGATGAAATAATTTACTTAGTATGAAAGGATGTCTCATTCATCCCACCATTTAGTAATATTCAGGAGGGAAGCGAAAACACTCATTTGCTCAGCTGCTGATGCTGTGTTATCATCTATAAAATGCAATGTTTATTTTGATCATTAGTTATTATTTGTAAAGCAGCAATGTTGCATTATCTCTACATTTTTTCACTCACTTTTTCTGAAAGTTCCACAAGATTAGTTTCCTTCTGTCTGCCCTAACCCCTTCTGCTGAAAGGGGAAAAAAAGACTCAGTATAGAAAGTATACAATTATGTTTATTTCGCTAGAACTTTGAGCCGAGATGTTCAGATAATCTCTTCATACACATAAGATCTCCAGACATTCAATAGAAAGATGATTTCACAGATTCACCTCCCAGGGATATCCTCCCATTTTAAGCATCATTATAGGCCAAACTGCTTTAGATATTGACATTCCCCCAGATATTTGTGCTGCATAACCACTTAGGTCTACTCCAATTAACTATTACAAGAATAAGGTATATAATCAGCTATTCTCCTTTGGCATACAACAAGTCTTGCACAGTTCATAACTTTCCACTCAAACTGCTTTTGGGCATCAACTTATTTTCTGCATCACTCTTTCCTGATCAGGAATACTTAAGTGTAAATTGTTTTCTGGTCATCAAAGATTTGAATGCAGATTCTTAAATACTATATAGGTAGTCCTTGATTTACAACATTCATGTACTGACCATTCAAAATTACAATGGCACTGAAAAAGGCCACTTATGGTTTTTCACACTTATGACCATTCCAGCATCCCAGTGGTCCCATGTCCAAAATTTAGACACTTGGCAACCACATTTAAAATGGTTGAAGTGTCCCAGGGTCATCTTTTGTGACCTGACAAGCATAGTCAATGGGGAACCAGAGTCACTTAACCGTGTTACTAACAACTGTAGCAATTCATCTAACAATGTGGCAAGAAAGTTTGTAAAATGGGGCAAAACTCACTTAACTGTCTTGTTCAGCAATGGAAATTTGGGAACCAATTGTGATCATAAATGAAGGACTACCTGCATGGTATTATTTTAAAGTAATGTTTCTCAACTTTGGCAAGAAGGCTGGACTTCAACTCCCCAAATTCCCCAGTAATCCTTGCTGGGATTTGAATTCCCAGAATTCTTCAGCCAGCCTTGCTGGGAGCTGAAGTCCACCCACTTTAAATTTGCTAAGATTGAGAAACACGGAGGACTATAGCTTTTTTTCTCATTTATATTAAAAACAAAATTGTCTTATCATGTTCTCCTATCTAAAAACTACTTTTTTCTTTTAGTGGGGCTAAAGGCTAAATTTAAACCCAATGACTGATAAAGCATGCACTGCAATGCCATTTTTGTACTTGTGTCAAAATTTCAACATACATTTCTTCTAACATTTCTTCCTATCTTCACATAAAGCTCTGTTCTCCATGGTTGCCATGCCTGCAAGCATAACCCAAGTACCCCTTCACAGGGCTGAAAGTTCATTTGTTCTTTAACCAAATAACAAAAGAAACAAAAACTAGGGGAAAAAACAAGAACAGGGGAAAAGAGGGAATGGTGAATGTTCCTTTGATATTTGTAATAAAAATAAGCCAGAACTCAATACTAAAATGATGTCAATTTTTTTACTTAGGGGTATTTTATATTTCAGGTTGGAAGTCATCTGCAAATTGCCAAAGGTTAACATGTCTTGTTGTCAGTTCAGTCAAAGTTGTTTAAGATCCAAACAGCCTAATGAAAAACAAAAGGAAAGTTAATGACTAATTTTTATCAGTTATTCTTATAATAAACCTGCAAGGCAAACCAAGATTGTATATTGTCTTTTTATACTGTCCAATAAGTTAAACCAATTGAAACGTATTACAAAATCTCATTATATAAGGAACACTGAAAACAATAAATAAACAATGTGAACTTAGAATAATTGAAGCTCACATTTTATAACCATTTTATTACTACAGCAGTATCAATTCAGGATTGCCACCTTTTCACGTTTAAGTGCTGATACTGTGGAGTAGTTAGAAGAATACCATATATTATGTAACTGTGCAAACCAAACATTAAAAAGACAAAGTAAGGAAGACAAAAACACTACATCTTTGTTGGGGTTACTTACACAATCATGCAAAACATCATGAAAATATTCCACAGTGCGATGAAGATCCGAAAGTATCTTAAGCTCAACAGAAACTCCCTGATATTATCACCTAGAAGTCGGGAAGTAAATGAAATTGCATTCATGGCAAAAACTATACCTTATTTCATCCACACTCCTTTCAGTGTACACTTAGCAATAATTTATTCAGTCATTAATTTAGGTACCACCTGATTCCAGACTGACTTAAACAATTGGAGTTATTTCTTAGATTCAATATCTCCCCCTTCCTTCATATGCCTATGGTCTGAAAGGCTAAGAAATTTCCATACCATATTTACAGAACATGGAGGGGAGAGGAAAATTGCACAGGGTAGTCACTTAATGATGGTTTGAGTTCGGGACAGGCAATTCTCTAGAAATTGTTGAATAGCAACTCCCACGACTGCTTATCCTGGCTAGAACTGAGAAAGTTCAGTATCTGAATGGATATATATTTGCCTGATGTCCAACTCATAGAACCTCAGCAGAATATCTCAGACATTCAACTCAGCATAGCTTGAATAATTCTAGGTTCGCATTTGATGAAAATTTTATCTGACACATTACTGTGTACCTAAGTATCTATTACATAGTAGGAAGAAATCATTGGAACACTTGATTGCTTTCTATCAAGCTGAAGTTTTTTTTTCAGTTTATTGCTTATATTCAATGTACTTTAATTTTCCATGGCTTAACTCATGTTTTGCCCTGTGTTTCTCAGCCTTCACAATGAATGTTGTTAATTGTTGACAAATCAACATCTCTGCCTTGAGAAATTCTGGGGCTCACCTTAATTCTGTTCTAAATGCTTTTAAATAAACATACAATTAGGCTAAAATAAAACCACAGAATGAAAAATGCAGTATGTAAAGCACTAACTGCAGCAAATTTGATACTATTCTCACCAAGAAGGGGCAACAATGATTTACACCATAGTTTATCCTATTCCTCCTGACAGTCCTTTTTAAATTTGTAATATTACTATGGGGTATTTTTAATGGTTAACTTTATTATTATTATCATGATGTATGCAATTGTTACCTCCTCCGTGTATGTATGTGTATGTGTATGTTTATGTATTTATGTATGTTTTTATTGTACGCCGGCCCAAGTCCCTTTGTGGAGAGGGAGCAGCTAACAAATTAAATTATTATTATTATTATTATTATTATTATTATTATTATTATTATTATTATTATTATTATTATTATTATTACACAAAAACCTCGATTTCACTGTCCAAACACAGAGAAATGGGGTCCAGTAAAACCAATGTTTATTACATCTGAAAATATAAAAGGAGTTACCTTTTCATAATTTTACATTACTATATAAAAATGTAATTCTTAATTTGTTAAACAATGTTACCAATTTAGTAGACAGAGTTGTCTTTTAAAATGAAACAATTACAATATGTGTAGGGCAACAAATAGTCTAGAATGTTTTATTTCTATTTCATAATTTTCTTTGCAATATCTCAAAACAAAACTAAAAAAAATAATTGCAACTATTTTGGAGACACACGGCAAGTTAAAAAAAAAAAACCTTCAGTACACGGACCTCAGCCAGATTTTTTACCTGTTGTTGGTGTTCTTCCTTCTTCACCAAAACTCTGACTTTCTTTCTTCTTCCTGGAACAATAATCCCAGAACATAGTAGTGTCTCATAATTTAAGGCAAACGGGAATATGTTAAAATGGACAATGACAGAAGAAAATTTGCTGACAGCTATTAACCAAGGTAACGATGGAATACTATAGCAATTTGCTGAATCCCAGAAAGAAATCAAGTTTCAAGGCCCACTTGAAGAATTTTCAGAAATGATTAGCCATTCAGAAAAGAGGAATACAATTTAGGCAGGACACAACAGGAATCTTCTTGCAACAATTAAGAGAAACTTCCATGATTTAAACAGCACTTGCAGCTGGTTCACCCACTGCTATAATATTCAGTTTATGATATTGCTATAGAACCACTAATATGGCCACTGTTGTAAACAGAACATCTGGGTTGGATACACATTTCCTATACTGCTAACAACATAGGAACTGTCTTATTGTATTGCACTCCGGTCTTTTGTAAAACTGCTAAGTGCTCTAATTGGATGTAAAGATAATTGAACCTTCTGATTGCAAGCCAGTCACTTTACCCTTGAATCTAGGCAGTGATGGCTGATCCTGAAAAGCTAAGCAAAGTTGCACTGAGTTACTATTTAACAAGAAATCTCAGGGTTTAGTTGCCCAGGTTATCATTTAAAACGAAGCAAATACAACATGTATTTCAAAAAATCAACACAATGGCCAACAACATTTATATTTTGCAAAAGAAAACATGGCTGTGGGATGTGTTTAGTCAGCAGATTGGGGAGGAGCCATAGGAGCATCGTTGACATTTTAACAAGAGGCTCTCTGGTTTGCAGAAAGTTGTGTCCTACCAATTCTGTCCAATAAACTAGTCTCTAAGGAACAGCAGCTGTCTAGAAAGGAGTTTTTGCCAATTTTCCTAAAGCATATCTAACAACTTTGAAACCAGGTGCTTTCTGTGACCAAAATCATATGTTGCAATCTTTGAATCAAAAGCTTTCCCAGAAACCTCCTCATGTTGGAAGCACAAAAACTCTGATTCCTACTATTATAGGAATGCCTGCATTTTCCCAACGAAGCAAATCCTGCTTTTTCAAGTACTCACAGCCTGAAATTTAACACTGCTCCGGCATTGACCAACAGAGTCCTATGTGGCAGAAGAAGAAAAAAAGTGAGAATATACAACAGCTTGTGGCCTTTTCCACTTTAATTCTTAACATTTCTGAGCTAGGGAGGGGCAAGAAACGACCTACAAGTTAGGGATAACTGCTTCCTCCATGCCTTTCCTTGATGTCCCATTCCAATTACTCCTTGATCTCTTTTTTGCACAGTTTTTTTAAAAAAGTTTTTATTAAATACACATTAAAAACATTGGACACAGAGCCGTGTTCCTGGCTTTGTCATTTCCATACATATTTTGACATAACCACAAATACAATTCATTCTTTTCGTATACTGCTACTTTGATTTTACAAACATATTCCTTTTTTCCCCACTTTTAAGAGCTGCAGGGCAGACACAGGAAATTTAGCCAAGGCTGTTTCCCTAGGAGAATGCAGGTTGGGGTATTCTGCTGTCCCTTGTCCCATATTTACACAACCTTTGCACTCCTCAGTCCCGCAGAGTCGAATTTACCAAACAGAGAAACAGCTATGCCTCCCCCAGGTTAATAAAACTGGTTGCTTGGCAACAAGCTATCTCTCTCTCTCTCTCTCTCTCCCCCTTACCCGAACAACAGCAAATCCCCCAACATCCTGCTACTTCCGCTCTGCTGCTATCGAAACGGAAATATACCCCGCTGACACGCAGCGGCTCAACAGCCAATAAGCATCAGCTTCATCCTGCCTTTCCATCCCTCGGCCACCAGGTGGCGCTCACCCGCTATACTGTGTAAGGAGGAAGTCTGTGGTAGGTTACAAGCGGGCGGTGACTTTTCTCCACAAACCCCGCCCACCGATTTAAAGGGCCGGGATTAGATCTTTATCCTGGGAGCGGAGGCTTTCGCTTTTTAGCGGGTTTTAAAGATGCTGCTTGTTTTTTTTTATTTTATTTTATTGGCTTCGTCCTTGTTGTATCACGTTCCACTCCAAAGTAAGAAATGTTAGGCGATGTCTATTTTAGCAAAAAGTCGGAGGAACGAACAGGAATTATAGAATGTTGTTGGCCATTGTCTTTATTTTATTGGCCAACTGTGATTGGACACACAAGAAATTTGTCTTTGGTGCATATGCTCTCAGTGAACATAAAGAAAAATAAAATCGGATACATCCATCAAGAATCATATAGAAAAACAGGTAGATGGAACTGAAGGTTCTTCAGAAACATCTCTTGCATTAATCTAGGGATCTCAAGCCTATGAGGAAATGGGCTCTTGGTCGTGATGTACCGGCGGAACCTGCATGCTCAGAGGCAATCTACCTTTAAGTACAAAGTGCACATTGCATCTATTCTTCTTGCCTCTTGAAGCTTGTGGGCAAACGGTCAAAACGCCCAAAAGAAAACAAAAAGACCAACGCACCACCTCACCAGTTGTCCCAAAGGTGCTTTTCAAAAAGGCAACTGGGCTTTCTTGTTTTTTCCCCTTGGAAACATTTCGCTTCTCATCCAAGAAGCTTCTTCAGTACAGGTGTTGAACTGAAGAAGCTTCATGGATGAGAAGCGAAATCTCTTCAAGGAAAAACAAAGCAAGTCCAATTGCCTTTTGAAAAGCACCTTTGGACAACCAAGACGAGGATGATTGAGATTCTCCATAGACACTCCTTCTCACCAGCCCAACACCCAGATGAACAGAGAGGAACACCAAGATCAATATTAGACCAACAATTGAGAAGCAAACAATGCTCAAGGTACTACGGTACCAAGTCAGACATCCTGTAAACAGCAGCCCAATCAAAAAACCGCCCCCACCCCCCCACTGACAAGGTAGGCCACTAGAATATAAATTGAGAGCAAACCCTGTGTTAGATATTAGCATATATCGGGATAAGTCTTCCCTCAGGTCCGCTCCTACAGCGGGAAACAGGTATTCCTCTGATTGGTCAATGGGCGTGCCTCATCCCTATAAAAGGGGAACCCTCCGACCACAGAGTAAGCTGGATCACTACTACTACTAATAAAATGAGCTGTTGAGTTACTTCGTGTCCGCAGTCTGTCTCTCGTTGCCCAGATCTAACATTGGCGACGAGGGTGGGATTGAGAGACAGATAGGACGAAGAACGCTACTTCAAGAATCTCCGGATTTGATCCAGCCCAGGAATTCGGCAGAAATTCCGGCAGCCATCTCAGATCACCGCAGCGCGGCAAATTCAAACTGAGAAAATGGCGATGCATGCTCCCCCCGCTCCTTTCGACCCAGCAACCGACGAATGGGAAGCCTTCATGATTCGTTTCGAGTGTTTCCTCGAAGCAAATGAGTACACGGGGATCACCGATGCAAGAAAGAAAAATATCTTCCTCGGCTACTGCGGAAAGGAAGTCTTCAATACGGCCAGAGACCTCACCGCGCCTACTCCAATACAAGCAGTACCATGGGCGACGCTGAAACAAGCCTTGGAAACACATTACGCGCCAAAACCGTCCCGCCATGTCAGCCGCAAAGAGTTCAACATGAGGACTCAAAAGGCGGGAGAATCCATTAACCAATTTGTTGCAGCTCTACGAAGAATAGCAGCCCACTGTGAATACAGGGATGTGGAAGAGCATATCTTAGAGCAATTCATCTGTGGGGTAAGAGACATTTCGTTGCAAAAGAAACTGTTAGCCAACCCGAATCTAACCCTACAGTCAGCATTGAACAAAGCAAGAGCGTCGGAATCAGCGGAGAAATCAGCAGTGACCATACAACGAAGGGTCAACGAAACCCAGCCAGCACCGAGACAAACCAGAGTCCACTACGAAGACGCAAGCCCCGACTACGTGGATCCCGAGTTCGAGGACAGTCACCTAATGCAGAGCAGTCACTGGAGGCCTGGGGGAAAACCCGGATCCCGTTTGCCGCCCTGCGCAAGCTGCGGAGGGAATCACCCCAGGTCTACTTGCAGGTTCAGGAACGTTGTTTGTTCGCACTGCAACAAACTTGGGCACATCGCACGAGTGTGCCGGAGCGGAGTCCCTGCCTCACGGCAGCCACCCATGTACCGCCAACAGAAGCCCAACCCAGGGGCTTGGCGAAATCAAAAAGGGCGCCCAGAGAGAAATCCACAAGTGTTTACCCAGAGAGAAACCCCCCAAAGAGCTGAACGAGCGTATTCCCAGAGAGATTACTCACAAGAAAGTGAGCGAGCGTATCCCCAGAGAGAATTCACACAGAGAGCTGAAAGAGCGTTCTACCAAGACGCTCAACGAGAGTATTTTCAGGATACAGACGATGAGATAGAGTTGACCCAGAGAGAAGAGTTGCGAACGTATCTCACCACGATACATCAGGTCCGCCCTAAGCGGCCCAAAAGGCTGAAAGTCACAGTCCTCTTGGAGGGCTCACCCTGCGAGCTGGAGGTTGACACAGGATCAACCCTGACGATCATTTCATGGGCATCCATGAAACAGGCCATTCCCAGCCTCAGAAAGAGCCAACTGCGCGCTCCTGACGTCCTGCTACGAGACTACCAGGGGAACCAAGTCCCCATCGTGGGCCAAGGCACATTCCACATCCAGTTTAAGGACATCGAAGCCCAGCTGCCCGTGACCATCTCCAGCGCGCCATTGCAGAACCTCCTGGGGCTTGATTGGTTTGAAGCCCTGGGATTAGAAGTCACCGGAATCAACGCCGTGAGAAACAGCAGCGCTGAAAAGATCTTTAAGGAGTTCGAGGATGTGTTCAGCTCCGGTCTTGGTAAGTATGTGGGCAAACCAATATCGTTCAATTTAGATCCAAATGTGGCGCCAATCCGACTTAAACCGAGACGAGTGCCTTTTGCACTCCGCCCAAAAATAGATAAAGAGATAGATAAGTTAGTGGAACAAGGAATCCTTGAGCCGGTAGATCACGCGCGTTGGGAGACACCTATCGTGACCCCAGTTAAGCCAGACGGATCAGTCCGCATATGCGCAGACTATAAATGCACTATTAATGTCGCGCTACAACAGAGCGCATATCCGGTGCCCGTAGTACAGCACCTATTGCACTCATTGGGGCCAGGAAAAGTTTTCGCTAAATTAGATATGGCACAAGCTTACCAGCAACTGCCAGTAGATAGCGCCACAGCGGAGGCCCAGACTATAGTGACGCACAGAGGAGCGTTTAAATGCAACCGGCTACAATTCGGCGTAAGTATTGCTCCAGGATTGTTCCAGAGCGTCATGGAACGACTGTTGCAAGGGATACCGGGAGTCGTCCCATATTTTGACGATATCTTGGTGTCCGCTGCAAACGAGGAGCAACTAAACAAAAGAGTCAGATCTGTTTTGGCCAGAATCAGAGAGAAGGGCCTCCGCCTGAAAAAAGAAAAATGCCAAATTAACGTGCCTAGCGTAGAATTCCTGGGTTATAGAATTGATGGTCAGGGAATTCACCCCACTGAAAAGAAAATTAAGGCGATCCAGGACGCCCCCACACCACGAAATCAAACCGAGTTGCAGGCCTTCCTCGGACTACTTAATTTCTACAGCGTTTTTCTGAGACAGAAGGCGACCGTTGCTGAGCCACTACACCGTCTACTCCAGAGGAACGCACCATGGAGATGGGGACGAGCCGAAGCTGCAGCATTCGCCGGGGTAAAGCGCCTGCTCACCACTGACTCACTACTTGTACAATACAGTCAGACCCTCCCGCTGGTATTGACCTGCGACGCATCGCCGTTCGGGGTTGGAGCAGTCCTCAGCCACAGGATGCCCGACGGGAAAGAAGCACCCATTGCTTTCTACTCCAGAACTCTTTCATCGGCCGAAAGGAACTACAGCCAAATGGACAGAGAAGCATTGGCTGCCGTTGCAGGTGTGAAACGTTTCCATGAATACCTCTACGGCCGCGATTTTGAACTCATTACTGATCACAAACCGCTGTTAGGACTTTTGGCGGGAAATCGCCCCACTCCGGTCTCCCTTTCTCCACGTATGACCAGATGGACTGTTTTCCTGGCTGCGTACTCTTACAAGTTAATTCATCGACCGGGCTCCACTCTAGGGCACGCAGATGCGCTCAGTCGTTGCCCATTACCAGACATTTTGCCAGACCCCACTCCAGAAGTACCGGTATTGCTCATTGACTGCTTGGATTCGGGACCGGTTTCTTCTTACGATGTTGCAGGGTTCTCCTCGAAGGACAATTTAATAAAACAAGTGCAAACTTGGGTATGGAGGGGGTGGCCAAAGGGAAATGTGGGCCCGGAATTCAAAATGTTTTGGTCTAAACGGGACGAACTCTCCGTGTTACAGGGATGTTTGTTGTGGGGGGATCGAGTTGTTATTCCTTTTGCGCTACGAAAAAAGGTATTGAATGCTTTACATATGGGGCATCCGGGGATCGTGAGAATGAAAGCGTTAGCGAGAAGTTATGTGTGGTGGCCCAATATGGACAAAGAAATAGAGGAGTGGGTGGCCACTTGCGATCCATGCCAGGAGTCGAGACCAGCACCCCCGGAAGCGCCCGCCACAGAATGGGAGAAACCCAAGGCACCCTGGTCACGCATTCATATTGATTTTGCAGGGCCATTCCAGGGTCAAACCTTCCTCATAGTTGTAGATGCTTATTCTAAATGGTTGGATGTAGTCCTAATGACATCAACCACGGCAGAGGCAGTTATAAAGGTTCTTAGGCGGCTTTTCGCCACCCATGGTCTACCAGATCTGTTAGTATCGGACAACGGGCCCCAATTCACGGCCATGCAGTTCGAAACATTTTTAGCAGGGTTGGGAATCAGACACGCCCTCATCGCGCCATTCCATCCAGCGTCCAATGGTCAGGCAGAAAGAATGGTGCGGTTCGCGAAAGAGGCCCTCGCCAGGATGGGCCCGGGGGATTGGCAAACACGCATTGACCATTACCTCCTCATTCAACACATTACCCCGAGCGCAACGACGGGTAGAAGCCCCGCTGAACTACTAATGGGTCGCCGCCTACGGTCTCACCTGGACAGGCTCCACCCGAATTATTCTACCTCGGCTCCCCCAGACTCTACAAGTAAGGTCAGATCTTTTAGAGAAGGAGACACTGTTTATGCTCAAAATTACACAGGGGGGACATTGTGGATACCGGCAAGGGTCATTGGCATCATGGGCCCTCGATCGTATTTGTTAGAGCTTGAAGATGGGCGGAATTGGAGAAGGCACATCGATCAGCTTCGAGGTCGCCTAGCACACTCCAACTTAAGGGATGAGGGCGAAAGTTTCCTGTCCACAGAAAGACAACCGCAGGGAAACTTCATCCCAGGAAACGACGACACCGGCGAGCTAAGCGGGGGACAGGACATCACGCACGCAGCTGAGCAACCCCCCGTCATCACAGCCGCTGAGCAAACCCCCGTCATCGCAGCCGAACAAGATACCAGGGAAAAGAGCATCGAAAACGCAAGACCTCCAGAAACAGAAAAAGCACCCGATCCTGCAACTACTTCAACCCAACAGGAAACCAATCCTGCAAGTACTTCAACACAACCTGAACTCCGACGTTCCTCCCGAGCAAGACAAACACCCACCTACCTAAAGGACTATGTCACCTACCGCAACGTCCCATCTAGGAGGGGAGGGGTGTTAGATATTAGCATATATCGGGATAAGTCTTCCCTCAGGTCCGCTCCTACAGCGGGAAACAGGTATTCCTCTGATTGGTCAATGGGCGTGCCTCATCCCTATAAAAGGGGAACCCTCCGACCACAGAGTAAGCTGGATCACTACTACTACTAATAAAATGAGCTGTTGAGTTACTTCGTGTCCGCAGTCTGTCTCTCGTTGCCCAGATCTAACACCCTGCTCCTTACCAGCAGTGATAATGTTATCTAGTTTGGTAATGAAAGGTCTGCAAAAAAACAACCCAGCTCAGAAAGGACCAAGGACCTCATAGGTCAAACCTGAATGACAAATTTATTATTTATTTTATTTGTCAATCATTTACAAGATAATCGGTATAAGAATAAGCATGAGTATGAATGAAATGGGTACGAATAAATGGGGACAGTAGGACAAGGACGGTAGGCACGGTGGTGCGCTTATGCATGCCCCTTACTGCCTCTTAGGAATGGGGTGAGGTCAACAGTAGACGGTTTAAGGTTAAAGTTATGGAGGTTTGAAGATGTAACAACAGAATCAGGTAGTGCATTCTAGGCATTGACCAATCTGTTGCTGAAGTTGTATTTCTGCAATTAAATTTGGAGCGGTTTACATGGAGTTTGTATCTGTTGTGTGCTCTTGTATTATTGTGGTTGAAGCTGAAATAGTCATTGACTGGTAAGACGTGGTAGCGGATAATTTTGTGTACTATGCTTAAGTAGGCAGTGTAGTTCTAGGTTGTCAAAGCCCAAAATTTCAAGCCTGTTGCTGTAGAGTATCCTGCAGTCACTCGTTATGTGTAACACGGAGTAAGAGGAAATTCTGCATAGATAGATGACCTGTGCCAGAAGCTCGGGAGCAAATCTCTACCATTAAGCACTTCAGGGTGGGGGACAACAAAAGAGATCTTGGCTAGGATTAACATTAGCAATTAAGGAGAAAGAGCAAACTGAATATTATACGATTTGGGAAGTATTTATCAATGGTTGGAGAGAGAAAAGGGAGTTTGGAAATGAAGAAAGCAAAAAATAAGTAGGTAATACACTTGATAGAGATATAAAGAAGATGAAAACTGTTAGTAGGTGCATGATGAGAATAATTATGTTTAATGTTGATATTATATTATTACTAGAAGATATGAAGAAGAAAAATGGAGAGTTCCATAACGTTTAAATACTCAATATATTATAACACTAAACTTAGGGAAATAATGTTAATATGAACGAGAAAGATGTGGCAAAAGAGGAACGGTGTTGCACAGAGATGTTTGTACCCAGACGACACACTGCATAAGGAAAGATGGAAAGCTTATTTTTGTAATTAAAAAATAATAAAACTCTAAAAAAAAAAAGAAGGAGAGACCCTTGGCTAGCAATTTTCGCAAAGAGGCAAGAAGAAAGCGCTTCATTCACAGTGTAGTTTGTCTGACAGTGTTAACATCGAGAGCTTGGGAAGGGAAGTAGTATTCATCCTGATTTAACTAAAGAGAATCCGAATCGCCGGGGAAAAAAACCTGAACTGGCAAAGCGTCGCCTCCTGTCTTTTAATGAAATGATTTCTTTTAATTTGTTTTTTTTTAAAAAAGCCGCGGCAAGTGCCACCATCACCCTGACAACTGGTTGTATTTTGCTTCTGCTGTCCCAACTCTCGCTCGTTTCGGGGGAGCGGGGGTTTCCGTTGCCGAGCCCCGGATTTCGTCTCTTGAGGTCCGGCCCTAACCGGACTACCGCTGCCCTTCTGTCAAGTCAAACCATTAAGCCCCCACTGCCGTGGATGTACCTGCCTGGGCCTGTAACAAAGTAGAAACCAGCTTAGCCTCGTTTAGCAACCGCGCAAGGTGCCATGGAAAGCGGGGACGCCAAGTCCCTCGGTTTGGAGAGCTAACGGCGGCGAAGGCAAGGCCGGAGAGAGATGGGATCGTCTTCCAGGCGAGAGGGAAAGGAATTGCGCTCTGCACATGCTCGGCTGCCCGAGGCGGCCCCCGGAGGCGCTTGTAAGCCGCTGGCCAAGTAAGGAAGGCGGCGGGGCGTCTCCATCTCTCTCTCTCTCCCTCCCTTGGTTTGGGCGGCCGCTGCGTCCCTGCTCTGCCAGACGGCGGTAGCACCAGCTGCAGCCGCTGGGCGCTCCAGAGGGGCTCGCTTTTCCGCCGCTCGCCCGCTTCGGTTCTCCTTCCAACAATGGACCTGATCGGGGCCCTGGATCTGGGGGATTTGGCGGCCGCCTTCGCCCGCCTGCCTGTCTTCCCTGTCTTCGACTTGAGCTACTTCATAGTCTCCCTCCTCTACCTCAAGTATGAGAAAGGTAAGCGGGGAGGAGAACCGGATCCCCCCCCCCTTCGCCAGGGCAGTCGTCTTTATATATATATATATATATATATATATATATATATATATTCTTTTTTTCCCACGGCTAGGAAATCCGTTTTCGGGTGCTGCGAAATTTTCTACCCCCCCTTTTTTTTTAACTCACTGACCTGCTTCGAAGAGCCGCCTTCATCGTATGTTATTAGTATTAGCACTGATGAATAAATGGTATTTATACCATTGATGAATAAATGGTATTTATTCATCCAAAGCCAGCATTTGTCCTTGGGATGCCAAGAGAAAAGTCTTCTCTGGCCCAACCTCTTGTTCCATGCCTCCATCCCCATATCTTCCCTGCCCTAGATCCTCCTCCCCCACCCCCAGGCAATGTTCCTCTACAAGTTGACTTGGCTTCCAGGATGGGCTTGTTCAAAATGAGTGGGTGGGCAGTGATTTGGGCCCAAAAGCTTTCTCTCCCCCCCCCCCACCCCTCGCCGGCCCAGTGATGAGGCTATCCTGGGATGAGGACCAGAATTGCAGAGCCTCTCTACATAACACTAAGGAAGTTTCAGAATTTGGCCATTGGTCCTAGATTAAAAGGGATAAGGATGGGGTTGCAGGAGTTTAAAAGGGCAGGAAAAAAGTCTTGTAAAAGTGATCAGGAGCGTCACAGACAAGCAGAAATGATCTCCCTTCTTCCTCAGCGGCTAAGTGAGGTAATCCAGTGTAGTGGTTTTCCTCTCCAGCAGATTTGGTTTTATTTAGTCTTGAAAAGGTGAGAGGCGCATGACCAATGCTGAATGGCCCCAAATTTGCCTCACCTATTGGAAGAGGGGCGCAGTGGCTTAGTGGCTAAGATGCTGAACTTATAGATCAGAAAGGTTGGTAGTTTAGCAGTTCGAATCCTAGTGCCGCGTAACGGAGTGAGCTCCCATTACTTGTCCCAGCTTCCGCCAATCTAGCAGTTTGAAAGCATGTAAAAATAGAAGTAGAAAAATAGGGACCACCTTTGGTGGGAAGGTAACAGCGTTCCGTCGTGCGCCTTTGGCGTCTAGTCATGCCGGTTACATGACCACGGAGACATCTTTGGACAGTGCTGGCTCTTCGGCTTTGAAACAGAGATGAACACCGCCCCCTAGAGTCGGGAACGAGTAGCACATATGTGCTAGGGGGAACCTTTATCTTTATTGGAAGAGGGAAGAGAAAGTGAATGAAAGCAAAGTGGGCCTAAGGAGATTGATCATCTCAACATCCATTTCCCTGGTTGAAGAACTGGCAGCTGTGACCGGGTGAAGGACTTGTCTTTGGTATAACTGAATCCCCTTTGCCGGGATTTTAAAGTATTGCTTTAGCAGCAGGAGAAGATTTAAGAGCCCTGATTCCAAAGGCAGTTCTAAAATAAGAAATGAGCAAGTGGGAATATTCTCCTCTTCTCATCCACACCAAAGGGATGGGTGTCTGTGAGAAACTTGAGCCCTTGAATCTGAGGCCCCTGGCTTGATGGATGGATGCAGTTGGTGACCTTCTCCTGGAGAGGACAAGCTGGGTTCCTGCCCATGACGGCTTAAAAATGGCTGGAATTCCCTGGCTGTTTCATATTGCCCGAGCGGGAATTGTGGGAAAGGAAAAAAAGGAATTGGCCCCCAATGATCATCCAATCACTGGGATTCAGACAGAACGCAAAGCCGCTGCCAAAGGTTTTTCCAGTCTTCTCTGATTTTCCACACTGGCCAATCTCGCAATCTGGCGTTTTGAGAGTGAGAGGTCACGAGTATTGATACTGAATTACTATTCCTTATTGTTAGCAAGAGAACTTGTACGGGCATAGAGGGAAAGGTGGGGAGGTTCTGATAAAAAGAATAAATCTGGGTTATTAATGGTGACGTATTTTGGAAATGAAGTTTAAAAATAACCAAGGGACCAGAAATCATTTCTCTTATCCCGGTCAAGCTTCTAGACCTGATTGGTAAATTCAACTGCAGAATTATTGCTTTACTGTTTACAACATTCATTTAGATCAGGGGTGTCCAAACTTGGGAACTTTAAGACTTGTGGACTTCTGGGAGTTGAAGTCCACAAGTCTTAAAGTTCCCAAGTTTGGACACCCCTGATTTAGATTATACCGTTAGGGCTTCTATCCACTAAATTCCTTTGGAATGAAAGCAGGAAAATAACGTTACAAATTCATGACAGATAATTCTGGTATTACTAGTGATGGCAAACAGCTATTTAAATACCACAAGTTATGGTGTTAAAGTATTGGAGTGCAGGTAGTCCTCATGACTAAAATTGGGACTGAAATTCTGTTGGTAAGTGAAACACATCCAATTTTGCAACCTTTTTGCCAACGTGGAAAAGTCACAAAGGGGGAATCACGTGATCCTGGGCCACTAATATAATATATAGGTAATCTTCAATTTACGACAGTGACTGTTCAAAGTTACAATGGCACTGAAAAAAGAGACTCATGACCATTTTCCGCACTTATGACTATTGCAGCATCCCCATTGTCACATGATCAACATTTGGCTGCTTGGCAAGTGACTCACATTTAAGACGGTCGCAGTGTCCCAGGATTGTGTGATTCCCTTTTGTGACCTTCTGACAAGCAAAGTCAATGGGGAAGCCAGATTCACTTAACAACGGTGTTGCAAACTCAACAACTACAGGGACTCACTTAACAACTCCGACAAGGGAGGTTGTAAAATGGGGCAAAACACAATGTCTCACTTAGCAACAGAAATGTTGGCTTCCATTGTGGTTGTAGCTGTACACATCAAGCGCCCGACTTGTGATCCCATGGCTGTGGAAATGCTGGGGTGATCATAAAGATGAGAACCGGTTGTCAGTCACTTTTGTCAGCATTGTCAACATTTCTAACAGTGACTAAATGCATCATCATAAGTGGGGGAGTAGCTGTAGGATTGGGGAGGCCAAGGTTCGAGTTCATCATCAGCCAAATAAATTCATTAAGTTAAGGCTTTCTTTATGAGCCTGGTCTACACCGCAAGGTTGTTAGTGTGAGGCATAATTGCAGTAGAGGACTAAATTCACCATCTTGGAGTGAGCTCCCGTTACTTTTCCCAGCTTCTGCCAACCTAGCAGTTCAAAAGCACGTAAAAAATGCAAGTAAAAAAATAGGGACCACCTTTGGTGAGAAGGTAACAGCGTTCCATGCGCCTTCGGCGTTTAGTCATGCTGGCCACATGACCCACAAGATGTCTTTGGACAGCGCTGGCTTTTTGGCTTAGAAATGGAGATGAGCACCGCCCCCTAGAGTTGGGAATGACTAGCACATATGTGCGAGGGGAACCTTTACCTTTAACTCCAATTAAAGTGCTCCTTCTTTCTGCAATATAGAAAATTCATACACCCAGATTCACCTTCTTCCAAAGCACCTGTTTTCAGGTGCAGACAATATAAAGAACCTTCATTAGGTTAGTCAAACCACCTTTACCTCTATCTGGCAGGGACTGGAGTGATAACGCTGGTTAATCAGAAAGATAAGATTCTTCAAGAACTTCCAGAACCTCCAAGCTACTTTCAGAACTTCTGCATATTATGTAACATTAAATTCTGGGCAGAAATGACTCACTTGCCCAAGTTCACCTTCCCTGAAAGTCATTTCACTAATTATGGCTGCAGTAGCGTCTCTGGCTTCTTGGTGACTCTTCTCTACCACCAGTTGCTGATTCCTTTCTGCAATTAATAGTATGGACTCGCAGCTGCTTCATTTATTTATTTATTTATTTATTAATCCAATTTATATGCCGCACCCTCTCCACCAAGGGACTCGGGGCGGCGTACAATTCATTACACAACAAATAAATAACAAGGAGGGGATATACAAAAAGCATTGTACAATACATAATAAATAAATAATCAATTAGTTAAGAACAGCATAATGCAATTAAAAACAATTAAAATACCCAAAGTCAAACTTAATTTAAAATTTTATCCAGAGGGATTAGAAAATAGCTATAATTCAGGCCAGGCCGGCTAGTTGGAACAGGTGGGTCTTGAGTTTCGTGCGGAAGGAGCGGAGATCGGTTGCTGTCCTAATGTCAGGGGGGAGGTCATTCCAGAGGGCTGGGCCCATCACAGAGAAGGCCCTACCCATCGGCGCCGCCCTCTGGCATTGCTTGGTGGACGGCACCCGGAGAAGTCCCTCTCTGTGAGAGCGAATTGGTCGCAGGGATGTATGGGGCAGGATACGATCCCGCAAGTAGCTAGGTCCTGTGTCATGGAGCGCTTTAAAGATAGTGATCAACACCTTGAAACGCACCCGAAAGACTACAGGGAGCCAGTGCAGCTCGCGCAGGAGAGGTGTCACATGGGAGTACCTCGTACTCCCCATCACTGCCCGCGCGGCCGCGTTCTGGTCCAACTGCAGTCCTCGGGTGCATCTCAAGGGGAGCCCCATGTAAAGAGCATTACAGTAATCCAGACGAGACGTCACCAGCGCATGAGTGACTGTGCGAAGGGCATCCCGGTCCAATAGGGGGCGCAATTGGCGCACCAGGCGAACCTGGTGGAACGCCCCCCTTGCCACGGCTGTCACATGGTCATCCATAGACAGCCGGGCATCTAGGAGGACGCCCAAGTTGCGCGCCCGCTCCATGGGGGCCAGTTGGTCGCCCCCAATGGCCAGCGATGGAGTCAGCTGGTTGAACCGAGAGGCCGGCAGCGACAGCCACTCCGTCTTGGAGGGGTTGAGTTTAAGTCTGTTGTCTCCCATCCAGACCCGTACGGCTTCCAAACACCGGGACATCACGTCAACGGCCTCGTTGGGGTGGTTCGGGGTGGAAATGTACAGCTGAGTATCGTCAGCGTACAGATGGTATCCCACCCCAAAACCACGGATGATCTCGTCCAGCGGTTTCATATATGTGTTGAACAGGAGAGGCGAGAGGACCGACCTCTGTGGCACCCCACAAGTGAGTGGCCTCAGGGTCGACCGCTGCTCCCCTGCCAACACACATTGCGTCCGGTCGGAGAGGTAGGAGCAGAACCACCGTAAAACGGTGCCCCTTACTCCCAGCCCCTCCAGCCGACGCAATAGGATACCATGGTCGATAGTATCGAAAGCCGCTGAGAGGTCTAACAGAACCAGGATAGAGGAACAACCCCTATCCTTGGCTCTCCAGAGATCATCGACCAACGCGACCAAGGCCGTCTCCGTGCTGTGCCCGGGTCGGAAACCGGACTGGCGCGGGTCTAGATAGTCAGTTTCCTCCAGGTGGCGTGGGAACTGCGTAGCCACCACACTCTCTACAACCTTCGCTAAAAAGGGAAGGTTGGAGACCGGACGATAATTAGCTAGCTCAGTTGGGTCCAGCGAAGGCTTCTTGAGTAAGGGCCTCACAACCGCCTCTTTCAAGGCGGCTGGTAGGAACCCCTCACTCAACGAAGCGTTCACCATTCCCAAGAGCCAGCCTCGTGTGACCTCCCAGGATGCCAGTACAAGCCAGGAGGGACATGGGTCCAATAAACATGTGGTGGCTCGCAGTCGCCCATGCAACCTGTCCAAATCATCGGAGGCAACAGACTCAAACTCCTCCCAAAATGGTCTCTCAAGACTGTCCTCGGACGTCTCCCCTGGATCACTGAGGGAGACCCATTCCCTCCGGATCTGAGCGATTTTATCCTGCAGATATTCCCCAAATTCCTCTGCCCTGCCCTGCAAAGGGGCTTCCCGCGGCCTCTGTGATAGAAGAGAGCGGGTCACCCGAAACAGGGCGGCAGGGCAGTTATCTGCGGATGCAATGAGAGTGGCACAATATCGACGTTTGGCCACCCTCAATGCCACAAGGTATGTCCTTAAGTAGGCTCTTACCTGTGTTCGGTCGGATTCGGAACGAGAGGATCTCCATCTGCTCTCTAGGCGTCTCTTATGGTGTTTCATCACCCTCAGTTCCTCGGTGAACCAAGGGGCCAGGGTGGTTCTTTGCCATAGGAGAGGCCGCAGAGGCGCAACCCGGTCTAGGGCCCCGGCGGCCGCACTATTCCATGCAGCCACCAGGTCCTCCGTCCGGGAGCGGGTCAGGTCGACAGGAAGTGGCCCAAGCTCCGTCTGGAACCTTTCCGGTTCCATCAGGCACCTGGGGCGGAACCATCTAGGACATTCTGGTTCCGCCTCCTTGCGGTGGGGGGTAGTACCAGGGAAGTCAAGCCGGAGAAGTGAGTGATCTGACCATGACAGGGGTGTGATGGCCAAGTCCCCTATTCCCAGATCACTCGCCCACTGGCCAGAGACAAAGACAAGATCCAGTGTGTGACCTCCCTCGTGTGTGGGGCCCTGAATTACTTGAGTCAGGTCCATGGCTGTCATGGAAGCCGTGAACTCCCGAACCACCTCGGATGCTTCTCCCATCGACGGCAAGTTGAAATCCCCCATAACTAACAGTCTGGGGGTCTCTACTGCCATCTCTGCGATCAGCTCAAGGAGTTCGGGCAGGGCCGCTGATGTATAGCGAGGAGCCAAGTATACAATCAGCAGGCCCAACTGTCTCCCTGGGCCCCACCTCACACTCAGAGACTCACACCCAGATGTCTGTGGCACAGTGAGCTCTCTCGGTTCCAGACTCTCCCGTATGATCACCGCTACCCCACCACCCCTCCCCTGGGCCCGTGGCTGGTGGAATACACGGTAGCCTGGTGGGCACATTTCCACGAGGGGCAAGCCACCCTCGTGGCCCAACCAGGTCTCCGTTATTCCTGCGAGGTCAGGCTCCCCCTCAGAAATCAAGTCTTTTATGAGGGGGGCCTTATTAACAACAGACCTCGCATTACACAGCATCAGCCTCAGGCCCGGGCTCTGTCGAGCCTGGCCACCTAGTATGCGGGGGTTGGTATAAATGACCGGGCGTGTCCAGCGACCACGGTCTCCCAACCGACTGCAGGTATTATGTCTGTCCTCGCACCTACCCCTCCCTACGACCATTGGTATAACAAAGCCCTCTGTAGGAATGTTATTTCCCCCCCTCTCCCTCACTCCGCTCACTCCCCTCTTGACCACACCTGTTCGCCTGGCACTAATCCCATTCCTGGTCGGTTTAACCCTCCCCACCCATTTGGAGCCCCCTAAGGGCAAAGAGGGAATTCTTTAGGCCTGTGATGGCAAACCTATATAGCGCGTGTGCCACAGGTGGCCCGCAGAGCCCTCTGTCAGCCTCTGTTTTGCTTGCTACACTTGCTTGCTGTCGGCTGCCATAGGAAGGGGGTGGTGGTGCATAGTATTGGGGAAGGGAATTATATTGTACTGGAGGAGTCTTGTTCTCACCATCTTCTGCGCATGCTGGTGGCTGATGTTTGGACTTGGTCAAGGCCAACCGTCTCGCATACCAACTTGATGAGGCTTTTTGAAGATGCAGCCCACATAACACCTTAGGGAGTTGCAGATTGGACAATGGGTTGGGGAATTGGGGGGAGGGTGCTGGGTAAATGTTTGATATGTACTTGTTCGCGCCTATTTGGCTCAGATCTTGCTTTCCCTTTGCTGTTTTCATACCTAGTAAAAAGTACTTTATCTCTATTAAAATGGAGTTGAGGTTTTCCTTTCTTGGATATTGAAGGAGGCATGCTCGACACCCTCTCTGCGGACATGCAAGCCATTGCCCCAGCTCAGCTCCACTGCTCATATGTGCGTGCGCCTCGCAACAGCCAGCTGATTTTTGGATCTCTGCTATGCATGCATGGGGGGCAGGGCGCATGCAGGATATGTGCACACATGCACAGGGTCGGGAGGTCCTGTGCACACATCTGGGGGCAGGGGGACGCACACGCATGTGCAGGGGCGGGAGGGAGGGAGCGTAGGGTGGTGCGGTGCACACGGACACATACATGGCCTGTTTTTGGTCTCAGGAGGCTGCAGGGAGGCATACTAGGCCCAAAACGGGGGATGGGGGGGGAGAGTTGTGCATGCACGCAGGGGGACAGTGAGGCACGTTGAGGTCATGAGTGCATGTGGGGGGGAGCACATAGGTGAGGGGGGCACACGCGCTTTCAGCATGCGACAAAAAGGTTACCCATCACTCAGTGGTAAAATGCAAAATTTTTTACTACCGGTTCTGTGGGTGTGGCTTGGTGGGTGTGGCAGGGAAAGGATACTGCAGAATCTCCATTCCCTCCCCACTCTGAGGCCAGCCAGAGGTGGCATTTGCGGTTCTCCAAACTACTCAAAATTTCCGCTACAGGTTCTCCAGAACCTAGGCCATCCACCAAGGCCTGACTTGCCTCAGGCAACATGCATTGGTTCAGAGGTGGGTTCCTACCGATTCAGACTGGTTCGGCTGAACCGGTAGTAACTTGACGTACCGGTTGTCTCAGCAGCGCCGTAGGCGCTGCCATCTTGTTTTCCCCTTCTGCGCATGCACAGAGCCATTTTTGATGCACTGTGCATGTGTGTGCGTGCGCACGGTGCATTCCTGAGCGAATTGGCAGTAGGACAGCCGGAACCCTAACCCCTGCATTGGTTGTTTTATGCATTCCTGAAGACATTAGACAGCGATTGGAAGATTTCCCACATGCAAAATTTGATATGTTCTACTAGTACCAGAACATACTAGTACCAGAACATAGTTCCGCTCCTTCCGTCAAAAATTAAAGACTCACCTGTTTCAATCAGCTGGCCTGGCACTCTCTTAGTTTTGCCTCCCGGGGATATATTTTAATTGGGTTTGGGTATTTTAATTGGGGATGTTTTTTAGGGTTTCCATAGCATAGTTATTTCTTGTACAGTCTCATCTCCTCCATCTAAATGTTTAGTATTTAATTGTTTTTATACTATTTATATTGTTATTCATGTATTTTATCTGCATTTTATCTGGCTGTACACCGCCCCGAGTCCCTTTTTGGGAGAGGGGGCGGTTTAGAAATCCAAATAAATAAATAAATAAATAAATAAATAAATAAACATAGAAACCTTATGGCCCTTACTTGACTTCTTTTGCCAAAGCCCTGGGCACAATCTCCAGGCAACCTCGAAAAATGTTGCTAAATTATAGTTTTAACTGTGACAAAAGGAAAAAAAATAGGTTTAGCATTTGAAATGTGTTCAATTAAGTTTGTATCAATCATGTTTTCCCCTCACATTGCTTATTTCTCTATCCTGGTCTTGCCTACGTTTTGAATACATCCCCCATAACATACACTATGTTGCCAAAAGTATTCTCTCACCTGCCTTTACTCGCATATGAACTTACTGTAAGTGACATCCAGTTCCTAATCCATAGGGTTCAATATGACATCGGTCCACCCTATAACAGCTTCAACTCTTCTGGGAAGGCTGTCCACAAAGTTTAGGAGTGTATTTATGGGAATTTTTGACCATTCTTCCAGAAGCGCATTTGGGAGGTCACACACTGATGTTGGACGAGTTTACGTGGCCTACAACTTCGTGGCTGAGTTGCTGTCGTTCCCAACACATCCACGTTCTCATAATACAGCTGACAGTTGACTGTGGAATATTTAGGAGCGAGGAAATGTCACGACTGGATTTGTTGCACAGGTGGCATCCTATCACAGTTCCACACTGGAATTCATTGAGCTCCTGAGAGCGACCCATTCTTTCACAAAGGTTTGTCAAAACAGTCTGCATGCCTAGGTACTTGATCTTATACACCTGTGGCCATGGAAGTGATTGGAACACCTGATTCTGATTATTTGGATGGGTGAGCGACTACTTTTGGCAATATAGTGTATATGGAAAAGAAAAGGAAATGAAAACAACACTCACTTTAGACTGAATCCTTATTCTTGGTAACTACCTGGAAATATCCATGTAATTTTCTCTGCAATAGTGTAGAAGTGTTTGCTATTTCCTTCTTTGGGGAATGTCACTCAGAAGTCAAGTGCAAACCTCACCTTAAAAGACAATATTTGCACACCTCCTTCCTGAATAAAAGAAACCAATGTTCAAATGCTTGCTTATTCCCTAGTCTAGATTCCCTCAGCCTCCCTATTCCCTGGACTATAACAGGGAACCTGGGTTAGAATAATTGAATCACGGGGTTGGAAGGGATTCAGAGGTTTGGAGCAGGAGTGAAATGCTACCGATTTGGGCCGGTTCATCCGAAGTGGTAGTTAAAAAATGCTTTTAAAAAGTTTTAAAAAGTTCCGACGACACAGCTGATTGTCGCACAGCTGATTGGTAGAACTTTTTTTTAAAAAAATCTTTTGAAGCATTTTTTTACTACTGGTTCAGGAGAAAAAAAAATGCTAACCAAAAAGATCCGACCACCAGCTGTGCCACACTCAGCGAAGCAAACCGGTAGCAGACTTCAGAGCATTTCAGTCCTGGTTTGGACGTCTTCTAGTTCAATCCCCTGCCCAAGTAGTAATTGTCCTTCGCCATCTTGGACAAATGGTTGTCCAATCATTTCTTGAAAACCTTCATTGATGGAGCACCCACAACTCTGGGACACAAGCTGTTCCATTGGCTAATTGTTGTCACTATCAGGAAATTTCTCCTTCGTTCCAGATTGGCTCTCCCTAATGAGCTTCTTACCCATAGCTGCTTCTTCTACATTCAGGTCCTTTAGAACAGGGGTCTCCAACCTTGGCCACTTGAAGCCTGGAGGACTTCAACTCCCAGAATTCCCCAGCCAGCAAAGCTGGGAATTGAACCAAAGCTGGCTGGGGAATTCTGGGAGTTGAAGTCCTCCAGGCTTCAAGTGGCCAAGGTTGGAGACCTCAGCTTTAGAAGATTAAACCAACTCCCTCTTCCCTGTGGCAGCCCTTTGTGTCTTGGAAGACTGCTATCATGTCTCCACCGGCCTTCTTTTTGTTAAGCTAAGCATACCTAATTCCTTTAGCTTTCTTCATTGGATTCAGTCTCCAGACCCTTATCATCTTCGTTGCTCTTCTCTGCACTCTTTCTAGGGCCTCAGCATTTTATTTTGGTATCATGGTGGTGGACAGAATTCGATGCAATATTCAAAGTGTGGCTTGACCAATGTGATATAGAGCAGTGCTACCATTTAAGACAATCTTTATTGTCAGTTTTTTCTGCGGGCACTCTGGCACACATTAAAAATGAAATTTTGTTGTGTAACATACGTAACATACATATAGATATGTTTGTCAGGGGAAGATTTATTTCACCCTGAACTAAACAAGGCTTAGACCGCGGCTGTTCCCAACAGTCATATTCTTTAAGGTGCGAAGAAAAGAAAATAAAGATTCTGGAGAAAACATATTCTAATTAATAAACAAACTTTTAATACAAAAATAATAAATGGAAATAAAACAAAACTAACTAATCGTTACATTTTGAAAAAACAGCTTGTCTGCCAGTCTCCTGGCAGACGGACAAAAGATCAGAAGGAAAAGCTCTGGAATGTGTGAAGAGCAGGCGCAGTACATCACTGTCAGATAAGAACTTATGACCTGCGCAGTAACTCTTTCAGTTTAACTATTTAGTGTCAATTCAGTCAGTTCAGGCTAGCAAACAATTTAACGCAGTGACAATGTTATATATACGTAGCCTATCTCTACACCCTACACCCTACACCAGTGGTGGGTTACAACCAGTATGCCCCAGTAAGGGCGTACCGGTGCCTGCCGGGAGCACTGGGAACCGTTCCGTTCTGGTGCTCCGTAGGGCCCACCCGCCTGCCCAAGCTCCTTACCGGTATTTGAGCTCTTCAGTGGTTCCAAGCACAGAGCATATGGCGGCTGAGCGATGCTCCGCTGAGCAGCTAGAATGTCACGAAGGCATCACCGAGGCATCATGGAGCGTACGTGTGCATGCGCTTTGCACGCGTTCATGTGGTAGACACCGAGTCCAGTTGCACCGTACCAGTTGCAACAGGATCCGGAACCCATCACTGACCCTAAAATATAAATACATATAAATGTTACTCACTGTCCATCTGGAATACATAGCGGAAAGAGGAAAACTTGAGAATACACAAGGTTTATATTGTATGTAACAAAACTGTGGCTGAATCTGGATGTTCTGCTTTGGATACTTAGGTCTACCCCCCAGGGCCGCCCTGGAAATTGCGAAGGACCAGCCTGCTGTGCCTCTGCCAGCAAAAAACAGAGCTTGGGAGGGCCACACACGGCCCTCTTGGGCTCCATTTTCAGCCACGACAGCCTCTTGCAACCCTCTGCCAGCGAAAACAAAGCTCCATTTTCATTGGCAGAAGGCTGCAGGAGGATCCTGCCCACCCAGCCTGCCCAGGCCACCAGAGGTGCCCCTGACACAAGTGATGTCAAGATGGCCATGCCCACCCTGGCCCCACCCACCCCAGCCATGCCTACCCGGCCCCCCAAGGTCAAACACAACCCTGATGCGACCCTCAAGGAAATCGAGTTTCATACCCCTGACCTAGAAGGTAACAAGGAAAATAGGTCGTGAAGAGGATGTGTAGCGTCCCATACAGTCCTGCAGACTCTGCTCAAGCATCGCTTATGTGCTATGTCCTGGACAGAAGGAAGTGAAGTACCAATGATCCTTTCTGCCATCCTCACCACTCTCTGCGCCGTCTTCCTGTCTGAAGCAGCAATGCTTCCAAACCAGACTGTCACGCAACACGACAGGATGCTCCCCATCGTCCCTCTATAGAAAGTGGCAAGGACGGGGAGGAAGATGTACTGTCTTTATTTGATGCAGAAAATGCAGGCACTACTACGCCCGCTTCACCCATGTCTTGCTGTTGAGTGACCAAGCCAGTCTGCTTGTTAGCTGCACAGCCAGAAATGTGATGCTGCTAACCATCCCCACAAGTGAATCATTTATACACAGAGGAGTGTGGCTGTGCCTGCCTTTTCTGAAACTGACAATGATCTCATTAGTTTTTTTCAACATTTAAAACAAGGCTGTTTTTATTACACCAGTTCACCAAGCCTTCTACCTCCTTGCAGTAAGCGCTCTCAGTTCCCTTGATCGGTTGATGCAGCCAAGGACTGCATTGGCTTTTTTGGCAGCTGCATCACAATGCTGACTCAGACTTTAAGCGGTGATTCATCAGGACACTCAGATCCTTCTCATCTATAAATATATAAAAGTGAAATATCACTCACGCATCATCAAAAAACCTCCAGAACCGTAAAGCCTACAAACTTCAAATTTGCCATGTATATTCCTCTTGGCTTCTAGGTGCTCACTAAGAAAGGATTTTTTTAAATGATCATCAGAGCATTATTATTTCCTATATTATTATTAACACGCTCTGATGCTAAGGAGTTCTACTCCCCCTCCCTACCTGAAAAGAAATCTGTTCCAAATGCACAAACAAAGGAGAGGAGTTTCAGTTTTACTTTCACAGCAGCAAGCAGCTTTACTACAGAACACTTGAGCTAAGCCATGCCCAGGCTCCTTCCTGTCTTCTTCTTCTTGCTCGCACAGCAAATACGGTTTGAGTTTCCAAACACCCCTCAACTCTCTCACACACTGACAGGACGCTAGCCAGTTGAATACTGATGGATGCTGATAGGCAGAGGCAGATTTTTTCCCCTTATTTTCCTCCTCAGTTCAGACAAATCTGTTCCTTCTATAGTAACACCAGTTACAGGGAAAAGAGGCAAAAAACGCAGAAAAAGATTTACAGGTGCGATTAGAAAAGTAGAAGTAAGGGAAGCTGCACACAAGTATCAACAAACTCATCCCCAAGTCAGTAGACAGGCTATAAAAAAGTATACATCTAATAACCCCTACATTAATCGGTCACACATGAGATCAATGCCTTGAGTAAGTATTTGTCTGGTTTTAAATATGAACCTCAGATTGATTACTCCAGGAACAAGGTTGTTGATCTCGGACCTCGGTTACCCTGTGCCTGGTGCTCTAAAGTGACAGGATGAGAGTCGATGGATGTGCTGCACCTCCCTCCCCTTCAGCCCTCCCCTCAACCCATACGCAGCCTTCTCATCCACCAGCATCCAATGGCAAAGCACTTTCTTTCTGCTGTTCGGAAATACAACGGATGATTCTAAATGACATCTTTTGGAGGCAGAGAGGTCGAGGAGGGAAATTTTATGCCAACATTCAAAGTGCAGGGGCAGGTCTACCACAGGACAGGAGTATCATGACGGGGCCTCAGCAGCAGCCTTCATTTCTCCAGATATACTTTGTTGGTGATGATGACAATGAGAGGGACATCCATTATGGAATCTACCCAGGCATTAATCCACGACTGGTTAGTCAACTGCAGAAGTACCTAACCATGACACAAACATGGTTTGCCAACACCCCCCCCCCTTTTTTTTTTACTGAGTCTGCTATCTGATCTGAACTGACAAAATTCAGATTGGTCTAGTGCAGGGGTCAGCAAACTGTGGCTCTGGAGCCGCATGTGGCTCTTTCCTCCCTCTGCTGCGGCTCCGTCACTGTTCGGCACCACAATTTTGAGAGGAGTTTCCGGTGAGGGGGGAGGGAGAGAAGCACAGTGTGCCAGGAGAAGACTCTATGGCAAGGGGAGGGTTTCCCAGTTGTCTCCACAATTGATAGGGCTTTCAGTTATGACAGGCAGAGGAAAAAGTACACCGCGCTAGGAAAAGACTCTTATGGTGGGGGAACTGAACTTCCGGTCAGCTCCAGAACTGAACAGGGCCTTCCGGTTAGGACCTTTGTGGCTCCCGGTGTTTTCTTTTTTGTGGGGAATGGGTCCAAATGGCTCTTTGAGTGTTTAAGTTTGCTGACCCCTGGTCTAGTGGTTAAGGTGTTGGCCTAAGAACCAGGATACTGTGAGTTCTAGTCCTACCTAGGCATACAGGTATTCTCTCTGGGCCCAACCAGGGGGGAAATCCAGCAGGTTCTGGCAGGTTCTGGAGAACCGGAAGCTGAAATTTTGAGTAGTTCGGAGAACCGGCAAATACCACCTCTGGCTGGCCCCAGAGTGGGGTGGGAATGGAGATTTTGCAATATCCTTCCCCCAGGAGTCAGGTGGGAATGGGGATTTGACAGTTTCCTTCCCCTGCAATGCCCACCAAGCCACGCCCACAGAACCGTTAGTAAAAAATTCTGAATTTCACTACTGGGTCCAACCCACCTCATAATCAAGGTTTTTGAATCAATCAATAGTGTGTGGCAAGCTAAGCAGCTAATAAATAAACAAACAAACTTAAGCGCACACTTCCTAGTTAAAGCATAAAACCATATATTTTTAAAGCTAAAAACATTAACCTATTCTTTAGAGCAGTGTTTCTCAACTTCAGCATCTTTAAGATGTGTCGACTTCCATGCCTAGAATTCCCTAACCAGCACCTGGCAGCTGAAATTGCCACATCTCAAAAGCTGCTGAGATTGAGAAAGATTGCCTTAAAAACACACCAAGGAAGAAAGTTTCTAGAAGAAAGGATCCCGTTTGCCTCCTTGGATTTTCCTGATTTCTGGTCGATTTACTACCATTTTCACAGGTTCCAATTCCATGCTCAGACCTTAGCTTCTTGAGGCTTTGGATTTTAAATAACAGTTTTCTCTCTAGAAAAAAAAGGGGGGGCTAAAGGAATATAGAGACGGTTGGCAGCCCGGAGCGGGGTGGGGCGGGGAGGGGAAGAAAGAGGGGATGGTTTTGTGGGAGTGGCAGGAGTACGCGAGCACCTGCGACCTTCATGTGAGTGTGGTTGTAAGCCCTTGTGAGCATGGAATTGGAACCTGTGAAAATGGTAGTAAATCGACCAGAAATCAGGAAAATCCAAGGAGGCAAACGGGATCCTTTCTTCTAGAAACTTTCTTCCTTGGTGTGTTTTAAAGGCAATGTTTCTCAATCTCAGCAGCTTTTGAGATGTGGCAATTTCAGCTGCCAGGTGCTGGTTAGGGAATTCTAGGCATGGAAGTCGACACATCTTAAAGATGCTGAGGTCCAGCTGACCCCTCACATGGCCTGGTTGCAAATAGCCGAGGACTGGTAATGGGTCACTGCCCACAGTTGGAGATCCCTGACCTAGGCAAGGGGAGATCAAATGTTTTTTAAGCTCAACCAGAGCAACGAAATAACATTCAAAAGTGGCTCAATCCTCAAGCACATTCCTGCCTGATGCACTAAAAGAGGAGGTACAGTAGTATCAGATACACGAAATTCAATTTTGATAGCCAATCTCAATAACAAAATGTTTCAGCTCTCCTAAAAGGGGTGCCTTCCAAGTCTACTTAGGATGGCTAAGAAGAGATCTCCCTGTTCTTTGTGCCATTAAGTAGGAACTCTCCAGTGGTGGGTTCCGGATCCCATTCCAACTGGTACAGTTGGAATGGGCCCGGCGTCACCCACATGGATGTGCGCGGCGTGCATGCATCGTACTTGCCTGCGATGCCTCTGCAAGCCTCTGCGATGCTCCAGCTGCTCGGCGGAGTGTCGCGCAGGCGGCGTACGTGCCATGCATGTGCGTGGAAGCCCCGAAGGCTTAAAGGACAGGTAAGGAGCTCGGGCAGGCGGGTGGGCCCTCCGGAGTACTGTACCGGAACGGTACCCAGTGCTCCGGGCAGGCTCCAGTACGCCTCTTGCGTACCGCCTGCAACCCACCACTGGAACTCTCCTGCTGGAGAGAGTTTTAAATCTGTCCTGGGAAGTAGCTGACAGAAGTAAGGAACCAGATGTGAGGGTCGGAAGTAAGTTGTTTTGAAGTTTTTTCAACCTAGGACAGCAGGATTTGAACCCACAGTTTTCTCCTCCTCCTTCTATCTCTACAGGTGCGGTGGAAATGTCCCGGAACAGCCCCCTGGCCTCTTGGGTCTGTGCTATGCTGTATTGCTTTGGTAGCTATATCCTTGCTGATCTCCTGCTCGGAGAATCCCCTATTGATTACTTCAGCAACAACTCCAACATACTTCTGGCCACAGCTGTCTGGTAAGGCCACCTTCTATGACCTAAGGCTAGGCCCCAATGCAGAGCCAGGATTTAGGAATAGCGAGAGGACTTATATACTGCCCCATAGTACTTTGCAGCATTCTCTGATGGTTTATACAATGTCATATAATATAACGTTATATTGCCCTCAACAATCTGGATCCTCATTTCACTGACCTTGGAAGGATGGAAAGCTGAGTTCATTGGGATTGAACTCTTGGCTGTGGGCAGAGTTAGCCTGCAATACTGCATTCTAACCACTGCGCCACCAGGCCCCCTTTCACTCCGTTTCTCCTTTTGATTTCCAAAAGAGATATTTAAAAAAACAAAACAGAATGAACATAAAGATGACTCCAGGTTAATACATATACTTGACACATACCAGTAGCTGAAGTTGTTAAATTGTTAGTTTCACATTGCTATTCTGGGGAAAAGCAAGGAATTACTACCACCGCCAGGTTGTGCGTATGAAGGATAGATATACTAAGACTGGGATGGCAAACCTATGGCATGCGTGCCACAAGTGACACGCAGAGCCATTTGTCAGGGCACGCAAGGCGCTGCCCTGTCAGTTTGCCAGCGCACTTGCATACACTGGCCAGCTGAATTTGCCATTTTTTGAAGCCATTTTTCACCCTCCCCAGGCTTCCCTGAAGCCTCCAGAGCGCTCAAAACGACGCTCCAAGCAAACCGGAAGTCACTTATAAAGCCTCTGGAGCCTGGGGAGGGCGAAAAGAGCATGCAAAAAATTGGGGGGGAGCGCCTGTAATGCGCACATGCTCATTGGAGGGTTGCACATTGCATTATGGGTGCGGCACGCCCGCGTACGACCCCCCCCTGCGCTCCCCCCACTTATGGCACACGAGCCAAAAAAGGTTCGCCATCGCTGTACTAAGATTTCTCCTTCCAGGCTTCCCAAGCTAACATAAGAAGAGATAATTGAGAATCTCGTGCTATAAATCTAATATGGTTGTTATGGAATAAATAATCATGTCCTGGATTCTGTCTTATCAGCTTTGTCTGTCTGTCTGTCTGTCTGTCTGTCTGTCTGTCTGTCTGTCTGTCTGTCTGTCTCTATCTATCTATCTATCTATCTATCTATCTATCTATCTATCTATCATCTATCTATCATCTATCTATCTATCTGTCTGTCTATCTATCTATCTATCTATCTATCTATCTATCTATCTATCTATCTATCTATCTATCTATCTATCATAACCATCCATCCAGCTATCCATCCATCCATCCATCCATCCATCCATCCATCCATCCATCATCTTTGCTAATCATCTAAGGGATAGATGGATGATGCTAAAAGATACATGGATGGAGAGATCGACAGGTAGACATATGATTGAAAATGGAGTGTAGATGTCTTTTACAAGCCATGGTGTTTTAAAGTAATGACATATGGGTCCTCACGTCAGTATACAATGATACAATCATATAGTGCCAAATGACATCCAATTCAAATGTATCTGTTACACATGATGATTTCAAGATGCACGTTGTTATTGTCTCTATTGCTACACATACATACCCAACCCTTGTAGAGTGGATAATCTAAACAGGTCAGTATATATTAAACATATATTATCCACATAGCAATGATTAAGTATTCGTTACCAAACCATTTGCTAGATGATAAAGGAGGCAAAGTTTAATTCGTAAATCAACTGACAAAAAATACCTGTACAAACAAGAAGATAAGGCATAGAACTACCTGCAAAATAGCAATTTTTTTCCTGCAGTAGTCCACTCAAATATTGCCTTTTTAAGGCCAACAATAGAGTCTCCATCATGAGAGGCTGAAACTCATTTCTTCTCCCCTCACTTCCTTTTTTTTTTTAAATGTCACCCTTGTTGATGTCAGATCTCTTTAAACCCAATGACCAGTATCGTTTTTAATTCTGCCTTGCCTTTCAGGTACTTAATCTTCTATTGCCCGTTGAACTTATTTTACAAGTGTGTCAGCTTTCTGCCTGTCAAGCTGATTTTTGTGGCGATGAAAGAGGTAGTCCGCGTTCGCAAGATCGCTGCTGGTGTCCATCATGCTCACCACCATTACCACCATGGTTGGTTCATTATGGTCATCATTGGATTTGTCAAAGGTAAGCTCTGTCATTTCAGCATGGTGGTCCCATGTGGTCTCTAGAAAGGTGGTGGAGTGGCAAGTATCAGAACTGTTGAGATGCAGATTAGGCTGAGATTTCTTACCTTCTGTGGAGGAAAGGCAGGTGGTTATATTCTTTACATCTCAGAGAACATGTCTTCCTGCATAAATCAAGGACGGAGAACCTGTCACTCTCCAGATGTTGATGAATTATTACTTCTAGCTATTCCAGACAGCATGGCCACTAAGAATGGTTGCTTAGAGTGACAGGTCATGAACATCTGGATTGACACAAATTCCCAGCATGGATGGCCAAAGTGAAGCTCTTATGAAAAACTATTCCACAAATAAGGACCACAACTGAGAAGCTTCTCCTCTTAACCTTGACTCCACCTTTCATTGTGATGGTGGTGGGGAACTACTAAACAGTTTTTCTGTGGGGTCTAAGGTTCGATTCTGGTTGAAGATGGGGGTCCTGAAACTAGCTTGATGACCAGATTCCTGCTCTAAACCCCCAAACAGAAATGGAATGTTGGAATGCAATTCCAGACATGTTGCGTTCTTCCATTCTCCTTAGATTACCCCGAAGCTTGGTGAGATGCTTAAAACTAGGACATCAAGGAGACCTCTGAACTCTTTCCTTTAATTTTGGCAAATACAGTTGTCGAACACAATGAGAGGGTTTCCTTTTGTTGAAGATAGAGTAACTCCAAAAAATGCTATCTCAAGATACAATTCTATGAATCCTCCTTTCAAAAAGATCAAAGGAAATAAAACTATCTTGGCCCTGTTCACATACCTGGTATAGCCCCGCCCATCTTACATAATTCATCAGTGAGAATTGACAGTGTGAACAATTAATCACTGTTGGAATGGCTGGCCTTCAGAAGTTGTGGTGCTCCATCACTGCAAGCTTTCGAGAAAATATTGGACAACCATTTGTCCGGGATGGTGTAAGGTCTTGAGCAAGAGATTGGATTAGAAGACCTTCAAGCTCCTTTCCAACTCTATTATTATTCTGTTCTATTCTACACAGGCAAAGGCAGTATTTCCAGTGGAACTCTCCTCAGGCTGCTAGATACAGAAATGATAGAGATCACACAAAGGTTCAGGACTGAAGCATCTGTTACCACTCATACACATTCCCTCCTGATGTAGAAATTGAACCAAGAAGGAAGAAATCATGTTCTTTTCTGCTAATAAGTGATTTCATCTATCAGGCTAGAAATTCCACCAAGTTAACTCTTCCCTACTAATCTGGACTGGAATGCTTCTGCCGCCAGGACATTTTAGTTATAGAGAATTGCTTTAAATCTGATCAGATTCTTTGTCCTTCAATACTTTCTCTTGTGACTGGTAGCTTCTCTCTGGTATCTTATTTTAGCTAGAAATATCAAGATCAGGTCTGAGATCTTTCAAATGAAAAATTAGTGCTCTATCATCAAGCCATGGCCAAAGTTTTAAGGCACCGAACAAAGCTTGCATTCCAAATTCAAATAATTTGAGTTGCCCTGGTCTGAGTTCAAAGCCATTATTTGGGGGGTACAATTGTTTTGATTATTCTGGTCGCGATCTGGAAACAGAAGTGCTTTTAACCTGCTGTGTTTCCAAAATGATTGAAGCAGCCTACATCACACTAAAATCCTGTGAGGTCAAGACTGTTTGGCTTCAAAACACTGCAAATTCCAAATGTTTGTTTTTACATTTTTGTGTACTGTTTTTCTTTGTCTAATTCAAAGCAACCAGAAAATAGAACAATCAAACTTCTATAAACTTATGGCAGGGGCTGTGGCATCGCTATTTCATATTTTCAATTTTTAAATAATAAACTTAGAAATGGGCATCGCTTTTATTAGTCATAATAATCAGTAAAATTACCATTTCCTTAAAGGAGCTCAATATTTTTCTCCTGTGTTAGATTACCTACTTTGACTGGAATTACCAGTGAGTTTAGGAAAATGGAATTCCACTTGCCCACATTCTCGTCACTGGTCTATTTACAAGTGTGTTAATGTCTTTCTGTTCGTAGGTTCTGGAGTTGCCTTGATGTCCAACTTTGAGCAATTGCTGCGTGGCATTTGGAAGCCAGAAACAAATGAGTTCCTTCATATGACCTTGTAAGTAGAGAAGCCAAAGTGTCTTCTGGGTAGAGATTAGGGGTGGGTTCCCAAAAAAATTACTATCGGTTCGGTGGGCATGGCTAGGTGGAGGGGGCATGTGACTGAGTGGGCATGGCCAACTTGATGTCACTCATGTACACTCAGTAATGTGACCCTCCCCCAAGCTACGCCCACCGGAACGGTGGCAAAAAATTTTGACAAGAGGGGGTGGCGCCAGGCTGGGGCTCTTTGCTGTCTCCCGGAGAGTGCGGGGGGCGAGCCGAGCAGCCTGCTCTTGAAGTGGCAGCTGTGGCCGATGGGCTTGGCCCTGGGCTCTCGCTCTATTTGCCCAGGATGCTCCTGCGGCCAGCGGCTGGGTGGAAAAGAAGCCTCCGATCCTCTGGCACTCAGACTGAGAGGCTTCTTTGCCAGCCAGCCGCTTCCCACCTCTGGTCAGCTTGCCGTCCGACGGATGTGGGTAGGTGAGCGAGCTGCGACTGGGGGACCGGTTCAGGGGCATGGCCAGTCTGCCACTACTACTGGTTTGGAGAGCCAGCCCTGATTTTTACTACCGGTTTGGCCAAACCAGTATGAACTGGTAAGAATCCACCTCTGGTAGGGATCAATCATGTCCTAACTTATGTGGAAGGAATCTGATGATCAATGGAAATGAGAAAAATCAGTAGAAATCTGACAGGGCATTCTCAGAATTCAGACTGTTTTCACTGCCTGAGGTTGTGGGTTCTCCGTCACTGGAGGTTTTCAAGAATACAGGCAGTCCCCAACTTACAACCTTTCCTTTAGTCATCATTCAAAGTTCCGGACCACTGAAGTGACTTATGACCATTTTTCATACTTACAACCTTTGCAGCAGTCCCTCCAAAAATCATGTTCTTTCTCTAAATTTTGGATTGATTTATTTGAGATGGAATCCCAGCTGTGCTTCTCACGAAGGCTTTCTTCTCTTGCAGTCCATCCAAAGCCAGTCTGTATGGAGCTCTGCTCTTTACCCTTCAGCAAACCCAGTGGCTTCCCATCTCCAAAGCTACCCTTATCTTCTTCTTCACTATTTTTATGATCATCTGCAAGGTAAATTCCTCTCCTCAGGCACACGGGAGCAGTTGGGTGGATTGAAGGAGGCAAATCCATTTCTGTTTACGAGATGTTCTTCAGACAGGCAAGGAAGGCTTCAGGCCCTGGACTCATTTATTGTACTAAACCATGGTTAGTTGACTAAACTACAGTCCTTGATGTATGCCTCACACTAAGCTATTCTAGTGTGATGGCTAGTCTAAAAAAAAAGAATTAGGGGTGACCTAAGAGCAGTATTCCAGTATTTGTGGGTCTGCCACAAAGAAGAGGGAGTCAAGCTATTCTCCAAGGCACCTGAGGGTAGAACAAGAAGCAATGGATGGAAACTAATCAAGGAGAGAAGCAACTTAGAACTGAGGAGAAACTTCCTGACAGAACAATTAATCAGTGGAACAGATTGTCTCCAGAAGTTGTGAATGCCCCAACACTGGAAGTCTTTAAGAAGATGTTGGATAGCCATTTGTCTGAAACGGTATAGGGTTTCCTGCCTAGGCAGGGGGTTGGACTAGAAGACCTCCAAGGTCCCTTCCAACTCTGCTATTGTATTACATTGTATTGTAAGAGGGGGTCAAATAATTCTCCAAGAGGGCAGGACAAGAAACAATGGTTGGAAACTAATCGAAGCGAGAAGCACCCTGGAATTAAGGAGAAACTTCCTAACAGTGAGGACAATTAACCAATGGACCCAGCTTGCCTTCAGAAATCCTGGGCGCTCCGTCACTGGAGGTTTTTAAGAAGAGACTGGACAGTCACTTATCTGAAATGGTATATGTTTTCTTTGAGGAGGGGGCTGGTTTAGAAGACCTCCAAGTTCCCTTCTAATTCTGTTCTATTCTATTCTATTCTATACTATACTATACTATACTATACTATACTATACTATACTATACTATACTATACTATACTATACTATACTATACTATTCTATTTTACATGGTTTAGATATTCCCTACGATTCACTAAGTCAAAAGCTAATAAATCTCACTATGAACTAACAGAAGCATCTGATAGAAGGACAGTGATATCCAACATACTCGTCAACTCAAATTATGATATTAGCATGAGTCACTTCATTGACACCAATGATATATGTATAAGTCACATTGCTGACATCATTTGCACGATGAGGTCACCATATGCATGACATTACACTCTTCTCCTGCAAATGGACTCCCGTGTGAGTTAGAGTGAGTTTTGCATTTCGAGAGAGATCAAAGGACGCCTGGCTGGTGTATCATAAGAAATACTGTTGGGGGCTTAACAACGGAATCCTTTCCAGTAGCCTTTCAACAGTATAGCTATGTGCACTGGTAGCTCTAGGTTGGAATTGTGGTGACCAACACCAGCACTTCATTGAAAAGGCCTTGATTGGCCAAGACAGGAGATTCGTACACCAACCTTGGTGTGAGGAAGGGTAAAAGGAATGGGAAGAAACACAGGTTGGAATCACTTTGATTTATTGTTGCTGCTTGAGCGATGGAAAAACCTGGCACAGTAGGTAACTACTAATGGAGCTTTTTCCTTGTCGTGCAGGTGTTCCTGACGGCGACTCACTCCCATGGCTCCCCAATGGCCCCTCTGGAAAATGTGGTGTGTCCCATCCTCTTTGGCTCTGCATCTGCCGGCCATGATAATCATCACCACCACCATCACCACCACCATGGAGGCTTGCAGGAGCCATCCCTTCCGTCGCCACCGCAGATGCCAGCCAAATCAAGGGAGGAGCTCAACGAAGGAACTCGGAAACGGAAAGCCAAGAAAGTAGAATGAGCTTCAAGAAGGCTGGCTGATCCATCTGAAGCACCGCAACTTTGCCGCAAACCTTGTGGGACTCGTGGCCTTCCAAAGACATGGTTGGAGGAAGCTCCCAGGAAGACCAGTCCTCTTCTTCTAGCCCTGCCATGATTTTCCTGCCCTGTCACTTGCGAGGCGCGGAACTATTGTCCGAAAGGACCTTTCGTTACAGATTCTAGCTCAACTTTTCCTGTCCTCTTGGTCTCCTCCCCTTCCTAAGCCACACCAGTGGAAAAGCTGGAATGTGTTTTGGTGTCTCCTCCATGTGGCAGAGAGAGAGAGAGTTTCTTACCCTGCAAAACAACCCAGGGATCTTCAACCGAGGCCATCATTAACAGTACCCTAAGGCCATTGATACTTTTCAAGGGCAGAGAGGCGTTGCAGATGGAGTGACTGGCATTTCACTCTCTACATTAATACTTTGGATGTCTTACTTGGTTGCCATTTGTATAAAGGCCTTGAGCATAGGAGAAGACCATTGCTGCTGCTACTACTGCTGCTGCTCTTTGGGCTGTTGATATTTTTGTGTGTATGTTAGCATGTTGCCATTTGTATATACCTCTCCAAAGTTTGATGAGTTTTGCTGTAGGAAAGGAAATCAAAGCAACTACTGAGTGTTTCAATCCTAGCCACTTTGCCAAACACTGTGAGACATGCATGTACATTATTTATTGATTGATGCTCCTTCCCCCGGGATAATTATTTATTGTTGCCAAGGATTTTAAGCAGTTTGCTTTCTCTTACCATGTCTCTTCTGCAAACAGTTGGGCTGTTTCTAATGAACTGATTTGGATTCTGTGGTTGTTTTCCTCCTTCGATTAAGAGATGATAAAAGTGAGGGGCTATTATTGGGAGAGGGGAGAATTAACTTCCAGCAGCTATGTAAGCCTATAGGATGCCTAAAGAATTCGTGCATATGAATTGTGATCTATTTACAGATTTTGTCTAGGAAGTCAAAGCTAGACTGTACGAATAATGGAGCCATGGTGAGCAGTGGTTAGAGTGCAGAACTGCAGGCTATGTCAGCTGACTGCTAGCTGCATTTCAGCAGTTCGAATCTCACCAGGCTCCAGGTTGACTCAGCCTTCCATCCCTCCGAGGTGGGTAAAATGAGGACCCAGATTGTTGGGGGCAATAGGCTGACTCTGTAAACCCCTTAGAGAGGGCTGTAAAAGTGCTGTGAAGCGGTATATAAGTCTAAGTTCTATTGCTATCTGCAAAATTCCCTTCTTGCCTCAAAGTAGCCGGTTGCCAGCTCCTGAAATGACAAAGGAGACTTAAACTCTGGTTGGGGCATAGAAGGAGACTCTTGATTGGCTATCACAGGACTTCCCCTGCTTATCATTTAGCTCTGACAAAAACATGCCGCAGCAAGATGCTGTGTCCTCATGATGTTGCCTTCAGCTTCTCCACAATGCGTCGAGGCGACAAAGTCATCCTTAGGTGGCCCAGTTTAAAAGTGACGTTTTCTTCCTTTAAGCAGTAGTTTTATTGTAAGGTAGGTGCAATTTGGCACGGTTCACCCACCATTCTGTCAAGAGTGCTTCCTGGTGACCTACAGTGTATCGGTTGAGATCAGCCAAGCACTTGTTGACCATTTGAAGTAGTGCAGTGTTATTCCCCCTGCCAAGTCTCCAGGCACAGCTCTCCAGGATGATTCTAATCTGGACAGCAGACGGGTTTGGTTCTTTCAAAGTGGGCTCTTCCATTGTACGCGCAAGGCCTGCGAGCCAATCCCTGACCAGAAGTAGCAACGTAAAAGGCTGCACTATGAAGCAGAGGAGAGAGAGAGGAATGGCTCTCTTTCTCTCTGCTGCATTCTTCATCCTCTGCTCAACTCTGTCCAGCAGAGCAGCGGCATATAAATTTAACAAATAAATAAATAAAACTGTGGGGCAGCTGTTTTTCAAACTGCTTTTGAACGTGGGTTTATTCTTCTTCTAAGAAGAGCACTAAGCCCATATTCTAAAGCAGAGTGAAAGGAGTTGATAGATGCAGGTAAGTTATGCTGTGAAATGTCATAGAGGAAGACCATCCCACAAGTACCAGATTTGATGGCTGATGTTTCGATTTGAGCTGATCCAGGTTTCCAAACCCAGAAACAGCTGGTGAATAAGGAGGCTCCTCTTTACTTTCTTCTGCTACCTCTTGCTGTCTAGGTAATTGATCCCCCGTTGGAAGAAGTGACGAGGACAAATTCTGGCAAATGGCTGAAACTGCAGATCTTGCAGTTGTAGTTTGAGATCTGAATTAACCGAGCTAACAGATTGACAGAGTTGGAAGGGACCTTGTAGGTCATCTAGTCCAACCCCGGCCCAAGCAGGAGACCCTACACCATTTCTGACAGATGGTCCAGTCTCTTCTTGAAGGCCTCCAGTGATGAAGCTCCCACAACTTCTGAAGGCAAGCTGTTCCATTAGTTGATTGTTCTCATGGTCAGAAAAATTCTCCTTATTTCTAGGTTGAATCTCTCCTTGTTCAGTTTCCATCCGTTATTTCTTGTCTGGCCTTCAGGTGCTTTGGAGAATAGCTTGATCCCTTCCTGCTCAAACCATTACCAGTCATAACAATGCTCTGAGTAGCAGACTGCTTCCCCACAAGTTGGTTAAGTTGTGAAGGTTTGGGGGGGGGGAGGCAGGGGCGAGGAAGGATGCCATTCTCCAGCTACAGACCAGAATAAAGACAATGGGGCACAGCAATGGGAACAGATGCCAAAGTAGTTTTCTGTTAGTTCACAGCATTTTAATGGACCCATAAGGAAGAGCCCCATAAGTGGTGAGGAGTGGAAATAGCCATCCAGGAATAGAAAGTCCTGACTTTCCTTTTCTCCTGTGGGGACAATTGTCTCCTGTTGGACATCAGCAAGAGAAGGGACTGATTGACATGAAGAAGCAGGAGAGCCCTGGAGAATACTTCCTCCTCCAAGATGTATGCTGCTTGGTTAAAATGCATCTCATTAAAAAAAGTGCCTTTTCCTTAGCAAATCTCTGCCCCAACCCCTTTTCCTTTCCCCCCGGATTTTTATCCATGACTAGAACAGCCATGGTTTTGTGGATATAGCCATTCTTAAAATAAAAGCCCTCTGTGATGTAACTGAGTGGAGAATTGTGCACCTGCTCTATACATTTCTGCCTTAATGTCTTCCCAGTACTTGAAGAAAGAAGATGCAATAAATGTTTCTTGAGATCGAGTGTGAAGATGGGGATACCAGATTTTCAGGGATTAAGAAGGGATCCATTTCTTCCTCTAAAGCAGGGGTGTCAAAGTTGATTTCATTGAGAGCTGTATCAGAGTAGTGTTTGACCTTGTGGGGGAGGGTGCGGGGGGGGGATAGCAGTGATGGGTTCTGGCTGGTATGGCCCGGTACAGCCATACCAGTAGAAGCTGGGAGCAGCTGCCACTGTACCGGTATGGTGGCTTGTTTGGCCCACCCACCTGCCCTCGTTCCATACCTGTTTTTAAAGCAACCGGCCAATTGTCCATGCGCGCACAGTGTGTGGCGCCTGCGCATCCTCCAACAAACAGCTGGGAGTCACAGGGGAGGTGGAGTGCACATGCGTGCGCAGCACATGTGCACGAACAGGGTGCCCGGCCCCGTGCACAGCGTACCAGTAGCAACAGGGAGATGAACCCACCACTTGGGCATGCCAATGTGAGCATGACTAGCTTGAGGATACGGCCCGTGGGATGCTTAGATCTGGCCCGTGGGCCCGCCCTGCAAACAGTGAAGAACCGGCCCATGATACCTCTGCCAGCAAAAATGTAGCTCGGCCTCCCGGGCTCCATTTTCAGCTGCGACGGCCTCCTGCAACCCTCTGCCAATGAAAAAGGAACTCGGGGGAGGCGGTGCATCGCCCGCTCAGGCTCTGTTTTAGGCTGCGATGGCCTCCTGCAGCCCTTTGCCAGTGAAAAAAGAGCCCGGGAAGGTCTTCTGACAAGCAAAGTTAATGAGAAAGCCAGATTCACTTAACAACTGTGTTACTAACTTAACAACTGTAGCGATTCACTTAATCAATGTGGCAAGAAAAATCGTAAAATCGAACACATTTCTCACTTTGCAACATACGCTTTGGGCTCGATTGTGGCCCTAAGTCGAGGACTTACCTGTATTCGTTATTTCTGGTCCTGGTTTTCATAGCCTTGAAAAAGACGAGTAGCTTCCTTTTATGTACTTAGCCAAGCTTCTTTTCTTTTGGGCGGAATACCCCAAATTCTTTCAGACTTTCATATAAAGTTGAATCCATAATTGTTGTCAAAAGAACACCGTCAATTATTTCGTAGTGGAAAAGACACAGACATGGAAATGGAAAGTCAGAATTCTGTCTTGGCCTCCCAGTGCTCAGAAGGTAAGCACGGGGCATTGTTGTGCATGGCATCTGGAAGATTGCCTGACATTATTTTACAGGTCTGATGGCTACCCTGGGAACCTTGCTGACGCCTTTGATCTAACTTTGATCTAACTGGAAAAGACTCCAGGCTTTTCCAGAGACTCGATATGTCCAGGAATGCTGTTGCTGATGTCCTGGGCAGAATGTCCCCATCTACAAAAGGCAGATTCAGCACCTCCCTGCCTACACATGTCATGGGAAACACCATCTGAGGGCTCAAGAGGGCTAAATTTAGCAGCAATTTAATCTGAAAAGAGGCCTCAGTCTTGCAATGTCAATCTGGATAGCTCTACCCTCTTGTACCCTCCCTGTGATATTTTTATTGAGGTCAGCACGTCAAGAATTGCAGGGCGAAAAGTAAGTCACCTTTCTCTGGAATGCTTTAACTTGGTGGCTTTTCAGATGCAATCGATGTCCGAGCTACCAATTTCTGAGGTTAACTAAAACTTAAAATCCAGGTGTGGATCTTTCTCAACTGCCCCCATGCAGCCATGTTCCTTCCTCTGTCTTTCGGGATAAAGGCTGTGGGGTGTGTTATACATGTAATACATCCGCCTGCTTAGTACAGAAAAGAATGCAGATGTTCAACAAGCAGCAGCTTCGAATCAAAGACGATGCTAGGAGAACCTTAGAATATTGTGTGCTGCTAATGAATGGAGTGTAGTATGCTGTATCCTGGCTTGTGTAACAATTAAAATGTATCAGGATTCCTTCATCACAAACTATAAAATATTTAAAATCCGTTGAAAAGAAGGTTGGAAGTCATTAGGTGTTATAACTTTAAGGGGGGGGTTCTTTTTCTTTTTGCCCCCGTTTCTTTCCTCTTTTCTCCTTTTCTATCTTTTCCTATGGATTTGTTTTTTTACTTTATACAAAATCCTCAATAAATCTAAGTAGTAAAACAGACTATAGGACATGAGGTACAAACAGTAAGGCTTGGGATTCACAGGTCACATGATAGGAAAATCAAATAAAATGTACTGAATGGCTGCAATTGCAAAATATATTAATCCTGGCCTACTTCAACCCTGAATCAGAGGGGGTATTCAGCAGGTTCTGACCAGTTCTGGAGAACCGGTAGTGGAAATTTTGAGTAGTTTGGAGAACCGGTAAATACCACCTCTGACTGGCCCAACCCCCAGCTATTCTCTGCTTCCCGAGTCCCAGCTGATCGGGAGGGAATGGGGATTTTGCAGTAACCTTCCCCTGGAGTGGGGAGGGAATGGAGATTTTACAGTATCCTCCCCCTGCCATGCCCACCAAGCCACGCCCACAGAACCGGTAGTAAAAAAAATTGAATCCCACCAATGTCCTGAATGATTACATACATAGTATAAAGCCAGCCCATCTGGCTAATTTAATGCAAGGGTGAAATCCAGTTACATTTGCTATCGATTTGGTAGCAATGTGAACGTGCGCGCAGGACCTTCCACACATACGCAGAGGTTCAAAAACAGACATGATGACGTCTGGGAGGGTGGGTGCGGGCTGCTAGCGGTGTACCTGCAAAGGTAAGCAAATAGCAGGGGGTGGGAATCCGCTGTGCCACGCTATTTAGATTAGCTAGAAAGCAGGAAATCCTGCTTTCTAGCTAATATAAACCGTGCATCACAGCTGATCGTTGGAAAAGCATTTTTTTTACTACCGGTTCGGACGGACCAGTAGCATTTTTACTGCTGGTTTCACCCCTGGTTTAATGTATTGTACACACTTAGAACATTGGTTAATACTGTAACCAGGTTAAACCTGGCATATAAATGTGATTAAGGAGGTGAAAGGGAGAATGTTTGAAGCTGGATATAACCTAGCTATGTGAATAGGTGTACACAGTACACCTATTGCTAAGCACAGTACACCTATTGCTAAGCAAAAATAAACTGCCACAGTTTGCATTTTCATGGCATATCTAATTATAGTGCAGCTTGTATAATGCACGAATCTAGCCATACTGTAGATCTGTGCATTCGTGCACAGGTTATAAGAGATGGTTTTTATGGCGTGGAGTTTAGGTTTGTTTGGTGAGGCAAAGAACAAAATCTTGTCTATTCGAGCTCCACTAATGGATAATTGAGTGCTACAGCATCTTCTATCACCCTAGCTTAGAAGATGTCTGTAGGCCCTGAGTGACACACAAGCTAAATCCACAAGCTGATATTGGGATCAGACCAGCATTTTCCACCCCTTCTAATTTGCAATGTTTCCCAATCTTGACAGCTTTAAAATGGGTGGACTTCAACTCCCAGAATTCCTCAGCTAGCTGCCAAGATCAAACACTGATCTAATGGTAGACTTGACCTGGGGGATGAGTCTCACACACATGCCAAGTGCAGATCTTGGAATGTCCGATGTGAAGTAGGATATGGAAGTCTTATCTCTCTCATAATGTTTCTCTCTTGCTGTGATCTGATTCTCCTGCTGTTGCTGCTTATGGAGGATCTATGTACTGTAGCTGTCGTGGAAATTGATCAGCATCTCCTCCTGCTGCATAAAAACACCCTAATTCACTGTAGCAAACAAGCTTGAACTAGATCAGGTCTAACTGACCAGAGCTATCTACCAATGTGCTTTTTCTGACCATTCTAATAAACCAACAAGATCTGAACCTGTTGCAAGAAGCAAACTTTGGGGAAGATTGGGGGTGGGGGGCAAAATCTATTAATACTTTGCTGCTGCTTCAGCTAAACCTTTTCTGTACCTACCTTGCAGAAGTGGGTTCCTACCGGTTCGGACTTGTTCGGACTGTACCGGTTCTATCCTGGACACAGCCATCTTTATTTTCTGTTCTGTACATGCACAGAACAATCTTCATTGAAAAAATTAACCCCCCCCCCTTTTTTTAATGGTGTGTGCATGAGCAGACTTTTTAAAGTGCAAATGCGCATAGCAAAATATTTTGGGCACCGAACCTGTAGTAACGCCAGCAAGAACCCACCCCTGCTACCTTGATTTCCTCAGAGCTCTGTCTCTGTCTGTTTGTCTGTCTGTCTGTCTGTCTCCTCTCTCCCCCTATTTATCCATCCACATCTACCTACCTACCTACCTTCCCACCTACCTTCCATTTACCCACCCACCTACCTCTCTCACATACTCCTAAAATCCGTATACTATTTCAAACAAATAGTTGTCCAATCTCTTCTTAAAAACCTCCAGTGTTGGAGGAGCACTCATAACTTCTGGAGGCAAGTCGTTCCACTGATTAATTGTTCTAACTGTCAGGAAATGTCTCCTTAGTTCTGGGTTGCTTCTCTCCTTGATTAGTTTCCATCCATTGCTTCTTGTCCTGCCTTCAGGTGCTAAACATGCAGCAGCATTCTTCCCTTGCAAGAAAACTAAACTGTGAACTCTACATCTGCCAAGAGGATTCAGATTGCGGTATTCAAACAGAATACTGTGTATTCAAGCTGAATACTGTGCTGGGTCTCACCCATTGCAATAACCTTTATGAATGACAAAAGCAACTAGTGAAAAACCTCTGACTGCCCTTCCAAGCAACCCAAGAGTGCCCTCTCGTGCTTGCTTTCTGCAAACGCTCCAGAATTTGGATTATCTCTAGTGGAATTTTCATAGGTCCAAATAATAACTAGACAACCCATTCCCTGTTGAGTCATCATTTCAAAGGTATTTTGTTAGCTAAACAGAGAAAAAGAATGACCACAGTTGGGTAAAAAAGCAGTGGTAGCAACCTTTGACTTCCTGCAGCCTTCACCATTGAGTTTCCTTGTGGGAAGTTGGGAGGGAATTCAGAAATCTTTCCTTCTTTCCCTCCCTGTCATTCTACCATTATCTTCCATCCCTTCCCTTATCAGTAGGCAGGCAAATGGTTGCGGGTGAGTGGGTGGGATTGCAAATGACTGGGGAGCTGTCACACACAATTCAAAATGACTGTCACATGACTACAGCAGTAGTCCAGCACAACCAAAGCCACAACTTCTCCAAATTTCATTCCCTCCGGAATTGTGGGTCCCAGATTTTGGATGCATTCTGTAAGTTATCCCATTTGAGGTACCTTAGTTCAAAAACCTGTTGTCTTATGATGCACTGTTTTTCCCAGTTAAAGGTTACGGAAATTACAGTTTGCTAATATTTTGATAGTACCACTAATTAGCAGACAAACCTGTTCCAAATGCATATTTTGTAAAGAAAAAGAGGAAACTAAGGGTCATGGAGACCATAAAATTGACCGTAAATTGTGACAGGACAAAAAGTATCATTTCTGAGATTTCCACATGTCACAAAATTGAAGAAGTTATTCCCACCATCGGTTGTTTGTTGTTGCAGTCCAGTCCTCTATCTTTTTTTAAAAAAAAACTTCTCTTCCCACCCCATCATCACAGCTTAGAAGCTGTAAATATGATAATCAAAATAAACATAGTTGTGATCCAAAACAGGAAGGTAGCTTTGATTGCATAATCCAAACAAAATTGTGATCCAAAACAGGAAGACAGCTTTGATTGCATAATCCAAACAACAATAATCCAATAATTAGCCCCACACACACACACCAATTTTTTTGAATTCCTTTGCCAGAAAGGAAGCCAGGGGACGGGGAGGGAAATGGTTGCATAAGTAATCTGGCAGCCAGCCTTAAAAAAACAAAATCCTTTTTTGGGTGCTACATGATGAAATGTCACCTGGGGGAATCAAGGATACTCTCAGCATGTTTTCATAGCTTAACTCCTGGTTTAGGTGCCTAAGGGTTTGTTGGAGGAAATGTCCTTCTGGGTTCAGTTCCAAGTGGGGGAAAAGACACTGGAAACATGGAGGCTGCTTGGAAAGATGATTTTAATGGTGGACAGGACCACGTGGCTTGAGGTCCTGGGGAAAAAAGGTGATCTCACATGCTTCAAGATGTTGGGTGAAGAAGAAAAAGAAAAAAGGGGGCTTGCTGAAAGTTCCTGAGTTTTTTATACTCTCTGTTCGGCCCCACCTCTCTGTTTCCTGTTCCTGTGTAAAAAGCGTATTCTGATTGGTTGTCAGACTCCCATGGGGCCATGCAGGGCAATTCTCTAAGATGTGTTTTGAGTCCAAGTTTGGTTGAGCATTGCTTCTTCCCAGGCACCCTTTGGGGAGATGGGTAAAGGGCTAATACTAGCATGCCTTAATCCCATCACCCTGGAGGTGAGGGGGGATATCTTTGTTATGTAGAATAGACTGGCTCGGGCATTTTAATGGCCCATTGACAAAGGTAGGGGCTATTAAGAGTAAGTCTGTTTCCTGCCTAAAAGCATGTTTCCCCACTTCTTATCCAGGTAAATATAATATTCTGCCTTTTCAATATTTCCCAGGATATTTCATTCTTCTAGAAGGGTGAGTGCTAACGTCCTACAACGTATTAAAAGTACCACAAATTCCAGAGCAAGAAAGGAAAACCTCCTGTCAACAGAGGGACGTAACTCCACCCCTCCGGTCGTAAAGTTCTATCAAAAACCGCAGATTAATTTCTCCAGGAAGTTGTGTCTGCACAAAACTGTGGACTTGGCTTTACATGACAACAAATAAACACGGCCCAAAAAGGATCTTAGGCAATCCACATTTATTCCCTCTCTGCCAAATAAGCCAAATGACCCAACTAAGCTCCACTTATCCTTCTTCAGTTGTGGCTGCCTCTTTCTCTCAATACTTGGGTGCAAATCAGGGACCGAAAAACTTTCCAGAGAGCCAAGCCAGGATCAAGCCAAGACTTGTCTCTGACGTAGACTGAGCAGCCAGCCAGCCAGCTGTCCCTTCTGCCTTCCTCATATCCTCACCACACCCCAATATCTCCTGCCTAGATCTTTCCCCCTGCTTCAGGATTCCTATCCCGGAGGGGGACATTGAAGTCACTAGTCAGAGCCTGTATGGCTCCCCTCCTGAAGCCCCCTCCCCAAATCCTTGCACGCTGAGAAGCGGGTGTGTGAATCTGCAGCGCAAGGCAGAGGCAAGCAGGCAGTGGCGAACCATGCGCACCAACCAGATTCTGAAATACACTCTCTTTACCTCCTGCTACCTCTTCTGGGTGAGTCAAAAGGGCGAATACTTGGCAGTGCTGGGATTTGCATTGGCTTTGCCAGGGAAAGCCACTTGTTCCCAGGAAGGCTGCCTACCAGAGATGGCGTCACAAAGGCCCTATAATAAGCTGTCTTGTATCTTAAATTCTGGGGATGCTGGGTCAGCCAGACTCTTCTTCTTTAGCAAAGCTGTTAGTGTTCAGACACATAAGAAATTGGATGGCCTTTCGTTTTTCTTTCCTTCAAAGGTAGCCGGTGGACTCATGGTGGCTGTCGGAATTTATGCCAGGCTTTCCAAGGAAGCAGGTAAGTGGCCTGATCCTTTACAGAATTTGCTGTGATGCAGTCTGCATTAGGAGGGAGATGAAGAAGCTTGTCCTCACGGCCATGTTAACAGGCCATTCTCCAGCCCTTGAGGCAACAACGGCTGTAACTTGCACTGTCCTAACAGTTCAACTCTATTCTGTCTCACGAATGGGACTGGCGAATGGGGCTGACCTTATAAGTTTATGAGGAACAGAGGCAGGGGTGGGCTTCAAGAATTTCAGCAACGGGTTCTCTGCCTGGTTGCTGGGTGGGTGTGCCCATGGTGGGTGTGGCCTAGTCAGCCTCCTGCACCACAGTGGCAGGGGTGGGTTCCTGCCAGTTCTAACCTCTTCTATAGAAGAGGTTCCATAAATCTACAGTGCCCTTTAGAACCGGTTCCAGCTCCCTCCCCCCCGTCCGTCCGAACATCATCAAGATGAAGAGCGAGAGGAGGAACTCTGGGAGTTGAAGTCCACAAGTCTTAAAGCTGTCAAGTTTGAACACCCCTGAGTTGTTTTTTTTCTAAAGGGTTAGGGGTGCAAGCGTCTTGTAACTTGACAGATTTAAGACTTACGTGCTTCAAATGCCAGAGTTTCTGAGCCAACATTTTGGTTGCTAAGCAAGAGCATTGTTAAGTGAGTTTCACCACATTTTACAAGTTGGCCACACCCATCCAGTGACATGGCCGGCGAGCCACTCCCACCCAGTCACATGGCCAGCAAGCCACTCCCACCTGGTCATATGGCCGGCAAGCTACTCACACAAAGCAGGCCACACCCACAGAAAAAGTTCTAAAAACTTTTTTAAAATACTTTTTTTATTTTTAATTTTCAAAACAAACACAACACATAAAATCTTCCTTTTTTACATACTGTAGAAAGTGTATCAGTTGGTTACAAAAGGCTTTCATACATCTCTTCTACAGTCATCAAGCATAATTCATATTAACTCAAGTATTTTAACTCAGATATTTATACATGTTACCATCATCATGCCTCCATTTTCATTTGACTATAATTGTTTAAACGTCCTTCATCATAAAATATACCAAGATTTAATACATAACCACATACTGGCATTTCATTTACTATTTCTAAAATCCTCCAATAACACTGAATCCTTATGTCGTATTCTAGCTAAACATCCATAATATTTAATAACAAAATTTTCTAATCCTCCTTTCCAAATCACTGTTTTACAATTTACATCCAGTTTCCTTATGTTGTACCCATACATATATATATGTTGTTATCATTATCCATCCTTTATTTGACTATATCCTGTATCATAACATTTTTCCCTAATAATAAGACTTAACTGAATCTTAGTTCTTTTTTTTATTAACCTTTGTATATAATCCAAAAGAATTTCTAATCTTCCTTTCATGGGTACCATTCAATATTCATATCCAATTATTACTTATCATAACACTACACATTGTATACATTATTATCATTATCAATTATTTATTTGATCATATCTATTGTCACTAAATTTCACTAAGTTTAACTAGTTTTAAATTATACTCTTCCATCTATCAACCTTTATCTTTCCAGTAGCAAAACAGTCTCATGTCTTCTGCCATTTGTGGTGTCGGTCCTCTAATCATCTCCTTAATCAAATTTGTATGGACTCATCTTAGCAACTCCTTGCTTATAAAATCTCTCTTGTAATTTTGATGCCCTTCTTCTGTTTCCTTAATCAGCTTATTTTTGAATGTCAGTAGTGTTATCAATGATGTTGCTAATAAAATTTCTCTCTTTAAATCCATACATTCTTTTGTTTTTTCTTCTTCTGTATCTTGCCATCTGGGGTAGATTTCCCCTCCATTTAATTCCTCTTTCAGTATTCCACTCTTTCCATTTTCAGAGACAAACCAATCACCATAAATATCAGCAATTTTAATTTCTTTATATTCATTTTCCTCTTTGATTTCTAGGATTTTAACAGCACTTTTCCCATTTGATAAACATCTCCAACTTCTTCATCATATTTAACTGTTAGATGCTCTAAGTCTTCCAACTTCTTCTCTATCCTTTCAAATGTGTTGGATAATTTCTGAATTTCTAAGAATATCTTTTGCAGACTAGTTTCTTTCTGCTGTTGAAATTGTGCCATTATCTCCAGCTAACGAACACTGCTGCTCTAGCTTGGAAGGTTTTAACAAAATTAAGCAAAAATTCACAATAAAGTTTTATTTTCACTTTTCTCTGATTAAAGATATACTTCAAAGGGACATCTGTATGCTTTTCTTCTTATCACTCTCTATAAACAAGCAGTGAAGTGCCAAGGCAGGATAATCAGTAAGAAAAGTAAAAGTGTTTCGTTTCCAATACACAAACCTCCAGCCTCCGAACAGGCAGTGTTATTGTTGCAATTTTCTTTGTTTCTTTTTGTATCTTTTTTGTATTTCAAGTTTTAAAAAAGTCCGATTCTTGAATGAGTTAGAAAAACACCCACAGTAATGAAAGAGGAGACTTTTAGTCCATAGGTTACAAAGAATAATAAAAGAAAAAAAATAGAAGAAGAAAACTTAATCCATTCATTTTAAAAGGCTTACATAAATTCCATTCATGGAAGATAGCATTTAAAAAGTAAGATAACCCACTGTCCAGAACCATTCCAAACTTAGTTCCACTGTTTATTTCTTCTGTTCTCCAATTTAAATTAATTTTAAGTTTTTTATAGGCAGTCTCTTTTAAAACGGTAAAAATTCCTCACCAGCTGGAAACACTTTCTCTTTCCGTATCCTTCCATTTTGGAGCTGCCCCGACTTCATCAGCCCAATGGTTGGATTTTTTGTCGCTGGCTTGAAGAATTTCTCTTGGATCGATCAGGGACCTTGTGATGTCCCAGAGATCAGCAAGATGTATTCTTTCTGTTCACCATCTCTGCGGGACGATTTAGGTCCGATTGGACCATCCAATAGCAAAAGTATCAGCTGCGGTCTCAGAGCATCAAGACCGCACATCTGTATCGTCGTGACATTGACTCCTCCTCCAGGTTCTAAAAACTTTTGAAACCCACCACTGCAGGCCGGGCAGGAGTGGCACGTTTTTGCCTTCCCTAGGCCCCGTAGGCTTTCCTCGAGGCTCTGGGAGGGTGAAAACTGCCTCCCCCGGGCTCTGGAGGCCCCCCTTCTGGAATTTCCAGGAGGCCCATTTTCCCTTCCCTGAGCCTCCATGCGGGCTCTGCACTTACCTTGCATCCAAAACAGTCTGTGTGGAGACTCCTGGGAGAGGCATGGTGGGGTGAGCGGGGCCAGCCAGGCGTTGGATTTGGAGGTTCTCCGAACTGGCCATAACATTAGCTACAGGTTCTCCTGAACCGAGGCAAACCCGTAGCAGCCGATCCCTGATGGGATGGTCTATGAGAATATCCTTCAAAGACAGGAGAAGGAGAGCCGTCTAAGCAATGATCAGATAAGAGGGAGCTTACCAGAGGTGGGTTGCTAATTTTTTTACTTGGGCGTGCGCTGTGCTTCTGCGCATGTGCAGAGGCATCCAGGTGGGTGGGCGGAGCCTCCCGCTACCGCTACATCCGGTTCGCCCAATCTGGGCCGAACACGTAGCAACCCACCTCTGGAGCTTACCCCACAGCAGTGACGTGCAGTCAGGTGAGGCAAGTGAGGCACAGCCTAACCTCTCATCATCAGGGCAGCGAGTCATTCGATGGGAAACTTGCCTTTTGGGAGGAATGACCCAGCTTGGCTCCCACTTTCGATCTGCCGCCCAACGACCGAACGGAGAAGCGAAGAGGCAGGAGAGACAAAGCAGGAGCCAAGCCGAGTCATTCCTTCCAAGAGGCAAGTTTCCTATCGAATGACTCGCTGCCCTAGACTCGAGGGGGGGGAGAGGCTTCCTCCGCTCCGTCCGCTCCCCATCTGCACTGCCCTCGCCCGACAAGCGCGCCCCGGATTCCGCGCAGCTCTGGCAGGCGGTGCCGTGGCCAAATCCCAGGGCAGAGGGCGGCAGGTCGCAACTGAGCATGCCTGACTGTGGAATTCTGGGAGTTGAAGTCCACAAGTCTAAAAAAATTGCTGCCTCACCAGGTATAAACCTCACCGCACGTCACTGCCCCACAGAAGGAATGGGGGCATGATAAATGTCTCAGAAAAGACCCTCCTTAGTTTCTTGAACTTTGAAGGCCAGAGAGGGTGGGTTAGGGAGATGTACAGTAAAGATTCTTTACTGTAACCTTACAAAAGGTAGTTAGGGCTCCTGCTTGGCGATTCTTATCTGGATTGTCTCTAAGAACTCACATATGTTAGGAAAAGTAATAGATGATATATTCTCGCTTTGCTTCTTCATGCACCAAGTTTCATTTGTCGATGAGAAAAACAATTATCAAGTAATCTCTTTAATTGGGATGGGGGACTAAAACTTCCAGTCCCCTGATCTCTGGCCTGGTGGTTTTACCAGGCACCTAAACTGGGTCTCAATAGCAATATAGCACTAGCACTTAGACTTATATACCACTTCATAGTGCTTTTACGGCCCTCTGTAAGCGGTTTACAGAGTCAGCCTATTGCCCCCAACAAACTGGGTCCTCATTTTACCCACCTTGGAGGGATGGAAGTCTGAGTCAACCTTGAACAAGTGAGATTTGAACTGTCAAACTGCAGTTAGCAGTCAGCTGAAGTAGCCTGCAGTACTGCACTCTAACCACTGCACCACCTCTGCTCATACATGAGAGGATGAAGAGTTCACACAGCAAACCGAGATGGGAGTCCAGGTTTCAAAAGGGGATGAGAAGGAAAAGGAGATTAGCCTAAGAACCAAACCATCAACAAACTCATATTTTCAGGCTTGAACTTCTGCTTATTAATGAATTAATATTTATTTATTTAATAAATAAATTGTCATGCTCAAATTCTTCTCTCAGCCCCACTCTCCAATACTTCAGGTCCTCTGCTTCAGTGATGTTGAGGTCATGTGTGGAACTTTTTAAGTAGTGTCTCCATCTTTTTCCAGGTGTTGTGGACTCCTTGTTGGCTGATCCCTCCATAATTCTTTTAGCAGTGGGCACCCTGATTTTCTGCATCACCTTTGTGGGGTGCTTGGGAGCTTTACGGGACCTCACGCTGATGTTGAAAATGGTACGTTCAAACTAGGATCTCCCTTTTCCCTTCCATCAGCCACCCTTGGTGGGTAACGAGGAAATCTCCATCCCTTTGACAGTAGTAGATCCTCTCATAGCAGATACTGCTTTCATTTCGTGCTTGAGAGCATCCTTTTGGTGCATCTCGCTGGTGCAGTTATGAACAGACAAAGGATGCTAAACTAGATGGACATGATCTAGGAGGAACTTTTCCTACAATAAGTTCCTCAAGGGATTGGCACATATTGAAAGAGGGATACATGGCTCAATTCTCCATTAGTTTTTATTCAGAGTCTAGGGAACAGGTGAGCGCTTGTTTGTCTATGATGAAGCATATTCTGTATGCAAATCCACATTGAGATGACACAGATGGGTGTTTTTCATCGGTGTGTAAAATGTGCAGTCTGCAGCTGCTGACTTTCTTTTTTCTTTTTTCTTTCTTTTATTCTGTTTTCTTTCTAGTTTGCCTGGATCTTGCTCGTTGTCTTCATTCTGCAAATTGTGGCTGCAGTTTTAGGCTTCGTCTTCTCTGGCATGGTAAAGAAAAAAGAAAAACTCTTGACACACCAACTTCATCAGCCGTAGTCAAAAGTGGGCGAAAGATTCCAGCGACAATCCTCCAGGCCTTTCTGGGTTTTCAAGTGGGCCCAAAGTTTGTCTGAGCACTTCCTGGGATGAAAAACTCCCTTTATTTTTTGTCCCTCAGGTGATGGAAAAAGCCACATTTTTGATGGGCCAGGCCATCTCCCGCTATCGTGACAATCTTGATTTGCAGAACCTCATTGACTACATCCAGAAGAAGGTAACAGGTTCTGAATTTGCCCTGGTTTCCAACATTATGTAGAAGTTCTGGTTCCAGAGCCTTTTGCCTTCTAGAGCTTTAGGCAGGCTCAGTGGTGGGTTGCCCATTTTTTTTTACTACCGGTTCGGGTGCGTTCCTGTCCATGCGCAGAAGCATCCAGGTGGGTAGGTGGAGCCTCCTGCCATTGCTACTACCAGTTCGCCCAATTTGGGCCGAACCGGGAGTAACCCAACTCTGAGAAGGCTCTGTATAAAAGCACTGATGTTCTTTCACATTTCATGGAGGAAGAACAATTAACTGATCTGCAAAACTGGCCCATAGGTAGTCCTTGACTTACGACCGGAATTTCCATTGCTACACAAGGTAGTTGCTAAGTGAGTCTTGCCCGATTTTACAACCTTTTTTTGCCACCATTGTTAAGCAAATCATGGCAATTGTTAAGTGAGTCCCGTGATCGTTAAATGAAGTGGCTTCTCTCATTGACTTTGCCATCTGGGAAGGTCACAAATGGCAGTTATGTGGCCTTGGGATGATGCAACCATTGTAAATAGATCTCAGTTGCCAGCACCCAAATTTTGATCATGTAATCATCAATGATTCCCATGATCATGGGAATGCTGTGGTGGTCATAAGTTGCTTTTTTCAGTGCTGTTGTCACTTCAAACTAAACAAATGGTTGTAAGTCGAGGACTATTTCTACTAATTTGGAATTGTTTTTAAAAAGATCCAGATATTGTTGCTAGACATTGCCCTGTGTTTTCTGTGTTACTCTTTTGTTCTGGTCCAAATTTGTGATTTCCTTAAATGTAAAGTTAAATTGCAGCTCCCGCCTGTTCAGTATGGCTTAACAAAAAGAGCATTGAAACTTTAAATGGGCTACAATCAGTGGTGGGATTCAGCTGGTTTAGGCGAACCGGTTGTTAAATTGCTGACTGGCCCCTCCCTGCCCAGCCCCTTCCAGGAGTCCCCCACCCAACCCCCGTGGCCCATTTTTGCTCCCAGGAGGCTGCAGGGAGACCTACTAGGCCCAAAATGGGGCATGGGGGTATATGTGGTGCTCCCCCCGCAGCCTGTTGTTGCTCCCAGGGGGGTGCAGGAGGCCGAGTGCTGCCTGTCACACCCCGTGGCCATGCCCACCAGCTGGTCATTAGGGCAGAGAACCAGTTGTTAAATTAGTTGAATCCCACCACTGGTACAATCCCTGCTACTGATCACACCCAATGCTTTTACTGATTCATTTTGAGCACAACAGCATTAGAATTTCTTGAAAGTGCAATTAAGAGGGTCTTCAAGGACATGCAGAAAAGGGCACCACAAGATCTTCACCTGCTCATTTTCAATAACTTTTTCCACTTTATGTTCCCATGACTTTCTGGATACAGGTAAATCATATTTTTTACACAATGACCAGTGGATTAATTTAGCAACTCGGTCGTGTCTAGTTTTGTAATCAATTTGTGCGATTTTGCTGCGTTCACATATTAAATGTGAAACATTTTCGACTTTGTTATTGCAAAGTCGGCAATTTGGGTTGTCAGTGGATTTTTGTATCTTCGCTTTCATGGCATTAGTTTGTAGTGCTTGTTCTTGAGCAGCCAGTATTAAACCTTCTGTTTCTTTCTTGATGGTTCCCATCTTAAGCCATGTCCATGTCAAGTTGTCATCACATTTTCCTTCAATGTTTTTCAAGTGCTGTCCATGCAAAGCTTTAATTTTCCATCTATTTAATCTGTCACCCAGCTGTTTTTCATTATATTCTGCCTTTGTTTCTGTTGTTTTTAGGCTGTTCTCCATTTTCACAGCCTGCAACAATTTTTCTGTACTTTGGTTCACATAATCATTCAAACTTCGTTTTTCTTCTTCTACAGTTTGATGGATTTGCAATGGCCCCCTGCCCCCTATTTTTCTTGGCAGGTACAACCTGACAATGTCACTTCATGGATGTAAAGCGTGGTACATATTCAAAAGTTTGCGTGTTTTCCGGTCCACGTTTTCCAATTCAGCCAGAGTCCAGTTGATGATTCCAGCTGAGTAGCGTATCACTGGAACTGCCCATGTATTAATGGCTTTAATTATGTTTCCAGCATCCAGCTTTGATTTTAATATTTTGCGGACCCTCCCGATTCCTTTTGCGTTGGCTCTTTGATTTTTCCATTCAAGATGTTATCTGCTTCCAATATGCCTAGGTACTTATAACCATCATCCTTTGCTAATGCTTTCACTATATTTCCATTTCCAAGTTCTATTCCTTCTGTTTTTTCCATTTTTCCTCGCTGCATGGATAAAATAGCACAAAGTTCATTTTGATGTCACTGCTGAACAGTTGAACTGTGTTGAGTATTGATTTAAGTTCAGTGATGCTTTTCGCATACATTTTTAAGTCATCCATGTATAATAGATGGTTTATCTTGCCATGTTGGCATGAAATTTGGTATCCCAGTTTTGTGTTTCATAGGATTATTGTCAGTGGAATCAATGCAATGTTGAACAGTAGTGGTGAAAGTGAATCCCCTTGGAAGATTCCTCGTCTGATGTTGACTTGTTCTCCCAATGTTCTCCCCATTTGTTGTTAGAACAGTTTTCCATTTTTGCATATTTGCTTTAAAAAATGTACAGATATTTTTGCTGATTCCAAAATTTTCCAGACAGGTGTTAATCCAGCTGTGGGGTAATGAGTCAAGTGCCTTCTTGTAATCAATCCAGGCCATATTTAAATTTGTTTTTCTTCGTTTTGCATTTTTTAGTACTATTTTGTCTATGAGCAGCTGATCTTTTGTTCCTCTTGATTTTTTTTTTTTGATTTTTTTTTTTGTTCGACTGGATACAAACTGTTTTCCATCAGATGATTGAATACTGAATTTGCCAGTATCCTTGTAAAAAGTTTGAACGTTGTTGGCAGACAAGTAATTGGGTGATAGTTGATTGGTTCTGTGCCTTTTTCTGGATCTTTCATTATCAAGTATGTTCGGCCAGCTGTTAACCATTCTTCGCTTGCTGCATTATTATTATTGCTGCTGCTATTATTGTTGTTGTTGTTGTTGTTGTTGTTGTTGTTGTTGTTGTTATTCCTCTATTTAATTTCAGCACCCATAAGCTGCTAAAGCAGGCTGTCCTTGTGGAACATTTCTCTGTGATTTCATGCATTCAATTAGTTCTCTTGGCATTTGGTTTTGTTTCCCTCTCCTTCCCAGTTCAAGTGCTGTGGGGTTCACTCTTACAAGGACTGGTCCCAGAATATTTATTTTGACTGTCGAGACTCCAATCCCAGCCTGGAGCGTTGTGCAGTGCCCTTCTCTTGCTGTCTGCAAGATAAAGAGGTAAGAGAAAAGGGAAACTGGAAAGTGAAATTCAAACAAGACAAAAAGGTGGTACAATTGGGCATGAGTCGCTTAACAACCGCCTGGCTTAGCCACAGAAATTTGGTCCCAGTTGTGGTCATAAGTGAAGAACTACCTGCAGTTTATTCAAAGGTTCTGGAACCAGAACTTCTGCATTTAATTGGAAACTAGGGCAAATTCGGAACCTGCAATCTTATTCTAGATCACTGATGGCTAATCTTTTTATCCTCACGTGCCCAAAGTATGCATGTGTGCACAACAGCACGTGCGCATGTGCCCATACCAATAATGCAATGTGCCCCACCCTCCTGCGCACCCAAACGCAACCACTCCGTGCTTCCTCTGCCTCTGAAGCCTCCTGAGACCAAAAACAGGCCATGGGAGGGGAACACTGCAGCCTGTTTTGGGCCTAGCAGGCCTCCCTGAAGCCTCCTGGGATGAAAGATAGGGTGCAACGAGGGCGCACCGCACCCCTCTGTGACCCCACCAGCCCCCGTACATGCGCGCACGACCCCCACCCCTCCCCCTTCCATGCATGCATGTGCTTCTCCCACAGCCAAGATCTGAAAATCAGCTGGCTGGTGGGAGGTGTAGACGCATGCGCAGTGGAGGTGAGCTGGGACGATGGCTCGTGTGCTGGCAGAGACAGCACAGGTGCCATAGGTTCGCCATCACAGTTCTAGATCTATAAAGGGCCGTAAATAAAGATGGTCACCACAGTAGAAGATGGTCTGGAGCTCGTGAAAGTTTATGCTTTTTAATAATGTGTTACTCATAAAAACATTACCAGACTCCTGATTCCCTCACTCCCCATTTAAGGAGGTACAGTAATTTACGTACTTTTCAGTGTTGGATGCTGAAGAGGAAACAAAGAACAGCCAATATCTCATATATGCTTTTTTTGCCATCTTGCCAATCGTCAATCACATTTAGAGACTATGTGCTCTCATTTGCTTGATCCCGCACTTAACTTCTCGTCATGTTCTCAACCTACTCTAGGTTATGCTAAACACCATGTGTGGCTATGGGACACAGAGTCTTAAAGGCTGGCAAGCAGAGAACGTGGTATACACAGAGGGCTGCCTAGAGAAGATCGTCCATTGGGGACGGAGCAATCTCTTGCTGATGGCTGGGCTGGCATTTGGATTGCTGGTCTTGGAGGTAAGGCAGCAGGGATGGAGGAGATCAGATCAGCCTGGAATAAGAGTGGGAGGATTTGGAGAATTTAATCAGCTCAGAAGAACCCTCAAACTCAAGGGATGGAAATTAATCAAGGAGAGAACCAACCTAGAACGAAGGAGAAATTTCCTGACTGTGAGAACAATTAATCAGTGGAACGACTTGCCTCCAGATGTTCTCGGTGCTCCAACACTGAAGGCTTTTAAGAAGAGATTGGAGAGCCATTTGTCTGAAATGGTACAGGGTTTCCTGCCTGAGCACGGGGTTGGACTAGAAGACCTTCAAGGTCCCTTCCAACTCTGTTATTCAAAAACCCCTGATCTTGAACCAGATTGATAATAAACACCACTAGTTCTATTGGGAAGGAACAAAAATAATTGGCCACGCTAACCCCCGCCACACACATGAATTTATTGAAGCCTGGTATTCTACCAAAGGAGCAATTAACAAGCATATTGAACTAGATCCAGCATAGGACTACGTAAGAAACCAGACCATTTGAATGACCAACAGATAAGGGAACCAATCAGCTGCTCAGAATTTAAATATAGCTTCAAATGATCAATCACATGATCCCCGTGCCACTTCTGTGCAATATTAAACTCTTTACATCCCTTTCTTGGGTTATATTGCTGAACTTCCTCTGTTTCCTTCCAGGTTGTTGTCTTTCTTCTGGCAGTGATGCTCATTTATCAGATTGATTTCATCATCCAGAAGCGCAGAAGCACCAAGAGAAGGAGGAGGCAGAGTTACCCTGAGAAGTGAGAAAGAAGCCAGCAAGGGATGGAAGTAGGCTGTGAAACTGATTTCCTGAATGGAATAGCCTTTAGATACATGAAATCGGGTACTGAATACCGGATACTGAAATGGCCAGGATTCCCACGTTTACAGTCCCAAAATACCCGAAGGCCACCTGGTTGGAAATGTCTACTATAAATATACAATGTTCATGTATCCGTTGCAGGAAGATGGCTTTTTTCTCATCCCAAATTCACAGTCTGGTTTGGAATATTTCTCATTTTTATATCGTGGTTTATATGGATTGAAGAAACAAGCAACCTGGTCATGGAGGTTCAGTTAGGGCAGGGGTTGGCAACCTTAAACACTCAAAGAGCCATTTGGACCCGTTTCCCACAGAAAACACCGGGAGCCACAAAGGTCCTAACCGGAAGCCCCCTGTTCAATTCTGGAGCTGACCGGAAGTTCAGTTCCCCCACCATAGAGTCTCCTCCTAGCACGGCATACTTTTTCCTCTGCCTGTCATAACTGAAAGCCCTATCAATTGTGGAGACAACTAGAAAATTCTCCCCTTGCTATAGAGTCTTCTTCTGGCGTACTGTGCTTCTCTTCCCCCCCCTCCCCAGGAGCTCCTCTCAAAATTGTGGTGACGACCAGTGACGGGAGCTGCAGCAGAGGAAGGAAAGAGCCACATGCGGCTCCAGAGCTGCAGTTTGCTGACCCTGAGTTAGGGTGACAGACTCCAAAGGGAACCATATTCCGTGTGTGTTCCTGGTGGGCACATGGACAAACATGGTCTTCCAACATCCAGCAAACGCAGATTATGAGGAAAATACTGTGAAAAGGGGTTGAGGGGGTCAGCCATTCAAGATAGACCAAATTAAGAAACCAATGCAATAGAGTCAAAACTATTTTTATTGTAAGGGTACACAGGTAGTCTCATCTTATGTCCGATTGCTTAGCAACCATTAAGAGTTACAACGAACACCTCAAAATGTACTTATGCTCTGGATCCGCAGTTCTGAGGGTTGAACAGTCATGTGACCACATTTTGGGTACCTAGCTTACCTTTATGGCCAGCTGCAGCATTCCACAGTCATGTGACTGTGATTTAAAACTAATTTTACTGGGTTTTGGGGCCAGTTTCCAGCAAAAATGCTTTTAGGAATGCATTGATTCACTTAACAACTATGGCATTCACTTAATGACCACTACAAGAAAAGCCGTAGAGTCAAATCCAGTCACATGAGTTCCTTGACTTTCAATTGTGCTGAGTTGTAACAGAAATTCCATTACAGTCGTAAATTGAGGATTACCTGTAATAATAAAATCTTGCAAGTCTGAATTTGCTTCTTCCTCCCTCGTTTTATCTTTACTAGGGAGGGGTTTCCCTGAGACATTTTCTTAAGTTATTTTCTTGGTCTAGGCTCAAACCCCACTCACCTGATCATTAACAGAATATCAGAAGGGTAGAGTTGGAAGGGACCTTGGAGGACTTCTAATCCAACCCCCTGCTCAGGGAGGAAACCTTATACCAGTGATAGCGAACCTATGGCATGCGTGCCACAGGTGGCACGTGGAGCCATTTGTCAGGGCACACGAGGAGCTTCCCTGTCAGCTGGCCAGCGCGTATGCGCACCCTGGCCAGCTGAGTTCACCCTTTTTAAAAGCCATTTTTCGCCCTCCCCAGGCTCCAGAGCCTTTATAGGAGTCTGGGGAGGGCGAAAAGAGCCCACCCCGAAGGTCCTCCGGAGGCTTCATGAGCTTCCCTGAAGTCTCCGGAGCACAAAAAACCGGCCCTACGGGCAAACCCGAAATTCGGGAACGGACTTCCTGTTTGCTCGGAGGGTCATTTTGACTGCTCCGGAGGCTTCAGGGAAGCGTCCTGAAGGTCCCTCAAACCTTCGGAGCGCTCCAAACGACCCTCTGAGCAAACCGGAAGTCACTTCTGGTTTCCTCAGAGGTTCGTTTTGACTGCTCCGGAGGCTTCAGAGAAGCGTCCTGAAGGTCCCTCAAGCCTCCGGAGGGCTTCCGGGGGTGGTGGGGGAGGCTGTTTTTGCCCTCCCCAGACTCCTATAAAGCCTCTGGAGCCTGGGGAGGGCAAAAAAAGCATGCAAAAAATGGGAGGGAGCTCCTGTAGCGTCTGGGGGGGGGGTGTCGTGCATTGCATTATGGGTGCGGCACGCCCGCACACTACCCCCCTGCGCTCCCCCCACTTATGGCACGCGAGCCAAAAAAGGTTCGCCATCGCTGCCTTATACCATTTCAGACAAATGGTTATCAGATCTTTTCTTACGCGGTAGCATTTCTTTGTCAAGGCCATTCCTTGTTTTCTGCAGATGGGGAAAAGTGAAAGAAAATAACCCTTATCCTTTCCACCCATACAAGATTGAGCCCAATGCTGTGCTGTAATTCTTCATGAAATACAATAAAACAGTGACGTGCGGTGAGGTTTATGGCTGGTGAGGCACTAACGTCATCACCCAAGATGCTGAGGAACAGAAACATTTTACATTTACAAAATATAACAAATACTTTTCAGTACTTCAACAGCATACAGGTAGTCCTCAACTTACATCTGTTCATTTAGTGACTATTCAAAGTTACACCACTGAAAAAAGTGACTTAAGACTGTTTTTCACTTATGACCATTGCAGCATCACATGATCAAAATCCAGATGCTTGGCAATGGGTTCACATTTTTGATGGTTGCAGTGTCCTGGAGTCACATGATCACTTTGTGCAACCATCTGACATTTTGCAACCTTCTGACAATAGACAAGCAAAGTCAATGGAGGAGGCCAGATTCACTTAACAACTGTGTTACTAACTTAACACCTGCAGTGATTCACTTAACAACTGCAACAAGAAAAGTCACAGAGTGGGGCAAAACTCACTTAACTGTCTTACTGTGCAAAATAAAATTTTAGGCTCAATTGTGGTCATAGGTTCAGGACTACCTATCTTCTATTAAAACACGACAAATGATCGTCATGAAGGAAGGACTGTGACATCTTTGATCTTTTTGCAATTGCAAAATGGCGAGAATTAATATTCTACTTCAGTTCTACTTGGAAATGAACAGCTATCAGTAATAAAGTTTAGCAGGGAATGGCATACACTACTGAAAACATATCGTTCCCTACAACACTGGGTAGAAGTTTTGGAATATATTTAAGGCAAGTTAAATATTAATAATTAATTTAATATATGTTGCCTGCACTGGAGGTTTGCATAATGGAATGGAGGAGGAGGAGGAGGAGGTGGAGGAGAGATTAAAGGCAAGTGGGGAGGAGGAATTCCTACTCTTTCTCCCAGCGTATCCCTCAGTTGTATGTTTAAAGCCCTCAATGGCAGGTAACTGTAATTCACGTTCAGGTCTGCTCAATCACCCCGCTTTGCACCGCAGGGATTATTTAGCTAGGGGTGGGTAGAAAACAATGAAGAATAAACGTATTCCTCCTGGAGCTTGGGGCGGGGAGCAGCCATCCCCGTCTGGCACCAAAGGAACCTCAGGCGATTAAAAGGGAATAAGTGTTGCCTTAGCTCAGCAGAAATGATTGGATTCTATTATTAGCCCACCTCGGATAATAAAGCGCTATTGCCATTCACGCTCTGGCAGGCGGGGAGGGGGCAACTTCCAATAAAACGCAGCAACCGGAGAAAAGCAGCGATGGGCGAGGAAGCTCGTCCGGGGAGAACCATGTGCTGCTTTCGCCTTAGATTCCTTTCCTCCGCGCGCGCACCTTTCCTCCTGGGCTCTCTCCCAGCTAACACGCCAGCTACTTCTTTTGCCATGCCATTTCCTGGAATGGTAAAAGACTTTCTTTTCCCTTTACCTTCCAACCCGCCAAGAAGTGCCAGATCTGAGCCCATCCAGCATTTGCAGCTTGGCCCTAGGGGAAAGTGCTTTCTTTCGCCCACGACAGAGCTCAGGCGTTCTCTCCTCTCCCCCGACACTCCACTGACTAACCCACCTATTTGTCGGAAGCTTTGGTAAGCTCGCATCCCCCCCTCCCCAATCTTCCTCCCTTTGCAATTCATGCAAGATTACCTCAGCAGAGAAGACTCAATCCAAATGGCAACTAGCATTGCATTTATTAAAGAAAAAAGGAAAAAAAGGAAATCTGGAGAAAAAGAGGGAGCGTGGTGGTGGGATGGGGATCAGAAATGGAGAAAGTGAGGGGACTTCCGGTTCCGGCGGCTACGGCGACGGGCAAGTCTTTGCCCGCTCCCGCTCTCCCGGTGGGCTTCCCCCGCTTCTGAGGGGGCACAGGACGCCCCAAAGAGGTGTCCTGCCGAGGGAGCGGCTCGTGGAGGGCCCTGGCATCGGCGGCGGCTGGTGGGGGCTTCTCCACTTTGCTCTAGGCACCGGGGAGCAGTTTCGGAGGGCGCGCCTGCGTCTCGCCCCATGCCGATCGGGCAGCGTGAAATTGAAGGAAGCAGCGGCGGTATGGTGAGATGCTTCCTTTCTCCATTCCTTTTTTGTTGAATTGATGGACTTTTCAGCAAGATTATAAGTTAAACTCTCGGAGCTTTGCTGGAGGTGCGGTTAGAGGGGGGGATTTTACCCCCCCTTGGACAAGCGGCTTGAAAAAATTCTGCTTTTGCCCCTAGGAGGATGGAGGAGGGGGGAGAGCCAACTACTGATGCCTCACCCCTATAAAAGTGATTTTCACTGGACTTAGTTTTATAACTTGTTGATGACCTGAGAACTTTGTGAACTTTTGAAATTTTATTATGCCTCTGAGCCCAAAGCTGGCAGGGCAAGATGGCACACTTCTGTTGTCTTTATGAACTGTGAAACTTGACTCCACCTTTAAAACTCAGGCTTCCGGTCTTTGTCTCCGTACTACCCAGAGGAATCTCTTGTGGATTGCTATTTCCTGAACCTTCTGGAGAGGAAACCTTTTCTTAACGCCAGATTGACTAAAGAAACTCTCACTTGTTTGGATTTTCTGCCTCCTGGACTCATCTGCCTGCTCTACTTCTCCAGCTGTCCAGTCTCTACACTGACTGACTTCTCTGTTTTATAAACTATGTCTCCAAAAAGACCACCACCTGGAAAACCTGGCTTCGCTACTTCTGCACCGACATCTGCAACATCCAGCCCTGCCACACAGTCAAAGATTACAGAAATGATGCAACCTAAGAGCACGGAGGTGGATTTGCTGCAAATGCTTCAACAACTCATACAGGGCCAGGAAGAAATTAAGAAACAACTAAAGGAAATGAAGGAAGAAATTAAAGAGAATCAAGTCCAAATTTATAAGAACTCGCAGAGACTGGACCTTGTGGAGGGTGGGGTGGCGGAGGCGAGGGTGGTGGTGGAAGTTTTACAGAAGAGTAACAAAGAACTTGATATTCAACAAATGAAAACAGAGTTTGAGAGAATGTCCTTTTATCTTAGATTTCAAAATGTTATAGAAACAGATGGGGAAAATATAAGGGACATTATGACCAACATCTTAGCTGAATACATACACAAAGACAAACAACAGATGGAGTGGGAGATAGACTTGGCCTATAGAGTGAATTCAGCATATGCTAGGACACACAATGTACCCAGGGAGGTTCATATTAAATTCCTTAGGAAAAGCACAAGAGACGCAATTCTGGGTGTACAAAGGGGGCAAACATTGACATACCACGATAGGGAGATAACCATCTTGAAGCAGATCCCAAAAAAAATTAGGGAGAAAAGGAAAAGTTATTCGCAATTGGCGAATAAATTATACCAGAAAGGGGTGTGGTTTAGATGGTTGATGCCTGAAGGGATGTTGATATTCTGGGAGGAGACAAGAATTAGAATTAATACACCCATAGAGGCTCAGGCCTTTATGGAAAAAAATAAAGCAAACCTAGAAAAAGCAGAAGACTCTACAACGGTTATACAGAACACGGGAGGGGCCGGAGCTCTGCCAGCGGGGGGGGGGGGGAAGGGGCAATACCAAGAAAGCTCAGATCACAAAAATGAATAAGAAAACCACATTGCTATAAACATACCGAAAGTAATAGTGAAACTATATTTAGAAAATATGTTATAATATATAAGTTGATTGAAAACTTTTATTCCTATATGCTGATTTTACATGATTATGTATTAATGTTTTATATCTAGATGTATACTATGAGTTTGGAGGGAGGGGGCGTCTGCCATACTTGCAACTGCCAAAATTTGTATATTATTCCACATACCCTTTTCCTAGTAAATGTTTTAAAAAAACCAATAAAATTTTTTTGAAAAAAAAAAAAAAGAAATGGAGAAAGTGAGGAGGAAGAGCGGGCGCAACACTGCAGCTTTAAATAGAATGACAGAGTTGGAAGGGAAGGGACCAATGACTGCACTTGACTCGTTACTTACTCTGCTGCCACTGAGTTACAGGAAGAACGAACGCCCTCTACTATGAGGCAGGAGAACTGCGTGCCTCACCTACTCGGGACTTTTTAGGCTTTTAAGCCTCTGCTTAACTCTGCCCGAGTAATCATAAAACGCCTAAAGTCAGACTAGATGAGGCATGCAGTTCTCCTGCCTCATAGCAGAGGGCGCTTTTTTAAACAGTTAAGCAGAGTCATCCACGGTGAGGCAGCAACTAGCTCAGCTTTTTCCTTTTACATTTTTTTTTCTTTTCATGATGAGAGTGGTGAGGCTGTGCCTCACTTGCCTCACCTGACTACACGTCACTGCAATAAAAACTTTAAAAAAACAATGGTGATTAATTCATTTATTAGGGCTGTGATGCAGTGGTGGGTTGCGCTTACCGTCGCTACTGGTATGCTGATCGTGGTCTGTCTGTGCACGAGCCTGACGTGCGCTGTGCACGCATGCACAATCCACTGCCCCTGCGACATCCAGCTGCTTGTCAGCGCAGTGTGTGTGCGCAGTGTGCCTTTTGCCATAAATAAAGCTATAGAGCACGGGTGGGCAGGGGCGTTAAACGAGCCACCATACTGGTACACTCTCAGCTGCTCCAGGCCGTAGTGGTACCAGCTGTACCAGTCAGGACCGGCAGCAACCCACCACTGGTGTCATGTCACTTCCTATCCTTGTGATTTTTACCAGCTCTTCCACCAATTTCAGGTGAGCAACCAGTTTACGAAGGAAGGCAGGTTTTTAGCAAATGACTAGATAACCTGTGCCCCATTGGATGATTGTTTCAGGGATATTTCCTTCCCTAAACAGGGAAACAGAATGACCAAGGGTGGGTAAAAAAAGAGTGGGAGCAGGAATGACTTCCAAATTCCTCCCAGTTTCTCAAATTTCCAGTAGGAATCTGACGGAGCATTGAAAATTTTCCTTTCCCTTTCCTTCAAGCAGGTAGCTGCTGATGGGTGGAGGGGAGCGTGAGGGATTGCAAGACTGACTGGGAAACTGTCAGAGAATGTTGAAAATGAAGATCGTGTGACCACAGTAACCCTGAAGCAGCCACATCTTTCCCGCATTTCATTCACTCGGGGGTTATGGGTGTGTAATTTTGGGGAATTATTGTAAATTAGCTCATTTGATTCAAAAATGGTTGCTCTGTGATGCACCGTTTTGTCTGTGATGAGAATTTTACTAGTATAAAGATTAAGTCCACAGGGATATAGTTATGTATTCTCTAGCAGTTGATCCATGGCCCTGCAGTGCTAAGAGTATCTGGGCAAGAGACTTTGTGCCATCCATACTCATTTCTCTGGGCATTTTAATTCCTGATCTTCCCTCCCTTTTCAAAGGAAAACCCTATGATAGAAGAGAAGAGCTAATGACTTAACGGGGTGGGGAGCTGTTTTCCTGAAACCTAAAATATGCTGTAAATAGGGTGGCTGAATTTCAGGACCCTCGTATTTATGAGAGAGTCAGCGTGGTATAGTTGTTACCACAGGTGGGTTGCTGCTGGTTCGGCCCAGATCGACCGAACTGGTAGTAGCGGCAGCAGGAGGCTCTACCCACTTGCCTGGACACTTTTGCGCATCGTGCGCACGCAGGAGCATGCCTGAACCGGTAGTAAAAAGTTTGGCAGCCCACCACTGGTTGTTATGACACTGGGTCAGAAATAGGAGATTGTGAGTTCTGTTTTAGCACAAAGCCAGCTGGGTGAGCTTAAGCCAGTCACTATCTCTCAGTCCTAGAAAGGAAGCAACGGCAAATCATTTCTGAAAAACCTTGCCAAGGAAGCTGCAGGAGCAAATCTGGGTTAGTTGCCAAGAGACAACCCTAACTCAAGGGCACCCGTACACACTTGTTTGTGGAGTCCCGGGCCAAAGCCCAGGGGTCAGGTCCTAGTTCTCCCATTAACTGCTGCTCCTGCAATATAAACAGTCACAAGCTTGCATCAGTCATGCAGAATAAGGGTATTTGATCCATCTCGGCTGCAGAGGTTTTCCCAGGTGAGTATCCATTGATGACGTCTCACTGAGCACTCTGGGACTCTCACTTGTTCACAAACAGCGGTAGTTATGGCGATCTGTTCCCAGCAGAGCCCATCGTTGTCTCCCTGGACCTTCTTGGCAAGTTTGGCTTAAGTTCTTCTGAAGCAAGTGAAGTTTTACACACATTGATTGGCGGTGTGTGGAGGAAACTCTGCTCCTTGTGAAAGAAGAAATCAGCCAGCTGCCAACTCAAGCAGAACTCAGCGTGAGCCACCGGATGGATCCCCTCCAGGACCTTATTCAGGGGAAGTGGGGTTCTTTCCTGATCCCCTGGCCCCCCAATCTCCTCAGAATCTTCTTGAGTTCAACCCCAGGTAACTAAGGTATTAATGAGAGTGGGAAAAGGCAGGGAAACTGGATGGACAGCATGCTTCAGCTCCCTTGATTTGATTTGATTTGATTTGATTTGATCTGATCTGTAGGAAATGCAGAAAGCAGAAGGGATCCGGTAGCATTGAACTCAAGCTAGTTCCTGAAAGCTTATTGCTTTTAATAAAATTTGTTGGAGGTTTTCAAAAGCTTTCATGAATTGGGGCTACCATAACCAACATGGAACATCTGCCAATGAAGTAGTAGATAATGTGAGTGCAGGCTGGAGATAGGAAACACTATGAATGTTAACTATCAGCACTTTAGAGATAATGAAGTAAATTTATTCTGAAGGAGCAGCCTATAACATTTTAAAACTAAGCAAACTTAATTTAAAATGTAAATCAGTTGACTGCTTTAGCTGATTCACCCAATCTGCATACGGTTGCAGAAGATTGCATGTATTATCTCGGAATCACGAAGCGTGTTTTTCTTTTTGTTATTTTAAATGGGACATGTGCATGTCAGGGTATCAGGAACAGCCTTTTGCTCTGGTGTGTGTGTGTGTGTGTGTGTGTGTGTTAAAGACAAACTAAGTGGCTGTATTGCACTTATAAGCATTTGCATTTTTAGAGTTTTAATTATCTGTCCAATTCAGGAGACATATTTACTCAATGGCATGGCTGAAACCACGGGTATCCAACCTTGGCAACTTTAAGACTTGTGGATTTCAACTCCCTGAATTCCCTACCCAAGATGGCTGGTTGAGGGAATTCTGGGAATTGAAGTTCATGTGTTAAAGGGGCCAAGATTGGACACACCTGGTTTAAACAGAATTACATCAGTTATCACTCTGGTACTGCCACCCAGCCACGTCACAAAATCAGCCATGTTGTAGATCAAGCAGGGAGAACTGTCCTCAATTTTGCAACGTAGAAGGAGAGATCGTGAAAGAGAAATTAGCTTGACTGAAGTGAAGAGGATTGTTTACGGCAGAGGTGAGATAGATTGACAAAGTGGATTTTACATTTTACCCCATGTCAACAGATATACCCTGTGAGTCTAGGGCAGGGGTGTCAAACATGATTTCATTGAGGGCTGCATCAGGGTTGTGTTTGACCTTGGGGGGTGGGGTGGGGTGGAATGGGCGTGGCCAAGGTGGGTGTGGCCAGCTCAACACCACTTGTGTTGGGGGCGCCTGTGCTGGCCTGAGTACTCTGCCAGTGAAAACGGGCTTCTGAGCTCAATTTTTCACTGCAATGGCCTCCTGCAACCCTCCTGCGGCCCTCTCAAGTTCTGTTTTTGCTGGCCAGCCAGTCCTTCACTGTCTCCAGCACTCTCTAAGCACCCCGCTGGACGGATCTGGCTCCCAGGCCTTGAACTAATCTAGGGAGTAGTTATACTTGGGAGTTATACTCAGGAGTAGTTATACTCAATCTCTTCCTCTTCTGATGAGCCATCTCCGGACTATGTTGTCTCTTGTCTCTTGCAATGCGCTTCCTCCTTCCTTGGAACCTATTGCAGTATTGCAATCTATCACATCACCTCTCCCTTCATACAGGTAGTCCACAACTTACAACCATTCGTTTATGACCATTCAATGTTAGGACGGCAATGAAAAATGTGACTTATGAGGGTTTTTTTCACGGTTATGACCTTTGCAGCATCCCCATGATCATGTGATTAAAATAACCAGATCCACTAACCTCCCCCGGACTCCTCCCTGGGACCTGGATTGCTATGCTCTCTTGAAGATTGAAAATGTTAATGAATTAATTTGCACATTGTTCCAGCCAGCTGGCCCTGAAACCTGACAGGATTGTATTGAGAGGATGATTCAGTAAGCAGCTGGCTTCTATGAATGCACTATGCAAAATTCCAAGTGCCTAAGCCAAGATTTGACTATGAAAAGTTCCAGTTTGACAAGGGAAGAGGAATAACAACCCACAAAATTTGTCTTTGTTTATCCAGGGAGTGAAACTTTAAAAAAATATATATGCAGAAGGAGCTACATAGTATGAGAATGCTAATGGGTGATTAGTGATGGCAGAGGGACTGTACCTCACCCAAAAAATCCAGATTAAATCATTAAACAATGGATGGAAACTAACCAAGGACAGAACAACCTAGAAATAAGGAGATACTTTCTGACTGTGAAATCAATTAATTAGTGGAGCAGTTTCACTCCATCATTGGAGGTTTTTAAGAAGAGATTGGACAACCATTTGTCTAGAATGGTATAGGCTCTCCTCAGTGGTAGGATTCAAATCAGTGGTGCGATACGACCGGTAGGCCCCGGTGTTTGTTAGGGCTATGCACTGTTTTTGAACATATAGGAATGTAAAGCCCACAGCATTTACTTGGTACTTTTTAAAGCAGCGGCACCTTTTTCCTAGATTCATGAAATATCTACTTTAAAGAGTTGTGAATGGGTACTACATTTACAGTCTTGTATTCTCTTCAGTACTTTGTTTGGAACAGAATCCAAAGTACCATGCAGTCCTAGCATTTGTACTAAAGCTAGGCAAGTTATTTTAATGAAGCAGATGTTCCAAAGTACTCCCACAACTTTCCAATGCTTTGAAATCCCACCAAATGATTTATACAGGCTTATTTCATACTTTCTTCTATATGGCGATCAGGGTGGTTTTACATATGGTTCACAGGTGGCCTATTTTCCAAGTACTTAGAGGGCCAAGAACTGCCTTTCCTAGATTGCAGCTTTAGTTTCCTTGAATATCAACAAACCTTCAGGCCATTCAAATATAGACTAGCTCTGATCCTGGAACCATATCACATGCTTTATATATTGCTAAAAAAAAAAACAGGCAGCAGTTAGAGTAGTTTGTAACAAAACATGGGCAATAAACAAGAAGTTGATTCACCGCCACCAGCCCTATTTTAGCTTGTTTCTGTCTTATATGCATTACTAATATTTTCCTGCAATTCTTCCATAACCCAGACCACATTCTACATAATGAGACTTTTAAAATAAGTTTGATGTCCAACAGATTTCCTACTTACAAATATGAACAGGTTGTGGCCTGTTGCTTAAAAAAATAAATTCATACCACAATCTACAGGAAAATGCAGTCTGTGAGTATAATTTCTTTTGTGCTACTACTAAGCACCATACCAAAGGCTAGTAAGATTATTTGCAGAACAGTGTGCTCTCTCACACTTGCCTTTGTTGCTTAAACCACTTTGTAGAGTATAACATACAATATACTGTGTATGTAGAGGGGAAACTACTTGGATTGGCCACCCTCTTAAAATCTTGGGCTTGGAATTATGTGCACCAGAAACAATACCTACTTGTTTCAGAGTATTTTCAGATTGACAGACTGTCATGTGCTGAACTACCTGTTCTTTGTTTTGTGTACACAAACATAAAGTACAATCGGTGCAACTGTTAACTCTTTATACTGTATATAATCTCTGAAAATGTAAAAGAGATTAAACATAGGACTCTCCAGTCTGTCCCAACTGCATTTCACCTTCTGCAACTTCCCTCCACCCTCAAAATCCAGGGCCAATAAATTATATTCCAATCCTACACAACAGAAACACCCCCCCCAAACACACACACACACACACACTCACTGTTTCCATTTCTTTGAAGGATTTTTCAGCACCTGTCCCTGAATAAAGAGGCTCAAGGAAAGATAATCCATTTCTTATTGGATTTGGAAGTACTTAGAAGTAGCAAAAGTTGCCACTGCTTTCCAGGGTCTCAAAAGCCCATCATAAAGGCGAGAGTCCATCCTTCTGCTTCTCAGTGCAGAAATCCCTAATATATTCCAGTAGATTTCAAAAGCATCACTTGGAAGCAGAAACAGCCAAGAGTAGTCACTGCTATATAAGATTTCTGTACTTCTGTGAGCTATACAATTTAAAGTTTCTGCACACTGTTATCAAGCAATTTAAGCAGGAATATATACCTCCGAGTAAACAGGTATTTGGCCTATGGAATTTGTACTTTACTGCATCAAGCAAGCAGTCGCCCTCTAAATAAGTTAGACAGTCATAATATTAAAACTTGATAAGTGTTCTTAACAAGAAATTCATAATGGTAGCATCACACATACATTCCAAAAATACTTATGATATTTGCACAACCACCTGCTTTGCAGTTCTTGTCTTCTTAACTGATGGGAGACTGAAACCCAATAAATACATCCCCAATAAAAAAGAATAGTATGTCGGAGTACTGAAAAACTCAGCCAAATGTGAAAATGCAAAGAAAAAAATATTGGACCTCCTGCTAAGAAGTAACAATTTATATTTAGTGTGCCCAATTCTTTTAGTTAAATTATAGCTGAACAATTTATAATAGTTGCATCACAATATTATTCTAAGATATTTGCCACTACTATCCTACTTCCTAGATGTTCACTATTGTCTCCCCCACCCCACCCCACCAAGATTTAAGGGCGCGTGAAATAGTTTTGATGAAAGTTGCATGATATGAAACTTCTCTCCTTTGAAATCATGTTTGGTTTTAATTCTCCAATAAATCAAAAGGAATGTTTCACGCTTCCTTGTTACACAGCATTTGTTTTAGCTTTCCATAGCTCTCCCCAAAACCAACCAAGGAAGATAAAACCACAGAAATCTAATACTGTTGTGCACGGCTTTGTAATAAATTATCTGTATGGTAAGCCAAAAATAGTTTAAGATTATAATTGGCCCACCTATTTCCCCCATTAACATGCAAATACATTTTTCTTGTTCAGAGACTGCATGAGAGATTTCCCAGTCCTTGCAAAATATCACATTAAATCCACATAACTACTCACATTTGTTTTTAGTATGCTCAAGGAAGGAGCAGGCACTATCTTTCAACATTTAGAAGTCCAACAATAAGCTTTTTTTCTTAAATCAAGTTGAGCTGGCTTGCCCTTTCCAGAGCTAAGGTGTATTGTTTTACCCAAGTAAACAGGAATGCTTTGTAAGGTGAATTATTATTCCACCAACATAGCATACCATACTCACATTCCTCTCCGCCAAGGGTTGCTAACTTATCTTTGCTTTCAATCAAGTGAAGTTTTTCCTCTTCCCCCCAACCTTTAAAGAAATAATAATTACTTCCTCACTCAAGCCTCAGGATTTGGGAGCATTCAGAATAAATCTTCCCAGTTTCCACAACTCACAGAAAACCGAACCTTACTTAGGAATAAACCCAGCTGGTTTCGGGCGTTTGAATCTTGTACTTTTCAAGTAAGGTTCAACCACACAACTCTATGCATGTTTTTGCACACCTTTCTGATCGACAAGCTCAGCGTCTTAGCCACTGAGCCACTACATCCCTAAAAGTACCATAGAGCATGATTTAAAAAAAGTTCATGTGCTGTTTGCAGCTGTCTAAGAGCTGAAGCAGAAGAAATTATATCTTTTGCAGTGCATAGGATCACGAAGCACTGTTTAAATCCCGGACTGGGGATGAGAGGGTATCGGCATTATGGGATCAAGAGTGAACAATGGGATTACCATTCGAAGACATGATGTCCAATTTTTGTCAACAAAGGACTTAATTCTTCCTTGCAGACATGGCAGCACAAAGGGAAGCCTTGATGGAGATGGCATATCCAGAAGTGCAAGTCTTCTGCCAAAAGCATGGCTTGATGTTTGAGGTAAGGTGGAAATAGCAATTGTGGAGAATATTTGCAGCTCAAGATTGAAATGGGGGGATTTTGGTGTTCATTGAGCCTATTTTCTTTTTCATTTTTCTGGAAAACGTTTCACTGCAACATCTTTTAAGCTTAATAGCCAGCCAATAAAGCATTGATGTTACTAAGTTTGGTAATGAAACTTTGGAAGGAGGACACCAATATCAGCAAATACCAAGATTTCAGTGAAAGCTGGAAGTCTAAAATACCGGCCTTCAATTCGGACAGTTGTTTGCTACAGTTGGGTTCAGTGGTGGGTTGGGTGAACTGGTGGTGGCGCCAGCAGGAGGCTCCGCCTACCCGCCCAGAGGCTTCTGCGCATGTGCAGAAGCCCTGGGCGCGTACGCGAGCACGAGCGAACCGGTAGCGCCGGGATTTGCAACCCACCTCTGGTTGGGGTTCTCCAGAATTGGGGTTTTTATTAGTGCACTTGTGAAAATGTACTTTTTGGTAAATAATAACTAGGATGATACTGAAAAAGATGAATCTTTTGTGTTCAGAGATAGTGTAATCTTACTATGACAGTAAAGATAGCTCTCATTGCCCTGTGAGTTCCCAAAAATTCTGTTGGGTCAGGCTAATTCCATTCTTGATTTATCCTGGTGCACTTAGCGTGAACATATCTTTAGGTTCACAACGCAATAGTCAAAAGAGTCAAAACAGTATAATTCATCTGAACACTGCTTGAAAATGTGTTAATTTCATTTATATATCCTTCTTCTTCTTGCATGATCTAACAGATTTATACAAAGAGGTCTAATTGACAAATCACAGTGCATCTTCCTTCTCTGAACAGAAAATTGGAAGAATAGCAATAGCACTTAGACTTTTATACCACTTCACAATGCTTTGGAGCCCTCTCTAAGCAATTTACAGAGTCAGCATTTTGCCCCTAACAATCTAGGTCCTTATTTTACCAACCTCAGAAGGATGGAAGGCTGAGACAACTTTGAGCCTGGTGAGATTTGAACTGTCAAATTGCAGGCAGCCGGCAGGCAGCAGAAGTAGCCTGCAGTACTGCACTCTAACTACTATGGCACCGTGGCTCTTCAAATAAATGTCTTTCATCTTGCAAACGTGCCAATCTCTGGCAATAATCTGACCCTCTAACTGTGTAATAGTCATATACTGTATCTAATTTAATGAAAATGGGGACAAATGTTTCCAGATGATGATGTCTGCCAGCCGGTTCCTATGATCCATCCTGAAATCTACTCTAGGTTATTGATTTAAGATGGGGCGCTTTTGATCACATGGGGACCCACCATATGCCTACCCAACTCTTTTTAGAAGAAATCAAACGCTGCCAGAAACTTTCAGTGAGTTCCAGCTTCATTGTAAGTACTACCTTTATTTTATTCCTTCTGCCTAGGGAGGTTGCTGGGCCACAGCATGATCAGAGATAACACAGCTACTATTTTACTTCTTATGTTGTAGGTATGGAGGATTATGGTACAGGTAGTTGCTGTACCATTGCTGACTTGGCGGACTTACAGATAGTCTTTGATTTATTGGAATACAATTAAGCCAATTTTTAGTGATAGTTATATTTGTAATATGCTATGGACTCACTTATAAAATGTCTGCCACGTGGGGTCTTGAAATGGTATAAAAAGAACGGAGGGCGGGAGGGAGGAATGCTTTCTGATTTGCAAAATTGTATTAATGTAACCTTACAATAAAGATAGAGTTTGTTCTCAGAGTTGTGCTTCTTGTCAGGACTACAGAAAAGGGCTACATCAATCTTCCAAAACTGAAAATAGTTCTCCCCTTTTGGTGCACCAGTGCCGCAGATGCGAGGTGAGGCAGGTGTCAGGGCATAGATGGCCTGGCTAAGGGGACCCTGAGGTAAGCTGGTGCAGGGCGCGTGGGTAGCTCCACCCCCCCACTTCATCTCATGGCAGCGGCATCGATGCATTGCTTCACCTCCTGCTCTGTTGAGGCCGTGAGCAAGCAGAAGAAGCAGGCTGGTGGCCACACAAGGTCCTTCTGGATGGGGCTGCCAGAGCTGCTGCCACAAGGTGAGGCAGGTGTTGGGGAGTGGGTGGTCTGGCTGTGGGGGCCTTGAGGTAAGCCGGTGCAGGGCATGTGGGGCAACTCCACCTCCCTGACTCGCATGGCCGCACTGGCATGCCATGCGGCCTCCTGCCCCGGCACAAGCAAGCAGAAGTGGACCTCCCGTACAAGAGGGGGGGATAAGATACCCCCCGCCAAAAAAATAAGCCCAAAAGAAAATAAGACCAGGTCTTATTTTCAGGGAAACACAGGTATTAATATAACTCTTGTCCCGCAGCAAGTTGTCCCATGGCAAGTTGGCTGTGGAAAATTGACTGTGATAGGTTAGCTGTGGCAAGTTGGCTGTGGAAAATTGACTGTGATAGGTTGGCTGTGGAAAATTGACTGTGATAGGTTGGCTGTGGAAAATTGACTGTGATAGGTTAGCTGTGGCAAGTTGGCTGTGGAAAATTGACTGTGATAGGTTAGCTGTGGCAAGTTGGCTGTGGAAAATTGACTGTGATAGGTTAGCTGTGGCAAGTTGGCTGTGGAAAATTGACTGTGATAGGTTAGCTGTGGCAAGTTGGCTGTGGTGAATTACATATTGTCTAGTTCTGCTTTTCTTCTTCCTGTCTCCCAAGGCCATTTCCTCATACCATGACAGGTCATAAATAGACAGTACAATGTGTTTACTGTTAGTTGTATCGCTTGCTATGAAAAGTGTAAGTTTTCTTTTTAAAAAATCATCTTCTTGACCATTTATTCCAGAAAATGATTGTTAGGTAGCAAATGGCATACATTGTCAACCCATCTAATTTAGTGGCTATATGACCAAAACGTGAGAAAGTAATGGCTCGTTTCTATAATTCTGTAAGCCACAAATATCCAAGATTTTTGTTATTGTTTTGAAAACAATAACTGTTTAATTGAATTGTCCACATAGATTGTTTTGTTTGCTCTGTAATGCCTTTTGGTGCAAGTAACACAGCCTCAATACAGGTGTCTTCGAATCACAATCATTTAGAGATTGTTCAAAGTTACAATGGCACTGAAAGAAGTGATTTATGACTGTTTTTATCACTTACAACTGTTGCAGCATTCCCGTGGTCATGTGATCAAAATGCAGGCTCTTGGCAACTGACTTGTATTTATGACAGTTTCAGTCAGTGGTGGGTTCCGGATCCCGGTGCAACCGGTATGGTGCAATGGGGCCGGACGCCCACCACATGAATGCGTGCAGTGCACACATGCTATTTACCACCCGTGACGCTCCGCAACGCTTCCGCGATGCTCCAGCTGGCTTATTTATAAGAATAAATACTGGTTTGTTATTATTGCACAGAAGATGAAATTCATGAATTTCCTGGAATAAACCTCAGAAGTTCCAATTTCCCTTTTAGAGTCAAAAAATGAATCTAAGACATGGTTTCTAATTGAGCTTTATCCAAAGATGTCCTTCCTTCACCTGAAGGAGCTCTTTCAATAAACCCTGTCAGGGAAGGGAATGTCATAATTCTTTTTTATTCAGAAATTGTTCTTCCTTAGAACCAAGGCTTCTCTCCAAGCAATTTATTTACTGTTGCTTAACTCATTTATTAGGAAACTATGTAAAACAAAACAGTGTTATGAAAATAAATAATAAAAAGAAAGAAAATACTGAGAATTTAAATGCAGCTTAAATCTAATGTAGTGTTAATGTAGTGTGTGCCTGTGCAAAAGCCCCCAAAACTTCAAATACCGTAAGGAGCGCAGGCGGGCTAGTGAGCCCTCCGGAGCACCTTACTGGAACAGTACTTGGTGTGTAGAATACTGGGGCGTACCGGTCATAACCCACCACTGGTTGCAGTGTCCTGAGGTCATGTGATCACCTTTTGCAACCTTCTGACAAACAGTTAATGGGGAAACCAGATTGTTTTATTAAGTTAACAACTACCGAGATTCAGTTAACTATGGCAACAAAGATCATAAAATGGGGCAAAACTCACTCAACAAATGTTTCACTTAGCTATAGAAATTTTGGGCGCAATTGCGGTTGAGGATTACCTGTAATATATGGCCCATTTTGTAAGGATTCAGTTGAGAACAGGAGAAAGGGGGGAACAATGCAAAAGGAATGACAGCTATGAATGCAGAGTAGTCCGGAAGGAATTTCTCATCCAAGTTTCCAATAGAGACCAGAAAGCTCCTTGGTACAACTTGGATTTTCAGGTCATCCCAGTTTATACCTTCAGAAGAATTACTGAGAAAACTTATTTGCCACAGGCACTGCTTGGAAATGATTACGGCCGCTGCCCCGCTCCTCTGACCCTTGTGGAACTGGAATTTGAGGCCATTAGAGCACAACTTCTGGAAGAGCCCAAGACCTTGCAGCTTCTGGCTCAAAGGTACCTGAAGGATGAGAATGCCATCCCTCCCGTGTATGTTCTGCAGCAATCATCTCAGGCAGACCCAGACGGCATGGAGGAAGACTTGCTCTTGATCCTCCGTAGGGCTGCCTGCCAAGCACAAAAGAAGGGGATCCTCAGCCGGGAGCAATTGCAGAATTACCACAAGTCAGGTATGCTTCTCGGATAAGGGGTCTCCCCGTAGCATGCCTGGCTGGGACCTTGAGGTACCATTTGAGCAAAAGAGATGGTTCTCCACATAAATCTAGACTCTGGGCTGTTTGGAGCTTGGTCTGTTTGGCGGTGGTGTCCGGGCCATTCAGACATGCCCCGTTTTCATACTCACCCCTGCTCTTGTGGACATCTTTCTAGTGGTGATGTTCAGGCTGTTTAGTGGGTTGTGTGAAAATGGGACATATCCAGTGGTGAAATCTAAAAAATTTTTTACTACTGGTTCTGTGGCTTGGTGGGTGTGGCTTGGTGAGAGTCATGTGACTGGGTGGGCGTGGCTATGTACTCATGAAACTGGGGGATCAAAAAACAGAAACACACTTTAACAATGTCCTGCTGGAGCAGGATTGGACTAGATGACCTCCAGGTCCCTTCCAGCACTGTATTATCTTCTGAAGCTGCGTCTATTGCCAGGTTTGTAGTCCTTCCTTCATCTCCTTGTTCCCTCCCTCCCTTTCTTTCTTTTCTTTCTTTTTCTTTCTTTCTCCTTCCTTCCTTCCTTAGCACCCCCCACCCCCTGTTTTGGGAAGCCTGCTGTGAGCCAAAAATGGACACACACACACACCCATCCTCAGAGAAGAACTTGTAGTTAAAAAAATTCTTATAAAGTAAAAAAAAGTAAGTTCCGAAGATCAGCTGTGTGACGTGCGATTGTCTGAACTTTTTTAGTATTTTTTACTACCGGTTCTGCGAACCAGTAGCATTTTTTATAACCGGTTCGGGTGAACCGTCCTGAACCGGTAGCATGTCACCCCGGGACATATTCAGCCTCTGTGCTTCCCCACCGCCTGCCCTGCCCACCACTGCTGCCGCCAAACTGCACAAACACTACCAATGCCAAACAGCCCATGGCAGCGGCGGGAATATGTGAAAATGGGACATGTCTGGTCTCGATCACCTTCCCACTACCTACCCCGCCCACCACCGTCCTACATGGCCCAAACATCATCGCTGCCAACTGAACAACCTGAACTATAAATGGCCCAGTTTGCCACAGCGGCAATGGCAGCGGCGGCAGGGGTGTGAAAATGGGAAGCCCCCGACCACCACTGCTGCTCTGCCCTCTGCCCGCTTGCCTGCCAGCTTGGCTTTCTCTCCAGTGAGAAACTGCTGGCCGCCCTCACCACTCTGCACTCTGCTGGGCTCTCCCTCCAGCTGTATTGTCCCTGTGGCAGATTGGAAGTGTTGGTGGTCCTGCAATGACTTGGGGGTGAGTTGGTAATGGCGACTTAGTGGTAGTGAGCTGGCTGCAGTGAGCTGAGCTGGCTGCACCAAGTTGTCCTAAACCCACATGGATCTACAACATCTAAAGATTCCCTAATATCAGTCCCCATCTGCCTTTTTCTCTTTTATTTTATTTTGTTGCCTAGTCGTTGTCCTTCCTGTTGCTTCCCCTCTTTTCTTTCCTTTGGAAAAAATAACAGCACTTCTCCCATTGCCATTGTTCTCATTTCCCTACCCTTCAGAAGGACTCACCTTGCAATTCTTTTCATCGCTGTTGCTTTTAAAAGAGAAGCAAGAGTCAGAGATCACTTTGAGCCAACAGGAAAACGCAGAAAATCTAACTTAGTCAGTGTCCCACTCTGAGCACATTGTAAAAAGATTATCCTTGCTTCCTCACAGGCAAAAGAAGAAGAAAAAGAAGTAAATTCACAGGGCATCCACGCTCTTCATTTTTAGGCATGCATGTGAAAGCTTCTTAACTGCAAAGCCACCGTCCTTTTATGAAGCCATTATTTTTGCTTTGTTAAATGCCCACGAAAAGTTGCAAAAGTAGACATTTTAGTAGACATATTATGATAGACATTTTAAAATTCCAGGTTTTATCTTAGAAGGTTAACGTCCCATTCTTGAGCCTAAATGCATAGGTAGTCCTCAACTTACGAATTTTTGTTGAATCTGTTCAAAGTTATGCTGGCACTGAAAAAACCGTGATCTATGACGGGTACTCACACTGTCTTAGTGTCCTCAGTCACATGATCCAAATTTGGGTGCTTGGCAACCAACATGTACTTACAATGGCCGCCTCCTGAATCACATGACTGTCATTTGCAACCTTCCCAGGGGGCTTCCAACAAGCAAAATCAATGGGGAAATCCAAATTTCCTTAACCGCTGTGTGATTCACTTAACAATTATGTCAAAAAGGCTGCAAAATCAGCCACATCTCACTCAACATTGCTTAGCAACAGAGGTTCCGCTCCCCATCGAGATCATAAGTTGATGACTATCTGTCTTTATACCCCTTCTCCCCTAATCTAACAAACTACTGCACCTGCCAAGAATGAGATGCTGTACCAGAGGTGGTATTCAGCAGGTTCTGACCAGTTCTGGAGAACCGGTAGCAGAAATTTTGAGTAGTTCAGAGAACCGGTAAATACCACTTCTGGCTGGCCCCGCCTCCATCTATTCTCTGCCTCCCAAGTCCCAGCTGATCGGGAGGAAATGGGGAGTTTGCAGTAACCTTCCCCTGGAGTGGGGAGGGAATGGGGATTTTTCAGTAACCTTCCCCTGGAGTGGGGAGGGAATAGAGATTTTATAGTATCCTTCCCCTGCCATGCTCATCAAACCATGCCACACCCACCAAGCCACGCCCACAGAACAGGTAGTAAAAAAATTTGAATCCCACCACGTGCTCTACCTCCTTGTTGGAATGCTGCCATTAAAGCAATCAAATGGTGGACGGAGAAGCCAGCTACCATCACCCCCAATGTATATTTTATTTATTTATTTATTTTATTTATTTTTCAAGATTTATAGACCGCCCCCTCTCCCCGAAGGGACTCGGGCTGGTATACAGGCATCTCATTAAAAACAAATACAAAAGATAAATACCCTATACCCTTAAAAACGAATTAAACCTAATACAGCTGTACAGAATGGTAAAAGTTAAAATCAACTAAAAAACATACCCCTAAAAATTTTAAAATGCAGGCTTGAGGGACTAAAATTGGGAGTTAGGCCAGGCCGGCTAAATTGAACAGGTGGGTTTTAAGCTTCTTACGGAAGGAGCGGAGGTCGGTGGTAGTTCTGATATCCGGGGGGAGGTCATTCCAGAGGGTCGGGCCCATCACAGAGAAGGCCCTACTCTTGGGCGTCGCCCGCTGGCATTGCCTAGTGGACAGCACCCGGAGGAGTCCCTCTCTGTGAGAGCGAATCGGCCGAAGGGATGTATGGGGCCGAAGGGATGTATACTCACATGGTGGATGATCTTCATACACAGAAAGCAATCTGTCCTTCAGCCTTTCACTGAAACTTCCCATTGGCAAGTTAGGTAAAGATGGATCGTGTTGGTAGGAAGAAAGGATTGGGGCAAGGGGGTAAAGTGAAAGAGGACTTTCAATGGGAAGAGAAGTCTTGCAGATAGCAGCTAAACGAACTTCACTGGGGTTCTACATCAACCACTGCAACTCTTGTCCGGGGCTTCCTTAGTTCTATGGTAGTAGTTGCTTGGGGTGGCTCAGTGGCTAAGACGCTGAGCTTGTCGATTAAAAGGTTGGCAGTTTGGTGGTTCGAATCCCTAGTGCCACGTAGTAGAGTGAGCTCCTGTTATTTGTCCCAGCTTCTGCCAACCTAGCAGTTCGAAAGCACATTAAAAAAATGCAGATAGAAAAATAGGAAATTGGTGGGAAGGTAACAACGTTCCGTGCACCTTAGGTGTTAGTCATGCCGGCCACATGACCACGGAGACGTCTTCGGACAGCGCTGGCTCTTTGGCTTTGAAACGGAGATGGGCACTGCCCCCTAGAGTCGGAAACAACTAGCACATATGTGCGAGGGGAATCTTTACCTTTACCTTTAGTTGCTTAGGCCTTCTGAAGTCCATATTCATATCTTCACAATCTTTTTGTAGAGATATACCAGGAAATTGAGGCTGGCCTCTTCAGATCAGGTGAATGCGATGGCCAAAGTACCATGGTGTTCTTCACAGAAGTGGACATGCCCACATCAGATAGAGTGGACTCACGACTGGGCACAGATGAAGTTGGTGGTGAGCTGCACCCTGAAGAACCGCAACAGTTAGCAGATCTGAAGGCAAACATCGTAAGCAGGTGTCCTGAGCTGATTAAGGTTCACAGGATTCCATATGAGATAAGACCCGCGTCCATCCGGCACAAGCCCTGGCCCAAGTATTTGAAGGATTTCTGTGACCAATTCATTGCTGCCACCAACCATCATGTGCTCAGGAGCCTGCGGTCCCAAGAACAAAATCTTGGGAAGCCACCTGAGCTGATTCGGGAGCTCACACATCACATGGCCCTCGGTCAAAAACACAGCCAGGCTTTCTGCTGGCAGCAGGATCTGCTGGGTCGCATTTGCCAGCGCATTAAACAGAACCACCATCGAGCCCATTCCCCGCTTGTCATCTATGGACCCTCCGGATGTGGCAAAACAGCCCTCTTGTACCATTTAGGTGAAGCCATACAAGCCACCCTGGATCAGGGAACGGTGGTGATACTTCGTTTGCTGGGAACTTCGCGGGATAGTTCCACGCGGAACAGCCTTCTCCACAGCCTCTGCCAAGAGGTTTGCTTAGCCATGGGCTTCCCTGCTTACACCAAGCCAGTTGGCAATCCAGTCCTACTCTTCCACCGCCTGCTTTCTTCAGCTTCTTGCCAGGGCACACGGTCCCTCGTCCTGCTCCTTGATTCGATGGAGCAGCTACACACGCCTAGAAATGCTCGGAGAGCCTTCTGGTTGCCAAAAATCTGTCCTCCAAAGACACACCTGATTCTTACTGTGCTGCAGGAGGAAAGTGAAGTTCTGCAGAAGATGACTGGGGCTCCAGAGGATTATTTTGAGATGGGGCCTCTTTCTCAAGAGCAAGTGGCGGGGATTCTCTCCAAAGCTTTGGCATCCGCAGGGCGTATGCTGAGGCCTGTCCAGCAGGAGTTGTTCCTCCAAAGCTTTGCAAAGGGTGGATATGCTCTGCCAGTGGACCTGGCCATAAGACAAGCCCAGCATTGGACTTCCTATGTTCTACTTGCAGCACCCGCCGTATCGTCTACAGTCTCAGAGTTTGTGCATCGCTTGTGTGACCACCTGGAAGCGGTGCATGGCCCTGTCTTAGTAGCACATGTATTTGGCTATCTTGCCTGTGCCCGGTGAGTACGACTTGTGTCGCCATTGGCAGAAGTTACAATAGAAGGATACCATTGACAATAAAGGGGAGTGTTAGTGGTAGCTTGAGGAAATTGTCCAGGTTCTGTGGAGAGAGAAGAGAATTCCAGATAAAATCCGCAGGGGTGGGATGTAGTGACTTTTAGCATTTCGTTTCATGATAAAATGGCCAGGGTCAGCACATATACAGTACATCCTATTTATCACCAATTTCTTGCCGTTAATTCCCAACCTACCTTTGTGTTTCATACTTCCATTAAATCCCCAGGGAGGATTTCTTTACTTTAATGGAGAGCATTAAAAAAGCATTTGTTCCACTTCAGTTACATTTAGAATATTTGTCTATGTTTATGTTTCTTTATCTATCATTTATTGGTCCATCTCTCTCTCTCTCTCTCTCTCATCTCTCTCTCTCTCTCTCTCTCTCTCTCTCTCTCTCTCCCATCCATCCATCCATCCATCCATCCATCCATCCATCCATCCATCCATCCATCCATCCATCCATCTATCTATCTATCTATCTATCTATCTATCTATCTATCTATCTATCTATCTAATCGGCAGCCAAAAAAGCAAATTCAATCCTAAATCTCTCTCTCTCTCTCATATCTATCTATCTATCTATCTATCTATCTATCTATCTATCTATCTATCTATCTATCTATCTATCTATCTATCATCTATCTATCTATCTATCTATCTATCTATCTATCTATCTATCTATCTTCTATCCATCCTATCTATCTATCTATCTATCTATCTATCTATCTATCTATCTATCTATCGGAAGAAGAGGAAGCTGAGGGGCTTTTTAGCTAAATGTTTTATATTGTTTTTGGGGGTTCTGGGAAGGGGGGGGGATAACCAGGCCAGGAGGGAAGCCAGTGCCAGACGAACAGGTGAGTCCAGGAAGGAAGTGAGCGGAATGGGGGGGGGGGTGAGGGAACAAGCTATTCCAGTAGAGGGTTGTTTTATTGCAACGGTCGCGGGGAGGGGGGGATGCGAGGACAAGAGAAGATCACAAGGTCAGTTGGGAGACCGTGGCTGCTGGCTACGCCCGGTCGTTTGTACCAACCCCCGCAACCTAGGTGGTCGGGAACTACAGAGACAGGGCCTGCGGCTGATGCTTTGCAATGCAAGGTCCGTGACCAATAAGGCCCCCCTCATTAATGAGTTGATCTCTGAGGGGGAGCTGGACCTTGCAGGAATAACGGAGACCTGGTTGGGTCACGAGGGTGGTTTACCCCTCGTGGAAATGTGCCCACCAGGTTTCCATGAATTCCATCAGCCTCGGGCCCTGGGTAAAGGTGGAGGGGTGGCGGTAGTTATACGGGATGGTCTAGAGCCGAGGGAGTTCACTGTTCCTCAGATATCCGGGTGTGAGTCACTTGGTGTGAAATGGGGCCCAGGGAGGCAGTGGGGTTTGCTGATTGTATACTTGGCTCCTCGCTATACGTCAGCAGCCCTGCCCGAGCTCCTCGAGCTGATCTCGGAGACGGCAGTGGAGATCCCCAAACTTTTAGTTATGGGGGACTTCAACCTGCCGTCGACGGGAGCAGCATCCGAGGTAGCTCGGGAGTTCATGGCTTCCATGACAGCCATGGGCCTGACCCAACTAATTCAGGGCCCCACACATGAAGGTGGTCACACACTGGACCTTGTTTTTGTATCTGAGCAGTGGACGAGTGATCTGGGAATAGGGGATTTAGATATTACCCCCCTGTCATGGTCAGATCACTCATGTCTCTGGCTAGACTTCCCTGGCGCTACCCCCCACCGCGAGGAGGCGGAGCCAGTTCGTCCAAGCTGGTACCGCCCCAAGCGCCTGATGGAACCAGATAGGTTCCAGACGGAGCTTGGGCCATTACCTGTAGCCCTGACCCGCGCTCGGTCAGAGGACCTAGTGGCCGCCTGGAATAGGGCGGCGGCTGGGGCCTTGGACCGGGTTGCGCCTTTGCGACCTCTCCTACGGCAGCGACTCACCCGGGCACCTTGGTATACCGAGGAGCTCAGGGTGATGAAGCGCCATAGAAGACGTCTAGAGAGCAGGTGGAGGTCCTCACACTCCGAGTCTGACCGAACACAGGTAAGAGCCTATTTACGGACCTACCTTGTGGCATTGAGAGCGGCCAAACGTAGACATTGCGCCGCTCTTATTGCGTCTGCGGATAACCGCCCTGCCGCCCTGTTTAGGGTGACCCGCTCCCTCTTGGTTCAGGAGACGCGGGGTGCACCCTTACAGGGAAGAGCAGAGGAGTTTGGAGTATATCTACAGAACAAAGTCGCTGAGATCCGAAGCGGATGGGCCCCCTCCAGTGGTCTGGACGGGCCGTCAACAGCGAGTCTTGTGAATCCACTCTGGGAGGAGTTTGACTCTGTTGCCCCCAAGGATTTGGACAGGTTGCGTGGACGGCTGCGACCCACCACATGTTCATTGGACCCGTGTCCCTCCTGGTTGGTACTGGCATCCTGGGAGGTGACACGAGGCTGGCTTCTGGGCCTGGTGAATGCCTCGTTGGGGGAGGGATCCTTACCATCTGCCTTGAAAGAGGCGGTGGTGAGGCCCTTACTCAAGGGGCCTTCGCTTGACCCAATGGAGCTAGCTAATTATCGTCCAGTCTCCAACCTACCCGTTCTGGCCAAGGTTGTTGAGAATGTGGTGGCGCAGCAATTTCCACGTCACCTTGATGAATCCGACTATCTAGACCCACGCCAGTCCGGCTTCCGACCCGGACACAGCACAGAGACAGCCTTGGTCGCGTTGGTCGATGATCTCTGGAGGGCCAGAGATAGAGGTTATTCCTCTATCCTGGTCCTATTAGACCTCTCAGCGGCTTTTGATACCATCGACCATGGTATCCTACTGCGCCGGCTGGAGGGGATGGGAGTCGGAGGCACCGTTTTGCGGTGGTTCGGCTCCTACCTCTCCGGCCGGATGCAATATGTGTTGATGGGGGGGCAGAGATCGACCCTGAGGCCAGTCTCTTGTGGAGTGCCGCAGGGGTCGGTCCTCTCGCCCCTTCTGTTCAATGCATACGTGAAGCCGCTGGGCGAGATCATCCGTGGTTTTGGGGTTGAATACCATCTGTACGCTGACGACACTCAGCTGTACATTTCAACCCCGAGCCACCCCAACGAGGCTGTTGAAGTGATGTCCCGGTGTTTGGAAGCCGTCGGGGTCTGGATGGGGGACAACAGACTCAAACTCAACCCCTCCAAGACTGAGTGGCTGTGGCTACCGGCGCCTCGGTTCAGCCAGCTGACCCCATCGCTGGCCATAGGGGGCGAGCAATTGCCCCCTGTGGAACGGGCGCACAATTTGGGTGTCCTCCTAGATGCCCGGCTGTCAATGGATGACCATGTGGCAGCCGTGGCAAGGGGGGTGTTCCACCAGGTTCGCCTGGTGCGCCAATTGCGCCCCCTTCTGGATTGAGATGCCCTATGCACAGTCACTCATGCGCTGGTGACGTCTCGCCTAGACTACTGTAACGCTCTCTACATGGGGCTTCCCTTGGGACGCGCCCGGAGACTGCAGCTAGTCCAGAATGCAGCCGTGCGGGTTGTCATGGGGAGCTCTAGATACTCCCATGTAACACCACTCCTGCGCGAGCTGCACTGGCTACCTGTAGTTTTTCGGGTGCGTTTCAAGGTCCTGATTACCATCTTTAAAGCGCTCCATGGCATAGGACCTAGTTACTTGCGGGATCGCATCCTCCCACATACATCCCTGCGGCCAATTCGCTCTCACAGGGAGGGACTTCTCCAGGTGCCGTCCACTAGGCAATGCCAGCGGGCGGCGCCAAGGAGTAGGGCCTTCTCTGTGATGGGCCCAACCCTCTGGAATGACCTCCCCCCCGATATCAGAACCACCACAGACTTCCGCTCCTTCCGACAAAAATTGAAGACTCACCTGTTTCGATTAGCTGGCCTGGCATAATTATAATTGTGACAACTGTTACCTCCTGGAAACATATTCTTACCTGGTTATTTATAGGGTACGGTTTTAAATTTAACTGATTTTAGGGTTTTTAGAACCATATTTATATTCTTCCGTACAGTTCTTTTAAATTTTTAACCTCCTCCTTATGTGTATTTATATCTGTATTTATATTTGTATTTGATACTTATTGCTCGTTATGTGGACTGTACACCGCCCCGAGTCCTTTTTGGGAGAGGGGGCGGTCTAGAAATGTGAAGAAAATAAATAAAATAAAAATAAATATCTATCTATCTATCTAATCGGCAGCCAAAAAAGCAAATTCAATCCTAAATCTCTCTTTCTCTCTCTCTCTCATCTATCTATATCTACCGGTATCTATCTATCTATCTATCTATCTATCTATCTATCTATCTATCTATCTATCTATCATCATCTATCTATCTATCTATCTATCTATCTATCCATCCATCCATCCATCCATCCATCCATCCATCCATCCATCCATCCATCTATCTATCTATCTATCTATCTATTCCCCCCTCTCCATCCTGTTCATCCTATCTATATTAGCTTCCTGTCAGTAAAGTCTTCATCAATATCACACAAGGAGAAAGCTAGGAAACAATTTTCTTCTAGCAAGCCTTCATTCGCCACCCATTCAGTCATTTGGAGGTCTATGGTAGAGATACCTCGAAACTGATACAGGTAGCCATCAGCTTACAACCACAATTGGAACTAGCTTTTCTGCTGCTAAGCAAGGAAGTTGTTAAGTGTGTTGTACCCGATTTTGAAACCTATTTTTTTGCCACGGTTGTTAAATGAATCACTGCAGTTGTTAAGTGAATCATGCGATCATTAAGCAAATCCGCTGTTGACTATACTTGTTGGAAGCTATCTGGGAATGTCGCAAATGGAGCCCACAGGACCCCAGGATGCTGCAACCATCATAATAAATACGCCTAAATTTTGATTGCGTAATCATGGGGGACACTGCAACAGTCATAAGTGCGAGGACTGGTTATAAGTTACTGTTTTCAGGCTGTTGTAAATTTGAACAGTTGCTAAACAAATGGTTGTAGGTCAAGGACTACTGAGAGTCATTATAAATAAGGGCACTAAAAGGGAATTATTTTTAGCAGTCTGTCCATGTCCCTCCCCAGTTACCTGCTAAGGAAAGAGAGGACTAACAGATGCCTACCTGTTTGCTTCTCCCTCTGCCCTTTCCACAGGCATGGGCTCTCAGAAGCAGAGCAAAAAGATATCTTGTCCCTTGACAATGAGGTTCTCGCTGAGATTTATCGGATTCATCCTCCTCCAGGCAAGGCGACCCTCCGCTTTCCACCCCTGCTGTGGGCCCAGTTATACCAGGATCTGGCTCTGTGGCTGGAGGACCGGTGGGCAGATGGCTTTGTGCTGATGGGTTTTGCCCACAGGTCAGTCCTCATGCTTTCATTCCAAGGTGGCTGAGATGGTGAAAAAGCAGACGTCAGTTTTGACATCTCTTCCTCCGTGCAGGGAGTTGGCTGGTGCTGTGGAGCAACGCTACCTGTCCATGCCAGAAGAAAGGATCAAGCGTCACCTGCTCCTGGCAGATTATTTCAGGGGAACATGGAGCTGGGGCATGAAGAAACCCATCCAGCTGCCATCCTCCAACAAGCCTGTGAGCTTTGATAGGAAGGTGAACTTCTAGAAACTGAGGAAGAGATGGATGGATAGATGAATGGATGGATGGATGGAGAGATGGATGGTTGGGAGACCCAAGACAGTAGCACTTCCTGGGAGTTTCCTGGAGAAGAAGGAAGAGAAGTCCAGTAAAGGTTATTGAAAAACCCATCAACATTAGCTCTATTTATCTGGAAAATGACTTGGTTTTGTTGGGTCTGGTAGAAATTGTATGACTGGAGCTTCTTTCCGTATTTCAGCGGCCATAATTTTGGGAATTGTAATGTCAACAAAGATTATGGAAAGAGATAGAGTAAGATCAGACTCTTGTAGTGCAGCATCATAAATTTTACTCATAATTAAGCCCCAAAGAACTTGGTGGGCTTTATTCTCAGATAAAATAATAAAGTAAAATAAATCAAGGCAGGAGTTATATAGAAGAGAAGTGAGGAACATTTGGTGCAGAGGGCCTTTGATTTCTTTTTAAGAGGAATTTAAGAGAACTTGGAGATTCAAAACTTTGGCACCCCTATCTTGCATATAGGTAATGGAGAAGCATTGCAGTGGAGGTGATTGATAGATCCTACCTCCACCCCATCCTGCTCCTGCCCTCCCCACCTTTTAATTAGGTCATAGGGTTTGGCTTTTTGTATTAACTGATTTATGTTTTTAGTTTATGTAGATTTTATCTTTTCATGTTTGAAAGCCACCCAGAATTACCTTGAAGTAAAATGGGCAGCCAATAAATTTTGCAAACAAACAAACAAACAAATAAAGCTGAGATTTTCTATGGTTTTCTTCTGGGGGCTTAGTTTTTGGGAAGATCATTCGTTACATTTTTAAACATCTGAATATTATTTTAGGGGCCATGTTATATTTTTAATCTGTTTCCCACCTTTTACCAAAAGCTAGCCATTATTTACAAATGTGCTCTTAATATTTACCTTTATAAAGGAGCTCTGAGCCACCGCAAAAAGAAAGAGTTTGGAGGCTGAAGGTTGAAACTCTGCCATAGGGCAACATAAACTCATCAAGTCAGAAGAAAGGAATAAAAATGTTATTTGCATTGCTTATACCAATACTTAATGGCTGGAAAGTGTGCCTTGGTTTGATTCATTGCACATAAGACAGGGGTGTCCAAACTTGAGAACTTTAAGACTTGTGGACTTCAACTCCCAGAATTCCCCAGCCAGCCATGCTGGCTGGGGAATTCTGGGAATTGAAGTCCACAAGTCTTAAAGTTCTCAAGTTTGGACACCCCTGACATAAGAAGTTGGATTTGTGGATGTTAGAAAAGTCAAAGTCAAATGTTGATTCCTTTTATCTAGGTGATTCCTCAGCCGCTTTGGTTCTCCAGCACCCTTGCAAACCAGAGGAAATTGAGCGAGCTGCCTTTCCATTTGCTACAGGCAGGTCTGTTTGAGGAGTTGCAAAGAGATATTTTGGGTAAGAGTTCCTGATCCTTTAAGCAGACCTACAAACGCTGAGCTTGTCGATCAGAAAGGTCGGCAGTTCAACGGTTCGAATCCCTAGCGCCGCGTTAATGCAGTGAGCTCCTGTTACTTGTCCCAGCTTCTGCCAACCTAGCAGTTCGAAAGCATGTAAAAAATGCAAGTAGAAAAATAGGAACCACCTTTGGTGGGAAGGTAACGGCACTCCATGCGCCTTCGGTGTTTAGTCATGCCAGCCACATGACCACGGAGATGCTCTTTGGCTTTGAAACGGAGATGAGCACCGCTCCCTAGAGTCGGAAACAACTAGCACATATGTGCAAGGGGAACCTTTACCTTTATCTTACACTCCACAAAGTTTCCTACACTTTGTGGGAATGCCTATTGCCTTGGTAGACTAAACAAGGAGCAAATTGTGACCCAGGAAAAGAAGGGGAAGTAGTTGGTAAACCCATTTCCTATGAGGAAAAAAAAATCTATGCCCAGTTATATTTCTTCAGAAGTACTATATATGCAATACAAAATTCAGCATATTCCAAGAATATATTATAACTAAAAGATGAGGAGGGAGAGAGTAGGATGAACAGAGAGGGAGGTGGGATTTGTTATTAATGTATTAACCATCTCCAGTGAGATGTTTCCCCATTGGCGCCCCAGGCTAACTGGCAGAGCCAGGTTTTCAAATCTTGCAGAAGAGGGTGGTTTGTCCCTAAAGAAGCCCCAGTTTATTCCAAAATGTGTTGAACTGTAGAAAAGATTGCTTTTAAACAATGTTAAATTATGTCTGATTCTCACCTAAAAAAGTCCCTGGAGGGGTTTTTTGGGGGGCACCGTGTCTCAGAAGTGGTATAGCGTTGCCTCCTCCCTAGCATTCCTTGTTCAGAAAACTGCTAAATAGATATAAAATAGATCAACCTGTCTAGATAATTGAACCCTATTTGAGCATTTTTTTCATGTAAATGTAATGTTGTTTGACAAGAACTTTGTGAGATTCACGTATGATACTAGTCCACAATTATGGCTCATTGAACAAACTGTAATTGGCTGGTTTCTCTCAAACATGCTATTTGTATAATGCAATTTGTCTGGCTTAAGCTTATACAGTTTATGATTTAGCATTTGGTGTGTTACCTAGACAATTATAAATTATTAAACAAGTCATAGGTAGGTCAATCAGTACGATGTACAGGATACACATTGTGTACAATGTATACACTGAACCACAACCAACCATACCGCTGTACAACTTGGGTGACCCCTAGTTGGAAGTCTCTTTAAGAATCTGAAAGAAATATTTTCATCAAGGTGGATTATTTTCCACTTTGCTTTTCTTTGCTTTTTGTTGCAACATCTTAGGATCCTGGTCAAGCTAGTCAAGGTTTCTTTGATTTTTGATTCTTCCTCCTATAGGTCTTCCTTGCTCTGGTTACTTTTTTGATGTTCTCATGAAATTCAATGGTGGAAAGAGTAAAGTTCTACATTTAGGCAAGAAAAAAACGAAATGCACAGGTACAGTATAGGTGGTACCTTGCTCAACAGTAGTAATTGTGAAAGGGATCTTGGAATCCTAGCGGACAACCATTCAAATATGAGCCAGCAGTGTGCAGCAGCTGCCAAAAAAGCCAACCCAGTTATAGCTGCATAAACAGAGAGATAGAATGAAGACCACTTTATAATGCCTTGGTAAGACCACACTTGGAATATTGCATTCAGTTTTGGTCGCCACGATGTAGAAAAGATGTGGATACTCTAAAAAGAGTGCAGAGAAGAGCAACAAAGATGATTAGGGCACTGGAGGCGAAAACATACTGTAATAATAATAATAATAATAATAATAATAATAATAATAATAATAATAATAATAATAATAATAATAATAATTTAATTTGTTAGCCGCTCCCTCTCCACAAGGGACTCGGGGCGGCGTACAATAAAAACATACATAATACCTATAAACATGTACAAGCACACATACACATACATATACATACACGGAGGAGGTAACAGTTAAATACATCATGATGATAATACTAAAATTAGCCATTTAAAATACCCCATAATAAGATTGCAATTTAAAAAGGACTGTATGAAGAACAGTTGCAGGAACTGGATATGTCTAGTTTAATGAAAGGAAGGACTAGGGGAGACATGATAGCAGTGTTCCAATATCGCAGGGGTTGCCACAAAGAAGAGGGAGTCAAGCTATTCTCCAAGGCACCTGAGGGTAGAACAAGAAGCAATGGGTGGAAACTAATCAAGGAGAGAAGCAATTTAGAACTAAGGAGAAGTTTCCTGACAGAACAATTAATCAATGGAACAGCTTGCCTCCAGAAGTTGTGAATGCCCCAACATTGGAAGTCTTTAAGAAGATGTTGGATAGCTATTTGTCTGAAACGGTATAGGATTTCCTGCCTAAGCAGGGGGTTAGACTAGAAGACCTTCAAGGTCCCTTCCAACTCTGTTATTCTGTTCTATTCATTGTCTGCATGTCCTCCCCACTGTTTTCTTTTCCCATCAGGGAACATGAACTGGATCATCTGCAGAGTGACTTCCACTGGCATAGAGAGCTTGACTGCTGATTTTGCCATGTGCCTTGCCCAGATCAACTGCCCAGAGCTGCATCTCCTGCAAGAGACTTTCCTGCTTCTGCATCCTCTTGTGGATAGCACACAGATCCATGGAGGTAGATAATCACTGTCAACCTTGCTATTGAGGAACAACTCCCAAGAACCTTGTCTAGTCAATTTCTAGTCTAGCAATAGCAATACCACTTAGGCTTACATTTTGCTCCATAGAGCAGTTTACAACGTCCACATATTGCCCCAAACAATCTGGATCCTCATTTTACCGGCCTCAGAAGGATGGAAAGCTGAGTTAACCTTGAGCCGGTCAGGATCGAACTCCTGGCTAAGGTCAGAGTTTGCTTGCAGTACTACATTCTAACCACTGCATCACCATGGCTCCCAGTCTAGTCAACAATGCTGCCAATGGCAGTGTGGGGAAAATCAGTTCTTCAATGAATAGAATCAATTAGATCAAGTTGATATTTAGAGATATAACGCCAACATTTGTTATCTTATTAGAATAATAAGATGCATTTGGAAGTGTTTTTCATTTTGGTGTCTGGTATTCCCAAGGTTGATTTAAGGAATATATTTTCCTCCCTGGTTTATTGCCTTATTTCTTCCTTTTGGTATGTAGAGATTCTCAGTCCTGCAGGTCATGGTTGTCCCAAAGGTGCTTTTTCAGGAGGCAACTGGACTTTCTTGGTTCCCCCCCCCCCCTTTTCCCCCTGATTAATTGTTCTCACTGTTATTTGTCTTTAGTTCTAGGTTGCTTCTCTGCTTGATTAGTTTCCATCCACTGCTTCTTGTCCTGCCTTCAGATTAACCCTCCTCCTATTTTTTATGGCAGCCTCTTAGATATTGGAAGTTTATTGGATATTGGACTTTGCATCTATTCATTTCAACACAAAGGCTAGCCACATCCGTTTAATTAAACCGATTGCTATGGAATCAAATAATCAAGAATTACTGCAATGCTCTATGTTAATATTCTGGGAGGAGACAAGAATTAGAATCAATACACCCATAGAGGCACAGGCCTTTATGGAAAAAAACAAAACACACCTAGAAAAAACAGAAGATCCTATAACAGACATGCAGGACACGGGAGGGGCCGGAGCTCTGTCGGCGGGGGGAGATGGGGCGATACCAAGAAAGCTCAGATCACAAAAATGAATAAGAAAATCTTTTTGACATAAACTGATCGAAAGTACCAATGGAATTAATAAGCTGACTATATACTACTATGTATTAATGATTTGTACTTAGATGTACACTATGAGTATGGAGGGAGGGGGCGCCTACCACACCTTGCAACTGCCAAAATTTGTATACCTTTTCCACTACCTTTTCCCTTGTAAATTTAAAAAAACAACCAATAAAACTTGTTTATATAAAAAAAAAAGAATTACTGCAATGCTCATGTAGCAGCAATATTGAGAAAGACCCCATATAACAAAGGGATGCATTCTTATTTATATATCTCAGAAGGTATGAGAGACTAATGCATTAGTCACAGATGCTGTAAATATACAGGTAAAGGATCTCAAGTTACTAGAGGTAATAGAGCTTAGGTTACTTCCTGTTTTCTGTTTGGAAACCAAAACACCTGTTTTCCTTTGGAAACCAAAAGGGAGGAAGGTGCTTTTTCAGGAGGCAACTGGACCTTCTTGTTTTTTCTTTTCTTTTGAAGACGTTTTGCTTCTCATTCAAGAAGCTTCTTGAGTTCTGACAGGATAGTGGGGAATGGAAGAATGTATATTCCTTGCAGGCAGCTAGTCATTTGCATCTTTTTAGAGGAAGTAATGGCCCAAATCCCTTCTAAAACAATGCAAATGACCAGCTGCCTGACTGGATGGTGGGGAATGGAAGGATTTATATATACATGGAACAATATAAATCCTTCCATTCCCCACCATCCAGTCAAAGCTGAAGAAGCTTCTTGGATGAGAAGCAAAATGTCTTCAAAGAAAAACAAGGCAGTTGCCTCTTGAAAAAAAAGCACCTTTGGGACCGCCACTGAGATGGGCTAGGGCTAGGCTTTCACTAAAATCCGAATCTCTTTCTCAGCTAACAGAACTCACACAGAACACGGTTCTGCATCTCCTATCTTTCTCCCTCTGCAGAAGTGAGCATGATCTACATGGAGATATTGGCACGGCTGTTTTCCCTCAGGCCATCCTACCCTAAGATCATTGGGAATGTGTGTGGGCAGTGTGAGAGCTGGTTTGGTGCATGGCCTCATCCTGTCCTCATCCCTCGCTCTGGATTTTTCCATCCGCCTGGAGGACCTCTGTGCCGAACGCTACCTGGATTCCCTAAAGGTAGAGTAGTCCGTTTGCCTAACAGATCATAATGATTATTCCTCTTTTCCCCCTTCATCTTAGAAAAAAAAAAAAGCATTGTACCGCAAACTCTTTGTATGGTGGCCATATCAGGGGTGAAATCCAGCAGGTTCTGACAGGTTCCCGAGAACTGGTAGCGGAAAGTTTGAGTAGTTTGGAGAACCGGCAAATACCAGCTCTGGCCCAGAGTGGGGAGGGAATGGATATTTTGCAGTATCCTTCCCCTGCCACGCCGACCAAGCCACACTCACAGAACCAGTAGTTTTAAAAAATGAATTTCACCACTGGGTCATATGGATGCCCAGATGCCTCGATTAGAGTGGAGAAACCTTTGAATATTAAAGTCCCATGAAACTCACTGGATGATCTTGGATCGTTCCACTTTTCATCTAATCCAAGAACTGTTCTGGGAACAACACATGGAAAAAGTTATAGGAGGGAGGATTTTATCACAGAGCCAGGAAACACGCAGGGTGCTAGATTAAATCCCAGGCAGATTGAATGTCTATGGAGATTCTCAACCATCCAGGCCATAGTTGTCCCAAATATCTTCAGTTCTGAAGAAACTTCTTGGATGAGAGACAAAATGTTTTCAAGGAAAAAAAAAACAAGGAAGTCCAATTGTCTTTTGGAAAAGTATCTTTAGGTCACTCAGAAAGGCAGTTCACTACCTGCAGGTCACAGAAGGGACCAGACATTCCCTTCCCTTCAATCAAGCCTTATCCTCCAAGTTAATTCCTCAAATTCACCCCTCTCCTTTTCTCTTTGCAGGCACTTCAGTGCTGGAATTCAACCTTGACCAAAAGTTGCTTCTGGCTGGTTCTGTGGATGGTTCTATGATCATATGGGACATGGAAGATTTTACTGTGCAACAGGTCCTAACAGGACACTCTGGTGAGGCTTCAAAAGGCCATTTTTACAGCCAACCTCCATCGTTAGTTGATCCCAGTTATGATGCTACAGAAAGCAGATCAGGGTTATTTATGTTAACTAGCAGTAAACCCTTTGGGGATAATCTCAGCGGCTGGATTCAGTTCACACATTAGGCTAGGCTGAGATATCTTTGTGATTCAGCATGTTGTGGGAATACAGCAACCCTTGCAGTCTTATTAGCACGTGGTGTGCACCAGGTCGCCAAAAGATTCATTTGTTTAGGCAGGGCACAGCATGTTCCTTGAATACAGGGATTTCTTTTAGAATTAAGCAAGTAGCATGAATTCGGTGGGTCTGTCCCTAGGTAGAAGGATGCCAAGAAAGGGATAAACCTCTCTTGGCTGATTCTGAATTGCCTGTATATATAGAGAGTTTTCTGAAACTGAGCTATAAGTTCCATTTCAAGCTACAAGGGACTGTAAGTACAAAGACCACAAGTTCTTCATCTTGATCTGTAGGTTGCGCTACCAGAACTGCAATCAGATTTGTGAGCATGCTGGGTGATCTTCTGAGGATCTTCCTTGCCCCATCTTTTCTGTCTTACAGCTGAAGTGAAATGTGTGAAATTATTTGGGAAAGGTTCCCGTGCTGCTTCGGTGGCCATGGATCGGACACTGCGCTTGTGGTGTCTGGATTCGGCCAGGGAGGACTTCTCTATCCACAATGTTCACCCTGGAGAGCTAAGGTGTTGCCAGCTGCATGTAGATGAAAAGAACCAGATCATATACTGGGCATCAGGTTTGGAGGTATGGAAACCCACCACACATGTGCAGGGGAGGGAACAGCTAAGCAATGAAGCAGGTCCAAAATGTGGGTAAGGGTCTTCAGAGCAGAGGGCATGGGAGCAATGAAATAAATATATTGAGAATTTTGAAAGGCTTCCTTTGATCTTGTTGGATACTCTGGATAATCTGGAAGACTCCGGAGAATCAGGATCACCAAGAGAAGCCAAATTCAGGAGCCAAATTCTGGTTGAGCTTCCAGACAGATACGGGAAGAAAAAAATAAAGAAAGAGTGGGGGGAGGGAGAGGGAGGAGAAGGGAGAGGAGGAGGAGTAGAAGAAGAAGAACGGAAGGAAGGAAGGAAATAAATAAATAAATAAACAAATGTGAGATTCTCAGGAACAAATCCACAATCTATGAATTGGCACCAACAAGGCTTCAAGAGTATTATTTGGGTAATAGAGGGAGTAAGGAAAGACTGACCCTTCAAATGGAAACAGACACACCACTCATCATTTTTAACCATGGATTATTATATCTGGGAATGATGGGAGTTGGAGTCTAAGACCCTCTGAAGAAGCATGAGTTCTTTAACTTTGCTGCGTGGACAATTTTGAATTTTGGAGTCAACAATGCCACCTTTGTAGTTAAAGACAGACATTAATCTTCTACCAGATTATTAGTTCAGTTAGAAGGTTTTCTGGGACTGCTGCTCAAACGTCTTGAGATCAATGTATCTCCTTAAGTTTAGCGACAATAAAGAAGAACAGTTTGCTCTTTATTCATATAAGAAGAAAATTGTGCTTTACAGAGAAGAGGGTAAAAAAGGAAGGAGAGCTTGAATGGGTTTTTCCTCTTGCTCCTAGGTCAGCGCTTGGCATCTGGAGACAGCTGTACCCATTTTCCACATCTCTGCTGAGCCTCCAGGCCAGTGGCTCTGTGGAACTGTGTTTGTACCAAGGCTGGTGATTGTGACTGTATCTGAAAGGGGTGTCTTCAGCCTGTGGGACAGCATCAGCGGACAGCTACACTCTGAGCACAAACTTATAGGGTTGGGAGAAGAGACCCCAACATGCAATGTATTGCTCCACACGCTGGGCAGGATGGTGGTCGGCTTCAGCAAGGGCTCCCTCTTGATGGTGCTTGTTCTTCTGCGGCATCCCTACTTGGGGAGACGGAACATGGGTCCCCCAAGAGATATCTTTGGATGTGGGAAGAGTGGGCTGCCACAGTGTTTTGGTTTTCTTGTAGAGGCCTTGGGGAAATCTTATTTCAGGCCTGAGCAGCCTTTTGGTGTTAGGGATCCTGCAGATCAGGGGTGGGTTCCTGTCAGTTCTAACCTCTTCTATAGAAGAGGTTCCACAAATCTACAGTGCCATTTAGAACCAGTTCCAGCCCCCTCCCCCTGTCCATCTGCACATCATCAAGATGAGAGCGAGAGGAGGAATTCTGGGAGTTGAAGTCCACAAGTCTTAAAGCTGCCAAGTTTGAACACCCTTGGGGTTTTTTTTTCTAAAGGGTTAGGGGGGCAAGGGTCTTGTAACTTGACAGCTTTAAGACTTGTGTGCTTCAAATGCCAGAGTTCCTGAGCCAACATTTTGGTTGCTAAGCAAGAGCGTTGTTAAGTGAGTTTCACCACATTTTACAAGTTGGCCACGGCCACCCAGTCACATGACTGCCAAGCCACTCCCACCCAGTCACATGGCCAGCAAGCCACTCCCACAAGGCAGGCCACACCTACAGAAGAAGTTCTAAAAATTTTGAAACCCACCACAGCTACAGATAATCCACAATTTACAACTATGTATTTAGTAACCATTTGAATTTACAATGGCACCCCCCCCCAAAAAAAAGACTTACAACAGGCTCTTGCACATACAACCACCTCAGAATCCCCATGATTACGTGGCCAAAATTCAGACTCTTTTGACAACTGACATGTATTTAGGATAGCTGCAGCATCCCAGGGTCATGCAATCGTCATTTGTAACCCCCTCAGCTAGCTTCCAACAAATAAAGTCAACTGGGGAACCAGATTCACGTCAAAGAACTCCGGGGGGAAAAAAGTCTATCTGTGTCCTCAACGTTTTAAGCAGCGTTATCCTAGCCCTCCTTGGAGATGGACCAGCGCTGTTGGCGGCAGAGGGGGCAGGAGAGAGAGGGGATGGTTCTGGGTGAGTGATGGGCAAGCATGCATGCAGCTCCATTTGCAGTGGGTATACACCAGTGGTGGGTTTCAAATTTTTTTAGAACCTCTTCTGTAGGTGTGGCCTGCTTTGTGGGAGTGGCTTGCCAGCCATGTGACTGGGTGGGAGTGGCTTGCTGCCCATGCGACTGGGTGGGAGTGGCTTGCCAGCCATGTGACTGGGTGGGAGTGACTTGCCAGCCATGTGACTGAATGGGAGTGGCTTGGCAGTCATGTGACTGGATGGGCGTGGCCAACGTAAAATTTGGTGAAACTCACTTAACAACGCTCTTGCTTAGCAACCAAAATGTTGGCTCAGAAACTCTGGCATTTGAAGCACGCAAGTCTTAAAGCTGTCAAGTTACCAGATCCTTGCACCCTTAACCCTTTAGAAAAAAACCCCTAGGGGTGTTCAAACTTGACAGTTTTAAGACTTGTGGACTTCATCTTCCAGAATTCCTCCTCTTGCTCTTCATCTTGATGACGTGCGGACAGGTGGGGGGAGGGAGCTGGAACCGGTTCTAAACAGCACTATAGATTTGTGGAACCTCTTGTATAGAAGAGGTTAGAACTGGCAGGAACCCACCCCTGGTGTACACACACTTGCACAATGGAGCTTTATGTGCTCATTCACTAGCCCACCATTCACGCAAGTAGAGCTGCATGTGTGTGTGCTTGCCTACCACTTGCACAGCCCCGTTCTGAATGGGCCACGACACCGTATCAGGCTGTAGCCCAGGGATTGGGGACCTTGATTTAGCAATAGCATTTAGACTTTTATACCGCTTCACAGTGCTTTCCAAGAGGTTTACAGAGTCAGCCTATTTCCCCCAACAATCTGGCTCCTCATTTACCCTCCTCGGAAGGATGGAAGGCTGAGTCAACCTTGAGCCTGGTGAGATGACTGCAGGCAGCCAGCAGCCAGCAGAAATAGCTTGCAGTACTGCATTTTAACCACTGAGCCACCACAGCTCTTGAGTATAGAACATCTTATTTCCATAATTATAACTCTTCCATGGGATCAGTAGGTACTTGGACTTTCTTACTTTATCCTTACATCTGAGAAAGCTAAAATGTCCAGATTGGGAATAGATTCAAACCCTTTCTTTTGTTTTCTTTCTTTCTTTCTTTCTTTTTTTCTTTCTTTCTTTCTTTCTTTCTTTCTTTCTTTCTTCCTTCCTTCCTTCCTTCCTTCCTTCCTCTCTCTCTCTTTCTCTGTCTCTCCCGCTCCCTCCCTCCCTCCCTCCTTCTCCTTCCTCCCCCTCCCCCCTCTCTTTCTTTCCCGCCCATCTTACCATGGGGTAAATCTGGGCAGCTTACAGTTGCACCTGACCTAAAACATAAAAAGTTAAAATCAAACACTAAAACCAAAGACACATGGCGAGGGTGGGGTCAGGGTGGAGTTGGGATCTCTTATTAGTCAAGCAACCACTTCCATCGCGCCTCTCTTGACAGATCTCGTCTGATGGGCACAGCTTGCTGGAAAAGCTCCCAGAAAGGATCAGCTTTGTGGTGCTTTCACAAGACGAATCTCTCCTGGCAACAGGTTTGTGTGAATTTCCTGCTCCCTTACCCTACATTGGTTAATAGTTTCATTCAATAGCTGTATCATATCAACAAAGTAGCTGGCGGAGGCTAATGCTGATCTTCTAATCTCTATAAGCCTAGAAGATTGGCTTTAATCACTTGACACTTGGCAAAAACTAGCAAAAATTTTTTGCCAGCAGGCACATTTGGAATTTTCAGCATATGTTGTCGGAGTTGTTGTTATTACTTAAATCTGTCTATTACTGAATCGTGTAGATTTCTTACAGTTTACAAAAGATAAAATGCGATGGGGGGGGGAGGGGACACGTTCTTACAAAATGATTTCTTTAATGGCTGGATATCATAAAATATCCATTCACCAGAGGGGGCCCTTCATGGTCTCTCACCATCCCAGGCCAAATGCCTTCTATATTCTAATTTGGTTAGCTTTGCCTTTGTCTTTTTTTTTTAAAGCAGGTTAGCACCTAAAATGTACGTCTCATATTGAGACCTGGAGGCATTCTGATAAATCAAGATGGTGCTAACTGCTGGTATTTTGCCTTACGCCAGCTTCTCATTCCATTTTGTAAATAATGAGGAGGGAGGGAGGGAGGGAGGGAGGGGCGAATGAAGGAGGGCATTGGGCATAACCCTGTCATAGGCCACTTCCAAGACGTAGCCTGTATGCGCGTAAAGCCCTCCCTTACATCCAAAAAATGAAAAACCACCACACTCCCCAAACAATGATTGCTGGCTATTGTCTTGGCACAGGGTTGGCAAATACAAGGCTGGCGGGCCAGATCGAACCCACGGGATGCTTAGATTTGGCCTGTGGGGCTGCCATTGGACCAGCCCGTGGTGCTTCTGCCAGTGAAAACGGAGCTTGTGAGGCCTATGCATGGCCCTCCTGCGCTCTGATTTTACTGGCAAAGAGTTGCAGGAGGCTGTGGCAGTCAAAAACGGAGCTCGGGAGCCCGTTTTTGCAGACAGAGCCCTCGGGCCACCACAGGTGCCCCAGACATAAATGACATTGAGGTGGCCACACCCACCCTGGCCACGCCTCCCAAGGTTAAATACAACCCTGATGCGGCCCTCAATGAAATTGAGTTTGACACCGGTCTCTTGGCAGGGGTGGCAGGTTATCTATTGTCTTGGCAGGAACGGGTGTCAATGTGAATGCATAATCCATGGTTCAGTTGGGTTATTTGCCAACGCAATGAGCTTTTTGCCCACCAGAGTGCCAGAGCACAACCTGACACCTGAATTCACCTTCCGTTCTTACGTGACCTGCATCCTTGTATGCTTTTCACGATGACACCACGATGGCCGCGTCGTCATTTTAACATCATTGCGTTTATTATGGATGCTACTATCTCATTTTGCACACTGCATCGTTCCAGGTTTTGGGCCCTGTGTAAGAGTTTTCCTGGCCCAGGTGACAGGATTCCGTCAACTCTTGGCCTCAGATTTGCTGCATCCTGCTAAGGTTTGTGCAGCTGCTATTTCGGCAGACAATACCACCATTGTCACAAGTTCCCAGGATGAATGCATTTGGGTAAGAGGCATACGGTAATGTTGCGAAACGGTAATGTGACGAAGGCAAGGGCATTCTATGATGGTGCAGGGGGAGGGAGAGGAAACAAGTCAAATAGGCCATGGTGTGGTTGAAGCTACAGGTGTCATGGACAGGACAGATGTAAAAAGAGCTGAAGTTTCAATCGTACAGTCGCAGCCGTGTATGGGGATTAGCTTAGTTGTAGCTAAGATTAATTCAGGACTTATTAGGACAGTTTTCACAGCTCAAAAGTTATGTTAGTATTTGTCAGCAGTTAGAGTTGTCCTGTTCTTCTTTTGCCCTCAATCGTTCCCAGCATTAGGCTCTTCTCCAGGGAGTCCTTCCTTCTCATTAGGGTGGCCAAAGTATTTGAGTTTCATCTTCAGGATCTGGCCTTCTAAGGAGCAGTCAGGGTTGATCTCCTCTAGGACTGACCGGTTTGATTGTCTTGCAGTCCAAGGGACTCACAGGAGTCTTCTCCAGCACCATATGTTATATAAATAAAAGAAATGGAGTGGAGTGGAGTGAAATTGAAATTGAAATAGAATAGAAGTGGAAGGGACCTTGGAGGTCTTCTAGTCCAGCCCCCTGTCCAAGCAGAAGAACCTATAGCATATACACATAGACTTCAACTCCTGCTTTGCCCAGCCAGTTGCTAAAGTCCATATATCTTAAAATCACCAAGTTTGGGAAACATTGCTCTAGAGCAGTGGTCGGCAAGCCGCGGCTTGCGAGCCACAAGCGTCTCTTTACACATTTTAATGCGGCTCTTCTGTGTGCCGGATTATTATCCTCCCTAATCATTGTGGATCGAAAAGAAAAAAGGGAAAGGGGCGCTTGTTTTGAAGCACCCGCTCCCCTCCCTCCTCTCGGGCACTTCAAAACAAGCGCCCCTTTCCCTTTTTTCTTTTCGACCCACAATGATTAGGGAGGATCCTGAAGTCAGGCGGGGACTCCGCCCGACTTCAGGATCCTCCCTAATCATTGTGGGTCGAAAAGAAAAAAGGGAAAGGGACGCTTAAAGGTTCAAACAGTAGAGCAAACGCTTCAGAGGCAACAGTTTTCACGGGGAATTAGAACAGAGAGCCCTGGAGTTTCGCTGCCCACCCGGTCAGACCTCGCTTTCCTCGCATGATTGGCTAATTTGCTACTGCCCGGCTCCCCGGTTAGATTTTTGCTGGGGGGGGGGAAGCTCCTTGGCCTCCGTCTCTTTTTCTCCCTCCTCGCTTCTTGGGGCTCCACCAATGGGGGAGCAAGGCCCAGCACCAGGCTTTGGGCTAACACAGGGGTCTGCAAAGTTGGCTGTTTTAAGACTGGTGGACTTCAATTCTCAGAATTCTGGGAATTGAAGTCCACCAGTCTTAAGAGCCAATTTTGCAGATCCCTGGGCTAATATGATTGATGCCCTTGGTGGACTTCAATTCTCAGAATTCTGGGAGTTGAAGTCCACAAGTCTTCAAGCTGTCAGGTTTGAAGACCCCTGGGTTTTTTTTTTCTAAAGGGTTAGGGGTGCAAGGGTCTTGTAACTTGACAGCTTTAAGACTTGCGTGCTTCAAATGCCAGAGTTTATTGAAACTAAAAACAGTGTACCATCCTATGTATTTTCGGTTTTCAAAATGTGGCTCTCAAAATAAATTTCAATCGTGGTTTTGGCGAGATTTGGCTCAGTTGAAAAAAAGGTTGCCCACCACTGCTCTAGAGGACAGGTTGTTTATCATCACTGTAGAAGTATTTTTCTTTTAACCAGGAAGAACTTTTAAATAAATCTATAGGATCATGTCAGTGGTGGGTTTCAATTTTTTTTATAACCTATTCTGTAGGTGTGGCCTGTTTGATGGGAGTGGCTTGGTGGTCATGTGACTGGTGGGCATGGCTTGGTGGTCATGTGACGGGTGAGTGTGGCCAACTTGTAAAATGTGGTGAAATTCACTTAACAATGCTCTTGCTTAGCAACCAAAATGTTGGCTCAGAAACTCTGGCATTTGAAGCATGCAAGTCTTAAAGCTGTCAAGTTACAAGACCCCTGCACCCCTAAACCTTTAGAAAAAAGAACCCCAGGGGTGTTCAAACTTGACAGCTTTAAGAATTGTGGACTTCAACTCCCAGAATTCCTCCTCCAGTCATATTGGCTCAGGAATTCTGGCACTGAAGTGTGCAAGTCTTAAAGCTGTCAAGTTACAAGACCCTTCCACCCCTAACCCTTTAGAAAAAAAAATCCCAGGGGTATTCAAACTTGACAGCTTTAAGACTTGTGGACTTCAACTTCCAGAATTTCTCCTTCCCTCGCTCAGCTGCTATTGCCAGGGTGCCACCAGAAAAAGCGAGGTTTTGGGAGGGACCTTCCCTCCCCCTTCAGAGAGCCCATTCTGGGAGAGAGGAAGTGGGATGGTTTGAATGATGGCCAACAGGCAGTTTAGTGGCCAGTGAGTGCCTCCATCACTCGTTCGGGCAGGCGGAGAATGAAAGGAGGTCGCGTAGCCGAGGCAAAGGAGCCTACCGCTTCCTTCCTTCACACTTTTGGGCAGTGGGGGGGGGGCTTTTTTGCATGCCTTTGGAGAAAGAAAGAAGGCGTGCGAGAAAGCCCCACCCCAACCCCCTCACTGCCCGAACATGTGAAGGAAGGAAGTGGCAGGCTCCTCTGCCCTCAGCTATGCAACCTCCTTTCGTTCTCCGCCTGTCCGAACGAGTGAAGGTGGCGGGCAGAGAACGAAAGGAGGTTGGATAGCCGAGGCAAAGGAGCCTGCTGCTTCCTTCCTTCACACATTCGGGCAGTGGCGGAGAGCTTTCTCGCATGCCCCCTTCACTGTCGCCCGCCCGTGTTCAAACCAGGCCGCCTCCTATCTCCCCACACGGGAGCTCTGAAGGGGAAGGGAAGGTCTCTCCCAAGACCTGCTTCCCTTACTTCGCAGTGCAGTTCTGGAACGGCGGGAATGGGATATTCTTTTTTTTGCTGGTACGGGGCATAGTCTTGACCCCTGGCTTCCTGCCGCCTCCAGTCCAGCCCCACGCAATCTCCCCGCCAACCCACTGACCTTGGAACACTGCTGGACGGCCTCTCCTTTGTGTCCTGTTGCCGGCTGCAGCTGCGTCAGGGCAGGTGCTGTGTCCCCAGAGTGGTCACATGGTAGTGGCACGTAGGCTGCTGACCGTCCCAGGGCCCACCTGTTTTTTTCTAGTGGGGCAGGCAGATGGGCAGCATTCCCCCCCTCCACCTCCCCGGCCACCTGCAGACTCAGAGCCTCGGCTGGGCGGGCAAAGGAAGTGGATGGGTGGGGCAAGCATGGTGTGGACAGGCGGGGAAAGCGAGTGAGCAGCGGGGGGTGGGTGGGGGGAATGAGCGGGGGGGGCAGAGTAGGGTAGGGAGCGTTCTGGTACTGAGCCTTTGGAAGAAGGGGTATGGGAAGGCACGCTAAATTTCACCAACCAGTACGCCCGTACCGGTGCGTACCGGCTGAAATCCACCCCTGGATCATGTTATCAAGTACAGTGATAAAGTTTCATTACTTTTGGGCTGAAAAATCAAGGCACTTTTCTAGTATCTGAGAGCCAAATCTTTATCTCTGGTTCTTAGCTCCTAAACCTGTTTTGCTCAATGAGCCCCACCATGAGATGAAATTGTCTCCTTCCTTAATATGCTACTTCTTCTTCTACCTAGGTCTGGTGTCTAGCCAAACAGGGTTTGCTGACTGATGTTTTGACCGATACAGGGATGCCTTCTACACACCTGGCTCTCTGGGATGTTACCCTGGTATCGGCCTCTTGCCATGCATCTCATCTCAGAGTCTGGGACCTCAGCTGTGATCGCAAGCACAAACTACTCCCACCTTGTATGGCAAGCAAGAACTGCATCAGGCTTTCCCACAATGCCAAATACATTTATTTTCCCCAAGCTTATTATAGCTCGAGTGTTGTCATTTGGGATACAGAGGCAGGTAAGTGATACCCCTGCCAAAAAGTTTAGCAGAGAAACGTTGGGTCAAATGCTCCGGAACAGAAGGAGGGAAACTTTGGGGATATTTGGAGTTTGGAGAGCATGTCAAGGACATTCTGGCAAAATAACTATAATAGAGAGTCTTGCCATTCACAAAGTGACTTAGCAGAAAGTAGATTGATTAGATTATATCTCTGAGGACTGTGGTTTTCCCCTTCCACTGTTGGCAATGTCATAGTTTAAACTGATGGGATATATGGAGCACACCCACCTACCAGACTGAGCTAGATGGGTAGAGACAACTGTAGATAGCCCTGTAACTAGTGGTGGGGTACAAACATTTTTACTACCGGTTCTGTGGGTGTGGCTTGGTGGGCATGGATTGGTCTCCATTCCCTCCCCACTCCAGGGGAAGGATAATGCAAAATCCCCATTCTCTCCCGATCAGCTGGGACTCGGGAGGCAGAGAATAGATGGGAGCAGGGCCAGTCAGAGGTGGTATTTACCAGTTTTCCGAACTACTCAAAATTTTCGCTACCGGTTCTCCAGAACTGGTCAGAACCTGCTGAATACCACCTCTGCCTGTAACAGTAGTTATGGCCCAGTGGTGGGTTCCTACCAGTTCGGATTGGTTCAGCCGAACTGGTAGTGGTTTGGCGGCCTGGGTCACTGGAACCAGCAGCAACCCAGACCTGCCACGCCCCCAAACCAGTTCTCCGGGCTGCGCCATAGATGCCACCATCTTGTTTTTTGCTTCTGAACATGCACAGAACAATTTTATTGCTATGCGCATGCGACGCATCCACAAGGAAACATGCAGTAGTGACTGCCGGAGCCCACCCCTGATATGGCCCCTCGGTTAGCAATAGCAATATGACCTATGTAATGCTTGATAGTGCTTCACAGCCCTCTCTAAGAGGTTAGCATATTGTCCCCAACAATCTGGGTCCTCATTTTATCAATCTTGGATGGATGGAAGAAGGCTGAGTCAACCTTGAGCTGGTCAGGATTGAACTCCTGGCAATGAGCAGAGTTAGCCTGCAATACTGCATTCTAAGCATTGCGCCACCACGGCTCTGAGAGCCATTCCTCCTATCTTCCATAGATAATAGTTCACCAGAGGGTTTTTGCTTTCTTTCTGAGAATGCTATGCTGCCTATACAAGGCTCCGAAACATTATTGGAGGTAAAACTGATGGGGAGACTGCAACTTTTCTCCCTATCCATCCATTTATTTAAAATTTAGGAACACTATAGGACTTGGGAGGGTGGAGTACAGCCTGGCAGTCAGAAAAGGAGAGTGGAAACTAAGAAAAGGAGGAAGTGGCCATAACTGTTCCTACTCTGCCACTCATGTGGCTTAATTTTATTTATTCATTATACTATTTATTCATTTGTACAGTTTATCCACTCCTTCATTGCTCATGAACTTTCTGGAGTTTATGGATTTTAAAATATCCCTAAGAAAATAAAAGTATATTTGAAAACATCAGTAATTAAAAACAATAACAATATCCCAATATTGAACAATGAGAAAAGTATGCACATCTATCTACGCATATATGCACACACATGCATGCTTTTCTCTCCCGTCCTCCATATTCCTGTGGAATAGATTTGAAGCATGAGGTTTTTCCCCTCTATTTGTGATTTGTTCCACGAGGACCTAAAAACTTTGCTTAGGGCAATCTAATCACCCCTTTTGCCCTGAGACTAACTCCCTGTCAGAAAACTGTTCATTCGGGCAACATAGTTGTACTGCCTGCTTTGTGTGTCCCAGAAAATGGTATTGAGATAGTGTCTGGTCTCCAATTTAGAGATAGAAATGGTTAGCAGAATTATACTCAGCTATGAGAGTCTTCTTCAGAGACTTTTAAAGTCCCTTTTAAAGTCACCCAAGCTGGCAGCCATTCTAAAATTGAATGTTGTACGGGTGAAGAGATATTTTTTTGCCACCATTCCTGTTCCATCCTGAATGCCAGCTCATCTGGCTTGCTTTATATCTAGGAGATAATGGAATATACTCGTATTTTTTGGAGTGTAAGACACACCAGAGTACAAGAAGCACCAAGATTTTGAAGAGGCAAATTTTTTTAAAAAGTTAGTGCACTCTGCAGACCTCCCAAAAATGGGCCTGAATAGCCTTTAGGAGGCTTATAGAGTACTCCTGGGGGCTGGGAGTCCGTTTTTGGCTCATTTTTGCCCTTCCCAGCCCCCAGCAGCACTCTGGAAGTCTCCTAAAGGCTATGCACGGCCACTTTTGCAAAGGGGGTGAGGTTTTGGGAGGCCAAAACGCTGTATTCAGTGTATAAGACGTACCTGGATTTTCTCACCCTTTTGGGGGGGGGGGGGAAAGGTGCATCTTATACTCCGAAAAATACGGTACTTGATTGTTGGAGGATGCAGCAGTTGGGCATCAATTCCAGTAGCCCAGTATAGCTGGTCCTCTATTTCTTTAGGGACCATTCAAAGTTAGAACAGCAATGGGGGGGGAAATGACTTACAACAGGTCCTCATACTTATGCAGAGTAGTCCTCAACTTGCAACCATTTGTTTAGTGACTATTTGAAGTTACAATGGCACTGAAAAAAAGTGACTTACGACTGGCTATCACACTTACGACCATTGCAGCATTCCTCATGGTCAAGAGATCAAAATCTGGGTGTTTGGCAACTGGCCTACATATTTACAAGAGTTGCAGAGTCATGGAGTCATATGATCGCCATTTGGCACCTTTCCAATTGGCTTCTGACAAGCAAAGTCAACGGGGGAAGCTGGATTCTCCTAATGACGGCATGATTCACTTAACAACTGCAGTGATTTTCTTAACAACCATGGCAAAAATAGGTTGTAACATTGGGCACAGCTCACTTAAACAACCACCTTGCTTAGCAATAGAAATTCCAGTTCCAACTGTGGTCGTAAGTCGAGAAGTACCCTCAACGGGAGGAATCGGCAGTGTTTATTGATATTTGTCTCCCACCAGGAAAGGAGCATGATAATTTGGATGTATCGGCTCCAGTCCAGTGTCTGGAAGTGGCTGAGCAGAAGAATCTTCTCTTTGTGGGGCTGGTTTCTGGAACAGTGCTGGTGTTTCCCTTGGATTCCAGGCAAGATGTTGGTTGCATCCCTCCAGCAGAGAACCAAAAACCTATTTGCAGCTTGGCACTAACTCAGAATGAAAATCAGCTGGCAGTTGCTTGTGATGACCTTGTGCAGATTCTAGATTTGCATCAGGAAGAAATGGGTCTCTTGATTGACCGGCCAGATTACACCTTTTATACACAAATCCCTAATGCAACCATTTCTAACATGGCTCTTCTATCTGGATACCGGGTGCTCTATGGAATGACTAATGGGCAGCTCTTCATGTACTACTGCTTGGAGGCCCATGTGTTCCCACTAGAAGCTCATGGGAACTCCATCACCTGCCTGACGACCAGCCATAGAGAGAAATGGCTGCTGAGTGGCTCAGAAGATTCACGGCTGTGTCTTTGGGATGTTCAGCTCCGCTCCTGGGAGCACCAGATGTTTTTCCAGAAGGTAGGATTTCTGCTCTTGCACTGCTGGAAGAAATGTCCTTCTGGGTTCAGTTCCAAGTGGGGAGAAAGACACTGGAAACATGGAGGCTGCTTGGAAAGATGGTTTAGTGGTGGACAGGATCACATGGCTTGAGGTCCTAGGGGAAAAGGTGATCACATGCTTCCAGATGTTGGGTGAAGAAGAAAAGAGAGCGAGATTCTGAAAGTTCCTGGCTTTATACTCTCTGTTTGGCCCCACCTCCCTGTTTCCTGTTCCTGTATAAGAAATATATTCTGATTGGTTGTCAGACTCCCATGGGGCCATGCAGTGGCAACTCTTTAGGTTGTGCTTTGAGTCCAAGTTTGGTTGAGCATTGCTTCTTCCCAGGTACCCTGTGGTGAGAGGGATAAAGGGCTAATACTATCATGCCTTAATCCCATCACCCTAGAGCTGAAGGGGAGGGATCTTTGTTATGTAGAATAGGCTGGCCCAGGCTTTTTAAATGGCCCATTAACAAAGGTGGAGGCTCTTAAGAGTCAGTCTGTTTCCTGCCTAAAAACATGCTTCCCCATTTCTTATCCAGGGAAATATAATATTCTGTCTTTTCAATATTTCCCAGGATATTTCAATTTTCTAGGAAAGGGGTGAGTGCTTACTTCCTACAGCACAAAGTTGATATGTCCAGTTAGAATGTAGAACTGGCATTAGAGTAGAGATGGAAGGTGTTCCTGAGGGAACAGAGGAGCATTAACATCAGAAGACTTCAGAACAACTGCCATGATGGGGAATTAAAACATTAACATTTCCTCAAATATCAATCTCAGTACATGAAGCTTTTCGCAGTAATTGGCAGCCCTTAGAGGATCTTGAAAAAGCTAAACAGACTCAGATCTAGTTAATACTTGCATGGGAGAGTGCCAGGAAATGCCTGAGATAGGAATATTTAAAAAATATAACCTCTAGAACAGGGGTGCCAAACTCGATTTCATTGAGGGCTGCATCAGGTTGTGTTTGACCTTGGGAGGGAGAGGTGGCTGGGGTGGCATGGCCAGGGAGCTCAATGTCACTCATGTTGGGTGTGTGTGTGTGTGGGGGGGAACCTGTGGTGGCCCGAGTGCTCTGCCAGAGAAAATGGGCTCCCGAGCTCCGTTTTCGGCTGTAACAGCCTCAGGCAACCCTCTGCCTGCGAAAATGGAGCTCACGAGGGCCACCCACTGCCCTCACAAGCTCCGTTTTCGCTGGCAGAGGCACCTTGGGCCAGTCCGCTGTTTCTAGGGCAGCCCCACAGGCCAGATCTAAGCACTCCCACGGGCTAAATTCGGGCCCGGGCCTTGAGTTTGACACCTCTGCTCTAGAAGAAGGAAAGTACAACTCTTATCTGTACTATGCCAAGAAAGCAATTTTGTATCTGTTTTGTTACAAGAAATTAAATGTGATTGTGGGAGAGTTTATTATTACATTGATGGGTGCCCTCTTTATTTAGATATATTCTCCTGTCTGTTATTCATAATTTTCATTCTAGAGATATTAGCTTCCAGAAAAGAGGCAGGTTAGCTATGGCTATAGTTTGTTTGTGTGGTCCATGGAGATGGCATTCCTTGAGTGGAAGGACTTGGACAGAATCCACTTTAAAGGCAGAGACTACTGGGGATAAGTGGATAAACAGATACCCAGCAATAGATAATCGCTCAAATCTGACTGCATTGAAGAGAAATTCTAGAAAAATACAATTTCCTTCTGTACGCCATTGCTCCAACAGTATCTTTTATGTTTATCTTCAGAGACTCACCCCAGCAAGAGTATTTCTCTACTGTTTGACCTTCTACTGATCTGTGTCTTGCATGTCGTTTTCCAGTTGAATTGAACTACTTTTCCAAAACATTGTTTATTTGTTTGTTTGTTCCTTCCCTCCTTCCCAGGAAGATTCCTTTTCCCGTGGCATTTTCTGTGCATGTTTTTCAAAAGATGACCAGTACCTGTTCGTCAGCAATTTGGATCAGTGTGTTACAGTGTGGGATGTCTCACAAGGTGAGCAATTTGATATTTTTAGGAATCTGCATTTTTGGATACTGTTACCTTATGAGGTAGCGATCTCAAAGCAAAGCTTGTGATCAAGTTGGAGGAATAAACAAAGGTGCTTTCCCTTCTTTCAGATGTGTGGTAGGATCAGTGGTGGGTTGCTCCAGATTTGGCTTGGTTCAGCCAAATTGGCGGGAGGTCCCGCCCACCCGCCCAGACACTTCTGTGCAAAAGTGTTGCGCGCACGCCCAAACCAGTAGTAAAAATATTTGCAACCCACCACTGGGTAGGATGTTGAAGCAGGTGTGGGGTGGGGAGGGGGTAAAGAATTCAAGATAGGAGCTCCAACTGTGTAGTTGAAGCTGCCTTGTCAATCCCTCCTGTTGACACCCTGTGGGGTGGAAAACATGTCTGAATGTAATTTGAGTTCCTTGTTGTGACATTGGCGTGTTCCCATTTTCCACAGGGGTCCTCTTAGCAGTTCAGTTTGTGCATGCAAAAATTACCAGGATGGTGTCAACAGCTGAAGGCTTTGTTGCAACAACACAACTTGGCTACCTCATGCGGGAGAGATTCTGCTGCCCGCAGGCCATCAACTTTTGCCATGATATGCTCAGCAGTGTTAAAGCAACGTACACAGTGAGATCTCGGCTAAAAGAGAGCCAGGATCCAGGAGAGATTCGGGCCAATCTAAGGAACGCTCAGAGGTGTACCAACAAGTTATCACAAATTTGTAGGATTGTGTGAAGTATCTACAAAGAGTGACAAAGAGTGACTCAAATATCTACCTTGTCATCCACAAGTGAACTTCACTTGGCTGTTTCCTCACTTCCTTAGAATATTTGTTTATTATTCTGCCTTTACAATTGTTTATAAGTAACTCAAGGCAGCAAACACACTTTATACTCCTCTCTCCTCCTATTTCCCCCCACAACAACCCTGTGAGGTGGATTGAGCTGAGAGAGAGTGACTGGCTCAAAGTCACCCAGCCCATTCTCATGCCTAAGGTAGGTAGAACTCATGGTCTGGTTCCTAGGTCAGCCCCTTAACCACTAGAAGAAATTGCCTCTTCTTCTTCTTTTTTTTAAACAAAATTTTATTGGTTTTTAAAAAAATAAAGAAGGAAAGGGGTAGTGGAATAAGTTACAAATTTTGGCAGTTACAATATGCAGGAGGTGGTCCCTCCCCCCGTACTCATACATTTCATTTATTAATACATTAGATTATTACAAATTGATGGTATTTTGTCAGCCTCTTCTTATTTCCTTATTATCACTGAATCTTGAGTTCTGGAAAAGAATGATTACCTAAGGTAGGAGACAGCAATCTTTTAGCGGTGGAAGGCTGCACTTAAAATTTGGGGGAGCTTACATAATGCAAAGTGATAGGCTATTTCTTCTTATTTTTCCTACTGGGATGTGAAAGTATCGTATGAGTTTAATAGAAGAATAAGGACATCCCCCCTCGGGGGGGGGGGTCTGGATTATGAAAATGTCAGAATTCTCAGAAATGCCAAAACTGATTTCTTTGGTGTAAGAGAAAAACAACAACAAAAACTTTTTTGAAAGACCGGAAACCTTATATGCGCTTTTTGCTGAAAGAATAAATAAATGACATAATGATTTATGGATTTCAAGATTAAAAAAGATTTGAATTAAAAGGAGGACTTATATAATATCTAAAATTGAGGAGGGCAATAAGACTGTAATTATCTATTGAAGGTTAGAAGTCATTTATATATCTTTTGAGAGGGTTTTTTTGTACTTTTTTGTTTGTTTCTTTTTATTCTATGGGGAAAATTCACAATGTAAGTAAGTATGAGTGTATAGGATTTGTTTTTTCTTAGCAAGCCTATGTTAAGTTTTCATTACAAATATTTTGGGCTCCTTACTTCAAAACAGCAGGAAACAGGTCTACTAGTTTTCAGGCAATGGTAGGAGGACATCCCAGGTGCTGCAGGAAAGTTGAGGGCTTGCTGGTTCTCTCTATTCCAGACTACCTAACTCCATCCATGTTGGATATTCATGATCAGCTCTGACCATTCTTTTCTTAAGGCAGGTAGCTGAATGTTTGAAGACTCATTGTCAGGATGATATGTGTGCAAAATTATTTCATAATCACTGGATTTTTTTTAAATGAATGACATCTTCTAATTAAGGGAAATGATGCCGTTCAAGAACAATCTACAAAGGGAAATGCTGCAGAATTCAAAATGGGTTTAAAACGCATATGTGTTTGTAAATAAATCAAATATTACAAAACAACTGTGTATTCCCTATTCTGTTGGTTTTTGTTTTTTTTTACAAAGGAACATAAACCTCTAAAAATCCTATCTCAGATATTTGCTAAATTGTAAAACTGTATTAGTCCTAGACCAGGGGTCAGCAACCTGTGGTTCTGGAGCCGCATGTGGCTCTTTCATCCCTCTACTGCGGCTCCCTGTCGCCGGTTGGCATCCGTTTTGAGAGGAACTTCCGGGGGGGAGGAGAGAAGCATAGCGCGCCAGGAGAAGACTCTATGGCAAGGGGTGGGTTTTCCAGCCAGCTCCACAATTGATAGGGCTTTCAAGTTATGACAGGTAGAGGAAAAAGGATGCCACACTAGGAAAATTCTCTATGGTGGAGGAACCGAACTTCTGGTCAGTTCCAGAATTGAATGGGAGGCTTCCACTTAGGACCTTTGTGGCTCCCGGTGTTTTCTTTTCTGTGGGAAATGGGTCCAAATTGAGTGTTTAAGGTTGCTGACCCCTGTCCTAGGCTTACAATCACAATTGTCACCAGAGTTTCCATTGCTAAACAAGACAACTGCTAAGTGAATTGTGCCTGATTTTCCAATCTTTTTTGCTCTGGCATTTAAGCAACTTACTTCATTTGTTAAGTGATTCCTGCAGTTATCAAGTAAGTCCATCTTCCCCTACTGACTTTGCTTGTTGGAGGTCAAACGGAAAGGGGGAATCACATGATCCAAGGACACTGCAACCATCATACATACATGCTGGTAGCCAAGCACCCGACTGCAAGTCAAGGACTACATATGTATTATGTAGAGTTGCTCACATTACACAAGCACTTATCACTGTACAAAAAATGTTTCTTCATAAATCAATTCCCAATTTCAGGATGGAAATACTGGTGCCATCAAATTTGGGGTGTATGATAGGAGATATAAAACTGGCTTACTCAGTACAGGCAATCCTCAATTGACAATCATTCATTTAGTGACCAAAGTTTTATTGGCACAGAAAAAAGTGACTTACAATTGGTCCTTACACTTACTACTGCTTTTGGAACACAACTGCAATCATCTTCTAACTAATATAATGTTGCTTAATCCCAGCAACTTCAAGATGTGTGGACTTTAATTCCCAGAATTCCCCAGTCTGCCATTCTGGGAGTTGAAGTCCACACATCTTAAATCTGTCAAGGATGAGAAATGATGATATGGAAGCAGCATCAAGCCATGATAAAAACAACTCCCATCCCTTTTGTATGTGAGTGCAAGGTCACAATATATTTACAAAGGGGCAAAACTTGAGGTGCAAAGCCATGAAACCTCCATCCCCTTCCCTTGAACCATTCCCACCCACCTTAGGATGCTTTCGATCCACTCATGCAAAACAGTCAAAGCCTGGGTCAAGTTTCGTCGCCCCTAACCTTGCTTTGCCTCTCCCACAATTAGACCCACCAGCTGATTTTGACAAGCAACGGCGGCGGGAAACCATGATGGGAGAATCCCCCATTCCCTTGTTTTTCTTGCACACGATCAACAGGGCCACCGCCATTGGACGGCATCGAGCAAACCAGGCAATTGCAGGCAGTGCCCATTTTCTGCGGTTTAAGAATTGGCGGATAGGACTTTAAGTGACCCTGGGCGACTATAATGCCAATTCTGCAATGTTAACTCTTTGCGCGCTGAAATGAAGCTGGGGCTTTACGTCTCAATCCCTGCATCTAATACAGCGAGCAATTGGTATTCATTGTTCAGGAGGTTCACCGTCCACGCCCCCTCTCCTTTGGGTGTGTCGCTGTAGCCTTTCTTCCATTTCTCCTCCTTGATCTTAACTACTTCCCCCTATTTGTTTCCCTTTCTCCATTTCCCAGGATCCAATTCTCTGCATGTAGCAGTATCTATCTTTGCCTGGCTGTTGGCTGTGATAATTGTTACTTTGACGACTCATTTAAGGCTACATTTAATGCTGTGCTAAGAAACGTTGCCCGCTTGAGAAAAAGAGAGAAAAACCAATAACTGTCAATGATCACTATCGATAATTCTCTGTTTCCGACTTATTATCACCTTTCTATAAAATAAACCCTATGAACCATTGAGAGCCTATGGGAAACCACCAGCATTTATTCTTATCAGACACCCCTCTCTCCTTCCATTCTCTATGGTTTCCCTCTTATTCTGGAGACACTTTTCCCGCTGAGATCGCTCCCTTTCCTTTCCGGCGCCTCCCTCGACCCCCGTCCCGAAGGTTCCGGCCGCTTCCTCCTAGAGTCCGGGGGAACGTGCGCACTGACGCAAGGCGCAGGCTGCTTCGGGCGCGCCGCTGCGGCTGACGGAAGGGGGCGGAAGAGTCGCCGCCGCCGCCGCCGCTGCTGCCGCCGCCGCCGCCGCCGCGGGAGCCCCAACATGGCGGCGGGGGGAGGGGGAGGAGGAGGCGGCCGGGGAAGCAGCAGCGGAGCGAAGATGGGGGGCAGGACTGGGGGGACCGGAGGAGGAGGAGGGGGCGCGGTGACGGCGCCTGCTCCCGAAAAGCTTCCAGTCCACGTAAGTCTGAAGGGGGCGGGGGAGAGAAAGGGGGAGCCTCCCCACGGATTGACCTTTTATCTCTGCCCCCCCCTGCCCAGGACGTGGGGGTTCCCCTCCCTCTGCTCTCCACCCCCCCCGTGGGTGCTGGTGGGGATGGGCTGCTCGCAGAGCTGGAGCCCCCTTTGCATAAGGTTAGAGGACCCTTTGCATTGTCAAATGTTAAAGGCAGGATGCGTGGGAGCCCCTCTTGCCTCCGTCCATCTCCTTCCTTTTCCCTTTCATTCTTTCTTTCGAGGAGTATTTTCCTTACTTTGTGAGCTGTCAAGTTAAAAACAAAAAGTTTTGGGTTTTTTTTTTAAAGTGGGCTGGCACCTTTAATTTAAAATGGCTAAGTGCCACGTGTTTTGATGGTTTTCATTTTTATTTCTTTGTAAATCGGTTACTGTACTTGAAGGGGCAGTTCAAATACATTTTGCATCCTTCTCCCCCCCCACCCCCAATTTTATTTTAACAGGGTTGGGGCACTGTTTCATACTGATGTGAACAATGTGCCCTTTTGTCACTGGAAAGCCCATACTGGAGGCTCCTTGGTGTGTGTGTGTGTGTGGGGGGGAGAGCTGGTTTTGCACAGAATCCAAACCAAACATTTAAGAAAGCATCAGGACAGCAATTGGATGTTCTTGTAAAAAAATGCAGATTGCAAAATTGCAGCTGCAGAAGCAAAAAGGAATGACTACATAATGGAAATTGTCAAATAATCTTTTTTTCCTTAGAAACCTCCTTTGGGCAGTAAATCGCATGGGTGGATGCTGATTAATTTCTAGGAAGTATAGTTTATTATGACAATCTGGTTCTGAATGTGTGGCACCCAAAAAATAACAATAGCCAATTTCACATTCTGCTCTAGTGCCTTTGTGGTAAGTGAAAAACAGTCTTGAATTGGGAGGTGGTGTGGAGGTTGTGTTCTTCCCTCCATCTTATTACCTAAACCCAGGCTGGTTTGTGAGATATGGCGCATCCATTCGCCTTTTCAAAACACAGATTGCTCCATCCATTCTGTTGCGGCTAATGCTGTATCTGAGCATCTCATAGAATGGGGGTACAAGAGACGAGCTCTGCACACCTTTCCTGTTTTTTCACACCGGGCACATAGAACCACACCAGCATCCACTTTCCTTGAAAATACTCTCCTGGCTTTTTCTGGCTTTTAAAATTCCCCTCTTCACAGTTCTGTTGAGGAAAAATGGCTGAGATTCCCCTCCCATTTCCTTAGCAGTGCTAGACAGCTCAGTGCTGTTCAGCTATTTGGTACTTCTGCTGCTGTCAGCCGCACTCAGTTTTTCTTATCATTCTAACATTGGCTATAACACTGGCATAATTCATAAAGGATAATTCATACAGTGAAAAGATCCTAATTGATTAAATGTAAAGACATTTATAACTCTCCTCGGCATCCCTCTAAAGTTACAACACTAATATGGTTAAAAACTGTAAGTTTACCTTAAACTTACAACCTAGCCCAAAATCCAGAAGATTAAATAGATATTTCTTTTTTAACTGTAAAGGGAAGCAGGTTAAATATAACAATGTGAGTGTTAACATGATGGAATACTTCCAGTAGGCGAAAAAAAGTGCATATTCCTCTTCAGGGCCTAGTGCAATTATCCATAATCTGGTGCAGTATTTTTCTCCTTATCGCAATATAAAAGGGGCAAGGGAGGACTCATCATATTTGATGTACTCCACCTATTCCCGGCCACAATAGCAAAATGCTGCACTGCAATGATTGCAGAATCTGTCCTTCAGATTAGGAAGATAATGGGTACTCCGAGGTACTGTTTAAACTAGTTGAATCCCTTTCTTGATGTATCCTGGAATACCAATCACTTGTATGAAAAGAATCAGCTAAAGTGAGCGTCAAAGGATTAGAATAGTTGCCACCTCATGCATGTCCATTATACAGATAGTCTTTGAAGTACAACAATTCATTTAGTGACTGTTCGAAGTTACCACAGCACTGAAAAAAGTGACTTATGACCGTTTTTCACACTTACGACCGTTGCATCATCCCCATGGTCACACAATCAAAATTCAGACGCTTGGCAACTGACTGCTATGTATGACATGTTGCAGTGTCCCGGGGTCAGGTGATCTCCTTTTGCTGCCTTCCAGTAGTGCGTTCCGGATCCCGGTGTAACCGGTACAGTGCAATGAGGCTGGGTGTCCACCACATGAATGCGCGTAGCACACGCATGCGTACTTAACTACCCGCGACGCTCCAGCTGCTCGGCGGAGCGTCGTGCAGGTGCTGTATACTGAGTGCGCGGAAGCCCTGAAAACTTCAAATACTGGTAAAGAGCGCGGGCAGGCAGGTGGGCCCTCCGGAGCACCGTACCGGAACAGTACCTGGTACTCCCGGTAGGCGCTGGTACGCCTGTATTGGGGCATACCAGTCATAACCCACCACTGCTGCCTTCTGACCACCAAAGGGAATGGGGAAAGCAGATTCACTTAAAAACCGTGTTACTAAATCAACAATCTCAGCGATTCACTTAATTAACAGCTGTGGCAAGAAAGAGCATAAGCTGGGGCAAAAGTCACTTAACAACTGTCTTACTCAGCAACAAAAATGTTGGGCTGTATTGTGGTCATAAGTCAAGGACTGCCAGTATGTCTGAGTTCCCAAGAGAGTTCTTTGAGGCAGTTTGGAGTTCAGGGTTTTGGATGGTGTGAGTGCATCTTCTCTGGGAGTGACTTTAGATCAGGGGTGTCCAAATTCTGGGAGTTGAAGTCCACAAGTCTTAAAAGTTCCCAAGTTTGGACGCCCCTGCTTTAGACTGTGTACATGGGCTCCTGCACATTTACGAATTGGCTTCTATTAGTCTCCTCTCTTATAAAGCAAAAGTGCTTGGCAGCAGAGTTGGCTCACTTTGTGATAATAAATAAAATACTGATTAATGGTTGGCGACCCTGAGGTAAAACAGTAGGCCGTCTTGAGATGCAAGAATAATGGTTGGATGTATTGACTGATAGCCAAGAAAAAAATAATATTTTGGCAGTGCCCATAAGACAAACCAATTCCATGTGGCAGTGCATTTGGTGACCCATGCCCACTTTGCTAAGCAAACAAATCCTGATACGGTGCCTCATCCACAAAGTCTGCACAAAAATTGCCTCACGCAGTGTTTTTTTCCCCCCAGCATGCCCTGTCAGAAAGTAAAGGAAATCTGAATCTTTTAAAATCCATTTTGAATGCAAAATGGAGATTTTTTTTTCTGGCTGTGAATCTTGGATGTTTCTATAGGACCTGAAAACTGGTGGCCTTGTTTTGCTTTTTGCACATTCCTCAGCATGGATTGGAACCAATTTAAAAAACAAAAATTACCTGCTCTTCATGACATTTCTTCCCTTGTTCGGTATTTGTATATGTGTGTGTGTGTGAGAGAGAGAGAGATCTTTCAATATCTCTTTGTGGTTTCTTGCAGGTAGAAGATGCTCTCTCTTACCTGGATCAAGTGAAGATCCGTTTTGGTAGTGATCCTGCCACCTATAACGGTTTCTTGGAAATCATGAAGGAGTTCAAGAGCCAGAGGTAACATGAACCATGGAGAGCTTCCATTTCTCAAACCATTTCTCCTACATCCCTTCTCCTTTGCCTGATTTAAGCACCCACTCGTTCTTCATATCTTGTCTTGTCTCCAGCATTGACACTCCAGGTGTCATCAGACGTGTCTCTCAGCTGTTCCACGAACACCCTGACCTCATCATTGGCTTCAACGCTTTCTTGCCCCTGGGTTACCGAATAGAGATTCCAAAGAACGGGAAGCTGAATGTTCAGTCACCTCTCACTGGCCAGGTACGAAGAACTTTACTATGTTTTATGATGTTCCTATCCTCGTACCTAGTGATGATAAACAGTGCTTCATGATCCTATGCACTGCAAGAGATCTAATTTCTTCTGCTTCAGCTGTTAGACAGCTGCAAACAGCACATGAACTTTTTTTAAATCATGCTCTATGGTACTACTAGGGACATGGTGGCTCAGTGGCTGCTGAGCTTGTCGATCAGAAAGGTCAGCAGTTCGGTGGTTCGAATCCCTAATGCCGCATACTTGTTCCAGCTTCTGCCAGCCTAACAGTTCAAAAGCATGTAAAAATGCAAGTAGAAAAATAGGAACCACCTTTGGTGGGAAGATAACAGTGTTCCATGCGCCTTCGGCATTTAGTCATGCCAGCCAAATGACCACGGAGATGCCTTCAGACAGTGCTAGCACTTCAGCTTTGAAACGGAGATGAGCACCGTCCCCTAGAGTCGGGAACGACTAGCACATATGTGCGAGGGGAACCTTTACCTTTTACCTTTATCCTGGTATCTGCAGCTGACAATCCAAGGCAGCTGGATCGTCTCTCACTTAGCTTTTCACAGCCCTTTTTTTTTAAAAAAAAAATCCTTGGATCATTGTGGCATTGCTACTTTGATTCCGCCTCTCCCTGGGACGAGAAGAACACCCAGAAACAGTGATGAAGCCCTTCCTCTCCCCAGCAGAGCTGCTTCATTGTATAGGTCCAGGAGACTTTGCAGTGGCAGTCCAGCTTTCCTTGAAAACAACACAAGTAGCAGGAGAGAATCAATAAAAGCTGGCGTTAAGAGGTCCAAGTACTACAGTTGCTCTTTCTTTTGAGAGAGAAATATTGGTGGCGTTATGCTGAAACAGGAGTGTCAAACTCAAGGCCCGCAGGCCATGAGGTGCTTAGATCTGGCCCGTGGGGCCACCCTGGAAACAGTGAAGGATCGGCCCGCGGTGCCTCTGCCTGCAAAAACAGAGCTCTGTTTTCACTGGCAGGGGTCGCGGTCAAAAACAGATATCGAGCTGCAGGGGTGGGTTCCAGCAGTCACTACTGCCGTTTCGCTCGTAGGTGCTGTGTGTGCATGCATGCGCAGAGGAAATAAAAAATGCTCTGCGCATGCACAGAAGCACAAAACACGATGGTGGCGCCTATGGCGCCGCCGGGAGAACCAATTTGGTGGCGTGGCAAGCCTGGGTCCCTGCCAGTTCCAGCAACCCAGGGCGCCAAGCTACTACTGGTTCGGCTGAACCGATCCGAACCTGTAGGAACCCACCACTGTCAAGCTGGCCATGCCCACCCTGAGGTCAAACACAACCCTGATGCGGCCCTCAATGAAATCGAGTTGACAACCCTGTGCTAAAGGATCAGTCACGTATTGCCATCCAGAGTAGGTCTGTACATCCTATAATGGGCAGAGCATCTCATTTGCATACCCAGGTTGGAAGTGTTTCTGTTTAAAAGGAACTAGGGGTGGGTGGGCCAGGGATAATTACCTTTCTCTTCTTGACTTTCTGGAAAAAACCTTTAAAAATAACGTAATTGCTCACTCTAATATCAGATAAAATGCAGTGATCCAATCTAGCCACAGGCAGTCAAGTCTAACGTTATTGGTATCTTTAAAGGGAACGTTTCTTGCATGGTGAATCCAAACAATTCAAGCATTTGCTACATTCCTACCCCTGTTATGAATTAGATACTTGTTGTGGCCTGCCGGCGGCAAGCAGAGCTGGCAGCAGATTTGGACAGTGAGGAGGTTGGTGAGGAACATGGGCCAGTCCTGGAGTCTGGGGAAGGCTCTGATGAGGGCTCTGTGTCGGAGGCAGAGAGGGGGCCAGAGCCATATGCCAGTTATCAGCTGCCTTCAGAGTCAGACATCAGTGAGGCAGACGAACAGCTGGAGCCTGTTCCCAGTTTGTGCATGCACAGAGTTGCCAGACGAAGGAAACAGCTAAAGAACAGGGGTCAACTTGGGAGTAAGGCCACAGGTGGATGATGAATGGCCCCTCCCAGGGGAAATAAAAGATGAGCGAAAGGGGAGGGGAGTTTGCAGGAGACAATTTGTTTGCTTAGTTGGTTCGTGACTCTCTGAGACTCCTTGTCAAGGTTTACAGATATCGGCCTGTCAGCTCTCCACGCCAGATAAGGTCTGTGACTGTGTAAATCCTCCCTTGAAAGACTTTGCTGGATGTGAATGAGCAGAATTCACAGGAAATTAATAAAAGGGGTTTTTGTCCGGATAAGGAGTTTGCTTTGTGCTCTCGGGAAGCCTTGATCAGAACGATACTGAGACAACCACGTTCTATCTGTGTGTTGAGGGACAACGGGCAGGGGTAACTTGTAAGCCTCGTGCCTACATTTACCCCAGAATGACTCTTAGAATTTGTTCTGATTTAATTAATTCCTCAGACAGTGACTTGCATTTCCCCAGATATCCCTGGAGCCGGTTCAGAACCCTCTCTCTGGCAGCAGCCTAATGCTGCACTACTGCCAGGAGAACACCCACAACCATGGAGACTGTCCAGAGGATTTCCGCCAGCAGCAACAGCCGTGCAAAGATGATAAGGTTCAGATGCCCCTGGAATCCGATTCAGTGGAGTTCAACAATGCCATAAGCTACGTGAATAAAATCAAGACCCGATTTCTTGATCACCCTGAAATCTATCGTTCCTTCTTGGAGATCCTTCACACATATCAGGTAAAGGTGGATCCCTCCCCCCATCCCACTCCCAGTCCCGAAAGCAGTAGTGGATGTTGGGTGGGGGCATCTGTCTTTGCATATGTTCGGTCTTCCTCCTGTTTCTCTTATTCTCAAACACAGAAGCGGAGTTCTAATTGCATCTGACCAGGGTAAAATCAGAGAGAGGATTTTTGTGGGAAGTCAGCCACTGTCCTAAGCATATTGTGCAGAAACCATTATATTGTTTGTTGTTTGGATGTATGTAATGGGAAGACAGGAGCTGTACTTTGTTAAACCGAGAGTGGGGTACCCCAAACGAGAAGCTACCCTAGACTAATGCTGGTTTTGCTTTGAACAGGCACAACTAGCATAACATTTCACAACAGGGAGACAGTTTGGGGTTGGGTTCTTGGTAGAAACTAGGTGAGGTGAGTTCTAGTCCTCCCTTAGGCCTGAAAGTTGCTGGGTGACCTTAAGTCAGTCATTTTCTCTCACAAGGCCAGTCCACCTCAGATGACTTCTTTGTTGGGGAAAAACAGGAAGACGTATTATGTATATTGACTTGAGTTGTACAAAGTGAAGGTGGAATATACCATATTTTTCAGACTATAAGACACACCGGAGTATAAGAAGCACCTAAATTTACAGGAAGAAAACAAGAAAAAAATTGTTTTTGGCCTCCGTGTATTGCATTTTTGTCCTCCCCGGTGCCCGGAAGCACTCTGCATTGCTCCGCAAAGGCCATTTTTGCCAAAAACGGGCCTGTTTTTGGCCTGCAGAGTGCTTCTGGGGGTCGGGGAGGGCGAAAATGCAACACACGGAGGGTTTGGGAGGCCAAAAATGGCCATATTCGGTCTATATGGCGCACCTAAATTTTCACCCACTTTTAGAGGGAAAATAGGTATGTCTTATACTCCAAAAAACACAGTAAATCTAATGACTAAAAACATTTTCTTAACTTGCAGAAGGAGCAGCTAAGCACAAAAGGCCGCCCTTTTCGAGGCATGTCGGAAGAGGAGGTCTTCACTGAAGTGGCAAATCTTTTCAGAGGCCAGGAAGATCTTCTATCCGAGTTTGGACAGTTCCTTCCGGAGGCAAAGAGGTCTTTGGTACGTCTTTGCTAGAACTACGGTGTGGCCAATGCGAGGAGGTGGCTATCAAATGTGGAGGCTGAGTGGGTGGGGTGGGAAGAGTGGGAAGGGGTGCTTTCTCTGTTGGGTGTAAGGCCACACTTGGAATTCTGCATTCAGTTTTGGTCGCTACGATGTAAAAAAGATGTGGAGACTCTAGAAAGAGTGCAGAGAAGAGCAACAAAGATGATTAGGGGACTGGAGACTAAAACATATGAAGAACAGTTGCAGGAACTGGGTATGTCCAGTTTAATAGAAAGAAGGACTAGGGGAGACGTGATAGCAGTGTTCCAATATCTCAGGGGTTGCCACAAAGAAGAGGGAGTCAAACTATTCTCCCAGGCACCTGAGGGCAGAACAAGAAGCAATGGGTGGAAACTAATCAAGGAGAGAAGCAACTTAGAACTGAGAAGAAATTTCCTGACAGTTAGAACAATTAATCAGTGGAACAGAAGTTGCCTCCAGAAGTTGTGAATGCCCCAACACTGGAATCTTTAAGAAGATGTTGGATGGCCATTTGTCTGGAACGGTATATGTAGTGTTTCTTGCCTAGGGGGTTGGACTAGAAGACCTCCAAGGTCCCTTCCAACTCTGCTATTGTATTATAGTTGATTTATTTCCTGTATCGACTGAAGGACAGCATTCATCTTTATAGCAGCTGGATGCAGCCTCAAGCCCCTGGAGAGTCAAATAGCCCCCAGCTGCCCCGAAGAGAAAATGCCTTTTGTTTGAAAGCTAGTCCCTACCTTGGACAACAGGCCGTGCTCCGGTGTAATTGTACGGTTCTTAGCCGTGATGATGAAACATGGCTACATAGGTGAATTTGAGATCATTGATGACCACAGAGCTGGCGAAATTGTTGTGAATCTCACAGGCAGTTTTAACAAGTGCGGTGTGGTCAGTCCCAGATTTGATATCCAGCTGAAAGACTTGGAAAAGTGGCAGAACAACCAGCTGCCTTCACATCAGTTCGGGTACATTGTCCTGACCATGTCAGCTGGCATCATGGATCACGAAGAAGCGAGGCAAAAGCACACAGGAGGGAAAATCCTGGGTTTCTTTTTCTAAACTTGTAAAAAAAAAAGGCAGAAAAATTAATTGTTCAAAAGGGAAAAAAAGAATAAAAGCAATCCCTTCCTTGGATGGTGGCAAGTGATTCATAGCAGCCTTTTCCCCAATTCTGGCTTGAGATGTCCTTCAAGTTCATTAAAGGGAGCCATCATCTTCTCTGCCCATTCACCACTACTACTACTACTACTACTACTACTACTACTACTACTACTACTACTACTACTACTACTACTACTTCTTCTTCTTCTTCTTCTTCTTCTTCTTCTTCTTCTTCTTCTTATTATTATTATTATTATTATTATTATTATTATTATTATTATTATTATTATTAAATCTTTGGTGAGATTCACAGCCTTTGGGGCTGGTTGGTAGCTCAACAGCTCAAATCCTAACCAAGGTCCTAGGAACTGTTAAGGTAACGTCGGAGGATGTAAGCTGTTCCAAGTAGGGTGGTTTTTTGTAGAATCAGAATGTTCAAGTCCGATAAATTTAGAATTTCCAAATAGCGAGGTAGCCCTTTAAGTATTGCTCCAAGGTCTCCAATTACAATCCGGACAACACACGATTTCTTTTTCCACAGTCGCTCAACTTCAATTTGCAAGTCCTGGTACTTTGTGATTTTTTCTTGCTGCTTATCTTCAATTTGCGCATCACCAGGTATTGCAATGTCAATGAACCAAACTTTTTTCTTTTCAACTATTGTTATGTCAGGTGGGTTGTAGACCAAGTGCCTGTCAGTCTGAATTCTGAAATCCCACAAGATCTTAATAATAATAATAATAATAATATATTTATTTCTTAGCCGCACCCTCTCCCGAAGGACTCGGGGCGGCGTACAACAAAACATACGAAATAAATATGTAAACAAAACAAACATATAGTAAAGACATAGACTGTAACATACACAAGGAGGAGGACGATGATAAAAACAATTAAAATACAGTATATAAAACCCCTAGAAATTAAATATAATTAAAATACCCAGTTAAAAACCCGTCAGGAGCGATATGGTTAGATCAAAGTTGAGCCAGGCCAGCTGCTTGAAATAGGTGGGTCTTAAGCTTAATACGGAAGGAGCGGAGGTCAGAGGTATTCCTAATATCCGGAGGGAGGTCATTCCACAGGGCTGGGCCCGCCACAGAGAAGGCTCTACTCCTAGGCGCTGCCCCACGACATTGTCTAGCGGACGGCACCTGGAGGAGCCCCTCTCTGTGCGAGCGAATTGGTCACAGGGATGTATGGGGCAGAATACGATCCCGCAAGTAACTAGGTCCTAAGCCATGGAGCGCTTTAAAGATAGTTATCAAGACCTTGAAACGCACCCGATAGGCCACAGGAAGCCAGTGCAGCTCGCGCAGGAACGGTGTCACATGGGAGTACCTAGTACTCCCCATAATTACCCGCGCGGCTGCGTTCTGGACCAACTGCAGCCTCCGGGTGCATTTCAAGGGAAGCCCCATGTAGAGAGCGTTACAGTAGTCCAAGCGAGACGTCACCAGCGCATGAGTGACTGTGCGCAAGGCATCCCGGTCCAGTAGGGGGCGCAATTGGCGCACCAGGCGAACCTGGTGGAACGCCCCCCTTGCCACGGCTGTCACATGGTCATCCATGGACAGCCGGGCATCCAGGAGGACGCCCAAATTGCGCGCCCGCTCCACGGGGGCAAGATGAATGCCCCCAATGGCCAATGATGGAATTAATTGGCTGAACCGGGGGGCTGGTACCCACAGCCACTCCGTCTTGGAAGGGTTGAGCTTGAGTCGGTTGTCATCCATCTTGACTTTTTTCATTCTCTAGAATCTTCTCAACCTGATGTTCCCAGTGGTTTTTGCTGCACTCAAAACCAAACTTCTGGCACAATTTCGAGTGAATGATTTTAGCAACTCTGTCATGGCGTTGTATTATTATATACTTTATTCATTAAACATGAAACTCAGCCAACTGAACATTCAAGAATGCATTACAAATACCAGTGACTGGTGCTAATGGTTAATACGGTTTGCTGCCAGCGTCCTAGGTATCAACCAAGTACCTTCTTAAAATATAAGATGTTCCGAGTAGCGCAGTTTTTTGCAGTTCTGCTGCTGTTATTGCAGGAAGCTGCAATTTGTTGATGTATCTTGTAAAATTCTTGGACATGGTGCCAAGTGCTCTGATGACAATGGATATCACTGTTACATGCTTCATCCATAGCCATGTAGTTTTGATGGCCAGGTCGTGATATTTCTTCTTCTTCTATTATTATTATTATTATTATTATTATTATTATTATTATTATTATTATTAAATTTATACAGCTCCCCACCTGGCAAACGCTACTCTGGACAACTACCAAACTTTAAAAACAATGAAAACTGAATGATAAACAATAACAAATAAAGGCCAGTAAACAAACAGTAACCAACATCTTTCCCCTTTTGATTTTAGTTCACAGGGAATGGGCCGTGTGATGCCAACAGTATCCCCAAAATGGATCATGAGAAACATCTAGAAAACAGTAAGAAACGGTCCCGGTCTCTGTTGCTTCGTCCTGGGCCCAGCCCAGCCAAGGTATCTGAACTGAATGCAGAGCTGGGGGAAAGGGCAAGGGTGATTTTGAAGGCTCTGAAATATAGGTGGCCTGTTTAGCTGAAACTGTCTGGCTGATTGGTTCTGCCCTTGAGAAGTAAAAGGACAGCGTTTTCCTCAAAAAAGGCTGAACTCATGGCATATTCCTCATATTTAGCTATGCTGGCTTGTTAAAAGTAAAACTGGCCAATTGTAGCACTAATAAAGTAGCATATATACTCACACTACCACTGATGATGTTATCTAATTTGGGTAATGAAACGTCTTCAAGGAAAGAACCAAGCTCAGAGCACCAAGGGCCTCCTAAACTGTAGCATTGTTTAAAGATGGAGAGGTTCTTTGTTGCAAAAACTATTACGACATATTATTTTGAAAGAGGAGGAGGAGAAGAGACCCTCTAGTCCTCCAAACTCTCCTACTTTAGGCTTTTTCCATAAATGGTACCGTCACAGTTAGAATACTTTTTATTACCACCTGTAGGCACAACTAGCATAACATTTTACAAAAAAGAAACCGTTTGGTGCTATACAAAATGTACTTTTCAGCTAGATTTCTGAGATTTACAGAAAAATAATGTTACGGTAGGAAGGACAATTATGGAAAACGTTTTGTCTGAATCAATGTTTGTCAACTCAGTACTTTTAACATGTCTGTACCTAAATCTCCCGCTGGCTGGGTGGGGAATTCTGGGAGCTGAAAGTCTACACGTCTTAACATTGCAGAAGTTGTTAACAAGCATAAATCCATTTTTACCCATTCTACTTTTATGTAGGCATGACTGGGAGGAGCAGCAGAAGCCTACGAAGGTCTCTGTTTGCCCTTTTGCTGTTTAGGGGATACAAACGTTAATATAAGTTACTGAGTATTTGGGGGGGGGGTGATCCTAATGCCATGAAAAGTCGAACAGGTAAAGAGCTGCTTCTAAGCGCTAAACCTCTAAGCTGCTTCTCCTTCTGAAATGCTCCCAACAGAAAAAGATGAAACTGCGTGGGACCAAGGACCTCTCCGTTGCCACTGTGGGCAAATATGGAACCCTGCAGGAGTTTTCTTTCTTTGACAAGGTCTGTTACTGGTATTTTCTGGTAGAAACAGAGCTTGTCATCCATGAACAAAGACTTACCTTTGCAATGCAAAAGAGCTTTGGGTTGCTGGTGGTGGGAAGGCCCCTAAACCGGCATGGAATGCTCTTATCTTCGGAACTGGGAGCTTATGCGCGGTGCTAATCAAGGAGAGAAGCAACTTGGAACTGAGGAGAAACTTCCTGACAGTTAGAACAATTAATCAGTGGAACAGAAATTGCCTCCAGAAGTTGTGAATGCCCCAACACTGGAAGTCCTTAAGAAGATGTTGGATAGCCATTTGTCTGGAACGGTATACGTAGGGTTTCTTGCCTAGGCAGGGGGTTGGACTAGAAGACCTCTAAGGTCCCTTCCAACTCTGCTATTGTATTATAGTCTGGTTTATTTCCTGTATCGACTGAAGGACAGCATTCATCTTCATAGCAGCTGGATGTAGCCTCAAGCCCCTGGAGAGTCAAATAGCCCCCAGCTGCCCCGAAGAGAAAATGCCTTTTGTTTGAAAGCTAGTCCCTAGTCCAACTCTGCTATTGTATTGTATTGTATTGCATTGCTTCTGCGCATGCGCAAAGCGTCCGTGATGACGTCTGAGCGGGTGGGCGGAGCCTCCCGCCGCCGCCACTGCCGGTTCACCTGAACCAGTGCAAAGGGGCAAAATACCACCTCTGCCCCTAAAGCTCCTAAGCAAGCTGCACTCACTTTGGTTAAAGCAGTTCCTCCGGTTATATTGCCAGATGATTGTCTGTCTGAGTTAGAGAGCTCAGCTCCTGCAAGAGCTGAAACGGGAGTTTCACAGGGTCTGGGTGGTCTGTTGGTGCTTGGCCAACAGAAGGTGCCACTTTCCTCTCTGGCTATTTTGGTAGGTACGTCGAGTCCTCAAGAGCCAAGAAGTCTATGAGAACTTCCTCCGCTGCATTGCTCTCTTCAACCAAGAGCTGGTCTCTGGCTCCGAATTGCTTCAGCTGATCACACCCTTTTTGGGGTAAGAGAGACGATGTTACATTTTGAACTTTGGGCCCAGAGCTCCTTTAGGCCGAGGGATGGACAACTATGCTAACTTTACGACCTGTGGACTTCAACTCCCAGAATTCAACTCCCAGGCTGGCTCAGGAATTCTGGGAGTTGAAGTCCACAGATCATAAAGTTGCCATACTTGCCCAACCCTGCTTTAGGCTATTGTGAGACTAGTCTCCCAAATAATCTCTTCCTGAAAGCATGAAGGAATGTCTTTTTTTATTAAATTAGAATTGAGATGTTAGTCTCTTACTGAGAATTGTTGCAATTAATTCACTGGAATTAATCATAAGTGGGTCAATGGACCCTGTGTGGTTTTGTTTTTTTAAAAAATAATGAGCTAGTATATTGTACCATTGATAGTTGTATAATCGCAATTGTTAAGTAACTTTGAGAACACAAGAACCGTTTTACAGATTTTTGCAGCCGAAGCCCAGGCTACACAACACACTGCACACGGTTGCCGCAGTTGTGTAATGGTTACATGAAGTATTTCATGGCTGCAATTTTTTGTTGCTTCAACAGTTCTTGAAGGGATGGGCAGTCTTAAGACCACGAATCCCTCAGCTCCACATTTCCATTCCTCCTAGAAAACCCCAAGGCTGCATAGTTGAAATTTCAGCTTTGTTTCTTGTATTTCATTAAGGATGAAATAAAACCATTAAGGATAGACATTTCAACCGTGGCCTCTCCAGTGGTATTACAATCCAAAGAAAAATTGATGGTGGTGGTGGTGGTGGTGGTGATGATGATGATGTAGATGTACATGTACCTCCTGGAAAAGACTATTGTCTGCTGTCGCCAGGGGTGGGATTCAGCCAGTTCAGGTGAACTGGTAGTTCTGATGAGCAGTTGGCCACGCCCGTCCCTGCCCTTTCCTTTCCTATATTTCCCTGTTCTTTAGCTCAGCTGATTCGCGCAGCACAGTGGATTGCTGCGTGTCGGCTGTTTTACTCACCGGCACTGACATAGAAGGTAAGTTTTTAAGGTTAAAATGGGTGGTTTATGAACGCTGCGCGCACCTGCGAAGCGCGCGTTAGGTCCGCACTTGTGCTCACCGAACCGGTTGTTAAATCAGTTGCACCCCACCACTGGCTGTTGCCCTAGAGAAATGACATCTTCTCTCTATCTTCTAATGGTGATTAGTGGTGAAAGGCAGGCTGCTACTTTTCAGTGTGCTCTTTCTCAAAAAGAGCTCTTTTGCCTGTCAGTTTCTAGCCTATGTTTGCTTGTATATCTTTTTGGTTTGAAGGAAATTCCCTGAACTCTTTGCTCAGTTCAAGTCATTCCTGGGCGTGAAGGAGCTCTCTTTTGCCTCCCCAATGAGCGATCGCTCTGGGGATGGGATGTGCCGGGAAATTGACTATGCTTCCTGCAAGCGTATCGGCTCCAGCTACAGGGCCCTCCCCAAGACTTACCAGCAACCCAAGTGCAGCGGCAGGACAGCTATTTGCAAAGAGGTAGGTGGCGCTTGCAATTCCTTGTAGAGAAGAGAGGAGAAGGCAAGGTGGATTCATCAGACATTGGCGAGCAGGACCATGAAGGAAGATGCTGAGAAGAGCCGGCTGATTTAGTGTGTGTTTTAAATTCTGCAGGTGCTAAATGATACCTGGGTTTCCTTCCCGTCTTGGTCTGAGGACTCGACCTTTGTCAGCTCTAAGAAAACTCCTTATGAGGAGCAGCTACATCGGTGTGAAGATGAGCGCTTCGAGGTGCGTCTCCTTCATCTGACAGTTGTTAAGTGTGTCCTTTTGGTCAGCAGCTAAGTATCAAGTGTTTTTGGTCTATCAGGCAATCTGGTCTACCCAACCATGGGATGGAGCATACTGCTTCCGCTTTCGCCTTTCAGCCCCAGTCCAGGAGCCTTCGTAGGCAGTTGCTTCGTGACAAACTATTTTTGTGTTGAATTTATATTTTACTGACAAAGAAATAAAGGGAGACTAGTATAGATCTATTTCAAGCTATTTAGCTCTCGTCAGCTAGCCATGCCCTTTCTGGCTTAGAGGTTAATACATCTACCTAATATGCAAATAGCCCAAGTTCTAATCCCAGAAAGGGTATGAGAGCTAAATAGCTTGAAATAAATCTATACCAGTCTCCCTTTATTTCTTTGTTGGTAAACTATACATTCAACTAAGCATCAAATTCTAATCAGGAAGTCCAGCTTCCCCCATTGATTTTGCTTGTCGGAAGTGCAGCTGTCATAAAAACATGCCAGTTGCCAAGTGCCCAAATTTGGATCACGTGGCCATGGGTACGCTGCAGTGGTTTTAAATGTGAAAATTGGTCATAAGTCACATTTTTCAGTGCTGTTGCAACTTTGAATAATCACTAAATTAATGGTTGTGAGGTCCCCCTGTATACTGTTTTCAACTAAAGCCAGTTGCATTATAAATGATCCATAGTCTTTTTGGAGCATAACATATCTTGGATTACAAGTGTATCAAAAGAGTTTACTAGCAAGAGCAGTCATGATCAGAGAACCAGTAGTGATCAAGTTCTACAGTGGTCTCAGATGCCAGTTCTGGACGCAGATCCATTCTGGCAATGAATAATATCAGCATAACAGATTTAATCTGCGGTGCTGAGAATTATCTCTTCATTTTCCAGTGTGAAATATGCTATTCAGATTTCGGGAACATTTTAACCTCTGGTGTAACATTATTGACCTTGGCATGAAACCAGTGGTGGGTTTCACATTTTGTTACCACCAATTCACCATGTGCACACACACCCACTTCACAGTTTCACTGGTTTGCTCCTTCCTTGCATGTACCTGGCCTCAAAAATGTGCCTAAATAGGACGGCATAGAGCCGGGGCAAATGGCCAGATCCACCCGCAATTTCCGCTAGCATTTCGGGTGAACCGGTCCGAACCGGCTGAATACTACCTCTGCATGGACCTAGTCAAACAATGGAACTTAATAGATCTTGTTCTTTCACTCACAACTTGAATAAGAACAAGGATTTTTTTTTGAAAATGATTCTATGAGTATTATTCAACACATTGGTAAACATTCTCTGCGTTATTACCCAATACCTTTTTTGACAACAGCCATTAACAATTTTATTTCCCTCTTGAATTCACTGTTCATAATTTCTTCTGCTCTCTCAAAGGTATAGATAAATATGTTATTAATTTGAGACAATGCATCATGCATCAAATGAACTCGACTACAATCTGGAAAAAAGTTTGTCTGTTATTATATTAGATTTTAGCACGGGAGTTGTTAACACCAGATGTTGTTAAAGTACATCAGTTCATGCCATGGTTGGCTGGGACTGTCAGGAATTGTGGTACGACGACTCTTTTGGAGTGGAGCAGCTATAACAAGACTGATAAATAATTGTAAAAGTAACCAGCAGGCTGTTTTGGTGGTTTGGGAAAGATTGGTTTCATTGTCAGCTGTGACTGTCTCACGAGTGTGTGGGCTGGATTGTCAGAGTTTTGGCAGCGTGACTAGTATTATAAGATAAACCCAGGAGCAAAGCACAGCACACAGCAAATAAAACCTTTATATAGTTAATAGTGGTTTATATACAAATATATACACATATAATACATAGAGATAAATCCCTTACCAGCTACGAACATAAGGAGAGAAATGAAATACATGATGAGAGAGAGAAAGAAACATCCTCTAATAGCCACCTATATATAGACTTGTGTGGACCTCGCATCAGCGCCTTAAAGAGGCGATACCATAGATGCAATGAATCAGCCTCATTGCATCAGCTTACAGCTTACAACCTTTCATCAGCTAGCAGCTATTAAATTCTCAGTACCTTAACACTCCTCCCATTTAAAGCTGTACAACTGATAATCCAAACGCTTTGATGTATTCTTTATACTTTTATAGTTTTTTAAAACATATCAGCTATATTACAATCACTAGAACAATGTTGCAATCTGATCAATACCTTGACATGGATTGTCTTAATTTCCTGAAAATAATTGTTCAATGGAAAAGGAGATTCCCCCTTTTGCTTCTTTACTGTTTCATGGCTTCCTTTTTGCAGCTGGATGTTGTCTTAGAGACCAACCTGGCAACCATCCGTGTCTTAGAAAGCGTACAGAAAAAACTGACCCGTATGTCGCAGGAGGACCAAGAGAAGTTCCGGTTGGATGACTGTCTCGGTGGCACCTCAGAAGTGATCCAGCGCCGGGCCATCTACCGTATCTATGGTGACAAAGCACCTGAGATCATCGAGAGCCTCAAGAAGAACCCTATCACCGCTCTTCCTGTTATTCTGAAGAGGTGAGCCCTGCACAGTCCCTTAAAAAAAATCTGTTCCATTTCCTCCCAATCAGACTGCAACACCCAGAATTCCTAACCAGCATATTTTGTGTCCGTGGCTGGCTGAGGATGCTGCAAGTTGTGATTCCAACACATCTAAAAGATTCCAGCCTAGGGGGAAAATGTATTGAAATCACTCCCATCCTTTTGCTCTCCATGGAGGTTATATTATATTATAGATATTATCCAGTATATATATTAAATATTTATATATAATGATCAATCAATATAGATAGATATTAATATAGATATAGATATTGATAAATAGGTAGATAGATATAGATAGATGTAGATATACCGTATTTTTCAGACTATAAGACGCATCAAGATTTTGAAGAAGTAAATTTTTTAAAAAAGTTTCTGTATTCTGCAGGCCTCCCAAACCCTCTGCACACCTCGTTTTTTTCCAAAACAAAAAGGGCATGCAGAGCTTTGGGAAGCATGTAGAGTGCTTCTGGGGGTGGGGGTGGGGCGCAAAACCCAGTCTGTTTTTCACAAAAATGGGTCCTTTTTTGCAAAAAAAAGGGGGGGCATGTAAAGCTTTGGGAGGCTTGTAGAGTGCTCCTGGGGGTTGGGGGGGGGGGCAAAAACAAGCAAAAATGGGCCGTTTTTGCAAAAACAAAAACATGCAGAGGGTTTGGGAGGCTTGTAGAGTGCTCCTGGGGGCTGGAGAGGGCAAAACGGCCCATTATTTGCTCTTTTTTGTCCTCCGCAACCCTCAGGAGAACTTTGCAAGCCTCCCAAACTCTCTCTACGTTCATTTTTGCAAAGGGGGTGGAGTTTCGGTAGGCCAAAAATGCTGTATTCAGTATATAAGATTTTCATCCTCTTTTTTGAGGGAAAACGGTGCGTCTTATACTCTGAAAAATATGGTATATAGATAGGTATAGATATAGATATACTATATCTATATCTATCTATCTATCTATCTATCTATCTATCTATCTATCTATCTATCTATCTATCTATCTAATCTATCTAATCTATCATCTATCTATCTTATCTATCTATCATCTATCTATCTATCATCTATCTATCTCAGGTTTCAGGTTTATTTGGATTTATATGCCGCCCTTCTCCAAAGGACTCAGGGCGGCGTACAACATTAAAAACACACATCACAAAAGTTAAAAAAAAGATTAAACCCAATTCCCAAAAGACCAAACCGCTTTAAAAAAAAAAAAATCTGAGGGCAGCCAAAAAAGCAAATTCAATCCTAAATTGCATTATCAGAGGGATACAGTCAAGATCAAGTGAGGTACTAATACCACTCTATAAAGCCTTAGTAAGACCACACCTAGAATACTGCATCTTGGTCACCGCATTATAAAAAAGATGTTGAGGCTAGAAAAAGTGCAGAGAAGAGCAACCAGGATGATTAGACTAAAACATATGAAGAACGGTTGCAGGAACTGGGCATGGCTAGTCTAGTGAAGAGAAGGACCAGGGGAGACATGATAGCAGTGTTCCAGTATTTGAAAGGCTGCCACAGAGAGGAGGGGGTCAAACTATTCTCCAAGGCACCTGAAGGCTAAACCAGGAATTATGGATGAAAACTGATCAAGGAGAGATTCAACCTAGAAATAAGGAGAAACTTTCTGACAGTGAGAACAATCAACCAATGGAACAGCTTTGCCTTCGGAGGTTGTAGGAGCTTCATCACTGGAATTTTTCAAGAAGAGCTTGGACTGCCATTTGTCACAAATGGTGTACTGTCTCCTGCTTGGGCAGGGGGATGGACTAGATGACCTACAAGGTCCCTTCCAACTCTTGTTAATCTGTTTATATTTGCAATACTTGCCTTAATATATCAGTGTGCATTACACTTCCTACATAAATTGCTATTGTCTGGTTGCTGGGCCCAGAAACCTCATTTCTTTGGGGTCTTTTATTTATCCTTGGTTTCCAAGGTGAGCGACATCTACTCTGTTTCAGGCTGAAGGCCAAGGAAGAAGAGTGGCGAGAAGCTCAGCAGGGCTTCAACAAAATCTGGCGAGAGCAGTATGAGAAGGCCTACCTGAAGTCTCTTGACCATCAGGCTGCCAACTTCAAGCAGAATGACACGAAAGCCTTGCGCTCCAAGAGCCTGCTGAATGAGATTGAGAGCGTCTATGATGAGGTAAGGGTCACGGTGGCTCAGTGGCTAAGACGCTGAGCTTGTCGATCAGAAAGGTCGGCCGTTCGGCGGTTTGAATCCCTAGTGCCACGTAGGAGTGAGCTCTCGTTACTTGTCCCAGCTTCTGCCAACCTAGCAGTTTGAAAGCATGTACAAATGCAAGTAGAAAAATAGGGACCACCTTTGGTGGGAAGGTAACAGTGTTCCATGCGCCTTTGCCGTTTAGTCAGGCCGGCCACTTGACCAAGGAGACCTTCGGACAGCACTGGCTCTTTGGCTTTGAAATGGAGATGAGCATTGCCCCCTAGAGTCAGGAATGGCTAGCACATATGTGCGAGGGGAACTTTTACCTATGATGAGGTAAGCATTGGAGCTCCTCTGGCGTGTGGAGTAGGGAGCCCTGGTTCTCTCACCAATCTCTACTCTGTGTATTTCCAGCACCAGGAGCAACACTCTGAGGGAAGGGGAGCCACTAACGAGCCACATCTCATCTTCATCTACGAAGACAAGCAGATCCTGGATGACGCGGCTGCCTTAATCAGCTACTATGTGAAACGGCAACCCACTATCCAAAAGGAGGACCAGGCTACTATTCGACAGATTGTCCAGCACTTCATCCCGGACCTGTTCTTCTCCCAGATACCCGAGCACCCGGTTCCTGAAGAGTTACCCAGCGAGGAGAAGGGGAGCCCCAAGACTCACCCAGTGGAGACACGTGATCTGCGGAAAAGGCACCCGCCTGGCTCACAAGTGACCCCTATGGAGGATAAGGGATCCACCCTGGTGGAAGCCCATGAGCTGAGAAAGAGGAATCCCCCTGGCCCACCTGCGAGCCCTATGGAGGAGAAGCCACCTGCCTTGGAGGGCCACGAACTGCGCAAAAGAAACCCTCCAGTCCCTCCGGCCAGCCCTGCAAAGGACAAAGAGAGTCTGGAAAGCATCGTGCCTTCCGCTCGGTCCCACCGTACCCTGGACAATGTCTACACTCTCTTCTTTGCCAATAACAACTGGTACTTCTTCCTTCGCCTTCATCAGACTCTTTGCTCACGGCTCCTCAAGATTTACCATCAGGCGCAGAAGCAGCTGCTGGAATATCGGACAGAAAAAGAGAGAGAGAAGCTATTGTGCGAGGGCCGGAAGGAGCGGGCCAATGATCCCGCCATGGAGCTGAGGCTGAAGCAACCGAGTAAGTTGCCTTTGGTAGCATCTTGAAAGAGTTTGGGTGGAGGGAAGAGGGGAGAACTGCGTACGTTGGTTGCTGTCGGGCGCAAACAATCAGAGCCATTTGCAGATAGATAAAAGAAGCAGCTTCATTGCTTTCTATCCAAGTTACAAAAATCTCCCCAGACTCCTCGCCTTCTCCTGGAACAACCAGATAGGGTTTCATGAATCTTGGAGGAGGCCAAGGTTATCCCTCTGGTAGCTGCCCAAGGACTCTAAGCTAGGTCCTCACTTGATCCCTCCTGCCAGCCTAGCTGGCAGTTTCTCAACAGTTACACAAACTTCCAAAGGATGTACGTGTGAATTAAATGTTTTTGTTTTTGTTTAAAAGAAATAGAATGATGAGGGGTTGCAAGGCTGGCAGTTTTCTCAGAACCTGTTGGATGCAAATTGCATCTGAGAAGCTTAACTGACTCTTCATTTTGTAGGGGAAATTATATTTTTTATCAGTAGAGGAGCACATCCTACATGGGTTTGCTACAGCTGTGGGATTCACATAATTTATTATTATTATTTATTTATTTAATTAAATTTGTTAGCTGCTCCCTCTCCACAAAGGGACATAAGGGACATAAGTTTATCACCAGTTCGCAAATGTGATCACATGCCTTCCGCGCATGCGTGTGGCCTTCTGTGCATACATGCGGCCTTCTGTGCATACATGCGGCCTTCCGCGCATGTGCTTTGCTTGTGTGTGGTGTCGAAAATGAGGCTACATAGGATGTTTTGGAGCCTGGGCGGGCAGGTCGCTGCTACAGGTTCGGCCGAATCGGTCCGAACTGGCTGAATACCACCTCTGGTTTGCTGCATAAATAGTTTAATAAAAAACGGATTAAACCAAAAACTGAAGATGTGGCCTAATTTGTGTAATGAAACATCTGCAAGAATATAACCAACGCTCAGAGAGCACCAAGGACTCCACACTGCAATCCTGAGCTACAGAGATATTTTTTTTCCTATGGAAATTAAGCCAGTGATGGCAAACATTTTGAGCTCAACATGTCAAAAATTCAGAAAATGCCTACGTTGATGTTTCAGACACAAGTACAGAAGAATATTCACCCCTAGGACCTCTGCTACCCCTCAAACAGGCTGTCTTATGCCATTCCCCAAAGTGCACAAGCCTAGGGGGACGGCGCAATTGCCTCTATGGTCCAGCACTCCTCAGGATCACCACAGACTGTGGTGTTTCTCTTTCTCTTGAAAGGCCCCTGCAGCCTACCGAGGCTGTTCTGGGTCGTATGAGGCCTTTCTTCTTGGAGCAGCTTCAGAGAAGGCTCTCCCATGGCTGCAGTCTGTGTGAAAGCATGCTCCATTTTGATGTGGTTTTCCGAGGCTCCAAAAACTCCCACAGCCCCTCTTGGGCTACTTCCAAAACGATCTGGAGGCTGTGTGAGAGCACATCCCATTCTTTACATGGCCTCCACAGCATCTGAAAATCATGCAAATAATGGCACATGCTTTTGAGAATAGTTATTGGGTGTTGATGAATGGTAGCGGGTCACCCAAAACATTGTGGCCTACTACCTTTGACACCTGTGCCATAGGTTCACCATCACTGGACTCAACTAATCCTCTCCAATGGGCAGAGATTCCTCTGAAAGTTCAGCTCTCCTGCAAATTATTTCTTCAGAACGTCTACTCCGTTTTCCTGCTGCAGTTAGTGAATTGTTGTGGGTTGAATTGCAGATATTCCTTCTGATTTTTGATTAGGGTACATCTGAGAAACCTTAAGGTGTTTTCCAGGCATTTCTAGATTTGAAAACTTTAGAGGCAGGGTGGGGTTCAAAAATTTTAGCAACCGGTTCTCAGCCAAACTGCTGGGTGGGCGTGGCCTACTCAGCCTCCTTCACAGCATTGGGGGGGGGCATTTTCACCTCCCCAGGCTCCGGAGACTGTCCTCGAGCCTTCGGGAGGGTGAAAACCTCTTCCCCCGGGCTCCAGAGGCCCCCCAGAGGCTGGAAACGGGTTCGTTTCCAGAACTTCTGAGAGGCCTGTTTTTTGCCCTCCCGGAGCCTCTGCGTGGGCTCTGCACTTACCTGGCATCCAAAATGGGTTGCGTGGAGACTCCTGGGATGGGCAGGGCCTGCCAGTCCTTGCAACTACCAGTTCAGGGAACCAGATGTAAAATTAGCATCCTGTTCGTTTGAACCAGTCCGTACCGGCTGAATCCCACCCCTGGCCTAAAGGCAGCAACTATTCTCATCTCCTCTTTCCCTAATTTACGCACCGCAACTTAATTCCAAAACTGCCTGGTTTTGAATGCTTTATAAAAGAATAAGTAGAAGCTGGGCTTTATTGATCAATGACATTTAGCCCTTTGTATGCCTCCGGGTCTGATAAAAAAGATAGGTAGCCTTTTCAGTCACAGGAGCTAAATCATGGCATGCCTTTCCCTAGATTTGCTTGCACTATATCTGGTTTTACTTTAATGATTTTGATGGATTGGTTGTCTATATTGTATTTGTTATAGAGACATTTTTATTTTTCTCAACTTTACTTAGCGGACTTCAGATGGAGTGGGCAAAATTACCATGTGGATAATCACCCTTTAGGATTTCTGTTGTCTCCAAGGTAGTCTGGCCCTTAAGAAAGATTTTAAAGAATTTTAAATAAACTTTGTTCACAACAATCTATGTCCTTTGCATATTTGGTGGTATAACAGACATCGGAAAGAATAGACATCCCTTCTGGTCCCAGTTGGGGTTTCACATGCTACCTGTACGTTTTGTGATCTTTGAAGTCCCCTGTTGGAGAAAAATGCTTCTCGTGTTGCTTGAAATCAGAGGAAACGATTAAGAAGCTGCATCATAATTGGAATGGAAGAGTTTGCTTTTGTAAGACAGGCGTAGGCAATCAGGGGCCCTCCAATGTGCTGGCTATGGGCACTGACAGAGGATATTGCAGTTGTACTATGTTCCAGAATATCTAGAAAGCACCAGAGTGTCCATTCCTGCTCCAGATATCCCTGCCATTCTTCAATACACCTCTAATGCATCTTTTGGCCAGTAGAGGTCACTATGTTGTATGATGGTTCTCTAATTCCAGTAGAGTAGCTTGGCAAGGGCCTTAGAGCTAGTCCTATCAGACTGGGGAGGGGGGGGGGCAATAGCGCTAGCACTTAGACTTATATGCCACTTCATAGTGCTTTACATCCCCCTCTAAGCAGTTTACAGAGTCAGCCTATGACCCCCAACAATCTGGGTCCTCATTTTATCCAACTCTGAAGGATGGAAGGCTGAGTCAACCTTGAGCCTGGTGAGATTTGATCTGCCAAATTGCAGGCAGCCGGCAGGCAGCAGAAGTAGCCTGCAGTACTGCACTCGAACCACTGTGCCACCACGGCTCATATGTATATACCCGTGATGATGAACCTATGACACCCGTGCCACAAGTGGCACATGGAGTCATTTCTGAGGACACGCGAGGCATTGCCCAGTCAGCTTCAGCATGCATGCATGCACTGGCCAGCTGATTTTCGCCCTTTTTTCGCCCTCCCGAAGTCAAAAAACTGCCTAATGCTCAAACCGGAAGTTCAGGAACAGACTTCCTGTTTGTGCATTGGGCGTTTTTTCGCCTTCCGGAGGCTTCAAGGAAGCATCCTGATACCTCCAGAGGGAGAAAAACGGCCCAATGGGCAACCGGGACGTCCATTCCTGAACTTCCGGTTTGTGTGTTGTGCCATTTTTTGTCCTCCCCAGGCTTCTAGAAAGCCTCTGGAGCCTGGGGAGAGCGAAAAACGGACCTACCAGGGCCACCGGAAGCTGGAAAACAAGCCGTTTCCAGCCTCCAAAGGGCCTCAAGGGGGAGGGGGAGGCCATTTTCGCCCTCCCTAGGCTCCAAGAAAGCCGGGCGCTCATGCACAGGGCAATGGGGGGGGGGCAATAAATTATAGGGGTGGGCCTGAGAGCACATGCAAAAGCGCGCGCATGTGAGCTTTCGGCACCCAAGGCGAAAAAGGTTCGCCATCACTGGTATATACATATATGTATGTATATATATATATGAAGTATGTGTGTGTATGTGTGTATATGTATATATATACATATGTATATACAGTACTGTGCAAATGTTTTAGGCAGGCATGAAAAAATGCTGTAAACCAAGAATGCTTTCAGAAATATAAATAATGATTGTTTATTTTTGTCAATTGTCAAAATGCAAAGTGAGCGAACAAAAGAAAAATCTAAATCAAATCAATATTTGGTGTGACCACCCTTTGCCTTCAAAACAGCAGCAATTCTCATAGGTACACTTGCACAAAGTCAGGGATTGGGCAGGATTATAGTCAGGTGTATGATCAACCAATTATACCAAACAGGTGCTAATGATCATCAATGTCACACGTAGGTTGAAACTCAGTCATGAACTGAAACAGAAACAGCTGTGTAGGAGGCTTAAAACTGGGTGAGGGACAGCCAAACTCTGCTACCAAGGTGAAGTTGTGAAAGACAGTTTCATCTCATGGCAAGATTGAGCACAGCAACAAGACACAAGGTAGCTATACTGCATCAACAAGGTCTCTCCCAGACAAAGATTTCAAAGCAGACTGGGGTTTCAAGATGTGCTGTTCAAGCTCATTTGAAGAAGCACAAAGAAACGGGCAGTGTTGAGGATCGTAGACGCAGTGGTCAGCCAAGGAAACTCAGTGCAGCAGATGAAAGACACATCGAGCTTATTACCCTTCGAAATCGGAAGATGTCCAGCAGTGCCATCAGCTCAGAACTGGCAGAAACCAGTGGGACCCAGGTACACCCATCTACTGTCCAGAGAAGTCTGGCCAGAAGTGGTCTTCATGGAAGAGTTGCAGCCAAAAAGCCATACCTCCGACGTGGGAACAAGGCCAAGCGACTAAAATATGCACGAAAACATAGGAACTGGGGTGCAGAAAAATGGCAGCAGGAGCTCAGGACTGATGAGTCAAAATTTGAAATATTTGGCTGTAGCAGAAGGCAGCTTGTTCATCGAAGGGCTGGAGAGAGGTACAATAATGAGTGTTTCAGGCAACAGTGAAGCATGGTGGAGGTTCCTTGAACGTTTGGGGCTGCATTTCTGCAAATGGAGTTGGAGATTTGGTCAGGATTAATGGTGTTCTCAATGCTGAGAAATACAGGCAGATACTTATCCATCATGCAATACCATCAGGGAGGCGTATGATCGGCCCCAAATTTATTCTGCAGCAGGACAACGACCCCAAACATACGGCCAAAGTCATTAAGAACTACATTCAGCATCAAGAAGAACAAGAAGTACTGGAAGTGATGGCATGGCCCCCACAGAGCCCTGATCTCAACATCATCGAGTGTGTCTGGGATTACATGAAGAGACAGAAGGATGTGAGAAAGCTTACACGCACAGGAGATCTGTGGTTAGTTCTCCAAGATGTTTGGAACAACCTGGCTTTCGATACCATCGACCATGGTATCCTATTGCACCGTCTGGAGGGGTTGGGGGTAGGAGGCACCGTGCTGCGGTGGTTCCGCTCCTACCTCTCTGGCCGGACGCAATGTGTGCTGGCAGGGGAGCAGAGGTCGACCCCGAGGCCCCTCACTTGTGGGGTCCCGCAGGGGTCGGTCCTCTCGCCTCTCCTGTTCAACACATATATGAAGCCGCTGGGCGAGATCATCCGTGGTTTTGGGATGGGATACCATCTGTATGCTGACGACACGCAGCTGTACATCTCCACCCCAAACCACCCCAACGAGGCCGTCGAAGTGATGTCCCGGTGTCTGGAAGCCGTGCGGGTCTGGATGGGGGACAACAGGCTCAAGCTCAACCCCTCCAAGACAGAGTGGCTGTGGCTTCCGGCTTCCTGGTTCAACCAGTACATTCCATCTCTGGCGATCGGGGGCGAGCAATTAGCCCCGGTGGAACGGGCGTGCAATTTGGGCGTCCTCCTAGATGCCCGGCTGGCTATGGATGACCATGTGGCAGCCGTGGTGAGGGGGGCGTTCCACCAGGTTCGCCTGGTGCGCCAATCGCGACCCCTTTTGGACCAGGATGCCCTGCGCACAGTCACTCACGCGCTGGTGACGTCCCGCCTGGACTACTGCAATGCTCTCTACATGGGGCTCCCCTTGAGGTGCGCCCGGACATTGCAGTTGGTCCAGAATGCAGCCGCGCGGGCAATTATGGGGAGAACGAGGTTCTCCCATATAACACCTCTCCTGCGCGAGCTGCACTGGCTTCCTGTGGCCTACCGGGTGCGCTTCAAGGTGTTAGTTACCATCTTTAAAGCGCTCCATGGCACAGGGCCTAGTTACCTGCGGGATCGCGTTCTGCCCCACACATCCCTGCGACCTATTCCCTCGCACAGGGAGGGACTTCTCCGGGTGCCGTCCTCCAGAGAGTGTCAGAGGGCGGCGCCCAGGAGTAGGGCCTTCTCTGTGATGGGCCCTACCCTTTGGAATGACCTCCCCCCAGACATTAGGACAACAACTGACCTCCGCTCCTTCCGCACAAAACTTAAGACCCACCTGTTCCGACTAGCCGGCCTGGCTTAATTTAGAGTTTCTCCACCTCTTGGGCATTTTTAATTTTAATTTTTAACTTTAATTATCATTGGGGTTTTAATTGTTTTAAATTATTGTAATTTATTTATTTATTGTTCTACCTCCTCCATATTGTATTGTTGTGACCGCTGCTGGTGTACGTCGCCCCGAGTCCCTTGGGGGAGAGGGGGCGACTAAGAAGTCAAAATAATAAATAAATAAATAAATAAACCCACCAGCAGAGTTCCTTCAAAAACTGTGTGCAAGTGTACCTAGAGGTATTGCTGCTGTTTTGAAGGCAAAGGGTGGTCACACCAAATATTGATTTGATTTAGATTTTTCTTTTGTTCGCTCACTTTGCATTTTGACAATTGACAGAAATAGACAATCATTATTTATATTTCTGAAAGCATTCTTGGTTTACAGCATTTTTTCACACCTGCCTGCAACCTTTGCACAGTACTGTACATATATGGGTGTATAGCATATGTATATGTAGGTGCATTTATGTGTAGGGATATACATACATATTTCAGAGCGGACAACAGAACTTCATTTTTTAATGCGTGCTCACAGAAAAAAGGGACAATAAAGGTTATCTTGTCTCATTTAAACACTTGGTGTCCCTTAAATAGATTAAGGCACTTCAATCACTGGCACACAGATAGGTGTGGAAACGGGTTTGGCATCTACCTGAGCATCTCACCTTCATGCAGAGACGCTGGAGCCCTTATTTTTTTCCAGGGGGTGTCTGATTCCTGTTCTTCCCCCAGGTGAAGTGGAGCTGGAGGAATATTACCCAGCCTTCCTAGACTTGGTGAGGAATTTGCTGGATGGCAATATTGACCCCACTCAATATGAGGACACCTTGAGAGAGATGTTCACCATTCATGCCTACATCGGTTTTACCATGGACAAGCTTGTACAGAACATTGTCCGACAGGTAACTGCATCCTGGTCCAGGTGTGTGGGGAAGGTGTGTAAGAGGCTCTTTGGCATCTGCTTTAGGTTTGTACTTTACTGAGCCCCTTATGCAGAAATAAGCAGGGGTGGGCTTCAAAATTTTTAGCAAGGGGTTCTTTGCCCGGTTGCTGGGTGGGTGATGCCATGGTGGGTGTGACCTAGTCGGCCTCCTGCACCACGGCAAGGGGTGTGTGTTTTTGTCCTCCCTGGGTTCTGGAGGCTTTCCTCGAGCCTCCGGGAGGGTGAAAACGGCCTCTCCAGGATCTGGAGGCCAGAAATGGGCCCGTTTTCAGTTCCTGAACTTCTGGTACGCCCGTTTTTCACCCTCAAATCTCTACGTGTGCCCTGCACTTACCTGCATCCAAAAGGGGCTGCTTGGGGACTCCTGAGAGGGGAGGGGTGGGCGAGGCCAGCCAGGAGTGGGATTTGGGGGGTTCTGCAAACTGCACAGAATCTTAGCTAGAGGTTCTCCCGAACCCCTGCGAAACCCCCAGCAGCCCACCCCTGGGAATAAAATCCCAAGCAGCCCCTTTGTTTGTGGTGGTCTTAGATGGTAGCTTGTGAGCCTGCTCTGAGGTATTCAGGATTTCAAGATACGACTCCAGAACTTCATCCATGAGGGGAAAAACTGATAGTGCTACGTATGTGCAGCTGAAGCCATTCAGAAATGCAGTTCTGTTTGGCATTGCAAGCAGTCCTCAAGTCACGACAGCATTTGGGACCGGGATTGCTATTATTAGGCAGCGCAGTCATAAAAGTGCAAGTCACATGGCCGCGTTGCTTAGGGATGGCAATCTAGGCAGTCCCAGTTGTCATTGTAACCCCAAAATTGGTGGGTCGTTAAGTGACAGGGAGTCCCAGGTGTGGAGGGTGGGGTATAGTGGTGGGTCAGGGAGGAGGCCCTGCGCAAGACCGCACAAGATCGGGCAGGGGAAGATGGCAGTGCAGTATGAGTGGCGTGAGCTCAGAAAGACGGAGGAAGGAGGGTGCATGTGAGTGCAAGAAGGCCAGGTAGGGTGAATACATGTGTGTGAGCACAGGAATGGCCTGGGAAGGGTGGCACTAGTGAGCGCATGTTGACAAGCGAAGAGGGTGGGAAGGAGGTTATGTTCAATGCAAAGGGGGAAGGACCATGCAGTGCATGCGATGAGGGAGGAAGGCGCGAAGGACGGGGGGGGGGGGGGAGATTTACCTGAGTGACTTGCATCCTTCCCACCATCTTCCCCATTGATTTTGCTTGTGGGGAAGCCAGCAGGGAATGTCACAAATGGTGACCATGTGACCTCAGGATGCTGCAACCAGTCGTCATTGTGAGCTGGTGGGCCGAGCACCCAAATTTTGCTTCCCTGACTAGGAGCAGGAGAGGGGGGGGGCACTGCAACAACTGGAACTTGGAGCATCAGTCCTAAGTCCCTTTGTTCAGCGTCGTCATAACTCCAGTCACTAAACAAACGGTCATAACTTTATGTGGGACTGCGTGGAGCAGTACGCTGAGTTTAATGGGTTTCTGGTGAAGCTGCCCTGCAGGAGGCTTCAAGTGCAGGAACCTTTTGTGGCTTTTGTGCTCTCTTGATGTTGGTATTTTCTGCTTCTCTCCCTCCCTCCCTCCCTCCCTCCTCCCTCTGCTTGTTTTGGGGGCTACAGCTGCATCACTTGGTGAGTGACGATGTCTGTCTGAAAGTTGTGGAGCTGTACCTGAGCGAGCGAAAGCACGGTGCAGCCGGTGGCAACCTGTCTTCGCAATGTGTGCGAGCCGCAAAGGAGACCAGCTACCAGTGGAAGGCGGAACGTTGCATGGCCGATGAGAACTGCTTCAAGGTACAGCAGCCCCTTTCCCAACACAATGCCTTCCAGGCCTTACCTTTCCTCAGCTGAGGATGCTTAGATATGTTGGGCTGCAGTTGCCAGTTGATACGATCAAAACTGAAATCCGATAAATATGAAGGTTACCAAATCGTGGAAGGTTGATTCCAAAATTGGCAGTATCTTCTCTCCTCTGTTGCACTTTTAAAGATAGCCTATTTTATCGCCCATCTAATTAAGAAACCTGTATGAGAATTACCAGTTTGGAGATGTCTCTCCTTTGTGCCTTCTCTTGGGCCTCCGTTCTGCAAGCTCTTGTGGCCAGCCAGCAGAGCTGGCAGCAGATTCGGACAGTGGGGAGGTTGGGGAGGAACATGGGCCACTCCTGGAGTCTGGGGAAGGCTCTGATGAGGGCTCTGCATTGGAGGCAGAGAGGGGGCCAGAGCCGTATGCCAGTTATTAGCTGCCTTCAGAGTCAGACATCAGTGAGGCAGACAAACAGCTGGAGCCTGTTCCCAGTGTGCGCATGCACAGAGTTGGCCAGATAAAGGAACCAGCTAAATAACAGGGGTTAACTTGAGAGTAAGGCCACAGGTGGATGATGAATGGCCCCTCCCAGAGGAAATAAAAGAGGAGCGAACGGGGAGCGGAGTTTGCAGGAGACAATTAGTTCACTTAATTGGTTCATGACTCTCCGAGACTCCTTGCCAAGTTTTGCACATATGGACCTGGCAGCTCCCCAAGCCAGATAAGGTCTGTGACTGTAAATCCTCCCTTGAAAGACTTTGCTGGATGTGAATGAGCAGAATTCACAGTCAATTAATAAAAGAGTTTTTTGTGGGGACCGGGAGTTTGCTTCCTGCTCTCGGGAAGCCTCGGTCAGAACACCAGCTTCCTCTCTTCCACAGGTGATGTTCCTTCAAAGGAAGGACCAAGTGATCATGACCATTGAACTTTTGGACACAGAAGAGACCCAGACTGAGGACCCCATGGAAGTCCAGGTAATTCTAACCTCCTTTCCCTCCCTCAAAGATGAAGTTGACCTCATGTTCCTTGGACAATGCACGGGACAAAACACTCCCAGGAGGGCAGAAGGGGATGTTTTGCATCAGACTTCCTGTATGGGAGAAGAGAGTGACTTGGTGTCTTATCTGCCTCCTCCAGCATGTGACTAATTACGTGGAGCAGTATGTGGGAGTGGAAGGGACCCCGAGCAGTCAGAACGAAGGCTTCCTCTTAAAGCCGGTCTTTCTGCAGAGGTGAGTTGCTCTTTTCCCGTTGTTTTCCATCCTCCTCCCTTCTGCTGTTAGTTACCGTATTTTTCCGTCTATAAGATGCCTCCATGTATAGGACGCCACCTCCCTTTCTTATCCAAAACTAAGAAATCAATATTTTAAACATTAAATAGAAGACATTTATTTCACAGAGTAAGACATTTGCTTACAGGTACCAGTATTTGTTTATTTTTTTGTTTCGTGACATTTTTATGGGCTGCTCCCGGTCGCATCTGGGCACTGGCTACACGCTCTCCTCAGCATCAGCTGATGTCACTTACATAAGGCTCATGATTGGAGGAAACCTGTTAGCTTGTCTCTGCAATCGGGAGTTTCGTTCGTGAGGCTACTTTGCAGAGATAAGGTATTGGCAATCTCGCAACCACAGTTCTCCTCTTAGCTCCCCGCCCCCCACCGCCCCCGTATAAGACGCCTCTCCGTTTTTAGGTAAATATTTTAAAGAAAAAGTATTGTCTTATACATGGAAAAATGCCGTAATCCGTGCTAATCCGAAACACAAAAAAATGACCCTTGATGGATTGATGAAGCAAAGAATGCTACAGGAGAGGAAAAAGTTATTTAAGTGAATGATGGCTGCAAAAAACGTAGGACGAGTAGACTTCAAATCCCAGAATCTCCCAGCCAGACAACCAAGTTTGAGAAACTGGTTTCGGGAAAGCCTTATAAAGTGAATCTGCTTGAAAGTTTGATGAATAGGACTTAGGTGAAGTTTTGGCTGTCATTCTACTACAGGATTACAGAAAAAAATTCACACACTTTGTAGTGGATGATTTGTACTCTGGTGACAGGAGCGAATGTATGTTTCAAAAATTAAGAACAGCTTTGTAGAAGGGCATGGCTCTACGCACTTGGTTATAGAGAAGGGAAAGTTGAGAATGCCAAAAGAGAGAGAATGCAGTGGGGATGGGATCTTGAAAAGGTCTGCCTAGTAAAACAAGGAGAGGTAGAATCTACCCTAGATTCAGCTGTATTTTTCTGATCTCATGCCTTTAATTTCCTCTCGTCTTTTGCATAACGCTGCCTACTCTGGAAACGAATGGGACGATGAGTCTGTCTGTGTATAGTTTCAGACCACAATAGGTTTTTCTACCTTACTCCTTAAAAGTGTGGCTTGCGTTTTGGCTGGCGGTGATCAGAATTCCCCTGTATGGTAATAGAGCCTGCCCATTATGGTTATAAGTTTTGAGGGCCGTAAAGTGAGTCATCACGTGAGACTGATACAATTTTACAACCTTTTTTTGTGGGGGTCACTTAGCAAACCCATCACTTGCTGTAGGGCATTTTTGCCGAACTTTGGAAGGAAACACTGTTTTTTGGCAAAAACATCATGAAACACAGTCAGATAAACACAGGATGCTGCAAACTGCCATAAATCCCAAGGACCTAAAATGTGGTTGTGTGACCATGAGACGGGCCAGCTGTTGGAACTTTGGAATCAGGGTGTATTGTGGCTTGTCGCCTGCCGGCTGCCGGCCCCTCCACCAGCTGAATCAGAGGAGGAGGAGGCATGGGAGTCAGGGTGAGCATCAAGGCAACCTGAGAACTCCGAGGGGGGAAGAGGGAATGGAGCTGGCAGAGAGACAGACACAGGTGGATCCTGGGCCGTCCGGCAGCCCTCAGATGGAGAGTCAACAGCCCAGGTCTGGAGGTGGCTGATGAGGAAGAGGAGGAACAGCTGAGTCCAGTGCCTGATGCACGGATGTGTAGAAAGCAGAGGAGAGGAGAGCAGTGGAAATCCATGGGCCGGTCCTTGGGAAGGAAGAGCCATCACTGCTAACAAAGCCCCACCCTAGCTCCGAGAATAAAAGGCAACCGGCAGAAATGAATAGATGTGGCTGACAACTATTCATCTCCCTGCTGGATGGACCTGTTCGCTTGTGGTGAGAGAGGAACTTTTTGCCGGGGCTGCTGGTGCTCCTAATAAAGGAATCTTTGAATTCACTTCAGAGGGTTTGTCACGGTTGGGGAGCTGGGCCAGAACACAGGGCATAGGTCCCTTTTGGGAGGTCTCCAGTAACTTCCAATCATCCCAAGGACATATCTGTTTCAGAGAGATTTAAAGAAGAGTGATTGGGGTGCTAGTTTTCCCCTGCTGTTTCCTTTCCCCGAAGTAACCCCGGTTGAGGCCTCTCCTCTTTTCCCCTTTCAGGAATCTTGACAAATTCCGGCGATGGCAGTGCCAGCAGATCCAGGCCATGCGTGACAAAGCAAAAAGTTCCTGGAAGCAGCTGATCGGCGTGGAGAGTGCCTGCAACGTGGATTGCAAGTTCAAGTTGAACACCCACAAGATGCTCTTCATCATGAACGCTGAGGATTACATGTACCGCCGAGGAGCTCTGTCTCGAGCCAAGCAGGTGCACCTTCCCGAATGGCCCCTTTGGGTAGCAACCTGCTACAGCAGGGGTGTCAAACTCAATTTCATTGAGGGCCACATCAGAATTGTGTTTCACCTGGGGGGGCCGTGGTGTGGCCACGATGGGTGTGGCCATCTCGATATCACTCATGTTGGGGGCACTTGTGGTGGCCTGAGCGCTTTGCCAGCGAAAACGGGCTCCCAAGCTCCGTTTTTGGCTGCGAAGGCCTCCTGCAACCATCTCCCAGCGGAAACGTGGCCCTCCCGAGCTCGGTTTTTGCTTGGAGAGGCACCACGGGCCTGCTGTTTCCAGGGTGGCCCCGGGAGCCAGATCTAATCACCCCCGCGGGCCTTGAGTTTGACACCTCTGTGCTAGAGAGACTAAAGCTCCCAGATCACCCGCGATCCTTCCCCTTTCCCCCATCTCTCTTGCAGGCGGCACCTCGAGTGTTGCTGCGGCATCACCAGCGTTTTGAAGAGTGGCACCGGCGCTGGCTTGCAAGGCATGTCAACCGAGAAGCAGCCGAGATGGTCCAGGACTGGCTGATGGGTGATGAGGATGAGGACTTGCTGCCCTGCAAAACTACTTGTGAGACTGTCAGTATACACGGGGTGCCTGTCAGCCGCTATCACGTGCAGTACAGCCGCCAGCCCTCCTCGCCCTGACTTCCAGACTGTCCGCCCTCCCACTTGCCCACCCACCCACCCTCACCCCACCCCACCCAAATTCCAGTGGCCCTCATGGACTTTTGGGAAGACGACATATGTATCACTGGTATTTATCCAACCATCTTTTATCATTTGGGGTCCCATTGGGGGCTGCAATGGTTTCCTTCCCCATCCCCCACCCTACCCCATGCAGCATGGGTGTGCTTGTCCGAGAAAGAATGGGCCCGCAGCAGAACGGAGGCAGCTTGTGTTGCTCTCATTTAAAGTGGGGGCTTTCAGCTTAGGTCAGGAGAGAGAGATTGAACTGTAGGAGGGACGAGATCGGAAGGAGGGGGGTAGAAGAGGCAGGCCAATTGCTCTTTGAGAAGTTCCAAAAAGTGTTGCCCCGAAAATTGGGGATGAGGTCTCCCAAGAATCTACAACAGGTGACCTATTTGTATCCTGGAGCAGGAAACAAAATACCAACTGTGGAGACTTGGACTTTCTCTCCCACTTTCCCCCTATGTTCTAATTCCTTGAGTCGCCAATATACCTTGGCACCTTCTTACTTAGAGAAGTCACCCAAGTGGATGCCGCACCATGGACAGCGAGGGCTTTTACCCCTTTGAAAATAGGAGAACCCAAGATTTCTTCAAGAGCCACCAGTCCCATGTTTTCCCACAAAGAATTTAAGAGGTCTGGATTTGTATTCGCTCTCCACCCATTTCCAAAACTCCTTTTTTTTTAAAAAAAAAAAATCTAGTCTAAAAATTTGGCCTGGATAAATTTGAGGTGTCTTCTCTCCCAAACAGGCTCCGGGGTGATTTCACTTACCTATGCCATCCTAGATTCTCATTGGTGTGCCTCTTATGGCAACAAGATTTGCCGATCCCACCTCTGGATACGAAGTGCTTGTCCAGAGATGCCGGACACACACACACACACACACACACACACACACACACACACACACTGTAGGGTTTGGGGTTTTTGTGCTGAAGCTCTGGGTCTCCCAATTAGGGGTTATTGCCCTCCTCTGCTTCCAGAAAGTCCTTGGTGCCTGGGTTTTTTTTCGACTTACAAAATACGCAGTTGTATCCCCCCCCCTTTCTCTTATTCCCCTTGCGGCCGAGGGAGGGAATGCAATTTTGCCTTCAGAAGTCCCAGCTCTACCACCTTTGTCTCCAGCCGCTTCTTCTCCCAGATTTTGAATTGTGTCTTCTCACGATCTGCCTGAGCAGAGATGACTGCCTGTGCCAAATTCTGTTACGAAACTACTACTTAAACGGTAGCTTGTGGCTTAATGTGTGTTTGATTGGGGGGGAGGGGGGGCATCGTGAAGTTTGAGAATTTTATCCCCTTCTAGACCACCCTCCTCCCTCCCCTCTTTCTCCTCAAACTTTTTCAAAGCCATCTTTACACATCCTTTTATAAATCAATTAATTTATAATCTTGAGTGGACAAAGCAAGACTCTCTCCTTTGTGTCCTTCTCATCGCTCCGTGTGGTGTTAGCAAGGGCTACAAGAAACCAACAGAGACCTGTCAGTAGAGTCGGAAGAGAAGAGAAGAAAAATAATTCTTCGGTTTTTCTGAAGGATCTCCTGCTTTTTTAAGAAAAATTGGTTTTGGCTTGTATTTGCTTTGCAATTCTTTAAATGTAGTTTTTAAAAATATATTTATTTGCACATCAAGTAAAATAAAATATTGATTTTAAAATGCAACGATTCCCTCATTTCTTGATTCTTGGATGGCTTCAGAGTGCTCGACGAAGCCCTTGGGAGCAGCTCTTCAGAGCATTTGAAAAGCTAGAAACAAATGTTTGTGAACGGGATAGAACCTGTTTGAAAATTCAAGGAGAGGCAGCTATTTGTGAAACAGAAGAGTCTCGTTTTTACAGACGAGACATAAGAAATCTGGGACTTAGATGTAACATTCTCAATGAGATTACAGGCAGTCCTCTACTTATGACCATAATTGAGCTATGGTTGTAAGCCATGACAATGGGATTTTATGTCCTTTTTTTTGCAGCCTATTGTTATGTTAAGCGAACACCATGGTTGTTAAGCAAACCCACTGTTAACTGCAATGTTGTTTCGGCTGGAAAGTAAATGCTGCTTTCCCAGCAAAATGTCATAAATCACAGTCACGTGACTGTGGAACATTGCAAATGGCCACAAAGGCAGGCCAGTTGCTGAGTGCCCAAAATGTTGACACATGACAGGGGAGGCGCAGCCATCAGAACCTTAAATCTGGGTCATAAATCCCTTTTTCAGAATTAGTTGTAATTGTGAACAATCACTCAGCAACACTCCCTTAGTTTGTAATTCAAGAATTATCTGTACTTAATTCCATGGATCAGGGAACATGTGAGTTGAGGTGCTCAAGTATTGATCTGAATCCATTTCCGTATTTATTCCTGGGATTGTGGCCTTAGTGTCCTGAGAAGTGTAATTCTGATTTACAAAAAAAATTCTTTGACATCCATAATTACGTGTGGACTAGATGGGGGAGAGAAAGCTGCATTTAAATCCTGACCAAATGGATGTGCTGCTTATAAATGGGAAACAAGGCAGGAAGATGGAGGGTCACTCCATTGGGGACAGAATGTCTGGGAATACTTCATGATTATTATTTGTCGTTGAGGTGTGCGCGCGCAGCATAGTGGCTCAGTTATTAAGATGCTGGGTTTATTAGCTGGAAAACTGGCAGTCCAGGTTTGAGACCCACGCAACGTGCAACAGGGTGAGTTCCCATCCTCACCCCAGCTCCTGCCAACCTGGCAATTCAAAAGCATGCAAATGCGAGTAGATAAATAGGTACCATTTCGATGAGAAGGTAACAGTGCTTCATAACGTCATGCTGGCCACATTACCATAGGAATGTCTTTGGACAGCGCTGGTTCAATGGTCTTGAAACAGATGAGCACCGCCCTCTAAAATCAGCAGTGATTAGCCGAGTAAAATCCGCAGGGATTCCTTTATTTATCATCAGACTTGCAAGTATTGGTAATGGCAACAACTGCCTGCACAATTGCCTTTAGCTTGCCAACTATTTCCATTCCTGGATTAATCAAGTTTGGTATTGATTGCCTTAATAATCTTTTCGATCATGCTCATGTGTTTTGAGTAGAGTTACTCTTGGATGTGGTGGCTCAGTGGCTAAGATACTTCACAGGTCGGCAGCTCAACGGTTTGAATCCCTAGCGTAATGGAGTGAGCTCCCGTTACTTGTCCCAGCTTCCGCCAACCTAGCAGTTCAAAAGCATGTAAAAATGCAAGTAGAAAAATAGGGACTACCTTTGTTGGGAAGGAAACAGCGTTTGGTGTGCCTTATGCGTTTAGTCGGCCACATGACCATGGAGACGTCTTCGGATAGCGCTGGCTCTTCAGCTTTGAAACTGAGATGAGCACCGCCCCCTAGAGTCGAGAACGACTAGCATGCCTGTGGAAATAGAACGACTCTTGGAAAATGCGTGGAAATACCTGGGCTAAACAGGCCTAATCCAAGTATTTAAAGGCCTGTTTCTCCTGTTCCAAGTTGATATAGTTTTAAGGCTCAGTCTAGACCAGTGTTTCTCAAACTTGGTGACTTTAAGTCCTGTGGACTTCAACTCCCAGAATCCCCCAGCCAGCATAGCTGGCTGGGGAATTCTGGGAGTTAAAGTCCACAGGACTTAAAGTTGCCAAGTTTGAGAAACACTGGTCTAGAAGACTCTTCGGAAGAGAACAATCTATTGTCCCTTGAGACATTCTTCCTTCTTCCCAGACTAATGAAATATGTCCTCTTGAAAGTGATGTTTACAAAACCAGCTGATTTTTCACTTTCATCAGGATTTGATGTAAACATTTATACCATTAACTTTAATTTGTATTTTTAATTTTTTTACATTCTGCTTTTACTTTTATTTTATCTTGATCACTTGCTGGAGTAAAGAGGTATAATTTAAGTAACCAAGAGTTCTTTTAGAGGCGATATAGTGCGTTTTCGAAAAGAACTCTGAGCAATTTTAAGAAATTAGGCCTGAGTTTTAAATAACATTACATTGATGGCCAAATATAAAAAAATGACTGGGGTGTTTATTGTCTGTTTTTCTGTTTGTTATATATTTATATGCATGTGCCTTTACTCTTGGAAATAAGAGTACTCTTATTTACTCTTATGCGTAAATAAGACAGAATTGCAATTACGATTCTGGAATTGACAAAAAAGAAACCTACCAAGTGGGCTTTCTCTGCCCCAGTGACTGCCTTCTGGAACAGCTTCCTCGCTTCCTTCAAGTGTTCCTTAAAGTCTGGCTTTTTCCAAGGACTATGGGGGTGGATGGAGGGCCCCTTACGGGAATAAGTGTGTTTCATTGCTCTGCCCAAATGTCATTGTTCTGCCTTCTTTATGATATTCTTCCCATATTGTTTCTAGGGTTTTCTCATCTAGAGTCACCACAGAGTCTGGTAGCTTCGACTACGTAACATAACCAGTGCTAATGAGTATGGGGTTTATGCCTTTAGGCTGCCGCAACCTGTCTGAATATTTGTATTCAGACAAAAATATTTGTCTTCTGATGAGTACAAAGGCACAGTAGCAACTGAAAAAATTAAGGAAAGGGAAATAGGTTCCTATTCAATAGCTTCCAATAAAATGGAAATTTAAACAATTTTATCAAAAAATGCTCACCTTTCATAATACAACCAACACAAGCTATGAAAAGAACAGCATTACTATACATCAAAAATATCTCAAAAACAACCAACAATTACAACCACATACAACAACCCATAACATAAAATGGCTAAAGTTCTCCAAAACACCTTAAGTAAACCAAAAGATCTACTAGACCCAAAAAAAAAAAGGGGGGGGGACCAGGAGTCTACAACACATACAAAAGTGGCTTAATGGCTAAGATGCTGAGCTTGTCGATCAGAAAGGTGGGCAGTTCAGCGGTTCGAATCCATGGCTCCGCGTAACTGAGTGAGCTCCCGTTACTTCTCCCAGTTTCCCACCTAACGGCATGTGAATCATACATCTATAAACCAAAATAGCAATAATACATTCTGGATTAGTGCTCTTGAGATTGTGATTTTATTTTATTTCAAAATGACCGGCTCAGTTCAATGTAATAGCTGTTTTGCACCTGTCTTTCGCAGTACTCTTTTCAAATTTGGATACGGTCCCCTTTGTAAACAAATTACTAGTGTACATAGACAGATTACCTATCTAGAATCTCTAATCTGTGCTCTCCAAGCAGAAATTAGGTGCCCAATTCGGCCATTCCATTCTATGGAGATGCCATGCTATCAGCCCCTTCTACCGCAAAGATCCTGCAGGAGAAGAGTAGTCTGGACAACTGTGGGATCTGGCAGGGTGAGAGCTGAACCTTAAACACAAAGCTTTTGCTGTGACCCAGCATAACAGATATAGTGCCCTTGCTGACCTTAATGGGAACACTAAAGAGACAGGTCAAGGTAGTTGTGATAATGATGACTCAAATAAGCAGGGGATTGTGGTCCAAAATGAAGAACTTTCTTTGGCACATCTTGGTACAAATGATCGTCCCAAAAAGATGCACTTTCTGTGAAGAATGATTTCCAGAGCTTGGGGTATGAACTTAGTAGGGTAGGTTGTAGGCTTATCTTTTCAGAGGTTTTACCAGTATATAAGGAACAAAAAGGGAAGGGCCAGTGTGTAGCAGAGTTTAATGTGTGGCTAAAGGAGTGTTGTAAAAGGGAAGGCTTTGGTTTTATTAGTCATGATGTCTGCAGCTGGTCCAATAAAAAACTGTACAAAAGAGATGGTTTGCACCCATCCAAGAAAGGGACTGAGTTACTAGGCATAAAATTCACAGATTTGCTGGATAAACATTTAAACTGAACAGCGGGGACAGAGAATTAATTGATACAGAACATTTCTGTCCCCAGCAATCTAAAACTCATAAGGGTTATCAGTGCATGTAACACAGATGTTTGTGCCGGTAAGATTATCACTCCTGCTGTCAAGCAAACCAAGCATTTAATAGTGAGTGCCATATCATGTGCATGAATCATACAAGTGTCAAGAAAATAGGGGCAGTCAGGCATAACACAGCATCATCACCACCAGATGGATCCGTAACTGGCTGATCAACCGCACTCAACGTGTAGTCCTCAATGGAACTGCATCTACATGGAGGGAAGTATGCAGTGGAGTACCCCAAGGCTCTGTTTTAGGCCCAGTACTCTTCAACATCTTCATCAATGATTTGGATGAGGGAATAAATGGGGAACTCATCAAATTTGCAGATGACACCAAGCTGGCAGGAATAGCCAACACTCCAGAAGATAGGCTAAAGATACAGAAGGATCTTGACAAACTTGAACATTGGGCACTATCTAATAAAATGAAATTCAATGGTGAAAAGAGTATGGTTCTACATTTAGGCAACAAAAAAGAAATGCACAGGTACAGTACGTGGTGCCTTGCTCAACAGCAGTAATTGTGAGAAGGATCTTGGACTCCTAGTGGACAACCATTTAAATATGAGCCAGCAATGTGCAGCAGCTGCCAAAAAGAACACAGTTCTAGGCTGCATCAACAGGGGGATAGAATCAAGATCACGTGAAGTGTTAATACCACTTTATAATGCCTTGGAAAGGCCACACTTGGAATCCTGCATTCAGTTTTGGTCGCCACGATGTACAAAAAATGTGGAGACTCTAGAAAGAGTGCAGAGAAGAGCAACAAAGATGATTAGGGGACTGGAGACTAAAACATATGAAGAACAGTTGAAGGAACTGGGTATGTCTAATTTAATGAAAAGAAGGACTAGGGGAGACATGATAGCAGTATTCCAATATCTCAGGGTTTGCCACAAAGAAGAGGAAGTCAAACTATTCTCCAAGGCACCTGAGGGTAAAACAAGAAGCAATGGGTGGAAACTAATCAAGGAGAGAAGCAACTTAGAATTGAGGAGAAACTTCCTGACAGCACAATTAACCAGTGGAACAGCTTGTCTCCAGAGGTTGTGAATGCCCCAACACTGGAAGTGTTTAAGAAGATGTTGGATAGTCATTTGTCTGAAATGATATAGGGTTTCCTGCCTAGGCAGGGGGTTGGACTAGAAGACCTCCAAGGTCCCTTTCAACTCTGCTATTGTATTGTATTGTATTGTATTGTATTGTATTGTATTGTATTGTATTGTATTGTATTGTATTGTATTGTATATATTTTCTTTTATTGGGATAGTCAAATCAGAACTGAAGGAACAAAGGTTTAAAAAATGTAGTGTAACATGAAATGTAGATGTGAAAATGTACTGAAGATAGACATAGTTGGGTTTGACAGAGAATAATTGCAAGCTATTTATAAATGGGAAGGCAAGCAAGTGGGTGTATGAAAAACTTTGTAATTATTTATTTTGCCATGTTTATGTAGTGTATATTGGAGGTGGTGACCCTTTGAGAGCTGTATGCAACAAAACTGCATTTGAATGTATGCCGATTAGTGTACATGCAAAGTGACAATAAAGTTAGTCTAAGTCTAAGTGTGTGAATTTGTCTATCTTGGTACAGGGTTTACAAAAGATGAGGAAATGGGTGGGGATAGTTTCATATGTACAAAATCTGGTGGGAAAGTGGTGGTTAATGTGTTGTAAGGAATAAATATTGAATGAAGCAATAACGGTTATGTAGGCAAGTGTATTGCTCCCCATCTCAATGCAAGTCAAAGTTGGGTATACCAGGAGAAACATTACATCCCATAGAAAATAATGAAGACAAAGTAAAGAGGCTAAAGAGAAGATTGAGAAAGTTGTGGCCTGGATACTGTTGATAAGTTCCTAAAAATGCAGAGTTAAGAAATTTAAAAAACAGAAGACTATGAATAAAGCAGTGCTATCAATGCGATGAAAAAAGGATGGTTGGCAAGGAAAGAAAAAGAAAAGGAGAAAAATGCTGAATAGTGTTGATGTACTGTAGGCTAATTTCATGTCCTTTCATTTTTTTCTCTCTCAGACCTTTAATTTCATTGGCATAGGATTGAATACTACTCTCGTACTAAACTCTGCTTAACTCAAAAGGGAGTATTACGATTAGTATGTAATCTATGTAGATATCTGTAGCTTCTCGGTACTAGGGTGCCCCTAAGCCAGGGGTCAGCAAACTGCGGCTGTTTCCTCCCTCTGCTGCGGCTCCGTCACCGGTCGGCACCACAATTTTGAGAGGAGCTTCCGGTGGGGGGCGGGGGGAGAGAAGCACAGTGCGCCAGGAAAAGACTCTATGGCAAGGGGAGGGTTTTCCAATTGTCTCCACAATTGATAGGACTTTTGGTTATGACAGGTAGAGGAAAAAGTATGCCGCGCTAGGAGGAAACTCTATGATGGGGGAACTGAACTTCCGGTCAGTTCCAGAATTGAACAGGGGGTTTCTGGTTAGGACCTTTGTGGCTCCCGGTGTTTTCTTTTCTGTGGGAAACGGGTCCAAATGGCTCCTTGAGTGTTTAAGTTTGCCGACCCCTGCACCTAAGCCAATGCCATTGACTACCAAAATTAAATTGCAAAAATCTCAGGAGTCAAATCTTAAGATCTCAGTGAAGTGTCATAAGATGTTGGCCATTTTTAACGCAGCTGTACCCTTGTTATTTCTCTTTCTTTGGGGAATCGAGCACAGCTGCAATGGTGCTTGCCCAGAGGCAATATTTTAGGCCTCTGCACCTGCCAAAAAGGCTAATGTGGTCCTAGGTTGAATCAACAAAGGGATAGTTTCAAGATGACATGAGGTGATAGTACCGCTTCATGCTGCCCTGGTAAGGCCATATTTGGAATACTGTGTCCAATTCTGATCACCGCGATACAAAAAAGATATTGGCCCCTTAGAAAGAATGCAGAGAGCAATAAAGATGATAAGAGGCCTGGAGGCTACACCATATGACAAATGAATGAGGGAACTAGGTGTATCTAGCCTAAAGAAGAACTAGGGATGATATGTTAGAAGTCTTCCAGTAGTTTAAGGCAGGGGTGTCAAACTGGCAGCCCACGGGACATGCGCAGGCTCCACCCATCCCAGCTCCACAAAGGCAAAAAAACATACAATGTGTCACGTGACATCAATGCAGTGGTGGGTTTCAAATTTTTTAGAACCTCTTCTGTAGGTGTGGCCTGCTTTGTGGGAGTGGCTTGCCAGCCATGTGACCGGGTGGGAGTGGCTTGCTGGCCATGAGACTGAGTGGGCGTGGCCAACTCACTTAACAACGCTCTTGCTTAGCAACCAAAATGTTGGCTCAGAAACTCTGGCATTTGAAGCACGCAAGTCTTAAAGCTGTCATGTTACAAGACCCTTGCACCCCTAACCCTTTAGAAAAAAACACTAGGGATGTTCAAACTTGACAGCTTTAAGACTTGTGGACTTCAACTCCCAGAATTCCTCCTCTGGCTCTTCATCTTGATGATGTGCAGACAGGCAGGGGGAGGGAGCTGGAAGCAGTTCTAAACGGTACTGTAGATTTGTGGAAGTTCTTCTATAGAAGAGGTTAGAACTGGCAGGAACCCACCCCTGAATCAATGTGATGCAGCGAGCTTGACTCCTGTGCATTAGGGGCTGCCACAAAGAGAGTCATCTTATTCTTCAAAGTACATGAGGGCAGATGCTTTGAAGAGTAACTTGACTTCCTCTTTGTGAAGTCCTGAGGGCAGGACAAGAAGTAATGGGTGGAAGATCATTAGAGATCCAACTTAGAACTAATGAGAAATTTCCCGACAGAACATTTAATCAATGAAACGGTTTGCTTCCAGAAGTTGTGTGGGCTCCGACACTGGAGGTTTTCAAGAAGACACTGGATAGCTGTTTATCTGGAATGCTATGGGGTCTCCTGCTGTAACAGGGAGTTGGACTAGACTCGGTCCCTTCCAACTCTGTTATCCTATGTTCTAACTCCACAAGCGGGAAGTTCCATGCTCACATCAGGCTTCTCTCCTCCCCCTTGGCCACGTTTTCGTAGCTGTGCTATTTGCAGATAGATGGAGCTGAGGCAGGCCCTATCTGCACAGGGATATCCTGTGTCGCCCTCTTCCTTCTCCTTTGCCCCACCATGACGTTATTTCCTGACAGTTATCAAGAGAAGCAGAGGATATTTCAGCAGCCATCAGAATGTTTGTATATGTCAAAGACATCTTGAGTGACCTTGAGTAAACAGCAGGGAGCTTGCGGAAAGAAAAAGGACAGGTTGGTGGGAAGCCCAGTTTCAAAGATTAAGAAGCCCACTCCTCTTTCAGCAATGACTCAGTTTTCGTTCGGACAACTCAAAGTCATACCTGGTCTATTTATTTTGAGGTTCTACAGACCTGAAGCCTTGATGAGAAAGGTGGCAGAGTGACGGTATCTACAGATAACAGAGAAGAATTTCTGGGTAAATAAATGGCTTTCCTGGACTGCTAGCCAGGCCAGAGGGTCACTATATGCCAGAGGTGTCCAAACTTGGCCACTTAAAGACTGTGGTGGACTTCAACTTCCAGAATTCCCCCAGCCAGCAACTTGCTCATATTTATAGCTCATGCTGGCTGGGGAATTCAGGGGACTGAAGTCCACCACTCTTCAAGGGGCCACATTTGGACACCTCTGCTTTATGCTTTTATGGCTAAATGAGTTAGATGCAGTGAGTACCCTTTGTTATGGGGCAGTCCCTTGAGGCACACCAGACCAATCCTGGTTTGGGTCTTCCTTCCTCTCTTTTAACTTCTGTCGGGGAAAAGATTGTGTCACTGAGACACGTACTTTCTCCCTGACATGTCTTGCTGTAAAAGGAGCCCCCCCCCATCCAACCACTCCCAGAAGAGGCGGGTAGGAGGAACATGATGTTTTCTGAACTTAAGAGCTGTCAAGGCAGGAAATGAGATGTTGCCTGGCTCCTAACCGCACAGTGAACCACTCTTGCTGACAACTCACAGGATGTCACTGGGCGACAGTGGGACCAGGGCATACTTCTTGCCACTGCTGCTTGTGTGCTGCTGGAAGGTGTCGGCTGCAGGAGTTCCTGATTATGATGGTAAGAAGCTGAATCTCCCCAACCCTATTTAGCTTGCAAGAGCCTGAAGGGCAAAAACAGAATCTTTGGAGCAGGAGCGACTGGCCCGAGGAACCGAGGGGTCCGGAGTGATGGTTGTGGGGATTTGACTCTGTTTCAGGGTTTTAAATTTTTCACTAAGGACCCTTTCAGAGTTCTGTTAAAGATAACGTTCAGTTGTGCCACAGCTCTCTTTAGGATGCCTCAAGGGAAAAGTAGATGGCCAGGCATTTTTTTTAACCTCCTTAAGGAATTGCATTGTTTATAGGAGTTTTTGAAGTCCAGAATCCTAGAATTCTGTGAGATCCCTATAGAGTTCCATTGAAATACTAAGAACAAAAGTTTTTCCCACTCAAACAAAGCATATTTCCTATCACTAGATCTTTACTTTCTCTTGAGGGCTTCCAAAGGAGGGTTGGTTTGTTTGTTTTTTTTAAAAAAAAAACCCATTCTATGACTTGAAAAACTCAGAAATCCTTGTTTAATAGCCTAAGTGGAAAGCCTATGGTCTTATAGATCTTGCAGCTGTGTAGCTACTTGTAGCTCAGGAATATCAAATGAGGCCGAGATTTCCTGCCCCTTTGACAATGGGGCAGACAGTTCTAGATTTGCAGCCACCAAAGCCTTCCAGGATTGTGACACAATATTTTTTAAGTATCACCCTGGGGGGGGGGGGGGGGGAATGGCATGCTAAGATACTGTAACTCTCTAAAATGTGAAAGCAAGCCAATATTTTGCATGCTGTGTTGATGTCATCACATCATTAGCTATTCCTCCTATTTCCTTTGGAGGCTGGAGAAAAAAGTAAAAAGCATCCCTTAGAAAAAAAAAATTGTCAGAATGATTGCAATCAAGAGCCACAATTCAAAGGAAAGTTTAGAAGAGGAAAATACTTGCTTCAGTTGAGTTATTTGCAAGCTTATTTTGATGGCATGAGCTGCTTCCCTAGCTCTCATATACTAAAACACGGTTGGTTAATGAAATATAAACAGCTAGTTGAAGAGCCATTTCCTGTTGCTTTAATTGATCCAATGGGAGAGATCTTGCATACAGAGTATCAAGACACTGTTAGTTCCATGGCATTCAACATTATTATAAATTACTTCTGCAAATTTCCTGAAGCTAGGATGGGGAGCCAAATGCTGTGTAGAAAAACAAAGGGTGGATAATTTGCAGTCAAAATCAGCAGGATGAAAACAAATTTAAGTAGGAAGTCTTAAGTACAAGAAAGAATACAGATAAGATGGAGAAATAAGTCCTAGTTTTGTATGAAAAGAATTGACCCCTTAAATTGATCAAAAAACTGAATATGAGCCAGCAATGTGACACGATTGTTTTAAAAAATGCTCCTGGAATAATGCCACATTTTAACGCCTATCTGAAATAAGATTGGCCCCGTAGTCAGGAAGGGAAGGAAACCTTATGAAAAGCTGCATATTTTAGGTCGGAAAAACAAATTAAAGCAATATAAATAACAATCTTCAAACATTTGAAGGACTGCCAAACAAGCAGATGTCAGCTGAATAATACGAGAAACATCCTAGTAGTATAAACAAGTGGACAGTAGCAATCTGAACACTTCATACAGTAGGTTAAGCAGGATCTAGATTGCTCTCGGGAGTGCTGCACAGTGATTGCCAGATCTTTCCAGTCGATTCTACGATTCGAAGGAGAGGAGAGAGACAGTTTGTGTAGCGGTTAAAGACACGAGATCAGAAACCAGGAGACTGCTAACTCAGTGACCTTATTTCTCAGCCCTAGGAAGCAGGCACTCTTGCCAAGAAAACGGCAGTCCAGGCAATCTCAGGAATCAAAAACCGAAACAAAGGCTCACAGGGTCCCCCAAAAGAGGGGGAGGGGAGAAGGGAGGTACACCTATAAGGGACTTGCTTTTTTAAAGTAGATGGAGTGAAGGCTGGAGGTGGACTGGGGACTCATAATTAGAATCACTGACTGGATTCCTTCTATTGTTAGATTATAGTGTAAATGGAACCGATGAGAATCAAGCAGAGCAACAGAACAGCTTGTGCCCTCGCAGCATCCCAGGAGAGACAATCACTGATAACAACACTATTTTCCTGAGAATCTCGAAAGATTCACATGGTTTACTCACTGGCACATTCACTGTCGTAGTCCTCCCATCTTTTTACACCCTTATCTTCCTCATTGGACTCCCTGCCAATGCTCTGGCACTCTGGGTGCTCACCACACAGGTGGAGAAACTGCCCTCCACCATTTTCCTGATCAATTTAGCAACTGCCGATCTCTTATTATGCCTGCTGCTTCCCCTGAAGATCTCTTACTACTTCTTGGGCAACCACTGGCCCTTTGGGGAGGCCATGTGCCGCTTTACCACCATGGCCTTCTACGGGAACATGTACTGCTCCATTATTTTGCTTGCCTGCATCAGCATGGACCGCTATCTTGCTGTAGCCCACCCGTTCTTCGCCCGTTCCTTCCGCAGCAATGCCTTTGCCCTGGGCACCTGTGCTGTAGTTTGGGTGGTGGCTGTCCTCTTTACCCTGCCTCTGACTGTCTCCCGCCAGTCCTTCCCACTCTATAAGACAGAGCAGACTCTATGCCACGACGTCCAGCCATGGGAAGAGGAAGAGCATCGTTACTACTATTACTTCATCATCCTCATTGCCTGTGGCTTCCTAACTCCTCTCCTCATCATGGTGTTCAGCTGTGGGGTTACACTCTGGATCTTGTTGGGCAGCGGTGAAAAGTATGTTTTGGCTGCCAAGCTGACAGCCCTCGTGCTTATCTCAGTCGTGGCCTTTTATAGCCCAAGCCATATCCTGTTACTCCTTCACCATTCCCATTCCTGCCTCCGGAGGGCCGGGACGGTCTACGTGACCTACATAGGCAGCCTAGCCTTGAGCACTTGCAATAGCTGCGTCGACCCCTTCATTTACTATTATGTTTCGGAAGAATTCAGGTTAAATGTGAAGAGGGGACTCTTTGGTCACCGGAAGGATTCTGCTGTGTCCATGAAGACCTCAAAAGAAACGCTGCCCTCAAAGAACTTACACCACTTCCAGGGTCCTGGGTGAAGGAGAGATTGTCTTCATGGTACTTTGAAGGAAAGGAAAGCAGAAAGGAGGCCAGCGGGGAGTTTTCATGGTCTTTCTTACCAAGATTTTTTCTTTGAGGAAGCAACTAATGGTCAATTTGTTCTTGGAGTTCTTAAAACAATATAGCTGGATAAAACCTGCCCAATCTCAGCTCCCTTCCAACATCCAAGAAGCTAATTATATTCCTCATTAATTCTGAAATCTTGTGTAGCAGATAGTTCTTCCCTTTATTTTGTGAATTAACTGTATGGATTTGGGAAAGTCCAAGTAATAATAAATGGATTCAAAGAAAACTTCCCAAAATAAGTTTGTTGCTGATTGAGTCTTCATTAATCTTATGCTTTCTGTTCCTGGATTTACCTCAGACCCCTGAGGTAAATTATTACCTCAGGAAGAAACCAGAAGAAGTCACAACTGTTTTAAAAATCGATTTTTAATAAAATATTTTATCAGTATCTAAATCAAACTTCTTCTCCCATCCCACCCACCCCCTGGATGCTCCAATTCACTAAAGGATTGTGCCGAACCATAAAAGCAAATTATACCCCTGCAATGCCTAAGCAAGTGGGTCTCTTCTACTGAGCACCTGGAATGAATAAACAGGCATCTGCCTAGATGTACAGTGGGCAAGAGCAGATAAGCCCAATGAGCAGAGATAATATGTCAAGATTGGGATCACCACGTCAACCTGGTTCCATTTGACGATCATTTGGGGTAAATAAAAATGTTTGTTTTACAATAAATATTAGGTACAGCTTATATTTTTGCATATGGTTCATCAAGGCTGGCATATCTGCATTGGAGAAGAACCGGGGCTGGCAGTAGTAGTTCTCGAACTTCAATTCCCTTAGAAAATGTTCTCTGACCTCCTTCAAATTTATAAATAGCTTATTTTGCCATCACTCATGGACGATGTAAAACAGGAGGGGAAGCTGTAGCCGCAGATGTTTGCAAACTACAAATCTTAGAATTCATCAGCTCTAGCCAAGTTGGCTGGGAGTGCAGAGTTTGTAATGAGCAACATCTGGAAAGCTACACGTTTACCATCCATGGTTGAGAAGTTTAGAGGGGGAAGAAGGTAGAAGTGGATCAGCTCCAGTGCTCTGGAAAATATGAGGTGGACGCATGCTTTTCTTTCCATACAGTGGAGGAAGGATAATCGGGAAGGGAAGATAAGGTGAGATCGGAAAGCCAATTCCTATCCCACCAACACCAAACTTTGAACAGAGGAAACTTGTTCTGTCCAAGCTCTTCACCCTCCCTCCAGGCTACAGGGGTGGTGGGTGGGGTGGAGTGACAGAGGGGTGCAGTAATATGATGCACAAATGACCTGGAACTCTTGTGCTTTGGTTGCAATGGGGCTGCCCGGGTCATAGAGATCAACGGTGCCATCCTTTCTCCACTCACAACTAGGGCAGAGTGGGTTGGAAGACAAGAGTCAATTCGAATGATGCAGGTCCACTGGGGATGAGCAACTCCAAAAAGAGGGTCTGGATTCCAGCTTGCCCTATGCAACTTGTGCAACACAAGTGGGAAAGCGGCAAGGAGGCTACTGTGAGAGCCACGGGAAGGGCAAGGCGGAGTTCCATCTTCCTTTGTCAGCAAGACACAGAATAAAATGGCCTGGGTCCCTTGTGGAGTTGGCTCTGTTAGACTGAAAGGAAGGAGTTTTCTACAGGAAAAAAAAATAGGAAACATGAAAGGAGGAAAAAGAGAAAACTGTGAGGTGGAGACAGAGCAGAGAACTACCCCCCCACCCTTTCCACAAGGCCCCATTGAACCTCTCACCATTCACTTCCCAGTGTTCACAGCAGCTCCCGGGTATCTGCCGTTATCTTGCGCCTCTGTGCCGCTTGCTGTTGTCAGTTCAAAAGCGTCTCCTTCAGAAGTGTAAGGGTCTGCCTCATATTCATAGGAGTAGTAGGAGAAGTCCAACTGAAGGGTGGGACTTTCATCTGTGAGGTACATTAAAAAGAGGTTCAAGAAAATGGGGAAAAAGTAGATTAAGTTCGGGAGTGGGTGGGCAGCAGTTTCTAATTCCAGTCCTCGATTTCTTTGCATCATTAAGAAACACCGCTAAGCCACAGTATTCTAAAGATGGATTGAGTTTTCTCACTTGCTTATTACTCATAACACAAACATTTCTTGATCACAGAGGTTAACTGCCTTCTTGGCTCCTGAGGTTGACTTCATCAGGCCGCAGCCCAAGAATAAGATAAGCTCAGCATCCGTACCCAAACTGGTGACAAAGTAAGGCCTCCCCGCCTTGTTCCAACGCCTTGTACAGTGTCAGGCCTGCAGCCATCTTTTCTTTTGGGTCTTTGGCCTGCCACACTTTCTATTATTCTGCTATGCATTTTCTATTGCGGGAAAATGGGGGTGGGGATTGTAAGGAGTTGCATATTATGTAGCCATAACAAAATTCTTTCTAGAAAGCCAAGGTCATCTTTTGTCTTTGCACCTCTGCACCTGACCAGATCTGGATGGGTGGAACTGCCAGCATGGCAGTGGGAGATTGGACCATGTGATGGACTTGTGGGTGTGGGGGCAAGATCTTGCACTTTCAACTGGGTGGGGAAAACCAGGAAGTTTTCAGATTCGGGTTTTCCTAGATGTGCCAACGTGGCTCTCTTAGTAAATTGGAACTTTGACCAATGCTTTGCCTTGGACTCTGATTTACTTTTGGATGCTATTTGGAACGCTGACATTAACCTGACTTACAATCACAATTGAGCCCAAAATTTATGTTGCTAAACGAGACGTTTGTTAAGTGAGCTTTGCTTCATGTTATGACCTTTCTTGACACCGCTGTTAACTGAACCCCTGCAGCGGTTTAGTTAGTCACATGGTTGTTAAGTGATTCTGTCTTCCCCATTGACTTTGCTGGTCAGACGGTTGCACAAAATTGCCACATGGCCCCAGGACACTTCAACCATCATAAATATGAACCAGTTGCCAAGTGTCTACATTTTAATCACATGACTGTAGGGATACTGCAACTGTCATAAATGTGAAAATTTGTCATGTCGCTTTTTTCAGTGCCACTAAACAACGCTCACTAAACAAATTGCTGTAAGTTGAGGACTATCTGTAGTGACAGCTTCCAGGTTGATAAAATCTTTGCCACCCCCAACACTGACGCAGCCTAGGGGCCGATTGTGGAAATGATCAGAGAAACACTTATTGTGGGTTTCAGAATAATGTTGACATCCTGTCTGTTCCCCAGAATGTTGCTTTTATCGTCTTTGATTGGCAATTTTTGTCAAAATAGAATGATGAATTCTATATAATATAGCAGTGATGGCGAATCTACGGCACGCGTGCCACAGGTGGCACACGGAGCCATTTGTCATGCCACATGAGGTGCTGCCCTGTCAGCTGGCCAGTGCGCATGCGCGCACTGGCCAGCTGAGTTCACCATTTTTAAAAGCCATTTTTCGCCCTCCCCAGGCTCCTATAAAGCCTCTGGAGCCTGGGGAGGGCGAAAAATGGCTTTTAAAAATGGTGAACTCAAGGTGAAAAGAGCCCCCCGCTCCCCCCCCTGAGGCCCTCCCGAGGCTTCATGAGCTTCCGTGAAGCCTCCGGAGTGCAAAAAACCGGCCCTACGGGCAAACCGAAAGTTTAGGAACAGACTTCCGGTTTGCTCGGAGGGTCGTTTTAAGCGCTCCGAAGGCATCAGGGAAGCCTCCTGACGGTCTCTGAAGTCTCCGGAGGGCGTCCGGGGGAGAGGGGAGGCTGTTTATTAAAAATGGGGGGGGAGCGCCTGTAGCACGCGCATGTGCACTGGGGGGGGTGTCGCACATTGCATTATGGGTGCAGCACGCCCGCACATGACCCCCCCTGCCCTCCCCCCACTTATGGCATGCGAGTAAACAAAGGTTCGCCATCGCTGTAATATAGGCTCAATACAGAAAAAGAAATCCTACATAAAAGGTTTTGTGGGATCCTTGGTGCTTTCTGAGCTTGGCTGTTTTCTTGCAGATGTTTCATTACCAAACTAGGTAACATCATCAGTGCTAGCCAATAATACTACCTAATTTGGTAATGAAATGTCGGCAAGAAAACAACCAAGCTCAGAGACCACCAAGGACAACTCATTTCAATCCTGAGCTACAAATATGCTCTTCGATTGATAAAAGGGTTTTCTCGAGCTTTCCTCCAAGAATCACTGTCAATAATGTCTTTTTGTTCATGATTTTTACTTTTTTTTCAACTCGTGTTATGACAAAATGGAGTCTATAAAGAGGAGAAGATGCATGCAGCTCTTTCCTCACAGATCGGTTAAGTTGTTGTCCACTACCCTTGAGGTGCAAAAGACTAGATACCTCCTATGCCTACTGCCAAACCGTATATGTCGCCACACTTATTTTCAGAAGTAGCATCCAGATTTTAGAAGTGTAGGCATGATATCCAAAACTGGTTTGGTAAACCTGCCTGAACTCTCCAGTTGGCACAAACCATCCACCCAACACACCATAGGGGGACGTTTGCGGATGGCTAGAGCCCTCTGTTTACCCATCTGTCAAAACTTGGTATCTCCTCCAAACCTACGAGACGTCTGACATGGAGATGGGGTCTGCAAAAAGCAGGAGAAACTCTTCCACTACTGGATAACAACTCCATCCTATCGATCAGCTGCCTGGATGCCTCAGGGGGATTGGGAGCTGCCCAATAAAGTAGGAGGACCTAAATCAGGAACAATATAACAGAACCAAGAGGTTGCCAGATATAAGTTTCTCCTATATTGGTCCTGGAAGTAGATGTAGCCGATTCCTGCAATAGTGTCATGATCGACTGATATTTCCCCCCCAACCAACTTGTAATGTTCTGAAGGGGGAGGGTAAAAAAAAAGAGGCTCAGCCAATTAGTTTGCTTATCATATGCTCTAAATATATCACACCATTCTGCTTAGGCTGGGAACTTATGCAGTAGAGCATTGGTGAGTTCCGGATCCCGTTGCAACTGGTATGGTTGCAAAGGGGCCCGGTGTCCACCACATGAATCTCTTGCGATGCCTCCACGAACCTCCATGGCACTCCAGCTGCTTGGCGGAGCATTGTGCAGCCGCCGTGTGCTCTGTGGGCGCCAAAGAGCTCAAATACAGGTAAGGAGCTTGGGCGGGCGGGTGGGCGGGCCCTCCGGAGCACCGGAATGGAACGGTACCTGGTGCTCTGGGAAGGCACTGGTATGCCCGTACCGGGGCGTACCTCCTGAAACCCACCACTGCAATAGAATCAGGAGAGGGAATAGCAATCGTGCCAAATATATTTGTGCCGCTACAGTTTCATGCAGATTCAAAGATGGGCAGACCGACTTTTAATTCACTTTTGAAGTAAGGAACAGAGAAAGGATACTCTGGAGCAGGGGTCTCCAACCTTGGCAACTTTAAGACTTGTGGACTTCAACTCCCAGAATTCCTCAGCCAGCTTTGCTCTATTCTTTGCTGAGGAATTCTGGGAGTTGAAGTCCACAAGTCTTAAAGTTGCCAAGGTTGGAGACCCCCACTCTGGAGCAATCCCTCCGTCCTGGGAAGTACTTGCTAACCACATCAAATGGGGAAAGGATGGGACAATTGCAAACAAAAACAAAAACCCCCAGGGCTAGAGAGCCCCGTTGCATAAAGAGGAATACTTGGCGCTAATCTCCCTACCTGTTGGTGTCTGCCGTTTCCTGTCAGGAAATGTGAGGCTGTGAACGTGCTTTTCTTTCTCTTCTGGAGGGCTCTTAGCTGCAGAGAAGAAGCAAAAGGATGGCTGTGGCAATGCCTCTCGGGGGGGCTCCTGCATGACCACGGTTTCTTCCACGTTCTTGCCCACTTTTTTGGTAGCCACGCTGAACTTACCCACCACACATTGGGCCATGAGGACCTGCTCGATCTGGGTGTTGTTTCTGCAGGCGGCCACCTCCATCTGGCAGTGGTTCTGATAGATGAGGCCATCTGAGCCACACACCAGCTCCCCGTCGTAGCCACAGTCGCGGGAACACAGGCACTGCTCAAAATAGCCATCCTCTAAACAACCAAAGACGCTGTTGCAAGGACCAGTGTGTACAAAACCTGCAGAAACAGCCGGGAGGGGTTAGAGGTGCACTGGGGGGGATGGGGGGGAGGGGACTGCAAAACTCTCAGCGGCTTCTACCGTTTCCGGTGTAAAAGGCAGAATACAGTAAGTACCATGAGCTCCTGCAGCTAATTACAGGTAGTCCTCGACTTTCAACAGTTCGCTTGGTGATCGTTTGAAGTTACAACTGCACTGAAAAAAAGTGACTTACGACTATTGTTCACATTTGTGACCGTTGCAGCATTCCCATGGTCAGGTGATTTTGCCTCAGGTGACTCACATTTGTGACGGCTGCAGTGTCCTGGGATTATGTGATCCCCGTTTGCGACTTTCTGACAAGCAAAGTCAACGGGGAAAGCAGATTCACTTAACAACCGTGATTCTAATTCCGGGGTGTCCAAACTTGGGAACTTTAAGACTTGTGGACTTCAACTCCCAGAATTCCCCAGCCAGCCATGCTGGCTGGGGAATTCTGGGAGTTGAAGTCCACAAGTCTTAAAGTTCCCAAGTTTGGACACCCCTGTTCTAATTGAACGATTCGCAGCGATTCAAATTAACAAATGTGGCCAGGAAAGTTGTAAAATGGGACAAAAGTCACTTAACAATTTTTTTCACTTAGCAACGTAAATTTTGGGCTCAACTGTGGTCGTAAGTTTGAGGACTACCTGTATTTGCTGCCTTGAAGCTGCTTCACGCTCCTGGGGACAGATTCCCAGACTGGGACGAAGCTACCCAAACTCATCTTGCGTAGCCGGAAGGAACGAAAAGAAAGAAAGATGGCATGGAGAAGGAAAAGGAATGATGTGTAGCCATCCTCTGTCTTTCTCGTTAGCTGCACGACTCACCAACCCAGTGGCTGGCCACGCTCTCCACCTCGTTGCACATGGGACCATCACAGAGCTCGCGGGACAGAGGACTGGATTCACTGACATTGTAGAAACGGGTGGCTTCAAAAGCTGCAGAGCCGGAGGGAGGAAAGGCAGGTTGTCAGGGTTGGGTCGGCTGCCCAGGGCTCAAGGCATAGCTGCGGAGGGACATACCCACCTGGCTCATAGTAGTCATACACCTTGATAGGCAAGGGAGCCGTCTTCCCCACAATGTATTCCCGAAAGGCCATAAACTTGACGCAGGTCATACACTGGCTTGGAATCTGCAGGTGTGATTTAACTCCGTGAGGTCTTGAGTCAAGAGGGTTGGGGAGCTCCCTGCCCCCCACCCCACCCCCACCCCCACAACAGCAGCATCATTTAAGGGAAAGCCTTAGAGGGAAGCATTGATCCCAAGAACATTTCTAATTCAGAAAGGGGCTCAAGAAAAAGGGTGCATTGCAAAGAGGTACTTTAGATTTTGTTAGCAAATGGGTTCCTGCGTTTGGTCAGGGAGAAGCCATTGTTCCAGTATTTATCCCGAGGAGGGTAAGGGGTTCTTTAAGTTATCAATAAGCAAAGAATCACCAGGGACTAAATCCGGTATATCCCTGACAGTCCAGTTCTCAAATTCTAAGACTCCTTGGGTCTTTCTACACTCACATGAAGCCGAGGGAAGGGAGAGCAAAAGAATGGATTGAGAATCATTAACATCTCAGCTCCTAACAAAAAGAACCATCATCCTTTTCTTTTTTCCATTCATGGGTAAAGGAGAGATTTGTAGTTTAATGCTTGCTTCAGATGAGCAGGAGAGGATCAACGAGAGCACGTTTTGCGAGGCCTGTGATAAATGGAGTCTTACCTCATCAAAATAGAAAAGGACCTTCCTGCCATCCAACTCGTATCTCTTCAGACCAATTTGTTTGTTTGTGAGTAGCTGGAAAGAAAGCACAGGGCTAGGCTTAACATTTGCATCCTCCATGTTCATTTAAATCTCCCTCATTTCTCTAAAGGACATGAAACATCAGGGTGTCCGCAGGCAGGTCAGGAAAGTCAAAAAGGTGGCTACACGCCTGGTATCAAAGCACTTAAAAAGCCTTTGAATGCATGATGGTCGCTGCTGTTTTGAGGTTTTCTTTTTACCCCTTCCCTGCAGACACCCCGGTTACACACACACACACACACATTTCTGAATGGACTTCACATCTTGCTGCCTTCACGAGGGGTCACGTTTTCTCAGGAATAATTTATTGGATACCACAAGGAAGAAAGCAGGAAGTGGGGCCATAACTTCAGCCCTTTGTCTTCGAAATATCCAATTTTGCTCTTTGATCCTCTTGTCTTGCTATCTGTCCCATCCCCAAGTTGCCTGTCCGGAAGGGAGAGGGAGTTTTCAACAAAGGTATGAAATAGTCTGTTAGATGAAAGTTTGAAATCTGGCTCAAGGCTGCACAAGATTCAACTAAAGATCACATATATCCCAAGAATTACAGGTATTTTGCCCAGGCTGTGCTATATTATCCACCTTATTTGACTAAAGCAGGAGTGTCCAAACTTGGGAACTTTAAGACTTGTGGACTTCAACTCCCAGAATTTCCCAGCCAGCCGGCTGGGAAATTCTGGGAGTTGAAGTCCACAAGTCTTAAAGTTCCCAAGTTTGGACACCCCTGGACTAAAGTAAACAGTGCAGTGGGATATTGCTTTGAAGAATTTAAAATCAAAACAATCTGAACAGTAGCCTTAGAAAGTCCAATATAACGGATGAATAAATGATTTAATCTAAAAGGATTTGGATTCCTTTTGCCAAGTATGTTAATTGGACCCAAGACAATTTCTAACAAATAGTCATATTTCTGAAAGATAAAAACATTGGTTTCATCATCCCCGTCCACCAGATTGAAACTGGACATAGCAAGCAAACTGGCAAACTAAGAACTGCACATTTTTGAAACTCTTATATATTTTTTGAATGAAGTGAAATAAGAATATTTTTTTATTTTAAAAAAAAAAGGAATGAAAAAAAAAACATGTGGCAAGAAATGAGATAAGAACCAACAAAGAGGAAGTGCTTGCATGCACAAGGAGAGCAGGTTTCATCCATCAAGCCCCCAAAGTGGTCTATGGTCACCCAGAACTATTTATTTTAATTGTTTTACTGGATAAAGGGGAAAGGAGCAAATCACACAATGAATTTATCTGAGGTTCCTATTTAGAGATGTTCAACTTTTTCTGAAGTGCGCATCACATTGGCCTGCTATGACATTTTGGAGGCTGTGCCCCAGAAGGTAGTGGGTGTGGCCAGGACAAGAACAAAGTCTAATTTCAACTCATTTATATCTAATTAAAATGCACTCTAACTAGTATAAAACCATAATCTTCCAATTATGTTTTTCTTTTCTGCCCATTAAAAATTAACAATTTATGAGGCTCTCCAGTACTACGCCACACAGCACTGGAACCTCAGATGGGCTACCTCTTATCTAATTCCACTGAAGGGAAAAGATCTTTCTGTCCGACTTCATCGGCCTCCCCATTTTGTGTTTATCAACATTCTTTCCAGCTTTGTTTTTGTTAAAGTGGAACCCAAATCCTTCATTCAGAAGGAACTCAAGTCTAATCAAATTAAGAGTAGAGTAGAGTAGAGTAGAGTAGAGTAGAGTAGAGTAGAGTAGAGTAGAGTAGAATAGAATTCTTTATTGACCAAGTGTGATTGGACACACAAGGAATTTGTCTTTGGTGCATATGCTCTCAGTGTACATAAAGAGAATAAAATACATTCATCAAGAATAAAAAGTTAGAACACTTAGTGATAGTCAAGGTTACTAATAAGCTATCAAATTGTACTAGTAAAAAAATAAACAATATAAATTGAAAGATACAAGCAACATGGTTATAGTCATAAGTGGGGAGAGATGTATACTAGGAAGGAAGAGAAGAAGAATAGTAATACAGTCTTAGTAAATTATTTGACAATGTTGTAGGAATCTATTAAATATATAAATGTAAATCTATTAGATATATACATTTAAATCTGTTAAATATATAAATCTTTTCTTTAACCTCGTACAGAACTCTAAAAAGGCATGGCACTGTGGAATATCCCTAGGCTTTAAAAGACATAAACATAGAAGATTGGTAGAAAGGACCACAAGAATCACCTTTTCTAGGCTTTCGATGTCGGCTCGGAAACCTGAGAACAAAGGTACCTCCAGAACTGCCATGTTGGAGGAGCCAGAGTGAAGCCACCTTCTCAGGACAACAAAAGGAGAAGGAAAGGGAGAAGAGAAATAATGAACAAATTACTGAATCAAGTCCTTCCAACTATTTGGATGACAGTGTGTGTCATGTACAGTGTATCTCTAGGGAGATGCTAATCCAGAGGACAAGGGCTGCAACAGCAAACTTCGGCAGATGACATTATTTAATTGAGGGGACCAGGAGGAAGCCGACTCGGCCAGATTTTACCAGGTGGGTAGCAACCATGGGAGACTGACTATATCTCAATAGGTAGGCCCCATGCCATGCAGGGTTTTGAAGGTGGCCACAAAGCACCAGAAGCCAACTGGTAACCAGTGCAACTCACAGAGCAGGCGTGTTGGCATGGAACAGACTGCCCATGACTGCTCATGCTGCTGTATTCTGGATCAACTACAGCTTCTGAATGGTTTTCAAGATAGTTCTTGCAAGAATCCTTTCATGAAGTGATCGAGGTATGACTGAATGAAAGAAGGATCTCCAGGTCCAGGAAAGAGAGCAACTGGTGTACAAGATGAACTTGTATGAAGGCTTCCCTGGACACAGCTGCCATTTGTTGTTTTTAAGTAGGAGCTATAAGTCCAGGAGAACCCCAGATTGGGCACCAGACCCAAATGGGATAATGCAACCCCGTTCAGAACTAGAGATGAAAAGTTTCCAGCAAGAAGAGGCTCAAATACCCACAGCCAGAATTGAGGTAATGGAGCCAAATGGCTGCTTCCTAAATCTCCTTAAAACTATTAGCAGCATTAATGCTGCTCGCATCCTACCCCACACATCCCTACGACCAATTCGCTCTCACAGAGAGGGACTCCTCCGGGTGCCGTCCACTAGGCAATGCCAGCGGGCGGCGCCCAGGAGTAGGGCCTTCTCTGTGATGGGCCCGACCCTCTGGAATGACCTCCCCCCCCCCCGACATCAGAACAACCACCGATCTCCGCTCCTTCCGCAAGAAACTTAAGACCCACCTGTTCCAATTAGCTGGCCTGGCCCAACTGTAGTTTTTTAATCTTCAATCCTTCTGGCCGGTATTTTAAATTTTTGGGGGTAGACCTTTTAAGCTCTTTTTAAATTTTTAATATTATTGTACAGGCTTTATATTTAATCTGTTTTTAAGGGGTAGTTATATTTTTACTGTGTATATGGTTTTTTAGTTACTGTCTGTACACCGCCCCGAGTCCCTTCGGGGAGAGGGGGCGGTCTATAAATTCAATAAATAATAATAATAATAATGGAAAAAGAGGATGGACGGTCTAGTTCACAAACATTTATATTCTTTGAAGAATAAAGGAAGCCAGGTTGATCTCACTGGAAGCAGATCACTGAACAGGGTTATCCCCACTCTTAGAAGGATGGGAGAAGTAACTTACCTTCCCTCTTCCTTCCTTTGCTAAAGCTTTTCTGGATTCCCCCTTCAAAGCCAACCAATTCAGACCATATTGTGAAGCAGGGCAGATCTAGTAACTGTATTCATGATACATGCTTAGTTTGTTGGTTTACCCTTAAGTTGGTTGGTTGAGTTCTGGCCTGATATACTGTCCAAGCCCAACCCATCTAATTGGTTTATGGTTTTATGTGTTGTGCAGATCCAGAAAATGGCTGAATTTAAAAGCCAAGTAAAGCATGATCTACAAAGAGAAGTTATTCTCTTTAAAGACTGTGCTAGGAACAGATACAAATCAGGACAATAGTATCCTATTTTCTGATCAATTCGGGTTTTAAACTCTAAGACAATTTGAACTATAGACACAACTAGATGAGCATGAAAGTAGGTCTGTCTTTTCATTTGACTTCTTTGGTCTCAAAAGCAGAGTGTAACAACTGTTCTTCTCCCTTATGAAGCTGAAGTTTGGGGCCACCAGTGGAGGCTACACACAGGACTACTGACTTGGTGAGTCTCACCTCATGCACACCTCCACCATCACTTTGTACTCCTGATGGTCCTGATCAGAGGCAGGATCATCATCATCGCCCAGAACCCGGTCCCGACGGGGGGGCCCTGAACGATTTTCCTCTGCAGAGACAAGCTTAGGTAGGCGTGGGGCTCGGCGGTGCCTCTTCAGCTTGGGCTCTTGCAGGTTCACCAGGAGCTGGAAAGCTGGCTTAGCCACAGGATCCGGGATATTGTAGGAGACATCAATCTGGCCAATATAAGGAGAAAGCACTGCATCTGCATCTTCCCATGAGAAACAGGCAGTCAAGAAGTATAAATACTTTATTATTTTGTTAAATATTTACAATGTTTTTATAATTGAAAAATAATAATCCTAAATTATTCTGATTTTAATGCATAATTTTATTGATGATACACCACCCTGTGTATAATAGGGAGATGAGTGGTTAAGGAATATGAAGAAAGAAAGAAAGAAAGAAAGAAAGAAAGAAAGAAAGAAAGAAAGAGGGAGGGAGGGAGGGAGGGAGGGAGGGAGGGAAGGGAGGGAGGGAGGAAAAAAAGAAAGGAAAAGAAAAAAGGAAGGAAGAGAAAGAAAGATTGAGAGAAGAAAGTAAAAAAGAAAGAGGAAGGAAGGAAGAAAAAGAAAGAAAAAAGAAGAAAGGAAGAAAGAAAGAAAGAAAGAAAGAAAGAAAGAAAGAAAGAAAGAAAGAAAGAAAGAAAGAAAGAAAGAAAGAAAATGAACAGCAGGGTGAAAACAGGCTTGTTGCTTAGGAATGGGACTAACATCTAAGGCTTCTCACCTGCAGGAGGCAGCAGCCTTCCCCCTTGGCACTCACAAATAACCCTGTGGGAATGGAGGGGATCTGTAGAGAAAATAGGGTTTAATTTGAATGTAAACAAGCATAGGTACAGGATTCCAGGAATGAAACAAAAAGGGTGAGGTCTTTTTACCACAGCAGTCTGAAGGAGCTTTTTGTTGGCTTTGTTTAACTCAAAGGTCTCTTGGTAGTCCAGGTTGGTAGAGGCCAGTGAAATGGTGAGGTTGACACCACCAATGTAAGACAGGATGGCATATTCAGCCAGAGCTTGGAGGGCCACACAAGTATCCTGTCATTCAGAAAAATGGGAGAGAGACAAAAAAAAAAGCTAAAAATCCCAAATTAATGTCACATGCAGCTCCTTTGCACTCTACTCTCTTTACCACTCCATCCTCCCATCTGCTACACAGAAGCAGGTATTTATCTTATGCTTTCAAACTTGGCAAATTTAAGATGTGTGGATTTCAACTCCCAGAATTCCCTAGCCATTGTTTTGCTCAGAAATTGAACAACGTTCCTGAGGAGCCTGGCTTTGGCCTTCTTTTTCAAAAGTATCACAAACTGAGTTACCCCACTGAATGTGTTAGCCATCATGAAGACCAAAAGTTCCCCACTGGTTTATGCCAGTGTAGGCAATATCTTTCAGCTAATAGGCATATTTGGCAATTTGAAAGCAGGCATAATTGCTCTGAAGACAGATGATTGCAAGTCATTTATCCAAAGACAAACTGGTGGGAATTGCGCCATATTAGGCCATGTTCTTGACCATCCCAGTGTATGTTTGGTTTTGTTTATTTCTGGGCAAGTAAAGACACTTTCCAAACAAAGTATTGACTGCAGATGTCTAGGATATTTATTTTCTGTTTCCTGTCAGACTCATGCTGGGCCCAGAAGCATTTCTGCAAATAAAAATAATGGCAAAAGCAACGCTAGATTCTCCATCAAGCCAGTTTTCTACATGTAAAAAAATAATAATTCATGTTGAAATGGAAGTCTGGGTAGATGCCAAGGATGAAGACTGCACACACATGGGATATTACCATGGCTTTCTAGACCAATATTTGTTAGTCCTTAAGTATCACAATACTCTTCACTGTACAAGCTACAAAAGATGTAATACAGCGAAGCTCTTCTATAGAAACCTGGCCGCATCTATAAAAGAGATACTAACTTATGGTCCTTCTCAAACAGGAAAAACAGAGCAAGTAGTTGTACACAAAAGGGCTGCTCATCAGATACAATGCAAAATTTATGCTTGATCTTTTTGTAGGTACAGCAGAACAGAATTTCAATTAAAACAATAAAACAATTGCATGAGTCTAAACCCACAACCCAGTGTTGTTCATATGGATCAGTAGTGGAGACTTACTATTTTGAAAAGAAAGGGTTAATGTAATTAGGACTCTTGAGAATTTTAGGATTCAAGCAAAATAAATAAGGATTCTGGGTTGCTAGCAATATTTCTGGAGAGATGATGGGGAGGCAGTGCATTTTCTAATCCCTACGTAAAAAAACACAAATAACCAAAAAATGCCAAGAAGTCTTCCCTAGTCTCTAAGGAAATGAAAGTCAGGTAGGTAATGAACCCTGGAATGTCTCATTTCTTCTTGGCTCGCTAAAGCATTTTCTGGTTAGAGGCAGAACTACCTGCCCCACTGAAGACTCACCTGGGTGGATGAGAAACCACCCAGCGCATTCCTCTGCTGAGAGAGCCACTTGACCACAGGCAGTGCAGATGCAACATCTCCCAGCACAGTATACGTCAGCAGGGCATAGGCTGTCATTTCAACTTCAGCAGATACGACTGAAAGAGAGAGAGAGCAGAATGGGGCATTTCACCGCTCAGTAGCAGAAAGTGCTGTCAGCATTCCCTACTTCTGCCAGGGGAAACAGCTCCCCTTGCAGATCCTCTTCTTTTGCCTCAGCCTCAGTCTCCTCTCAGGTTTCCCATACGGCTTTTCAATCCAGCAGCACAGGAGTAATACAGGTGGGCTCCCCTCTTCTCAAAGAATAGCCCAGTCACCATCTTTGAGGTCAGTTATGGTAGGGAGAAAAAAACTTCCAACCAGAGACAGCACCAACCCTCAACCAAAACACTCAACACTCCTCCTCCCCACCAACAGTTCACCTCCCAATGACACCGACCTGATCACAAGACCCTGATCACAAGACCCTCACTTGTCACACTCACACCTGAAGCCCTTATAAACAGAAGAATGCTGAGATCCCCTAAACCAGCGGTTCTCAACCTGCGGGTTGGGACCCCTTTGGGGGGTCAAACGACCCTTTCACAGGGGTCGCCTAAGACCTTCGGAAAACACATATTTTTGATGGTCTTAGGAACAGAGACACCAATTTTATGGTTGGGGGTCATCACAACATGAGAAACTGTATTAAAGGGCCGTGGCATTGGGAAGGTCGAGAACCACTGCCCGAAACTATGATGTGAACCATGGTGAACCTATGGCACGCTCTCTGTGGGCACATGCGCCACTTCCAGCTGCTCTTCTGGTTTCCGGCACGCACTTACGTGCCAGTCAGCTAGTCTTCACGGGTGCCAGAGTGCCGGAAAATGGCCCTTAAAATGGCCTAAAAACGGTCCAGAAAAATGGCCCAAAAATGGCCTGAAAACTCACCTGAAAATGGCTCAAAAATGCCCCAAAACTGCCCCAAAAATGGTCTGAAAATGGCCCCCAAACAGCCAAAAACAGCCTGGAAAAACGGTCTGAAAATGGTTTAAAAAACAGCCTGAAAAACTGCCTGAAAACATCCTGAGCAATGGCCCAAAACAGCCAAAAAAAACAGGCATGCGTACGCTGGCCAGTCGGTCTTTGGATTTCCAGTGCTCCGGTGCACCCACATGCATTCTGGTTTGCCACTCGGTGTCAAAAAGGTTCGCCATCATTGCCCTAAACTCTGCTGGAGACATTACCTAGCCTGATAACGAAACATTTGAAAACCAACCCATAAGCTTGGAGAACGAACCTTTGTCAGAATATTCATGACTGGCAGAGACATGGTAACAAGGTCAGCCAATGGATAAGCATATTGTAAAAAAAAAAAACAACAACAACCCCACCCTTCCTCAGGATTGCTATAATTCTCTAGATCAAGCCTGTCAGGCCGGATGCGTCACCCCAGCTCCGCAAAGGCAAAAAGCGTTGTGATACGTCACAATGCATCACCTGATGTGATCAAGTTTGACACCAGTGCTCTAGATGGACTACCGTTTTCCCCTCTCACTCCTGGCCGCAGTGCCAAAGTTAAGGTTATCCTGTGGTAAGATCGATGGCCAATAAATTTTACAATAAAATAAAAACAAATAATACATTACCTGATTGGGAGAGGCCATCGCTGAATCCCATGAATGTGTCTTCACCAGAAGCAAGAGTTCCCATTATATTCCAGTGTGTGAAGCCATCTGAAAGAGGGGAGGAGAGAGGAAGAGGAGGAAGGGGAGGAAGAGAGAGGGAGAGGAAGAGAACACCAGATCAGTAAAACATGAAAAGCATTGTTTTCTAACCATTTTACCAATAGTGGCCATAGGAAGCATTTTCATTTTCTTCTATGTAAAGAGGTAATTATGTTGAGTCTCACTTTTGTGTACGCATATGTATGTGTCTGCCTGCTCACCTTTCATGTTGCGTGTGTGAGCATTTGCACCAGGAAATACACAGGCAGGATACACTCCACCCAGGGTTGCATAACCCAGACAGAAGAAGGAGAGAAGCACAAAACTGGGCAATATTCCAACCCACTACCCAATCGCTTCTCCCTTTAGGTCAGTGTTTCTCAAATTTGGCAACCCTAAGGCATGTGGACTTCAACTCCCAGAATTCCCCAGCCAGCTGAGCTGGCTGGGGAATTCTGGGAGTTGAAGTCCACATGCCTTAGAGTTGCCAAATTTGAGAAACACTGCTTTAGATGCACCACTTAGAATTTTCCAAGGACTTTTTATCTTCCATAGGCCCTCTTCTCTCTCCACACCAAACTTTGCATTTTGCTTTTGGACAATTATCACACTGACACACAGACAGGATCCCACTGGTTTTACTTCATGTCTTTCCCCTGAGCTAGGAATTCCCACTAATGGGAAAGCATCTCATTCCCTTCAGCTCCTTTTAACTCCTATCAACCAGGTAAGATATTTCTCCAGGAGTTTCTTTCTGCCTGAGTGACAATTAAGCTGGATAGCAACAGGCTCAACCTCCCAAGGATGCAAATGGTAAGGAATCACATGGCTCTATGCCAATCCAAATGCATCAACAATGTGCCCAAAGTGGAAGTACTCTAACACAGAGGTTACCGCTGTTGCATCTTTACCTTGTGTAATGGCTATGCCATTCATCTTCCGGAGAGCTGCCGATGCGGAAGGGCTGTGCAGGAGTGTGAGAGCATAGGTAGTCAAGACAATGGTGTAAGGGTCTTCTACTGAGTACAGGTTGGATTCTAAGAAGTGCTGTGCTTTGGTAATAGCTTCTTTTTCTTCCTAAGGAAGAAGGAAGAAGGAGAGTCATGGCTGCAGGTTCAACTTGCTATAACAGCCACATTAATCAAAGCTTTGAATGATCTGTAGGAAATGTGTGTCTTCTTTTCTCAGACCCAATGGAATTGCTATGTTAGCCAAAAAACAGGCATCCCTATCCCACCCACCCCCAACAACTCAGGTGGGAGATTCAAAAGCCTGTATGGAGATATGAAAGAAGGGTATTCCTCACAGAGGGGGACCTAGAAACATCCCAAAGACAGCAAAAAGAGTTTGTTAATTTTGCCCAGTAAATTCATCCTCTAAGGCTTTGATCAATTCTGGGAATGTATTAAGCTCAGGGCACTTCTGCTCTGCTGCAGTTTTCATTCCCTGCCTAACCTGATAGATGGTCTAAACTGCCCTTTAACTATTGCCAAACTCATCCGAACAACAGCAAGCACAGCATCCATCCATGCTCCCTCCAGATGAGTAAGAAGAGAGTGCAGAATCACACCAAATCTACCACCCAATCCATGTCATTACTTCATGTTCTCTGTTCTTTGATTTTTAAACAGCTTGAGTGATTGCTGCAAAAGAGAGCTATCAAGCCACACCGATGCTAAACTTAAAAGACAAGCAGAAAATAGAGTGTGTCGTTTCAGTGGCCTTATCTCCTATAAGGGAGTTCCTTCCAGTGAAGCGATAGTTCCTCTCAGTTCCTTGGAAGCTGCACTTCCAAGCATACTGCAAAACTTTTCTTACAGCAATTCTATTTGCATCCCAGCACAGCCAAGCAGGAAAATAACATTTGTGTTTGTGCAAGCATAGAGCAAAAACTCTGTATGTGGTGAGGCTCTCGGCTTCTTCTGAATAACAACAGAGTTGGAAAGGGACCTTGGAGGTCTTCGAGTCCAATCCCCCATTCAACCCAATAACACTCCAGACAAATGGCTGTCCAATCTCTTCTTAAAAACTTTTGGAGGCAATTAATTCCACTGATTAATTGTTCTGTCAGGAAATTTCTCCTTAGTTCTAGGTTGTTTTTTTCCTTGATTAGTTTCCATTCATTGCTTCTTGTCCTACCCTCAGGTGCTTTGGAGTACAGGTTGACCCCCTCTGTGGCAGCCTCTGAGGTATTGGAACACTGCTTATCATGTTACTCCGAGCCCTTCTTTTTATTCAATTAGACATACTCAATTGTTTTATCCTCCAGTCCCCTAATAATCTTTGTTGCTCTTCTCTGCACTCTTTCTAGAATCTCAACACTTTTTAATACCATGGTGACCAAAACTGGATGCAATATTCCAAGTGTGGTCTTGCCAAGGCATTATAAAGTGGTTTTAATATTTCATGTGATCTTGATTCTATCCCTGTGTTAATGCAGCCTAGGACTTTCTGGCTTCCTCCTGTTTTGAAATAAACCTGCTATTTTACCTGGTTGGCAGAGAGCAAATATTCCATAGTCCACCTGTCTCCATGTTTCTAACCTATGTACTCAGGTCAACTTGAGTGGGTGTGTTCCAGATCCCATCCTTTAAGCCTTAAGGAGGGAAATTGGTTGGTTATTGGCTCTTTGGTTTTTAGACTCTGATCAGCTGTCATTCATAAATACTGGGCAAAATGTGGAATGTCTTGGACACATTTATCTTTTACCTCAGAAGTCACCCCCGTTTCCAGCAAAGCTGCTACTACATATGCTGTTACAGAAATCTTCCCATGAATTCCACCCTGGAATAAAAAGAAATAAAAGGATTAGGCTAAGAAACTTTTATGAATAAAAGATCTGCACTTGAATCCAATCGCCTCTTTTCACATTTTCAACATTTCACAAGAGATTCTGAACAGAAAATGCATGACGAAATTATTGGAACAGCATCTCTTTGCCTCTCTGAATGGGAATTTTTTTATGGATGACCATATTTCTAGAGAATGTATAAGTATCAATTCCCTAGTTGGGAAAAATATTTAATTTATGGATCAAAGACTGAAGAGAAATCTTATAACTTTCATCCCGAAACACACTATTGCTGAGAATTAGAAAAATAGATGAAACTTATCCCTAGTCAAGATAGCAAGTGTGATTGATATAGCAATAGCAGGAAACATGTGGCTTTTTCAACCAAACAGGTGAAACTAGTAAACATTTTAAAACCGTAGAAGTGTGGGAGGATGGGTCTGTTACTTCTCATCCACCACTCTTCCTCTTTGGTATTTTGGCCTTTCTTAGTGAGGTCACTGAGAAGTCTCTTGATTCAGTTGTCTAGTTTTTGTATTGTGTTAGCGTTTACTGGGATGTATGTTTCTGTGTCTTCTAGTAGTCCTTTTGCTTTTTGTAAATATTGTGATCCTACAAAAAGCAAAAGACCCAGTGACCCCAGAAGAAAAAACTGGAATCATCTACACCATTCAGTGTAATGGTTACGTAGGATAAACAGACAGAAAACTGGCAGAATGCATCCATGAATACCAACTAGCAGTTAGAAGACATGATGAAAATTGTTTAATTTCACAAGATATGAACAGACTTAACCATAGTTTCAAATGGGAAACTGTGATCATCCTAGACCGAGCCAAGTCCAAAAACACTAGGGAATTTCTAGAAGTCTGGCACTCTGACAAATTAACCATCAATAGGCACATAGATATAAATATTATGTAAATACTATGCAAAAGAAACAATAAACCAGCCAAAAAAGAGAACAAAAAGTTCAAAATTCCTCCCCACCAGCAATCAGCACCCAGATGAGCATAGATTAACTCCAAGATTAACATCAGACCAATCATTAAGGAGACAACACTCCTATCAAGGAGCTGCCAAACAAGCCAACAGTAAACAGCCCAACCAAAGAACCTCTAAAACCAGCACAGGGCAAACCTTTAGAATATAAGCTGAGAGAGTAAACCCCATTCCTTACTACCACTGATGATGTTACTTAGTTTCGTCAATCAAACATTTGCAAGAAAAGACCCACCCACCCCTTTTGGTACCTGGATGTCCTTATTGAGTATCCTGCCCATGGCTGGAAATGAGCCATCTTCCTTCTGATGCTGGATGATCCAATCCTTGGCAGCTAAAAGCTCTTTGGGGTCAATGAAAATGAATTCCCGGGATTGAGCAAAAGATTTCAGAACAAAGGCTGTTAGCCTGGAAATACAAAGGTCATAAAGTGCCTGAGAATGATTGCCACCATACTTGGCTACTTACTACTGTGTGAGGTTGTATCCACCCAGCCACTGACTTCACACTCCCAACCCCGAGGAACCTTTTCATTCTGCCCCCTAAGTATCCTCCTCACTGCTGTTTTTCTGTGGGAGTTGACAAGCATTCTTCCAGCTTATTAATGAGAAAGTTATAAAATGGGCCTTTCAGGCTGGTCTTCCCCTATCAACTTTGTCCCTGTTTTACGGCATTTGTTTTTGCACTTAAAAACCCACAACCCATGGTGAATGTGGTAGAGTAGAGAACTGCTCAATTCCAAAGAAGCACAATGAAATGCAGGGCCATGACGTGAATGGAAAAGGAGCAACAGAGCTAAGAGGCAAGCTTTCCTGCCAATGAGAAACCACCCAATATCTGGTCCTTGTGTCAGTGCAATAGCAATAGCACTTATATACCGCTTCACAGTGCTTTTCAGCCCTAAGTGGTTGACATAGTCAACCCATTGCTCCCAACAATCTGGGTCCTCATTTTACCCACCTCGGAAGGATGGAAGGCTGAGTCAACCTTGAGCCTGGTGAGAATCGAACTGCTAAACTGCAGTCAGCACTGCATTCTAACCACTGCCCCCCCCATGGCTCATAGAACTGTTATCTCAGTATTTTCTTCTATACTTCAACTAAGCCAGAAATGTTTTGATTTAGCTGCAGAACTCCATGCCAGCATCAACTGCAGGGTGGGACCAATATCACACGTGCAACTACTCTGAACACCGTGGGACAAATATAATGTTATCTTCCTACCCAATAATTTGCAACATACCACATGCTCCCTGAGGAATCCCTTTCCCCAAAGGCACTGTAGGAGCCATCTTGCCTCTTGTAGGTCAGTTGGCGCTGGTATCCTGGAAAGAACCCATAAAACAGTACATAGAAACTGAACGTATAGATCAAACTTTATTTACCGAAGTGAAACTTTTTGCATGTTGGGGCCAGAAGCAATTGCTTCCTGAATCTCCTCTTAGAAAATATCCCTGTAGCCTTTCAAGGGTCAGTACCTTGCACCAGGTAATCGGTGGCTTCGCTCTCTACCTCGGGGCTAAGTTGTTTGGTCTTCTGGAGATACTTGAGGACAAAGATGTTGGGAGCAAAATGAATCATATTCTGCTCTCCGCAACCAAAGGGCAACTGAAGGAGGTTATCCAGGTTGTTCAGAGTTGGCCCCATCACGTCTCCTGGTACCAAAAGAAAAGCATAGTATCAGCCAGAAAAACCTGTCTGCTAAGGTCTGTTCTGATTCTCCCAGGTGGGAGTGAGCGGAAAACAGAGCAGAGTCCACAAGTGGGAAACATTCTAGACTAAAACTGAATTAACTTATGCCAAAAGTATCCTACGGCATGTAACCAAATAGTGCTTGCCACATTACATTTCCCAGAAACAAAGAAGGGCCCTGAAGGGAAGATTCTCTTCCCTGGTCAGTGTAATCTTAGATTATTTTGATAAAAAGATTAGATATATTTACATACATTAGTCATTCTAGCTAAATGGAGCCTCTGTGTTCCAAGACAGCATATTATGTATCAGCTGTTCCGGCTGATGCCTCCTCACCTAGTTAGGGTGCATAGTTGCAAACAATCTTCTGCACTGGAATGTATTGTGGAATGAGCCACAATTTCCAAAATGCCGCGATTGTTATTAAAGAAAACTAAAAATGAAGTGACCTAATCCAGAAAAAAATGCATCTCGGAATCTAGTTCTAGGGAAATAAGTAGACGAGAATTTAATTTTTGTGCTCGGCTTGAGAGTTGCCACTTGAGGCATTGAATAATTCCTTCTTTGCTCCAATACAGATAGCTTCCTGTTATGCCGACACAGTATGAACTCCTGCCATGAGTCTGTCATACAACAGAGCTGACTTTAATTGTTCCCAGTGTTCATACCAATAATAGAGGCAGTAGCTCTCTCTGAGCCTGGAATCACATTGTGAGGAACGCCCAGTGTGAATGCTTCGTTGTGATTCTCAGCCGTCTCCTCTTTCCTCCAGATTTTGAATTCGCCTGCAGAACCCCAACCTGTGGAGAAGCCGATATACTTCACCTCCGGCTGCTTGGAGGTGGACCAAGTCACAATGATGGACTCATTGAGAGTGAAGGAGCCGTGGCCCACCTGCACAGAGAAAAATAACACACCAAAAGCCAGGCAGGAGATGCATATTATAATGAGCTGCTTAAGGAGGTCTACCGAAAGCATTTCCCAATTAATAAAGAGATAATGAGGAGAAGAAGAAGAAAAAACCCACCTGGATGACTCCATGGGCCCAGCTGATCCAAAAACTTCGAAATTCGTCCCACGAAAGGATGCCTATTGTCTCTGTGCTGACCACCGGCTCACCCATCTTGCTAGTAGAGATCCAAGTTTTGGAGTTCTGGTACCCACCAATGACAATTTCAGTCATCTCCGCCATGTCATGGGGGGCAGAGGACAAAGCGATGTGGGCATTATTGTGGGCCTTGATGGCAACATCAAAGCGCATCATGTGGGCAGGTTTCTGCACATACTGGTACTCATACTTATTAGGAGTGGAAATGTGAATTTTCTCTAGTCAAAAATAAACCAAAAACACTGTCAGTGTTCAGTCTCATTCACAGCAATGCACCTCCAAAGACACATCTTCATGGGCCTCTTTTAAACTAATCTCCCCTTATGTAAAATAGTTTTAGAGCAAAAAGGCCACAGCAAGTAATTCAAAGTCTATATGCTCAAGTCAGGGTTTCCTGGGGTACATCCTTTCTCATCCCTCAGCAAGAACATAAGCTGGCTCTATGTTTTAGTTGGAGATTAATTGCAATGAAACTCCTTTAAATAATGTTTTCCCAGGGAACACGAAAGATATAATGGTCAGGGATCATGGCAACAAAAAGGCTGCATTTTTAGAATCACATTTCTTAAGGAGCATTGGCTTCTTATTTTATAGCCTTTGGAGTGCATTTTACCCTAGATCCCTTCAGTTGTTCTGCCCCAACCGCTGAGCTTTCATCAGTATCAAGAATGATGCTGGAGGGAAGTGGTTCAGTGGTACCAGTACTTGGTATTCATCGTTAATTGGTTCCGGGAGGCGGGATGAGTACCAAAAATGATGAATACCGAACAAAATTTCCCCATAAGGAATAATGTAGTGAGTCACAAGGTAGCCGACAGCAACAAGTTCTAGGTTGTGTGTTGAGTGCCAAATAAATGATGAGTAACCAGGACAAAATTTTCACATCAAAATTCATTGAGTACCAAATTTGATGACTTTCAAAGCAGTTGTGTACCAAGGTACCACTGTACTGTCATTAAAGTTTAATCTGGGGCAATTTAAAAATAGCAACTGGTAAAATCCCTACGCTGGGTTTTTCCTCTCACCTGGTATCACGTACGGGAGAAAACCAACCACTAGCCACCATCTTTATAGCTTGTAAGGGCTAGCTTGGGTAACTGTGAATAACTACTTGAGACAGAGGCTTTAGCTAACTTCCATACTGCCCAAGCAACATTACCTATGTGAAAGCTATCTATGCCAGTGACCTGCTACTCACACTATTTCTGAACGAGAGTGGAGTGTCTTCTGGAAAATCATAAACATGTCCCAACATAACCCAGGGGTGTTAGGTTAAGATTTCTTCCATGACCACTTCTGTGCCACTCGTCTTGTCATCCAAATTATTTTGAGACATGGATTTAGCATTCTTGTAGAAAGCTTGGCTGTGGGGTTTCGAAGAATTTTAGGTGATCTCACCTTCCCTTTGCCCTCATTTTCCACTTGTGTAAAAGAATCCACAGTACCTAGCTGCCAGAACCTGGCTCTTTTCACAATTTGACCCCCTTAGCTACCACTCTCTCCACAGGTCTATCATTGACCATTAAACACCTATACACGAAAAAGAAGTCTAGTGAATGTTGAGAAGAGTGGTTCAGTCATGAACGTAAGGTTCTGCATGATATACAAATGATGCTTTGCAAAGTACGGTTAGACATTAATTAATTAGACATTACCCAAGCAGATCCCTATGGGGCATCAGATGTCTCCCTTCAACTCAAGCCAAAATGGCAGAAGGCAACACTCAGTGACTGGAAGAGAGGGTGCACTCACAGCAGTCTCTAACTGCCACCGGGAGATTGTTAGTGAGACATTGTAGTTTATTCGTTCAACGTTTTCTTGGGATAAGAGGGATAACATAATTATTTAACTTGAACAGCTAAAGGCCTAAAAGGCTACTTCCTCAATGGGAAGAAATGTCGTCAGGACATAATTGTTAAATGCAGCCAGCTGTGCTTGATAGTGAGCCTAGGGAGAGAAACTGGGGCTGAAATTTTGCTGAAATGCAGCTGCTGAAATTCTCTTACCGTTAGGACAGAAGAAAACACTGTAGGTATATTCTCTGCTCAGTCCCTCTGGCTGCAAAAAAAATGGCATTTTTTTCAGAGACCTACACCAAAATTCAATGGCTTTCTCTTTAACAAAAGTATCTCAAGAAAAACTTCAAATTTGGTCTACTGAATGCCCAACCCACAACAAAGTAAAGCAAAAATACAAATCTAGTGTATCTACATAAAGATTTTAAGAAATCGGTCAATGACACAAAAATGAGTGATGATTACAGTTTGACAAAGTTGGTTTGATGCCTAAGAGAAACACTGAGTTCATATAAATATTCTTGGAAGCAGAATTTTGCAATTGGGGAACCTTTGGAAATAGTTCTCCTTTCTCTAGGAATACCAGCCCACCTCAGAAAGAAGAAACATTAGTAGAACAAATTTCTTTTTAACATGCCAGGCACACTCATGTGGAGATCTGTGGGTCTTGATTTTTAAATCCCAAACTTTACTTCCTACTATCCATCTACTCAGAAAACATTTGCATCTCTTCTAGCTTCTGCATCTTGAATCTAATGGTCATTTCTCCATCTTCCCAGCTGAAATTCTTTCTCTGAAAGGACTATTTGCTTGCTTACCTCAATAATAACACTCCTCCGTACATAGTCGACACCAACAGGAGTCCTCTTGTCTACGTGGGCATCCTCAGAATGTTTGCCATTCTTTGTGAGTTGAATGTTGTCTTGGCAGCAGCTGCTTCCGCTGTAAGCAAAGGCTTTTGCTAAAGATGACACAAAGAAATATGAATTCTCAATAACTTGGTCCTCAACTGGAACTCAGCAGAATCTAACATGGCCAGATATTTTTGGCATATATTCTCTGCCTTTTGCAGATTATTTAGTTCAAAATGAATAAATAAATAGGAAACTGCTATTTTTCAAGATGCAATGCCTGCCTTCAAAATGGTATTCATTCCAAAATGTTTCTATGGGCTCACAGCTTTCCTTGATGGGCAGGGGGTTATAGTGCAATGCATGGCTAGTATGTTCATCTTTTTAAAAAACAATGACAAAGGGACATCGAGACGGTAGAAAACACTGTGAAGAAGTTTTGCAGGCAGTTTCCTGCAAGGGAGTTATTTGTGAGAAGACCTAAAATTCGAGATATGCTCTTGGCAAAAATAGGTTGCGGATTTTTTTGCACAAAAGGTGTGCAAAATCCCTTCAGGTGAGAATGTACTAAAAAGTGATTATATTCAGGAGGAATGTAACACTCTTTCCCTATAGCAGATTGTGGATAAGATGTTTCTCCCTTTTATTTTAAAATGTCTATAGTTTTCTCTATGGAGAATATAGATTCTATAGGTGTCTATATGTCTATAGCTGTAGTGTCTAAAGATAGTCCATAATATAGAATCTATATCTTTTGTAAATAGGCAAAATCCATCAAGTGGAGGCAACCATTTGTAACATCTTTCAGTTTTTTGGGGAAAGGAATACCAAATGTGCTACCTGTAATGTTGTTCTGCCCCAGTTCACCAAAAGACAGCACAATAGACGTGGGCTTGGCTTTGCCAGGGGCTAGACATTTTTTCCTTGTCAAGTGTTGTTTTCCAGGATGTCCCACAAACTTGATGCCTTTGGCGACTGAGATTTTCACATACACCTGTGTGATTGTAAGGAAGGAACAATGATTACGATGGGTCTGTCCAGCTAGTCACCAGGGAGACATACTAAAGAATGTTGGAGTAGTAATAGCAGATCACATAAGCTTAGCACCAGCTAAGATTATCTTTTTAGTGCCTTGAATTGTAGGGAAGAGTTCAGTGGTAGCAAAGATTGAATTACTATCCCTGGTTATTTATTTATTTATTTATTTATTTATTTATTTATTTATTTATTTATTTATTTATTTATTTATTTATTTATTATTATTATTTATTTATTTGTGTGTGTGTATGTGTATATATATATATATATATATATATATATATATATATATATATATATATATATATATATATGTGTGTGTGTTGTAATTGTACTGATAAATAAATAAAGGGAGACTAGGATAGATCTATTTCGAGCTAATTAGCTCTCATCAGCTAGCCATACCCTTACTGGGATTAGAACCCGGGCTGTATATATCTTAGGCAGGAGTCTTAACCACTCAGCCTAAGATATATACAGCCCGGGTTCTAATCCCAGTAAGGGTATGGCTAGCTGATGAGAGCTAATTAGCTCGAAATAGATCTATCCTAGTCTCCCTTTATTTATTTATCAGTACAATTACAACACAAATATAAAAAGGCAACAGTAAAAATAAAAATATGGTTTTCTGCCTGCATGGTCTTTGTGATAAGCCGAGGAGCAGAAAGAGGGAGTAGTGACCTTCCTCCCATATTTAGTCATACCAGGGGTTGTAACATAAATACATATATATATATATATATATATATATATATATATATATGTGTGTGTGTGTGTGTGTGTGTGTGTGTGTGTGTGTGTGTTGTATTTGTACTGATAAATAAATAAAGGGAGACTAGTATAGATATATCTATATATATATATATATAAACTAGTATAGATATATAGATATATCTATAAATAAAGGGAGACTAGTATAGATATAGATATATATATCTATAAATAAAGGGAGACTAGTATAGATATAGATATATATATCTATAAATAAAGGGAGACTAGTATAGATATAGATATAGATATATATAGAAAATATATATATATTTCTTCTAAGTAAAGTGGGTTGTGCGCACTGTGTTATACTTAAGGTTGTCTTAATAATGGTGAATTGTATTATTAAAATATGTCATGTGAAATCTTTCTGGTTTTTTTTAATGATTTACTATTGTTTTTTTTTTAACATCTGAGCTATCTAACAGTTAGCAGGTTCTTCACTCACTGGATACTATCTATATATTCAGAGTTTGACCCAAGCAACGCTTATTATGGCATACAGTAATGTAATGGGATGTGTTGCTTTGGTTTAGGATATTATGGGAAACAGCCAGTGTAGTTCCTCAATCATGGATTTATAGCTTTCGGCATGGATTCCCCAGAAAACATAAAAAACATATTGAGCAATGGTATCCTTCTGGGCCAGGTTTGGGGATTGGGACAGAGGGCAATGTTCTCCTCCTTCCCCCGTGACCAGTTGAGGTCAGCACTGGTCACAGGGGAAGAGGTCGAAACTTAAGTCCTTCTTGTAAAGGGGCTTGGGTCTCTCTTTAACATCTACATTAAACCACTAGGCGAGATTATTTGGCAGAATGGGTACAGTGTCATCAGTGTGTCGATGATGCCCAGTTACATAGTACATCTACATCCTGATTTGGGCAGTTGATGCCACCTGGAAGCTGTGACACTCTGGATGGAGTAGGTTTAGATTTATTTATTTTTTCACTCTTGAATGGAATAGCTTTTTCCTAGCAGAGCTGGTACACAATTTGGGAGGTTCAAGGTCATTTGCACACATTCCTGGGCTGGGAAACCTAGCTCAGTCACTTAAGAGTTTGGTGACTTCACAACTGAATTACTGCTATGCAATCTACATGGGGATGACTTGAAGACCATGATGAAATCACAACCGGTCCAGAATACAATGGTGTGTGCAGATTCCGGCACCCCTTAGCCTGTTTATGTTGCACCACTGCTGGAGGAGCTGCACTGGCTGTTCTCCTTTCAGGTGCAATTCAAGGTGCTGGCATGGGGCCAGATTATCTGTGTGACAGTCTCTCCTGAGAATATCTGCCCATTCTATAAGGTCTGATGGAGTGGCTGTGCTCCAGGTTCCTTCTCTTAAAGAATGCAATCTGGCAGGACCTAGCACAGCGATGGCGAACCTTTTTTGGCTCACGTGCCATAAGTGGGGGGAGTGCAGGGGAGTCGGGTGCAGGCGTGCCACACACCCATAATGCAATGTGTGACCCACCCAGTACGCATGCGCGCACTACAGGCACAACCCCCCCCATTTTTTGCATTCTTTTTTTGCCCTCCCCAGGGTCCAGAGGCTTTATAGGAGCCTAGGTAGGGCGAAAACAGCCTCCCCCCCCCCCCCGGAGGGACCTTCAGGACGCTTCCCTGAAGCCTCCGGAGCAGTCAAAATAAACCTCCGAGCAAACTGGAAGTGACTTCCGGTTTGCTCGGAGGATCGTTTTGAGTGCTCCGAAGGCTTGAGGGACCTTCAGGATGCTTCCCTGAAGGCTCTGGGGCAGTCAAAACGACCCTCCGAGCAAACCGGAAGTCCATTCCCAAACTTCCGGTTTGCCCATAGGGCCAGGTTTTTGCGCTCTGGAGGCTTCAGGGAAGCTCATGAAGCTTCCGGAGGGCCTCGGGGGGGGGGCTCTTTTCACCCTCCCCAGGCTCCTATAAAGGCTTTGGAGCCCGGGGAGGGCGAAAAATGGTTTTAAAAAAGGGTGAACTCAGCTGGCCAGCTGACAGGGCAGAGCCTCACGTGCCCTGACAAATGGCTCCGCGTGCCACCTGTGGCACGCGTGCCATAGGTTCGCCATCACTGACCTAGCAAGTAGCAGTGCCTGCCTGTAGAACACCATCCATGAGTTCTGGCAGACTTCAACCCTTCTAATCTTCCAGAAGGGCCTTAGGAACAGGTGTCCGCCCCCCCCCCCCCCGCCCCCAAATCACTGGGATAGGGTGAGGTTGGAGCCCAGTGATTGTGATGTTTATGTTCTGGGGATTATTGGTTGAAGGCACTTGGAGTTGTTTTTTACATGCTGGTTTTTTATTTTTATTATTGTTGATGTGATCCAGGCAGAGTTTAGCTTATAAGTCTTTTAAATCAGTCAATCAGTAATCTCACCTCCAAACACATGGGTAAGTAATTATGGACTGTCAGAGGAATCTTTGCCTGCTCCCCGCGAATTATGTGGTACGGCAGGGTGAACTCAATGAAGAACGGCTTGAAGGTCTTGAGTTCAGCCTGTCTCGCCAAGCCTAGCCCTCTCTCAGAGAGCCCAACAGCCTCCATCACCCATGTGGTGATGGAGTCTGGAACGTCAACGCGTAGCTGAGCTTCTCCTGAAGCATCGCTGTTTAAAAAAAATGGGAAAGGGAGGAGAAAAGAAGAGTCATTGGGAACCGGCACCCGAGGAAGATACATCGAAGGCTTTTCAAAAGAAATGCATCAAATATTCTGAACACAACAAGCAGCAATGAACATGGCCACTTTCCTTTCAAATTTTTTTCATAGCATTCTCCTACCGAAAAGTTGGATGGAGATAGTAAGCTCTGTGTAAATCTGACATTAGGCCAAATGTGCCCTCCGTTTAACCTTTCTCTCTATGTACCGTATTTTTCAGACTATAAGACGCACCAGAGTATAAGACACACCATGATTTTGAAGAGGTAAATTAAAAAAAAGTTTTTGCACTCTGCAGGCCTCCCAAACCTTCTGCACGCCTCGTTTTTTGCAAAAAAAAAAAAAAAGCGCACATGCAGAGCTTTGGGAGGCTTGTAGAGTGCTCCTAGGGACTGGGGGGGGGGGGGAAGCAAAAAAGCCATTTTTTGCAAAAAAAGGGAGGGCATGCAGAGTGCTCCTGAGGGCCGAGAGGGGCACAAACGAGCAAAAACAGCCCATATTTTGCTCAGTTTTGCCCTCCCCAGCCCCCAGGAGCACTTTGCAAGCTTCTCAAACCCTCTGCACATCTATTTTTGCAAAGGGGGCAGGGTTTCGGTAGGCCAAAAATGCTGTATTCAGTATATAAGACGCACCCAGATTTCCCCCCCCGTTTTTTTGGGGGAAAAGATGCATCTTATACTTTGAAAAATACAGTATTTCAAATGGATCTTGCACAGGGTGTTGTCCACATGTTCAGCTTTCTATGCTGCATGAAACAATGAGGGAATCTGCAAGTCATGTGTGGACAGCTTATTGTCACATTGCCCCAACTCTCCTTTAGCCACATTGCAGTGGTGGGATTCAGCCAGTTCGCACCACTTTGGGAGAACCGGTTGTTAACTTTCTGAACAGTTTGGTGAACTGGTTGTTGGAAGAAATCATTAGGACAGAGAACCGATTGTTAAATTACTTGAATCCCACCACTGCCACATTGCTACCACAAGGCTCCATTAGGAGTCATGGTGAGACTTCTACACATATGCAAGCCTGCATATATTCCTTGCAGAGTCAACTGTGGTGTGCAGGACATTCTCTGCAAATTTCCCATATCCAGGCAACATTCTATACTTTGGCAGCAGCCATACATGGGAGACTTTTTGTACCTTGCACGCTCCTTATTTTATCCTCTCACTCTTTTCCCCTGTTCATTTGTCACAGGTCCATCCCAAAATCATAGCCAAGAGCTATGGAAAGTAGTGTTTTCTCCTTTTTTTCAAAGACAGCAATGGCAGATAGAAAAAGATGCCTGTCATCTACCCATATCTTTCTTCAGGATTATGTGGATACCAAGTTCCCTTTCCTTTTTGCAACAAGCAAGCTATAACCTGTTGTGAATATCACATCATGCAAAGGAGAACCCCAGCGTTTAACTAGAATGTTTCCTTGTCTGGTGAGGCTCAGTGATTACTCCAGTCAACCGATGAGGTTCTATAGTTGAACATGTTCTTGAATCAAGTTTTCTGAGTCCCTCTCCAACATCTATAAATACTACATCGCAGTCTTGCATGAATCCAGTCACTATAATTTATAAACCATGGTTAAAGGCTTCATACAATGTGTAATAGTAATAGCAATAGCAATAGCACTTAGACTTATATACTGCTTTGCAGTGCTTTACAGACCACTCTAAGCGGTTTACAGAGTCAGCTTATTGCCTCCAACAATCTGGATCCTCGTTTTACCCACCCTGGAAGGATGGAAGGCAGGTGAGCCTGGTGAGATTCGAAATGCCAAATTGCAGTCAGCCGGCAGTTAGCAGAAGTAGCCTGCGGCACTGTATTCTAACCACTGTGTCACCACAGCTCAAGCTATGGTATCTTAGCTAACAAATCATGGTTTATCATCCACTCTGACCCATGATGTCAGAAAAACCTAGGGTCTTGTTTTTGCAAGGTGTACTTCTAACAAATTAATGTCTTTTTCTATGGTAGTGGATTTCCAAATAGGGCAAGCATTTAAGAGCAAGATAAGTGCTAAATGAAAAGCCAGTATCCATGTAGCACCAGATAGTTATTTGCAAAATGGCAGCAACAATATGACTGCCAGCAGTCCTGCAAAGACAAAAGAATTTTAATAGATAGGTAAAGGTAAAGGTTCCCCTCGCACATATGTGCTAGTCATTCCCAACTCTAGGGGCGGTGCTCATCTCCGTTTCAAAGCCAAAGAGCCAGCGCTGTCTGAAGATGTCTCCGTAGTCATGTTGCCACCATGACTAAATGCCGAAGGTGCACAGAACACTGTTACCTTCCCACCAAAGGTGGTTCCTATTTTTCTACTTGCATTTTTAGAACTTGCGAACTGCTAGGTTGGCAGAAGCTGAGAGAAGTAATGGGAGTTTTCTCCGTTACACGGCCATAGGGATTCAAAACGCCAAACTGCCGACCCTTCTAACCGACGAGCTCAGCGTCTTAGCCACTGAGCCACCGTGTCCCTTTTATAGATAGAAGAAAGGTTAAAAAAAAGTTGCAGTGTACTAACCAAATCAAGATCCTTCTAGATGATTTTTAGACATAAAATTATCTTTGCTAGCTTAAGGAAACATCAGAATATTCCCCAGGTGAAGAAAGGTAAAGAAAATGAATGTTAAATATGTGTCATTGTATCTGCTATGCTGTTCCTTGTCTTACTATGCTTTAAATGTAAGTCGGTGAATTAAAAAAAAGGAGGCTTAAATTACAAGAGAATGGCCCCTATTGATCAGATGACAACAAAAAGAGGATAGAGAGGAAGAAAATTGGCTATACTTTCCCACAAGGATGAATTGGCAAAGACAGATCCTTGTTAGAACTAAAAGTAGTTTCCAGTTGCACTCTAAACCACTTAATGAAACCATTAGCCGTGGCACTATTCTCTCAACTAGGATTTTAACCAGTAACAAGAATTTTTGCATACCACATGGCATTCATTCTCTGCCAAGCAGGTGCCTGCATGCAAACATAGACACAGCTATTTGGCTCCTCTGACAAGGCCCAAGACTTTCTAAGAGACCATCTGTGATACCCATAGAAGCTTTTTGCTTTCTCTTTCAATCATGTCCGGCTATGGAAATGTGCTCACAAAAATGGGACTCCTAAAACATCTCATTATCCTCATGTGAAACTTATATATAGATCACACCACAGTATGGACCAAACATAGTGAAACTGATAGACTCCAGGATGGTAAAGAGTGCAACAAGGGCTGTATGCTTTCCCTTGATTTATTCAATACGTGTGCTAAATATATATTAATGGAAGCTGAATTGGAAAAAGATGAGAATTGTTTAAAAACAGGAGGGAAAAAACATCACTGGGTTATGCTGATGAGACTGCTCTGATGCTAAAAATACAAAAGATTTAGTAATAAAAGTAGGAGCACGGTATAAAAATGAGACTAAAATTAAATACAAGGAAGTCCACATTAAACACAACCAGTTGAACAACTAGTCTTAGAAGTGAAATGAAGATAGACGTAGTGGATAGCTTCTCCTTTTTAGGATCCACTATCAAGAGTAAAGGAACAAGCAATCAAGAAATATACCACAGATTAATACTTGGTAGAGCAGCCATAAAGTCCTTGGAAGAGATAGTCTATGCCTACAAAAATCAAAATAATAAAAGAAATAATATTCCCCGTGACACTCTATGGAAGCAAAAGTTAGGCTTTGAAGAAACAGGATGCAAAGAGTATTGATGTTCTGAACTTTGATGTTGGAAAAGGCTTCTGAAAATACGGTTTACAACTAAGGAAAAAAAAAAAAAAACCCAAATGGATCATTGAACAAATCAAGCGAGATAATCAGGTTCGAACCTATGGGGGGCACCTCTAATGCCAGGAAAGATGGAAGGAAAAAAGAAGATGTCCAGTAGCAAGTTGTATGGACTCAGTTACAGGGGTGAGGAGTACAATGTTGGAACATCTGAAGGACCAAGTTAAGGATAATCTATCCATGTGGTCACTAGCTCAAAACCCACCTGTTTCATCTAGCCGGCCTGGCCTAATTCCAGCTTTCCCACCTCAGTTTGTATTTTTAAATTTTACGGTTTGGTTTTAAGGTTAAGTTTTTAATTTTTATAAACTTGTACAGGGGTCTATTTAATCCGATTTTAATTATATTTATTATTGATTGTATGGTTTTAATTTGGTACCTGTACACCGCCCCGAGTCCCTTCGGGGAGAGGGGGCGGTCTAGAAGTCTAATAAACTAAACTAAACTAAACTAAGAGTGAGCGTTAACTTGATGGCACATAATCGATCAAATCAATCAATTAATTAAAAAGCTGTTTACAGTCTAAATGTCCCTTCAACTTCTTTCAAAGCAGATCGAATGCTACAACAGTTGCAACTTCTTGGACACTTGTCCCCCTCATTTAGTGCCACTGTAATTTTTAATTGTTCCTGAATAAGTGGCCATAACTTGAGGACTACCTTAATATTTACTAATTTTACAGCATCTTCCCATTGGTTTCATCAAGCTATTCGTCATCACCCATGTTTTGTAGATTACGAGCCTTTGACGTTATCAACAGATTTGTACAATTACCGTATGTTTTTAATTCCCTTTCTTCATCATGCATTACTTTACACTTGCTTATAAAGGGGCACATTTATATTTCTAACCCTTATTCCCAGTCTGAAGGAATCTTTCCTATTTTTTTTCTGATCTAACAAACGTCAATATCTCCATGGTGGCGGCGCAGTAGTTAGAATGCGGTACTGCATGCTAACTCACTGCTCAACTCCACGAGTTCGATCCTGACCAGCTGAAAGTTGATTCAGCCTTCCATCCTTCCTGAGGTCGGTAAAATGAGGACCCAGATTTTTAGGAGCAATATGCTGACTCTGCAAACTGCTTAGGGAGGGCTGTAAAGCACTGTGAAGTGGTATATAAGTATGTGCTATTGCTATGTTCCTCACAGACAGAAAAACAAAATTGTGCCTCATCCACAAGGCAGGATGGGTCCCTACAGACGATAGAAGAAGGCTCCACATTGAGGAGAAATTACCTGACATTGAAGCACTGCCAGAGCCAAGTCTCTGGGAAGAATGTTCTTTTCTTCTTGTCTGCTCTGTGGAAGGCAAGAGATTTGTGCATGCTGAGAGAACTGAGCAAAACCCTTCAAAAGCAGAAGCTCCATCAAACCTTACTTCTCATGACAATACAATCATTTGATTTTGGCCCTTAATCAGTTTCAGGGCTTACCAATCAATTGTCATACTCATGCTAGTATTTAAATTTCTCAGCATCTGGAGGCTAGATGTCTATGGAGATTCTCAAATATCCAGGTCATGGTTGTCCCACAGGAGCTTTTCCAAAAGACAACTGGAGTTGCTTGATTCACTTCAGGACTGAACTGGAGACGCTTCTTGGATGAGAAGTGAAATGTTTTCAAGGAAAAACCAAGAAAGCCATACATACATACATTCATACACATACATACAGTATTCCTCCCAATCCAGTTGGCCAAGTGGCCATATAGAAGAGTTATGGGCCCAACATAGGATTGTTCTTTCCAATATGGGCAGCAGGTAGAGAAACCTGCCTGCTGCCCATATTAATGTCTTCCTGGCGCCAGTTCGTAAAATTTCCTTTTCTACCAGGCATCTCTGGCTTTGAATCTAAGGGTTTGTTTTATTTTTGTTCTTATAATATCACTATACTATGCTATGTATTGTTTCTGTTTTATCTCATTTATCATTGTTATTGATGATGTAGACACTTTTTATCATTGCATAGAGAATTCTTTCCAACAAAAAACAATTTATTAGAATAAATTTGAGGTGCCTTCCCAGGAGAGGCCAGATAAAGGAAGCCCTAACCTAGCAATCACCTCATTCCTTGCTTCTCATGCCAGTCTCAGGCTCCCACAACCAATTGGCAGGAAGCAAGAAACAAACGCCTCCAGATCTCCCATGGAAGACAAAGCTGTGTGATTAAACGTTTCCATTCCCAGTCAAAGGGGCCAAAACAGAGCTCCATTATCAGCTACCACACATGCATGCATACACATTGATTCCATCACGAGTGCCATCTGGCCTCTTCTTATCAACCCTTACTGCCTGCTGAGCAAAAGAGCAGGTGTCTGCCACCATGCCCAGAACAACAATGCCACTTGGGTTACGTCGTTGGGATTGTAGCTGTTTGTTACTTCCCATTGGCAAGCATCGTTGGCTCATCCAAGTAGCAGATAGGGCCAAACTGGCTCCTAAATCCTTACTCCACAGAGCCAAGCAAGGCCATCTTCAACACAAGAACCCCAAGTTGGAAGGCGGCACAACACGTCTTTGGGACAAACAGGTTATCAACAAAAGGAGCATTTGTTCTACCTGGGCTGAGCTTTGGAAGGTGTAGAAGCCACCAGCATCCCGGTGTGAGGTTGGAAGGCAGGCACAACCTCCTCGGTATACAGACTGCTATGCTGTCTATGGTTTAAGCTGACGAGATCAGTCATTACAACCAAACCGGTTTCCTAGGCAACAGGAAACAACAACAAAAAGGCCATGTCTGTTAAAAACTGATTCAGTCGGTCCCATTAAAGAACAATTCCCCAACCCCCACCTCCAAATATCCATGGAAGGAAAGATCACTGAAACACAGGGAAATTGTGTCATACTGGCCAGCACAAATGGCCGTTACTGGGCAAATATTTAGACACTGCAGTGATCTCCCCATCTGCTCTTCCCCAGAGAGATCAGGTGCTTTGAGGAAAGTTGGCTTTAGAGTTTTCAGATTGTCTAAGTGGAATTTCCAGGGAATGGCAAGCAAAAATAAAATAAAATGAACTTTGTGAGAATCTCCTCCATTTCCAGGAGACGAGTGGGAAATTTTCCTTCTTCTGGACAGACTGCAGACCCTCCTCAGCTGAGACTGCATTCCTTAAACCAGATTACAGATGGCATTTCAGGCCAAGCTACGTATTCTGAGTTGCCAACAGAAAAATGCTGCCCTCCCCACCAATAGCATATAATTTATGATATAGTAACTTCCCAAACATTAAATAAGTCTTCTTTTCATTAGGAATTTTTGTATTAATTCTGAGCCTGAAAAGAAATCTCCAAACCACCCTGAGATATTATCCTATTTTGGTTATGAGTTAGGTTTGGTTAGGAGATGTACTTCTCAAAGAGTGGCATATTTGATCTGCAAAAATCCTGGTAATCGTTAGATGGCAGCAGGGAGATATTTTACTAACACAATTCTATCTAGCAATCATCCTGATATTTGCAGTTCTGATATATAACATTTTTGCCTCAGTCAATATTTTTGTCTGATAGGAATTCACTTCCTTTGAATACTTCCTTGGGTAAAAACTGGTTACTAAAAGGAAGAGAATAGAAAACCCATCCTTACTGGGGAATCAGTTTTATTTTTCCTCCAAAAGCAGACAAGCTAGTCTTCCTTCTTTAGAAGGAATGCTTCTCCTATGGCTCTCTCAGAGGCTGCCAGTTTATTTTTGACTGAAAATTCTCTCTCTCTTTCTCTCTCCCCCCCCCCCCCTTGTTTAAAATGGTCTGACTTGTTTGTTAATAATCTTTTTTTCTTTTCTCCTGATCAAAATGAAATCATTTCACACTGGGAACAGAAGAGGCTGTGTCCCTTCTGCCAAGCACGTAGGAGCCAATAACATTTTCACCTATGCTATCTCAGTTGACAGAACCTCTTTGGGGAAAGTGGCCTGTTTAGAGAAAGCAGAGAGCAGCATTTTGCTCTGAATGCCAAGGCCTCCTTCTCAAAGAATCTGAGCACAAGATGTACTGAGAAATTAACCTCTCACGCCACCTCCTTCCTCACCAAAGGAAAGCCTTCCCAACAGCCACAAATTCAGAGTTCTCAGAACAGGGGAGGGGAAAGTTTCTCCATAATAAGGATACGAAGATGATGGAACTAGGCTGGAGGCATTTTCGGAACATGTTTGAGTTTTCAATTGTGGAAGGATACAGCCTGCGGAATGGCTTCTAAGCATGAAGAGAACTAGCACTCCCGATGCACAGAATGGTTGCCGAGTTCTGGGTGCCCTATCCCTGCCCCTCCAAAAAAAAAAAAACCTGAATGTATCAGCAATGTTCTTCAAAAAGGCTTCCAGCTCTTTTCCAAGGTTGTAAAATTCTCATATGAAATCTAACTGGTTCTATCTTGTTTGCACTATTTTAACTCCACTGTGCTTCCTGCCAGAGTATCAGGAACTCCCTAGCACTAATTACTATATGAGACCTGGCCCAAAGACATAGTTTATTGAAAAACCTATCCTAACCAGCTAAATGGCAACATTTCTCTGTTATATAAATATTCTCCATAATTGGAATATTTCTGTTTCTTTAAGGTTGCAAGATCCAGTGCAGGCAAGATCTTCTTTCTACCCTAGAATTCTTTAGTACTGAGAATTGTTTCCTCATAATTACACTGATTAAAATAGCATTCCTTATAGCACTACACCATCCAGTGTTGTCCCTCAGAACCTTCTATAGTTTACTCACCATAATATAGATTAAGAAGTACTGAATTGTTTACCTCTTGATCTATGCTAAGATAGTGCTGAATTTCCCACTATTGTAATTTCCCTTAGAGAGCCTTCCAAAACTATGCAGGGTTAATTTATGTTTAAGAGTAACAGAAATGTTGAGAAACAACTTTAATTAGATGTTTCATTCTTTTTATTTGCTAAATAACACCCTCTATTGAAAACAGACAAAAAAATGGGAGAAAACCAGAAACGAAAGCTCCTTTTCTTGGAAAGAGAAAGTAATGCTTGAGCAATTTAAGTTAAACAATTAAGGGGATAATTAATCACAAATCATACAGCCAAGATCAACAGATAAACAATAAGCTCCCAAACAGTGAATATTTAATTAAAGTCGTGTAAGCTCTAAATATGACATTTTGTAAATTTGTTACTCCATATTAGTACAATGTGGGTGTGAAAAAAAATATTTTTTGCATCATTTATTATGGTGCAAAAATATGATATGCAACTTATTATATAATGTCTGCATCATCACCCATTAAATGTCACTGAATAAAAATATGGTAATTCCAGAGAAAGGGATTATTATAGATTGGTGAGTTCCTATGGTAGGAGAAGCAAGACAAGATTGAGTTTGCTCCATGCAGTGTGGTAAATCGTGGATTGAATCTGTTATCTGTTAAATTGTCCTGCTTGACTATGCTCTCTGTCTGCTGGCAATTTTACAACTACCACAAAAGGCCCCACGCAGATGCCACACTTATGCAAGAAGGGAAGAACTCACCGTAAATGCAGAGCGGGCATCTTTGGCAACGTCCCAGTGCCAGGGAAAAATAGAAGAACGACGTCGACGCTTGTGTAGTGTTGAGCCTGGCCACCAGAAGTGCCCTTCTTCTTTTGAAGTTCCAAAAGCATCAGACACATCATAATCTGCAAGTTCCTGGAAGATCTGCACAATGAGTTAACATAAGATTTGTCCATGAGCATGTCAGGGACTAATAAGTATCTTGCTGGAATACTCAAAGGTTCTGCTTTCCAGAAGTGATCAACAAAATCCAACTCTGATGTGTGAAAAATAACTGCAAGGTCTTCAAATTATAATATGTATGGTACGGTCTTCCAGTGTATCTTAAGTAATCAGAGTTTTAAAAGAGATCATAACAAATGTTTCTTCACACAACAGGTAATTAATCTACACTGGCATAAAATGCGGCAATGATCATAATGGTTTTGTAAGGAATAATGGTGCAAAAAGGTGTCTATCCATGATTTTGCTTGTAGCTTTCAGAGAGGCATTGGCTGCCTGAATAAGAAAACATTTATTTACCTTGGTCCAATATATTAACGCTATGGGCAACTTGAAGCCCTTTTCTTCTCCCTATAAGCCGCTTCTGACCCAAACTGAGAACTGAAATAACAGTTTCCTGCCATCTTCTTAATGCTTATAAAAAGCTTTCCAAATGCTCCTAAAATATCTAGGAAAACAATCTCACTCCTGCCCAGATGAAATGATATGTCCAAGCTACTATAGCCTTAGTTCCTCCAAATAATTGAAGTAAGGCTCCAGGCTATCCTATGTTTGCCCACCCCTATACTGGAGCTCAAATACTCTGGCCACCTAATGAGAAGGAAGGACTCATTGGAAAATAGCCTAATGCTGGGAACGATTGGGGGCAAAAGGGATGACAGAGAATAAGGTGGCTGGATGGAGTCACTGAAGCAGTAGGATTTAGCTTAAATGGACTCTGGGGGATGGTAGAGTACAGGAAGCCCGGAGGAACGTTGTGAATGGGATCTCGATGGGTCGGACACAACTTCACGACTTACAACAACAACAATACTGGAGTTATGTTTACATTCTTTCTAAAATATTCTCACTTCCCTCTTGGATTCAGTAGTTTGATAGTACCAAAGCATTCCCCACTCCCAAGAGGATGCTGCTCACCTGGTCAGCTGTCAGCTGGAAGCCCGGCTTGAAGAGGTAAATGCTTTTGTCCACTGTGGCCAAACAAACACAACTTCCTTTTGCAGCTCGCACTGTAACAGATACGGAGTCACCTGGCCTGGTCTCATTTGCTGAAAATGCCACCGAAACCTGGCATTGAACATTAAGAGGAGGAGGAAGAGAAGAAAGGGAAGAACCACCATCACCCGGGATCCTTTGCCAAACAACCCAGGTGCACGACTAGTCATTCTATACTGGATACCTGATTCTCAAAGAAAGGCTTGACGGCAAACTGCAGATTATCTGCAACCCCTTCTCCATTCTCCCGCACATAGTATGCAAGAAGACGGCCCAGGGGAGCCATGTTTGGAGTGACTGAGAAACAGACAGAAGTCATGCAGGTATTCAGTTCTGGAGCAGAAGAGCTGGTAAGGTCTAAACAAGAAATAGGGTGGAAAATACACATATGTTGATTAAAGCCATGGCTTTTCAGGAGGCGGGGTGAGCTGATTGTTCATCTCCACCCAGAGGAGCCACTGACCAGCCACTCAAGGCAGAGAGCTACCCCTTTCTGACCCTGCCTCAAACACACAGTCATGGCTGAGAAGTTAAGTAATGTAGACGCTCTTACCAGACGATGCATCGGTGGCGGTTCTTTTGTTCCCCTCCCGAGTCTTGTTTCGAGGCAGCAGTCCTGAAAGAACAATGTTCCCCCGTGATACAACTTCGTAGTGGAGTGTGAAATTACACGGGCAAGTGGACTTCACAGCAACACATGCCTCCTCTCCCACCTGGAAAGAGAAATTGGGCAACTGCAGCCATATAAAGGTTTGCTAATACCCTCTTCCCCTTCCTACCCAAGTGACTTTTCTGAAAGAAAAGCTGATCTGGTTGGCATGACCAGCTCAAGGTTGACTCAGCCTTCCATCCTTCCAAGGTCAGTAAAATGAGGACCCAGATTGTTGAGGGCGATAAACTGACTAAACCTCTTAAGAGAGGGCTGTAAAGAACTGTGGTATATACTGTAAGTCTAAGTGTTATTGCTATGATGCGTGGTGTAGTTTGACATATCTGGAGGACATGGATTTGAGGAAGGGGGCTTTGATTCAAAGGGTGGCATGGAACAAAGACCGAATTCCAGCATCACTGCTGACGGAAATGCCTTCTGAAACAATAGACCACATTTTCCTTAGGTCTTTTGGAACCTGGCATATCTTCCAAATCCACTCCATACTCAGGGGAAAGCAAAACAGAGCACAGCTCAGGATGCGAAGATACAGAGCAGTCTCATTGTTAAGAAAAGGCAGCCAAAGAATTCTGGCTATTGAGTGTTTCCCTGGAGCAAGATCAATTCCGAAAGCCAGCCAAAGTGGAACACCCAGCCAAAGCAGGCATGTTGGCTGCAGCCCAGCTTCCTCAACAGGGATATTAGTCATTCCAAGTGTACTGGGCTGAGAACAGCAGGCAAAGACTCATAGCAACCCATCAGATGCATCTTGAAAACTCTGAAAACAAGATGCCGACAGTTGCCTTGCATCTTACCAGAAAAGGCCTGTCTGGCATCTGAAGCTGGACGTGGCACTTGCTAGGTGAATACCAGCTGCTGATCGATAGGTAGTTGGGTAGATACTGATCTCCAACAGGCTTCCCATCAAGAGCTGTGACTTTGGTCTTGAGAAAGGTGGAAAGTAGAAAGTTACTTTCAAGGGCAACTTCTGAACGCCCAACTCATCTTACAGATGTTGACCAGGCCGATCTAATCTTCCCCTAGATTCGACTCTGTGCTGTGGTTAACAGAACAGGAGGCAACCTTGCCAGATCGGGGCTGTTTGGAGACTGACACCCAATGAAAACAACAGAAAAGATCTCTATAATTCCTTTCTCTTCCTCTCTGCACCCTAGATCAATATCCTTTTTTCTCCCTTATTTTCTGTCTAATTAATGGACAGAATATGATTTCAATAAGCGGGAATCTTTGGGGAGGCTCAAAATAATCAAATGCTTCTTTGAACAGATTTTGTTTCCCTATCTGGAATGAAAAGTATTAATCCATCTGATCATTTTGAACATTTGTCCCCATTTTGAACCCAACTATGGAAAAGAGCTTAATTGGCTCTGATGTTGCTTCTGTTCACAGATCGTCGTTCCCTGGAACTCAGGTAGAAAACACACTTTCCTATCATTTATCCCATTCTCCATTTATCTGAAGATACCACCCCTGAATACAGAGCAGACACCCTCCTTCCACTGTACCTTCCCCCATGTTCTGTGGGTTCCTTCTCATTCCCATTCAGTTCAAAAATCCCCCCAGAAATCACACATCCACAAGGAAATTAAGAGGCTTAAGGATTAAGAAATCCCCCAATTAATGTTCTTAAAAGAAAGTTGCCCCCATGTTCTCAACCCATTGGCCCCATTGACAAAGTGTGCCTTTGATGAGATTAATGGCAATTCCAGCCCACTAATCCTATCAAGGGCTTTCACCCACCTCCAGCCAGACGTACTGGACAGCAGGGGGGATGGAGGGGATTTCAAATTCCACCACACCGCTTCTGGACACTAACTCGCTTGTGTAAATGTTGTCCTTTGGAGTGAGTTCCGCTTTTACCCGGACAGTCACTCCATCCGCTGGACTCCCATCAGGATAAGTGACTTCAACCTGAAGAATCAGGAGACAAGTTAACATAGGTGGAGATGGGAAGAATCCCTGCTGACCTTCCTCCTCTACTCAACATCATCTACTAGCAGGGAAATAAGCCATCAAACATAGAGTGGGATGCTGCTAAAAAGGCAGACATGGGGAAATAACTGGCCTGGGCATGTGGAAGAGATGGTAAGCCACTGCAGTTCCTAACACATTCAGGACAGGAATGTCCATCCCCTCAGGGCATTCACGAAGCTAGCAGGGGGGAAAGGTGGCCAAAGGTCTAGTGAATTATAGTGCTGGTTGCTCTCTGTTAAGCCCTAGAGGTTAAGCAATTTTAATCCCCTGGAACCATTGTCCAGCTTGCTGCTTTAAGTCCAGTTGTGGAGGAGGACTGCAAGCCTCTTTCCTCAACATCACGTGAATCAAGAGACATCAGTTCCCATCCCACCTTGCCTGCAAGGACAATGCGTAACATCTCCAAAAATGAAATGTGTCATTCTAGGTTATCTTGAAAACTCAAGAGATTGGGTCAGGAGTGGGGGAATCAGGGTAGCACACTTGTGCATAATGAGAAGTGCTAGACAAATCCTATGGAGTTGATCATTTGCTTTTTCCCACCGGCAATATCAACCTCATGGAAGACCTGTATTTGGGTTTCCCAAGAGACAGTATTCCCATAATAAAAAAGAAGAGGAGGAAGAGGAAGAACAGGCTGTGGAGAGGAGGTATCCAGTCCTGCTGATCATGGAAAAGCCTGGTTGGGATGGAATGGTCCTGTGGTAGCCAACTGGGGCCCAACAAGTCTCTAGTCTCTGAGGCTCCTCTTCTACATGAGCTACAAAATCTTCGTAGAAAATCTTTTACTGCAGAGATTCCCAATCCCCGGGTTGTGGCCCACTACTGGGCTGCAGCCCATTCAGAACCAGGCCATGAAAGTGGGGAGGGGGAGGAGCATGTGCACGCGCACAGTTCCACTTGCGCCTGCAGCAGACAGATGGCCAAGTGCATGCACACAGCTCCATTTGTGCAAGCAGCAGGCGTATGTGCCTGCCGCTTGCTCAAATTAGCTGTGTGTGTGTGTGCGCGTGTGTGCGCGCGCTCACCTGACACTCACATGGAACTATCTCTCCCCCACACTGGTCCTCAAAGCCAGAAAGTTTGGAGACCACTTTTCTACCGGCATGGGATGGAAAACACAAAATTCATACTTGGCCCAATTTCAGCCTACTTCTTTGGTGGCCTAGTGACAAATAAAGGCTCCGTTGTGAGGATGTGTCCTCAGTAAATATTTAATAGGGCACCTCTAGAATGGTGGCAACTAGGAAGGTTCCCTTGACAAATCCACAAACGCTAAGAAGGGTGGAAGGGAAGAGAGGAAGAAGTTGTGAACCGCAGTGGTGATGGATGCGCCATTGGGAGCCCTTAAGGGACAATCTGGGCACAAATCATGTTGAAGGCCAATCTGTGGCCAGTAAAAGTCAATGCCAACTTGATGGAACATAGTCAATTATAATCAGGAAGGGAGAATGATCCTAGAGCGAGCAACAATTTGTCATCTTGCATCAGAATATTCCATCCTTTTAACCAAAACCAGGTGGTCTTATGTCCCTAAACCAGTACTTCCTCTGTCCTCTTAATGAAAAGTCTACTCTATGATGCTACAATCTTCCCGTTGCAATATCCTACTCACCTTCCCTTTATATGGCAAACCAGATTTGAACTGCTTCCGGGTATCTCTAGAATATTTTATGTCAATAATCTGCTTCTGGACAGGGGTAGAGTCATCGAAGGTGACCTGCCTGCTCCCATCGGTGCTTGTTACTGTGGCCCAAATGTTCACAGTGCCTCTGAAATGCTCAGGGATGTCTGCAGGCATCATGTCTTTTACACATATGTCAAAATCCGCAGAACCATCAATCTGCCAGGAAATAATATGAAAAAAGTGAACAATTAAAGAGGCTACTGTATATGTGCCTTTGGTAGTGGCAGGGGAGATATATCGTATTTTTGGAGTATAAGACGCACCCTTTTCCCTCAAAAAAGAGGCTGAAAATCTGGGTGCGTTTATACACTGAATACAGCATTTTTGGCCTCCCGAAACCCTGCCCCCTTCACCAAAATGGCCGGGCATAGCCTTTAGGAAGCTTCCAAAGTGCTCTTGGGGGCTGGGGAAGACAGAAATGAGCGAAAAATGGGCAGTTGCTTGCTCAATTTTGCCCCCCCCCCCCAATTCCCAGGAGCACTCTATAAGCTTCCTAAAGGCTATTCATGCCCTTTTTCTGGGGAAAAAAGGGGCCGTTTTTGTGGAAAATGGGCCTTTTTTGGGAGGTCTGCAGAATGCAAAAACCTTTTTTTTAAATTTGCCTCTTCAAAATCTTGGTGCGTCTTATACTCCAGTGCATTTTATACTCCAAAAAATAAGGTAACTACAGTGAATAGAAGGAGCATCATTTGTTCCAGATGCCAACAACACAAATCAGGGAAACCAAGATCTCCTATTTTCTTTGGAGGACAGTGAAAATGCTGCCAGGGTCAAGAGCAAATGTACTTAGGTTCTGGCATTTGGCTCACTTGTTCAGGTCCTTATCTTTGGATAACTTAAACTAAATCCCAACTGTATGCTAATGCCAGCGAAACAATACTTTATTTCACTTTAAATAAGCATGTCGATGAATAAACTAGCAATTGAGGTATGAATAATAGATGCTAGGAAGGACATCTGTGAAAGGTTGGGAGTGTCCAGAAAGTCAAGAAGCACCTGTGACCTCATAATTGAAACCCCAACCCATTTTTAAATGGAGCATTTGCCATCTTGAATGTTTGACCCCTCCTCGTGGACATCCCAGAATTCCCAGTGGTGAAGGGATCCAGAAGTAGAGAAGCATTGCAGAGACCAGTAGTTTAGCTATTAGAAACACATTTCTGAAATGAATATGTGCTGCTCTTTGCTCTTAATATATTTTCTGACTTTAAACTTTGTATCAAACTTTAGAATTATGAAGCTCCAAATGTTGGAATTTAAAGATTTCAAAAACTACATCTCTGCCTATTTCTCCTCTAGACCAAGGGTGTCAAGCTTGTTTTCATTGAGGGCCACATCAGGGTTGTGTTTGACCTTGGCTAGTTCGGCATGGCTAATTCAGCATCACTCGTGTTGGGGACGCCTATGTTCGCCCTAGCACTCTGCCAGCAAAAATGGGCTCCTGAGCTCCGTTTTTGGCTGCCACAGCCTCCTGCAACCCTCTGCCAGTGAAAGTGGAGCTTGGGAGGGTTGCGTGCAGCCCTCCCGAGCTCCGTTCAGTGTTTCAGGGCGGTCCCATGGGCCAGATCTAAGTACCCCGTGGGCCTTGAATTTGACACCCCTCTCTAGATAAATTTTAGACCATCTGCTCTTTGCATGCTACTGACTAAGATATCGGGGTCTGTATCAGATTGGAATGGACACTCCCTTTAGAAGATTTTTTTCTATGTCACAAGAGCATGATCTCTGGTCCAAGGACTATGTGTGACTTTGCAGTCCTTTTTTTTTGCACTTCCTTGGAACCCTCTCTAAAATTTAACCCTGCAAATGCCAAAAGCTGGAAGTGTCATTTTATATCCCTTGAAGGAAAAATGGCTAAGGTAGGCTCAACACACTTTAAATATATCTAGAAACCCATTCAAAAAGTGAATCAAAGTCTAATCCATGGATGTGGCCTGGCTTCACCCATGTTATAATACAATAATACAATAGTAGAGTTGGAAGGGGCCTTGGAGGTCTTCTAGTCCAACCCCCTGCCTAGGCAGGAAACCCTATACCGTTTCAGACAGATGGCTATCCAACATCTTCTTAAAGACTTCCAGTGTTGGGGCATTCACAACTTCTGGAGGCAAGCTGTTCCACTGATTAATTGTTCTAACTGTCAGGAAGTTTCTCCTCAGTTCTAAGTTGCTTCTCTCCTTGATTAGTTTCCACCCATTGCTTCTTGTTCTACCCTCAGGTGCCTTGGAGAATAGTTTGACTCCCTCTTCTTTGTGGCAACTCCTGAGATATTGGAATAATGCTATCATGTCTCCCCTAGTCCTTCTTTCTCTTAAGCTAGACATACCCAGTTCCTGCAACCGTTCTTCATATGTTTTAGTCTCCAGTCCCCTAATCATCTTTGTTGCTCTTCTCTGCACTCTTTCTAGAGTCTCCACATCTTTTCTACATCGTGGCGACCAGAACTGAATGCAGTATTCCAAGTGTGGCCTTACCAAGGCATTATAAAGTGGTATTATATGACCATGTGATCCACTGGGGTTGTAATCTTCTTTAAAACTGTTAAATATTATTTCGCAGTCACCAAAATGTACCTCTCCCCCTTGTTATGTACCGTAATCCCCTTACTCACTTCAGTGGTTTTAAGGACAGGATGCCCTGATTCGTGCCTGTAGTACCCCACTCCATTTACTGTCATGTTGATGGTCAGCTTCCCTGTCACTGGCTTCCCAAATGTGTACCTGGAACAGAAGCTCAACGATTATTATTTTCAGCTACTGCTCTTTCATTTCCAAGCTTCATTACATGCATGCAAAGCTTTCTAAGACCATGTCAGATACTCTTGAGTCACTGAGTTTAGCAGACTGCTGTACCTTGCTATGTTCCTCCAGAAAGTCTCCAGTCCTGTTGCCAAGATACCTTGTCATTAATGCCTTCGCATTCAGAGCAAAGCTCCCCAACCCTCCTTGCAGAAATTAAAGGGAGCCACAACTGGGAATCATGTACCCAATTTGCCTAGCAGTTGAGTTTTGACAGCAAACAACATTTGTCCCATGCCACCCTTTGAATTAACCTCAGAAGTACTGTTAGAAGAAGAAATAAAAGATTAAAGGCAGCTCATCCAATGCTAAGAAGGACACCCAGAAAAAAATCCTAAGGCTTAGGTTATTTTCCTTTTTCCACAGCCTATTGCTTATGTCCAAAGGTGAAACAAGAATGTGTCAAAGGGCAGCTCTAACTTATTTCTGTCATTACCTACAACTGTTGTTGGCTTCAGCACAGCCCACGTGGCCCCAACGCATTACCTCTGTGGGAAGAGGGCCCTTGAAAGTTCTTTATCTCAAGTTGAGTGACACAATGATTATCCATGATCGCCCATTCCACAAAAACTTGTTCAAACTATCCAGTTCAGAAGAATCACAGGGATGTTAACAGAAACAGCAGGAAGCTACTCAAGTGAGCAGAAGGAACTGATCGATCCTACCTGGCATGGACGGTTCCCTTTTCACAAAACCCAAAGTCCCGAATGTATTGTGGTGGATCAATACGTAGCTCAAACCTGGGTAAAACTAAAAAGAAGAGGAAAAAGTGAGTGAGAACAATTTTGGAAATCTGATTGTGATTAGAAGTAGCATGAGTAAAGCTATCAGGAAATCTTAACCGAAAAGTAAGAAAGCAGTTGAACTGAGAAATGAGTAATGAGGACTGAAAAAAGGATGGAGAGATCCATAGGAGATCTATAATATAAAGAGATCTATAATAGACATGGGACTTCTGGACATCTTACCCACAAAGGGGAAAACCTAACCAGTGTCTACACAGTAAACTACATATATCCCTAGCAATCAGCTATCTATTTGGGTAATCCAGTTTGATACTATCCCATAGCATAGCTGAGAAAAAAATTCCAACAATGATTCATTAAAAAAAAATCCACCAAATGTAATGGTTCATTAAAGGAATCACACATTAAAGGAATCCTCTATTCACAAAGTCCAACTCTTCCATTCCTGTTTTAATCTTTTTGAATTGTCTTGTTTTTAACATAATGTTTCACAACTGCAAGAAATAATTGAGCTGTAACATGACAGTAATCCAGCTAAAGGGTAACTTTTTTTTTTCAACTGTTTATAACTTCTGGCTGGATCACTTATTTTTCATAGCAGCTAATTACGATGCCTTGCCCTCCCACCCAAAAATGGACCAGGCCTTCTTTTTTCAGTTGGCATAACGATTTGATTTTTTATTTTGATGGGGGAAGTAAGACTGAAAACGTCATATGTTTAGGAGGCTTTATTGCTGCCAAATTCCCATGGAATAATTTCAAATGGTGTGCTGGTTTACTTTTTAAAATGATGTTAAATACAACTATTTTTTTTCCTCAAAAAGCTTCAAATGATGTGAAATAAAGTGCTCAGCCTAATGGAAGTATTCTCCCTGTTTTGACAGATATGTTAGACTGGTGTTTTTCAAACTTGGCAACTTTAAAGTATATGTACTTGAGCTTCCATGCTGGTTGGAGAATTCTGGGAGCTGAAGTACACATCTTAAAGTTGCCAAGTTTGAAAACACTTCTAGACCAGGGACCTTCAAGCTTTTTCAGATTTCAAGACTGAATTAAATTTAAATATTTGATTAAAATTTTAAATAAAGAAAAAGCTCCCAGAATACCCAATCAAAAGACAAAACTCTAATGATGGAAAATTGGCTGTGCGTAAGCGAACTTTCTCTCCCTCCAATCAAGTTCTTGTGGAATCCACCAAACATAATCTGAAAAGGTCTTGGACTAAACAACTGGTCACTCATGAAAAATGAACCTTCATTCAGTAATAAACAGTGTGGGAGGAGAGTTGCATTAATCTACATGAGCCAACGATCATGTAGTAGCCACTCTATGCAACAAAGAAAGCGAGGTATAATTCTGCATTTTAATAAAATGTGTTACTTTGAAAGATCCTTCATTTCCTGACTGATTTTAATTTTAGTAAGGGGATGGAGTGTTCAGGATATAACAGGTAGTCCTCAACTTACAACAGTTCATTTACTGAGCATTCAAAGGTACAACACTGAAAAATGTGACAAATGACTATTTTCCACAGTTACAACCTTTGCAGCCTCCTTATGACTATGTGATCAAAATTCAGATGCTTGGTAACTGGTTCATTTTTATGACCACTGCTGTGTCCCAAGGTCATGTGATTACCTTTTGCGACCTTCTGACAAGCAAAGTCAATGGGGATACCACATTCACTTAAAAACCAGGTTACTAACTCATCAACTGCAATGATTCATGTAACAATTGTGGCAAGAAATGTCATAAAATGAGGCAAAGATCTCTTAACATGTGTCTCATTTAACAACAGAAATTTTGGGCTCAATAGTGATTGTAAGTTGAAGTCTACCTGTATTTCCAGCTTGCTGAAATTATTTATTTATAATAATTCTGATACTAAGTTTGCACTCCTCATGTTCCTCAAGCAGGGCTTGGACACTTCATGACACTTCATATAGTATGGCATATTTACATGTTGGTGTGACTGAAAGAATTTCTTCTTTTCCTTTCCCTTCCCTCTTTCCCTCTTTCCTTCTTTCCTTCCTTCATTTGCTGTTTCAATTCAGCAGAGCTACTTCAAAAGATATGCACATGTTTTTTTAAAATAAAAGGATTGAAATTCTAAAATCTTATACGATACAAAATAAAACGTAACAAAAGTTACTATAAAAATAAGGCCACTGAGACAGAAGACTCAAGCTTACCTTAAGGTTCTAAATCATCATAAAACCTCCTTTCTTAAAAAGCAAGGTTTAAATGGTTCTCCTATTGCCTGGGGTTCTGAAATTCTGATTTCAGATTCTAAGCTATTTCAAGTGTGCAAGGCTGCACACTGAGAAGCTAAGATTTTTGAATGAAATAAGGTTGGAAAAGATATGGAATAAAAACAGAGGAAACTGGATGTTATAATCTCCATTTGGAAATGATAAAAGAAGCATAGAATGGAATGTAATAACTACCATGTTTCCCTGAAAATAAGACAGGGTCTTATTTTCTTTTGACCCCCAAATGTTACTTGGGCCCTATTACCTGGGTGGGGGGGATTATTGGTTTGGGATTGCCGGGTGGCTGCTCTCTTGCGAGCGGGCGCCCGAAGAGCAGGGCACAGCCTCAGGGGCAAACGGCTGTGTTGCACTGTCGCAGCAGCGCAACAAAGCCACCATAAGGTGACCACGTTCATGAGCAGCCACCCAGCAACCCCCTTTCTAGCCGGGCAGAGTGCCACTCACCGACCCAGTAATATCCCAAAGGTGCTAAGCCGCGTGGCGCTCTGCCAGCTGGAAAGAGAGGTTGCGCGAGCACTTGTTCTGCCTCCAGCTCACGTGCCTCCCAGCCTCACCATGCGCAGCTCTCCCTGAAGGGCCGGGCCAGGGCGCCGCCGCCACCGTGGCCCCGCTGCTGCCACCGCAGCCCTGCCACCGCCATGCTCCGAGCATAACGGGCTTTCAAACTCCGGAGATCCGCTGCCGAGTCTTCCAACAGCCACCCACTGGGTCGGTGAGTGGTGCTCTGCCCGGCTGGAAAGGGGCGTTGCCGGGCAGCTGCTCGTGAGAGCAGTTGCCCAGCAACCCCCCGCTCCAGCTGGGCACAGTGCCACCCACCAACCTAGCGGTATCCCAAAGGCAACAAGCAATGTGAGCGCCTTTGCCCCCCTCCCCCCAGCTTGCGCCTTCGGGATATCGCTAGTTTGGTGAGTGGTGCTCTGCCTGGCTGGAGGGGGGGGTTGTCCAGGGGGCTTATTATTGGGGGAAGGCATATATTTTTGCCCACAGGAAAAATATGGCATGGCCTTATTATCAGGACATGTCATAAATTCAGGAAAACATGGAAGATATCGAGACAAGTTTACACAACTAATAAAAAGCAATAAGATATTACTCATGGTTTATCCAAAAAAATAAATGGATTTTAAAATCTGGTACAACTTCCTGAGGTTATTTGTAGCACTTTTCCAAAACTTTTGATTTCCAAAGCAAGCCTTTCTAACATGGAAGTTTACAAAAAGGATATAAGGATATCCTTTTTATAGAGGATATCAAACAGGTAGGAGCGAAGCAACTTGGAACTAAGGAGAAATTTCCTAACAGTTAGAACAATTAATTAGTGGAACAACTTGCCTCCAGAAGTTGTGAATGCTCCAACACTGCAAGTTTTTAAGAAGAGGGTTTCCTGCCTAAGCAGAATCTAAGTAATAAAGATATTAATAAGAATATTAATAAGCATAACTGATGATGAACATTGCCATCACAGGTCAGGATGGTGATGTCCATTAACATTTAGGGTGTCCAGATCTGGAATAGTCATTTGACTCTTCAACAAAGATTTGAGTAGCCATTTAACTTTTTAATTGTTTGGATGGCTTTAATTATTCCTCATTTGTCCACCATACTAAGTCTGAATAGGAATGAATATACATATTACTGACAACCATAGTAAGTGCAATAAAAGTAACCTGAGCACCACCAGCTCAACATTTTTTTTCAGAAACTGTTTATATAGGAACATCTATACAGGGGGCTTCAACTGCATGGCCCCAGCTGCCATTTTGATGGTTTTGATCCTACTCCACCGAGACACCTAATCTCTGGAACTCATTCAAACATGATTATGACATCTCAAAAATAGTGTGTTTTCAAAACAAGTTCTAGCAGCTCTGCTATTCACTCACCATATTTTTGAACTTCAAATGATTTGTTATATGTGTATTCTTGCATTTCTACGAATATAAACCATTCTCCGAACACGGGTTGATCAGACAAAGGGAAGCTCAGATTCAGGATGCCTGCCAAAGAAAAGGAAGATCAGAGGAGATGAGCTACATTGGTGGCCCAATTTCCTTAAGGGATCACAACCAGAAAATGGAAGAGCCAAAGGATTCATCCTTATTTCTTTAATCAATTTGCATCTCACCCTTTCTCTTTGAAGCTCTGGGCAGTGGGATGCTCAGTTGTGACAGTCTAAAACTCACCACAACAAATTGGCTTGAGGTTTTTCCATTCTACCATCCGAGACCCTCGGGGATCCTAGGAAAAGAGATGCATTTCTTATATTGGTCTTAGTTACCAATATCTAAATATCTTTCTTACTACAACATTTGAAAATGTAAAAACAATTCCCCAGAACCAGAATATATATAAATTCACACATTGCCTCAATGAGATGGGTGGCATCAAAGTCTACCCTTTTCCCCAAAATAAGACCTCCCCGGATAATAAGCCCAATTGAACTGTTGAACGCATGCGCTAAAATAAGCCCACTCCTGAAAATAAGCCCTCCATGAAAATATTGTAACACAGCAGCAGCCATGAAGTGACCACGCTTGCTGACTCCTGCACTTCAAAAATAATAAGACCTCCCCGAAAATAAGGCCAAGCGCTTATTTCGGGGGTCAAAAGAAAATAAGACCCTGCCTTATTTTCAGGGAAACATGGTAATAATAAATAAATAATTAAAATACATCACAATTTTTGCTTAGTGGGCTAAGTGGGCCCAACCACTAACATTTATAAGCCATGGCACAGCATAGATAAATAGAGACAACTAGCGCTTTTTTAGATGGATTATAATTAAGGAAATTTTGGCACGCAGTGTTAACATGCAAACCAGGTTTATATTTACTTGGCTCTAATATCTTATTATATATAAACAGAAACTCATCATATGTGCCATGTTTCTTTCTTTAACTGAACGAAGTGAAGGTGAACCTATGACAATGTTTTGGTGACAGGGCAGCATTCAGAATAACATAATAACATAGTTGGAAGGGACCTCCGAGATCTTCTAGTCAAACCCCCTGCTCAAGCAGGGGACCCTACAGCATTTCAGACAAATGGTTGTCCAGTCTCTTCTTAAAAACCTCCACTGATCAGACATCCACAACTTCTGAAGGCACCCAACAACAACTATTTTACTTATTTATTAAATTTGCTTGCCACCCATCTTGCCACAAGGTGACTCTGAGCAGTTCAGAACATTAAACTATCCTTGAAAGCATGTCCATAAGTCTTGTGATTTTGTGTTGTGAAGGCAACGTAAGAATTGGAGATGTGGAGGCCACGTAAGAATGAGGTCTGTTCTTGTGCAGCCTCTGGATGTTCTGGAAGTTGTGTGAGAGAGCAAGTGCTCTTATGAGGACTCTGGACTCTCTGGAAAAATCACATTAGAATGGCGCATGCTTTCATTCAATTTTCAGAGGCTACAGAGGCCACGGAAAAGCCTTCTCCGAGCTACTTTAGAGGCAAAGGCCTCATGGGACCTGGAGCAGCCTCGGGTAGGCCGCAGGGGCCTCTCAACAGAAAGAGAACACTGTCCAAAGGTAAACCGCACACTTTGGGGAATGGTGCGAGGTGGCCTTTTTGAATGGCAATTGGTGTGGCTAGGGCTGAAGTCAATGACCAGGCCTCCATCTATTTCAGGCCAAATCTCAACGTTGCTGCAAACTGCCGCTGTTCAGGGTAGCTTAGATAAGGGGGGGGGGGGGGAGAGATAGAGAATTGTTTCTCTTAAGTTCAGGGGGTCCCATGTTAGCAGAATCAAATTAGGCATTTTCCAAGTTTCTGACACACCAAGCCCAAACGTTTCACCATCACAGGCCTGTGCCAAGCAATTCCTTGGAAATGATAGTGAAGGTAATTGGGTTGTTGTGTTCATTAACCTTTTAGTGGGAAAATTAATTCCTCAAGCAAAACTTTTATAGAATTTTGAAAGTATTGTGCGTGTGTAGAGGGGAGAAATCAGGACACCCACTAAACGTCAAAAAAGTCAACATGACATTTTGCCATCAAGACCTCATCCCTTTTTTATGGGCATTGCACATACAATGCTTTACAAAAGGGAGAAGGGTGGTGGTGGTCCTTCCATCTTGATTTTATCAATGCCTCTGTAGACACCCCCGAAGAAAATACTGCAATAGTTTGGGTCTTGAGAGATACTCACCAGCACATAAGCTTCAATCTGAAAGAAAACAAAGAGAGAATTAAATAACTTTATTCCACTAGGCATTGTGGCACTAAACGCGAGCTTATTTAATTATTTTGGTTTTTAAAAACTATTCAACAGCCAAAGCTATATGGGCAGTTCCTACTAAAACGCTTCCAAAAAAAATACAATTTAAGTAAAAGCATACACAGCAAAATGTAAAATAAAAACACTACATAAACTAGGCAGCTGCAAATCGGTAATTCAAAATCTAAAGAAATATGCATTATTAAAGTACAATTAAAACCAGGATAAAAAAGCTGGGAAAATGAAGAAGTCTTCACCTGGCATGGAAATTTGTTTGTTTAATTTATTGAAATGCAATGCAATGCAATGCAATGCAATGCAATGCAATGCAATGCAATGCAATGCAATGCAATGCAATGCAATGAAGCTAATGTAGGCACCAGTCAAGCCTTTCTGATGAGATAATTCCATAAGTAAGGTGCTCACACACAAAAAACTCTCTCCTCTTTACAGAGGTCACCTCAATTCCTTGGATTGCTTTCCTTTCATTTTCCAAAATTAGAAAAAAATATCTTTGTTATGGGAAAGAGCCAACATGTCTTTCCTAAATAAATTGCTTTATTTTATCTGGCATACCAGTGAATCCTCTTTAACAAGCAAAACTAGAGTCAGCAACTCCATTGCTAAGTGACACAATCCTTAAGCGAGACATTACATGACTGATGTATTTATATCATCACTTCAGCTGCAGTTGTTAAGCAAATCACTGCAGATTGTTAAGCAAGACTGCATGCCCTCAATTTTAGGTTTTAGTACTGACTGTAAACACAAGAACAGTTTTTCCTGAACGCCATCACTCTGCTAAACAAATATTTCCCCCAATACTGTCAAATTATTTACAAAGTCTGCATTACTATTACTATTAATCTTCTCATTGTTCCTATCAGCCATCTCCTCCCACTTATGACTGTATGACTGTAACTTTGTTGCTTATATCCTTACGATTTATATTGATTGTTTTCTAGTATGATTTGATTGCTTATTGCCTATGATAGTCATATTGCCTATGACTATCATTAAGTGCTGAACCTTATGATTCTTGACGAATGTATCTTTTCTTTTTATGTACACTGAGAGCATATGCACCAAAGGCAAATTCCTTGTGTGTCCAATCACACTTGGACAATAAAGAATTCTATTCTGTTCTGTTCTGTTCTATTCTTAGAAGCCAGTTGTGAAGCATGGGACACATGACCATGGGACACTGCAACCACTGTAAGTACCCCATGGTTGCAAAGCATCCCAATATTGATTGAATGATGGTGGAGATGCTGTTATAGTCATAAATGCAAGGATGGGTCACAAAGTTACTTTTTCAGCGCCATCGTAATTTCAAATGGTCACTAAATAGGGCAATTGTTACCTGAGGTCTACCTGTATTATTCTCTACGCCAAGAGCAGTCTCTCAAGTCTTAAGTAAAGACTGATTTTCCCCACTGGCTCTCAGCCAGGATCCTTCTCAAATGAAATGAATCTAGACCAGTGTTTCTCAATCTCATAAGATATGCAGACTTCAGTTCCCAGAATTGCCCAGTCAACTCCCAGAATTCTCCAACCAGATGCACTGATCTAGCCTACTTCTATGAAATACGGATTCTTAAGTCCCAAGCTTAGGGAAATCCTTACCTTCTCGTTGATCGGTCGCAAATCTGGGTTCACGGTAAACAGATTGATCAGCACTAAAAAAGAAAAGAAAAACCGTAACCAGGGAGAATCAAAATCGCCCCAGCACAAAAGATCAGGCTCCTGCTGACTCAATCAATGCTCCCGTGCAATGCTCTCACCTTTCTGCTTTGGCCTGTACACCGGCTTATCTGTCTGAATGAAGACTGAAGCGCCTTTGCTATCAATAGTCACGGTAGTATAGTTGTGGAAGATGTAGCCCTCCTCAGCCAAGTGATGGTTGCCCCACACTTTTACCTGAGCCTGGCCCCGAAGTCCTGAGGGAACCTAGGAGACAAATCCAGCATGGAACTTGGATTTATGACTATTAGTCTTGGGCAGAACTAATTCTAGCAGAGATCCTAAAAACGTTACACCGAATAAGTTCCCTGTCCTTTTTAACAGCTTAGATCAGTGTTCCTCAACCATGGCAACTTTAAGTGGACTTCAATTCCCAGAATTCCCCAGCCAGCGTGATTAGCTAGGGAATTGTAGAAGTTGAAGTCCACCGGTCTTAAGTTTGCTAAGGTTTAGAGAAACATTAGTTCAGATCAATAGGAATGCAAACTCCAAGATGATTTGGCAAAGCATTTTCACAGTCAACCCAGACCTTTTGCTTCTTAATTTCTCCACCACTGCTTTTCCAAACTTTCACTCCACCATATTCTTTCCATGTTCTTTCTATTTTCTCATTATAGGCAACACATTTTATTTTCTTGCCTTTCCCTTCGTTTTTCCAAGACAGAGAAATGCTGAATTTGGGGACCTTCTTGGTTTTCTATCTGTGGATACAACTCTATGTCATTACTTTAGATCAGGAAGAAAGAACTCTGTTTCCTCAAGAATTGTCTGTTGGTGATTTAAGGCTGGGTGAAGAACCTAAGGCAAGCAAAGACTAGAATCCAAAGTGGACAGGACCACACAGTATCCTTTTTCTAGCATCTTCTTTCTCTGCAAAAGAGGAAGATAGTTCTTGCCATATGTCTAACACGATTTTTTGGAAAGCGTGCTTTAAAGGTTACTCATAGAGCTAGATGGTAATCCTAGTTTGTTACAGGTTCTCAAAATATATCATAAATGAAACATTTGGCTTGTGAAGTTTCAGAGAAGCTTTCTCCAATCTGTCACTCTTCAATAATTTTGACTGAAATTCCTAGGAATAAGAAACATGGGAGGTATGCTCCAAAATACCTGAAGACCAATGGCTCAGAGAAGACGCAGAAATGGTTGAATAAACCGAATTACAAGAAAGAGTAATGAGCTTTTCTCATGAATATCACGCATGAGTAAACGGATAACATTCTTGGAATGAATGTATACTTTATTTGAGTGGATAGAAATCTGTTCTCATAAAAATTGTTCATTTATAAAGCAGAAAGAAAGCAAGAAAATAATAATAATAATACACATCCATTATATTGTAAATGCTGTTTCTTTCCAAATGCTAGCCCAGTTATTTATATAGAAATGAATACAATTCTAAGAGTGCAATCTGACCAGCAGTTAAGATCTGTCAACAACTATATAAGTTCAGATCCCCTACTAAATTAAACAGCCAACATAACCTATTTTGCAAGATTCTAACTCCAACAAGCAAAGCAAATGCAATATATAAACATGGCCTACGGCAGGAACAGGGTCACTAACATATTCAGAGCATGGCATTCAGTTCAGATTTGGCTTCTGTGGGACCCAGAAGTGGACTGTCTGTATAAGCAAAACAGAGCAGCTTAGTCCACCTATCAGAAGCAGATCAATAGCCATTTTCAAGGTTTTCCAGCAACCGCAAATTCTGCTACAACTACAAACAGCAGCAGCATTTCACCGCGGAGGCTAGGGTGAGACCGGACCAGAGCAGAGATGGTCAACGATAGGTCCACCATCTGACCTCTTGGCAATGGCTGAAAGAGTTGGTATGTGCTGCTTTGAAAGAACTCGCATTCAGAGATGCTGCCAAGGAATGTGTGGTCTTAGTCGCAGCCACACTGAAGAAATGCTGCAGTCACTGTTGCCAAGGTTCCAGACCAAGTTCAGAGTAAACCCATTCCTTGAGCAGCAAAAAAATAATGGGACTGGCACACACTTCACTCGAGCAAGCAATGTTAAAAGAGAGCTAAGATGAAGCACAAAAGCTTGGAAGGGGGAGAAATGTGGGAACCATCCAAAAGATGTCCTGTGAAACTGATGGTTTAAACGACAAAGGGCGATTTCTTTTCGGGCACAAGGGCAGCCAATTTTATCTCCTGTATCCTAAAAGCGAAAAGTAGCCATTCAATCCCACAAGCTTCTATTCAGTTGTAAGTACCTGATAGTTCCAACTAAGTTATAAGAACTCACCTTAAGCTTGATTGTTCCTTTACCTGCAAGATAAAGGAAAAGGGGTGAGGAATCATTATTTTTCTCCCACTGAAGTCCCATAAAGATAAATATTTTGACTATTTTCCTATTTTAATACAGATGCGTAACAAACTTAGCACAGATATTCAGCAAAAATATAAATGTGTTTGTTCTGACTATAATTGCAAGTTCAGCTGCAAGATGCCAGAAAATCAACAAGCCTTGGCAAAAAAAACTCAAGGTCCATGGTTACCCTTGGCATGAGCATCATCTCTCAACGGGGAATACCAGAAGGACAGGGGGAGGGCTCAGCCACATGTACAAAGCAACCCACTCTGGAGATAGGGACCACGGTGATATTCTTGAGCTAAACTCCCAATAAGATATTGAATCAAAATTCAATCCATATCGAATTCTACGGTATAGTGCAATATTGGGTTTTCAATTTCAATTATATAGAATGTAAAGGGCGTATGTTAGTGCTTTTATTTTTATAATTGTAATGTACAATGAAGAGGGCATTTAAGTTCGTTGCACCATGTGCAATGACAATAAAGTAAACGAAACTAAACATAAAGGTCAAACCCAAAACGCCTCTGCTGCAGCTTTAAACTTGCCCATAAATGCTACATTTGCGATCGCTGGAAGAGGAAAGGACATGCAAGCACCTTTTGTGGGACACAACAAGAGTCAAAAGCAGCTGTTTGTGGCAAAGATGACAACAGAAAACAGCTGCTATCAACAAAGCCTTTGGGATGAATGAGCTACAATTTTAAAGCTTCTTCAGTTCTCATACTGTTGTGAAAAATTCTGCTGGCATACGACACTTAGATAATGGAATTATTTATAAAGTACATGATTCACTTTGGAATGGTACGTTTCAAGGGTATTTTTAAATAATTGACATACAAGCAGCCAAAGAAAGATGCTCCATGGCTTTCCGGTTTTAATTTCAGGAATGTTGGCCTGCACAATCGTAGAAGATTTGTTTGTAATCTCTGCTTTTTGAATTACTGTATGAGTCGCAAAAATATTTAAATTTTAATGGCATCTTCTTTCCCAGAACTGGAAGACTGATTTCGGGACCACAAGCATCCTTATAGAAAATAAATTCTAGCAAATTCTTTTAAAAAGGAATTAAGTCAGGGAGACATATCTGGGAATAGAGTTTAACTTTTCAGGCTATAATCCTATGCCTGCTTTTCTGAAAGTAAGTCCCATGAAGAACAGTAGTACTTATTTCTGGAGGGAAGATAAGCACAATATTTTTTTTTGCTTATTTTTTTTTTTTTTGCAAAATAATTTACTCATTTCCCGCAATGCTTAGTTTAGACTTTTGTTGTAGAACTATACCCTTGACAACCATAGTATGTGGTAAAGTCACACTTCTTTATGAACTGACATTGCTAATATTTGATTTTCTGACTATTGCTATCTACTTCTAATTTTGCATTAAGGACAGTAGAAGAAATATAGAACTGACAAAATGGTACAAGTAGCTATAAAAACATCTAAAACTCTAGTCCTTTACAATCAGGAAAACTCACACTTAAATCTAGGTGATACATATTTGTATCACTAAATGAAGTAGTGAGCTTGTATCATTAGTATTGTGCTGCTGTTGTTGTTATTATAGTGATGGATGTGCAGTACACAACAGAAGCATTCAGGGAAAGGATGAATTGGGTTATGAATACAACAAATTGGGTATCAGATATCCAATAAAGCAGTGTGTCTTAGCCTTGGGCCCCTGAAGATATGTGGACTTCAACTCCCAGAATTCTCCAACCAGCAAAGTTGGCTGGGGAATTCTGGGAGTTGAAGTCCACCCATCTTCAAGGGTCCAAGGTTGAGAAACATTGCAATATAGTAGTCCACAAACTGTTTTTCCTTGATGAATCCAAATAACTTTGCTCTAGTCTACTATCATGTTTCCCTGAAAATAAAACCCGGTCTTGGGGTTGGGTTTTTTTTGGGCCTCCAAAAGAAGCTTTAGGTCTTATTTTTGGGAGATGTCTTCCACTGTCTCATCTCGCAGTGGCGGAACTGACTGCCAGGGCCAGCAGGAGCTCATGTGGCTACTGCCAGTCCACTTCTTCTGTAGCCGTTTGCTGCCATTTGCACACGGCACCCCTGGCCTACCTTTCGCCAGCAGAGGTCTTCAGGAAAGGCCTCTGCAGACAAGAAACGAGCTCTGGATTGATGCACGCAGCACCCTGGCCTCCGTTTCACTGTCAGAGGTCTTCAGGAAAGGCCTCTGCAGCTGAGAAACAAGCTCCAGATTGACACTCGCAGCTCCCCAGCCTCTGTTTCGCTGTCAGAGGCCTTCACGAAAGGCCTTGCAGTTGAGAAACTGCTCTGGATTGACATGTACAGCACACACACCCCTCCCGGGCCTCGTTTTGCCACCAGAGCCTTTCCTGAAGGATACGTGTAAAAATCAAGGTAGGGCTTATTTTTGGGATAGGTCTTCTTTTCAGGAAAACACAGTATTCAATTATGTACTGCAGGGGTGTCCAAACTTGGGAACTTTAAGACTTGTGGACTTCAACTCCCAGAATTCCTCAGCCAGCATGGCTGGCTGGGAAATTCTGGGAGTTGAAGTCCACAAGTCTTAAAGTTCCCAAGTTTGGACACCCCTGATGTACTGTATGCATGAAAGGCAGCCTACCTAGAATTGCTCCATGGGCATGAGCCACCATCTCTCCTTTGACAACGAGTTGGATCTGGACCGTTGTCTCCCTTATTGGATTAAAAATAGTCACACTAATAGATTCTTCCACACCAGATCGGAAAACAGAAGGAACCGCAATCAAGTAGCCCCTGGAAAAAGGAAAAAAAAAATCAAAAGTCAACACTATGACAAGAACATCGTGTGTATTTTGTAAAACTGCTCCTCCCATCTGTAGGGATGCACAAAAGAGAGGGATGAAAAAAAAGAGAGAGATTTCACGGCAATGAAAAGTTGTGCTTATGGTGGAAACTATTGTACAGACTTCAGGATTATTCCACCCAAGGGATCTGGAAAAAGAAAGTTTGGTGAAAAGGAAGCAGGGGCTGTAATAACCATCCATTATCCCAAGGATTTTGTACAGTAACGCAGATGGGAGTCAGTACTAACATTTCTCATTTGCTATCGGGGAGGAAAGGCAAGAAACGATAAAACCTGATCGATGCTCTCAAAAACGGACATGACTGTTTTTCTTAATTTTTCTCCCTCCCTCTCTCTCAAAGACACACAGAGTACAATACGTACAAAAAGTCTGTAAAAGAACCTTCTAAAGACTATTAGGTAATAGATAGGGACTCTGAAACATATTTCATGAGGGAGGCTGCAGGATGGATTTGATTTAAATCAAGTTGATTTAAATCATGATTTAAATCACTAGTAAAAAGGCTTGATTTAAATCGATTTAAATCATAATTTTTAAAGAGCAACCGTCATCTCTGTCCCGCAGCGGCTCTTCCTCCGACCCGCTGTTGACTTCCTTGGTTGACTCACCAAGAGTCCCAATATTGCAGAATATATAGCCTCATGCTACATAACTAAGCTCCATTTCATGGTGAATAAACTAAATTATTCACATATCTTAAATAGAAAACTATCTTTAGATAGATTTTTACTCCAAAAGCATTTTATTAAAATAAATTTGATAAAAATAAAAAAAAATCTGATTTCTTTATTTATTATCCATCCTGGGAGGCTGGAATTTGAGAAGTTTGTGATTGCATTAAAAGATGAAGGAATCCTGAATGGATGTTCAAGAAGTCTCGCATCCCCCTTGATCTCATTTCCCCCCCCCCCTCCCCGAGTAAAAAATAATTCTTTGTTTATGGGAGGAATCTTAAAGGTCTCCTGTTGCTATTTAAATTGTCCTGTTGGCTCTCCTGGCCATGGTCAAACTTATCAAGTTTTGGTCTATTGTTTCATTCTTCTGGCATAAGACCAGAAGCGTTCTCTATCTTCTATTACAAGGCTAAGATAGTGTGTATTAACTACTCATACTTCAGAGCTTCACAAAAGGCTGAACCATATTCTCAGGTTCTTGCAGAATTATTTATGCCCTCCGTGTGACATCATGATATCCATCAGCTTCCCTCACCCGCTTCTACCGCTCTCCGAAGACCCTTCACGGAAGACAGCTCTTCACGTCACACGCTTTAAAACATATTTTAACTATTTGTTTCGTTTTGGCCCAGCCCTTGGGTCTCTCTAACTGGAGATTAATAGGCACCCCAGGGGTTGAGGGTCATGCTATTTTATAGCTCCCAACCCTGTCTTTTTTCAAATTCCAACTCTTGTGTTTCTTCCTCAGCAGGATGCATTGCCATGGAGATCCCATTACAACTGCAAAAGTTCAGATCTCCTGAGTGCGCATCATGCGGCTTGTGTTGGGCATGCTAAGAACCAGGGAGGGTAAGATATAGCATGTTTTCCTCATATTACCAGGCTAAAAATGCATATATTTCATTTTCTACTTGTAAATCTTTGGCCATGTTTTCTGTATCAGGAGGGGGTGGGATAGAGAGAGGAATAATAAAAAAAAATACATCTGCTTCTATTAGGCAAACAGCTGTGAGTGGCCACATCCACTGTGGGCGATGATCCCATATGGGGAACACATGTCGTTTAAAATTCTTCTTCCAATATGTTGTCATTGTTTTGCAAATGGCATTGTTCTGCTCCTAAAAGTCACCACACTTAACAAATATACATCATCACTGTTCCATCTTTTTGTAAGTCGAGCATTTCTGACATATTTTTTTTTGGCTTAGGGCTTAGAAAGAGTCACACCAAGAATGCACATTGCACAGAAATGCAGTCACAAACACTAGGACAGCATCTGACTTGCTAACTGTTTTGACAGATCTTAAAAGGAAAGGTATTGCCTTTGGAATCTGTACAGGCTGAAGCATTTAGTCATTGAGAAGGAATTGCTAAAGGCACCTCGAGAACCTAACTTTGCATCGTTACCAGTTTGGTGTGCCTTTGCTACATCCTAAAACAAAGCATAAAGTTTATTAACCTTGCTTTGGGAACTGGCTTGAGAATTAGGCAATATTCACCAGCGCCCCAGCTTGTGGGGGAATAGATGTGTTGCGGGGAACAAAAAAAAATGTACAAAGAGGGTCTCAGAATTTAAAGCTTATACACTCAGCTTAGAAGCAAAATGTCATGTGCTCCTCACAAAGGAAGTGTCAGAGGCTGGTTAATACTTAATATATGGGAAGGAGTTACAACCAAATAGCCACTTGATTGTAGGATAATGAAAGGGGGGGGGGGTAGCATGCAATGATTTCTGCATAATTTATCATAGGCAATGATTTTTGCGTGATTTATCTCAGGAAAACAAAAGTACTTGCTAGTTACCAAAGAAATCTGGCATTTTACAAGTCTTACTTTCTGCATCTTCTCCCAGAAATCTCTCTCTCCTTCCTTAGTACAAGTCTCCTGCATGAGCAGGGGGTTGGACTAGATGACTTCCAAGGTCCCTTCCAACTCTGTTACTGTTAAGTTTAAGCTAGCTAGCCAATGAATGTCCCTCTGAACTGAGTTTAGGTACATATGCAGGCTTCTGTTAGCAAAGCAGACAGACCATTTGGAATCAAGGAAGGCAGCCTGGAGAGCCTCATAGAATGAGGTGACATGCCACAACAAGCACTTTTCAAATTCTACACAATTCAGGCCAGAAGTGGGATGTCAAAACCCACCCCTCTCCCCTTGCTTGCTTTTCGATGCTACTACATCAGATGGCAAGGGCAGAATTAGGCCAGATTAATTGTTCTAAATCCAATCCCTGAATTAGACCCCCGCCCAATCGGATTGTTTGGTTGGAAACAAACAATCAAACCCATCCCAAATCTAAGCCCGGGTAACACAGCTTTTAACATTTGTTAAACTGTTAAGCCCTACTGTTAAGGACAGCAAAGACGCGGTTTTGAATCAACACAAACAGCGTGCAACTTCGTATGGACCACAACTCATCTCGCATAGGACCGGCCCAGATGCGTAAAATCTGCTCGCTAAAATCATGTGCGTGTGAACGCGCGTGCATTGCACAAATTATAACCTTCCTCTTCGGATGCCCCTGTGTCCTTTGCAGCCCGGAGATTGCCAGAAAGGAAAGCGGTCGAGGTACCCTCTGCGTATGCCTCGCGACCACCCCGGCAAGCAGAGCCCTACTCAGACTCTTCCTGGCGCGGGAGGCTCGGCTTGAAAAGGAAAGAGAAGGAGCGAGGCGGAATACGGAGCCGTTGCTGGGTGCGCTTTGTTCGGGGAACGGCATCCCGAGGGCTGCGCGCAGCTACTCACTGCCTGGGCGGGCTCGGGGCGCCGATCTCGCCGAAGCTGCACAAGGGCAGGAGCAGAAGAATCCAGCAGAGGCGGCCGCCGGGCATGGCGCGCTGGGTCCGGGCGCCCTTTGTTCCCTCGGGACGGCCGGAGCAGGAGATGGAGCGGGAAGGATGCCGAGCGCGGCAGCCAACAGCCGCCCAGTCCGAGCAGCGCCGGGCTTCTTCCCCGCAGGAGCAGCAGAGCGAGATCCCAGCCACTAGCTCAGCCTCCGGCTCTGGCTGTCCCGGCCCCGCAGCTCCGCCGGTGCCTTGCTTCTTCCGCAGCCCCGCCTCGATCCGGGGGCCCTGCCTAATACCTCCCCCGCCCCGCCCCCGGCACCTCCTCCTACCGCCCCGCGCCCCTCGGCTTTCCTTGGCTTGGGATGAGGGGGAGCGGAGCGGGCAGAGAAGGGGTGGCCGAGGATCGCCGCTCCGGACCCGGGCCGGTGTTTGCTGACAGCTGCACGGGTTGGCTGATGCACCAAGGCAGGAAGGAGGGCGCTGGGCTCGGTTGTGCCCGAAAGAGAAAAGTTTGCTCAGAGGGCCTCGGAAGCATCTTCCCCGCCTCGCTCGATTCCGGCGTCTGAAAGCGCTGAGCTCCGCTTCTATAAGCAGCGTTTCCCAAGCTGAGTAGCTTTTAAGATGCGTGGACTCCAACTCCCAGAATTCCCCAGCCAGCATAAGTTGGCTGTCTGGGGAATTCTGGGAGATGGAGTCCGAATCTTATTTATTTTCACTGTTGAAAATAAAGCTTGCCTTCAGAAGTTGTGAATGTTCCGACACTGGAAGTTTTTAAGAAGAGGTCAGAGAACTATTTGTCTGAAGTTGTATAGGGTTTCCTGCCTGAGCAGGGGGGTTCGACTAGAAGACCTCCAGGGTTCTTTCCAACTCTCTTATATCTCATTGGACAGTAAAGGTGACTAACAAGCAAGTGCTGGGATACGTAATATCAGACTTGTCACTAGAAGGCAAAATCACAAACTATGTCTCACTTTGGATATTCACTGGGGGGAAAAACAATTATGTTTGGAAGAGTTAGTGGCAAAAGGAAACCAAAAAACACAGTGGTTGGACCCTATCGAAGCTGACCCTAGCCAGATCGTAGAAAAACTCTAGAAAAAGTAGTGCAAGATCGGAAGACGTGGAGAGAGATGGCCCATTGAATCGTCAAGAGTCGGAGATGACTGAAAGGATATAATCATCATCATCATCTTGTGGAATCACCAGCTAGAGGACAGGGAGAAGTAAAGAGATGTGGCAACATAGCATTTCTGCATGGGCAGAAACATCATAGAGCACACTAGTGAAACTTTATCAACTTCTTCCCAAGGGAAAACAGCCAGTCTGACAAGATTCTTGTAATATAGGTGATCAACAATAAAGAAACTGTTGGCCTATTCGCAAAGTTGTTCCTGTTCCGTATGCCTCACAGGAATATTCTTCCTGCACAACCAGAGGTGGTATTCAGCCTGTTCTCTCCAGTTCGGGCAAACCTGTAGTGGCGGCTGCGGGAGGCTCCGCCCACCCCACTCCCAATGTAATGCGTGGGCATGCGCAGAAGGTGGTGCACATTCACAAACATGCACACACTCACATTTGCAAACCGGTAGGGAAGGTAAGTGAATCCCACTACTACTGTACACAATATAGAATTCTGGGTGCCCCTGTTGGCTGGCTTGCTTAGAGACCCGACTGCGGGGCTCAAAAGGAGACGTGAGTAGAAGACTGAGCAATTAGCAGCAGCAGGAATGCGCAGTACATGGACTGGAGTACACAGGAGGTGGTTGTGAGTAAGGAAGAAGAGGGAATGAGCAGCGTCAACTGATAGACTGCAATGTGCGTAGGCTTCGCTTTCTCTCCATAGGGGTAGGGAAGTGGACAATACTCGCACATAATCCCTTCCTCTGCGGGAGGTTGTAATGCGATAGTTTGTTCTTCTTCACTGAGATTGTGCAAAAACCAGAAATGAGCACAACCCGAAAACCGTTCTGGGAATGGAGTGCCTGGCCCATGTTTGGAGAGGCTGTTATGATTTCTGGATATCAAATATTGGCAGCTAACCATTCATCCCTATCTTCCAGTCTTGGGATAACATCTGAGCTTCGGTCATTTGCATTATTGCGTGCGTGACTGTATGTAAAAACAATAAATAAATAATAATCTGGTCTACCATCATGGAATGCATGTACAAAAAGTCATTCTGTATTCATGATTGAATTATTCTTTCTAATAACTAATTAAAAATGGATTCTCCTTCAAACTGAGTTTGACTTCTAATGACTTCCTTCCACACAGATTTTTTTTACAGCAGTGTTGTGAACTGATTTGCCATTATCTTTTTCTAGGTCTGCTTTTTCTCTCTTTTTTTGGCCAACTATTCACTTAGCCTACAGCTATGGCAGAGGTGGGTTGCTGAGGTTCGGCCCGGTTCAGCCAAACCGGTAGTAGAATTCAGGTCTGGGTCACAGAACCAGCAGAGACCCAGGCCTGCCACACCCCCAAACCAGTTTCCTCGCTGCCGCTTGGCCACCACCGTTTTGGATTATGGTGACTGCGCCTCCTCGTGCACGTTGCTTGCCGGTTGCGAACCGGCAGTAACCCTGGCAGCAACCCACCCCTGAGCTATGGGATTACCTGATGGTGTCCCCTCCAATGCTAACTGAATTTTTGAAGTCAACTAAGGTTGGCTAGGTACTACTAAGCTATCCAGAACCACAGTGTTTGGCTAAGTTGAGAAGCTGATTTTTGATTACTGATTTGTAGGGACCTACCGCATTTTTCTGAGTATAAAATGCACTCCGCCCCTAAAAGTGGGCAAAAATTGTGGTGCGTCTTATACACCGAATGTTGCTGAAGCCCCAACCACCAGCCCCCACCCTTCGGCTGTTTTCAGCCTCCATGAGTTGCGTTGTTGGCGGCCACACGCTCCACTTAAGACCCATTCCATGCTGTGGGGATCACCACAGCACATTGCCGCTGATCGCCACCTCTGTGTGTCGCGTTTTTGGCCTCCGCACGCCCCGTTTTTGCCCTTCGTGTGTCGCATTTTTGGCCAGTTCCAGGTGGCGGGGATTGGCGCAAACCAGTAGAAAATGCGATGCGCAGAGGCCAAAAACGTGGCATGCAGAGACCAAAAACATGACATGAGACCAAAAATATAACACGTGGAAGTGGCAATCGGCAGCTGTGGTGATCCCCACAGCCTGGAACGTGTCTAAAGCGGGACATCCAGAGGCTGAAAATGCAACATGTGGAGACCAAAAACGCTACACGCGATGGCAGCCATGGGCTGTGGCGATCCTCGCAGCCTAGAACAGCTGATTGGGGGTATTCCGGGAGACCGACCCAACCACCAATCAGCTGCTTGTGCTAAATCAGGCTGCGATACTGTGCTGAAGCTGACCAGGGTGTTTGCTGTTTGCTGCAAGGACGCTAGCCAGATGAATACTGATGGATGCTGGTAGGCAGAGGCAGAATTATTATTTTTTTGAATTATTTTAGACTTATTATTTTGAGAAATATTAAAAAAGGCAGAACATTATATTTCCTTAATTGAGAAATGGAGAAACATGTTTTCTAAGAGGCAGGAAGCAGACTCACTCTTAATAACTCCTACCTTTCTTAATAGCCCTAAGCAGATGTCAGCACTTAAGAGATAAAGAGATAGAGAGCGCTATTCATAAGCAAATACTCTCACCCAAGATCCAACAGAGGTGGGATTAGCCCTCAGCCACAGTAGGAATTGCCCAACGCCCCTTTACTGCATTACCCTCACAAACTTCAACCAAACTTAGCTCAGACAGACTCCAAGGATTTGTACATGGCCCCATGGGAATCTGACAACAGCCAATAAAATACATGTTATTGCACAGAAACAGGAAGTTCAAGTGCAAAACCCAAGAGAAGGCATAAATACCCCTCACTTTCAACTCCATGAGGTCATCTACCCATGTGCTTAGTGGTTCTGTTCATCATTAAACCATATTTCCAATCAGCTACCATGTTTCCAGTGTCTTTCTCCTGGCTTGGAACTGAACCAGATCAATATTTCTTCCCACACTAACTTAATAACTGCAATGTTTTACTTAACAAGTGTCTTACAGCAATGGACATTTTGGGCTCAATTGTGGTTGTACGTCGAGGATTACTTGTGCACAAAGTGCACCAAAGGCCATTTTCCATCCTTCCGAGGCTGCTTACAACTATTGATGATAGGCGAAAGGGCAATTGTTTCATCCTGCACAGATAGAGCCAGTTTGGTTTTAGTGGTTAAGGCACCAGGCTAGTAAATGGGAGACTGTGAGTTCTAGTCCTACTTAGACGTGAAGGCCAACGGGGTGACTTAGGGTCAGTCACCTTCTCTTAGCCAGACTCACCTCACAGGGTTTTTGTTGTGGGGAAAAAAGGAAGAGGAAGATGTGTTGAATATATTTACCGCCATTTAGTTCTATGTAAAAATAATAAAAATGAGATACAAATAATGCATAAAATAATGTATTTTTTAGAGTATAAGAAACACCTTTACCCCCCGCAAAAAGAGCTTGGAAATTTTGGTGTGTCTTATACACGGAATACAGCCATTTTTGGCCTCCTGAAGCCCTGCCCCCGCATCCGATTTTCGCAAAAAACGGACCATTTTTCGCAAAAACAGAGGCATTTTTGCCTTCCCCCAGCCCCCAGCAGTATTCTGCAGGCTTCAGCAGGGCTGGGGGAATGCAAAAACACCTGTTTTTTGCAAAAAAATGGGGGGCTTTTTGCCTTCCCACAGCCCTACTGAAGCCTGCAGAGTGCTCCTGGGGGGCGGGGAGGACAAAAACTTTTTTTTTCTTACTTACCTCTTCAAAATCTGGGTACGTCTTATACACTGGTGAGTGTTATAGTCTGAAAAATATGGTAAAAGGTACCGTATTTTGTGGAGTATAAGATGCACCAGAGTATAAGACGCACCAAGATTTTGAAGAGGCAAATTAAAAAAAAGTTTTTGCACTCTGCAGACCTCCCCAAAACAGCCTATTTTTCACGAAAATGGGTCCATTTTTTTCAAAAAAGGGGCATGCATAGCCTTTAGGAGGCTTGTAGAGTGCTCCTCGGGGTGGGGGGGACACAAAATGAGCAAAAATGTCCTTTTTTTGTGAAAACGGGCCCATTTCTTTTTGAAAAAAGGGCATGCATAGCCTTTAGGAGGCTTCCAGAGTGTTCCTGGGGGCTGGGGTGGCCAAATTAAGCAGAAAATGGCCCATTTTTCGCTCATTTCTGTCCCCCCCCCCAGCCCCCAGGAGCACTCTATAAGCCTCCTAAAGGCTCTGCAATGGAGCAGAGTTTTAGGAGGCCAAAAATGCTGTATTCAGTGTATAAGACACACCTAGATTTTCAGCCTCTTTTTTGAGGGAAAAAGGTGTGCCTTATACTCTGAAAAATATGGTAAGACAGTCAAGCAACATTTTAGATCTTGTAGGCGCTTCTAGAACTTTAGGAACATTGTGGATACTTGCACAAAATGGCTTCTCTATTCACAAGCTGGCTATAATGTATATTATGGACACTCAAAAAACCCAATTTACCAGAGGATTTCCCCTCCCCCCCCGCCCATCCCCTAACAGCCACCCTGCACAATATTTTCTCAATCAGTCTTATTTTTTTCTGCTGGACATACCATATCGTCATTTTTCCAAAATTACCACATGACTGCAACATTTACCTCCGCGCCCATCCTATTTATTTTCTAAGGACATTTAGAGGGTATCAGAAATATTCTTATAAATACTTTTTTTTTAATGCTAGAACCTGGAGTTTTGTTCTGCAGCACGCCAAGGCTTCTACTTAGTGCAGGGGTGTCCAAACTTGGGAACTTTAAGACTTGTGGACTTGAACTCCCAGAATTCCCCAGCCAGCCATGCTGGCTGGGGAATTCTGGGAGCTGAAGTCCACAAGTCTTAAAGTTCCCAAGTTTGGACACCCCTGATTTAGTGTCTGTTATTAAAATCACCTAACAGAAAAGATGAGGCAGAACTTCAGGGGATTATGGGTATCACGCCGCAAACCTCTGTAATCACAAAAAGTAGCCAAAAAGGAAAGTAATTTAGCAGAAGCTCTCATAGACAACAAAGATCTTCCCATAGAAAACAGAGTTGGACAATCTACTCCATTAATCAGTGGAACAACTTGCCTCCAGAAGTTGTGAATGCTCCAACAATAGAAGTTTTTAAGAGGAGATTGGACACCCATTTGCCTGAAAAGATATGGAGTTTCCTGCCTGATCAGGGAGGTAGACTACAAGACCTCCAAGGTTCCTTCCACCTCTGTTATTCTATTCTATTCTAATCTATTCTATTCTATTCTATTCTATTCTATTCCATTCCATTCCATTCCATTCCATTCTATTCCATTCTGTAAAAGGAAGCATAGCATTTGAATGGATCCTGTTTCCGCTGCACAATGTGGACGCTTTGATGCCTTTGCTTTCTAGGGTTAATCAAGTGCATTTCATCCAGATCATGAAAGAAACTGGTTCAGATGTAAGCCAGAGGAAATTCCTGCTGTTTTTCCCCTTGTTTTATCTTTTTTTTTCAGGGCTTAATTAAAAGAGAGGGCACTATCCTTCTCTAGAGCTATATTTCAACACCTTCAATGATTGCCAAGTTTTTGGCAACAGTGTGTGCTCTCAGACAAAGTTTTTTTTCCCCTACTCTAAATAGTACACTCTAATAGTACACTCCTTGGCTACTCTTAACTTGAATTGGGTAGGGAAAAGCAACAAAACCGGCACTGAACAACTACCCTGTTTTCCCGAAAATAAGACCTCCCTGGATAATAAACCCAATCGGGCTTTTGAGCGCATGCGCTAAAATAAGTCCTCCCCTGAAAATAAACCCTCCCAGAAAATATTGCAACACAGAAGCAGCCATGAGGTGACCATGCCCACCGCCTCCTGCACCTCAGAAATAATAAGCCCTCCCCGAAAATAAAGCCAAGCGCTTATTTCAGGGGTCAAAAGAAAATAAGGCCCTGTCCTGTTTTGTGGGAAACACGGTATTGATGGTGATAGGCAGCACTAAGGCAGCCCAAAGAAAGAAAGAATGAAAGAAAGAAAGAAAGAAAGAAAGAAAGGAAAGAAAGAAAGAAAGAAAGAAAGAAAGAAAGAAAGAAAGAAAGAAAGAAAGAAAGAAAGAAATTGTTTCCTTCCTTAGCGCCTTTCCTCTGTCCAGCTGAGGAAATTATCTGGGAGATCACAGAATCATAAACCATAGAAGGCCAAGAGGTTCATTTAATCCAATATTTTTCATGCTGGCTGGGAAATTCTGGGGGTTGAAGTCCACACATCTTAAAGCTGCCAAGTTTGAAAAGCATTGATCTAATCCAGCCCTCTGGCACATGCAAGAAAATCACTGAAACCACCCAAATCAGAAGATTATCCATCTTCTCAGATAGCTCCCAAAATGAAGAATCCACAACCTCCATAGATAATCTACTGTTCCACTGTCTGACTAGATCTCATTGTCAAGAGGTTTTACCTTATATTTAAATGAAATATGAAATGAAATGAATTCTGGGAGTTGAAGTCCACAAGTCTTAAAGTTCCCAAGTTTGGACACCCGTGGGCTAAAGTTATGAAATTAAAGTAAGTTTCAGGGACATTCACAGAGGAAGAGTACAAAAAGCGAACATCATTTTTGCATGGCATTTATAAAAACGGGAATCGCCTTGATTTGATGTTCATAACTGCTGGCCTTCGTGACATCCTCCTTTCTGACGCCCAGATAAGTTTGCATATAAAAGCAAATTAAATCATGTCTCTTCCCATCTGATCTACCCTCATCCAGTTTATACTGATTACAGGCTTGCCCCATAAGAATGGAAGGAGGAGAAACCTTTTTTTTTTTTGTACTGCTTGCTGGAGAAAGTACCAAACGAGAAATTCACCCTTCTCCCAAATGGCAATAGGCCAAATTTGGAAAGATCCTCAGAATCTCTCTCCCCCCACCCCAAAAAAATGCAAAGGCCTGGATTCAATTTGCACACTTTATGGGCTAATAGCTGAACCTTGTATGGGGTAGGAATAGAGGCAAGCCGCAGGGCTAATTTGCATTCTGCTTTAGTGAGGCAATCTCTCAAAATCAGCCTTCACGGGCCTTGCCATTCTGAACAGCTATGATGCAAATGGGGTTACCTCTTTCAGGGTTGAGTTCATATTTTCACAGATTCCACAAAATAAACTTTGAAAGGAAAAGGGGAAAAACAAACTGATGGGCCCATAGGGACTCCCACCCCTTTCCGAGAGAATATTAGTTCTTTCTGGACTTGTATATGTTTAAAATGCATGATGACCTCCCTAACAGCTCTGGGTTCTGGCCTTATGGAGGTGACCTCACAGGCATGGCCTGATGTTTGGTGTGTAACTTTACCCACCCAGCAATAAAGAAGAAAGGGAAGCATATGGCTCTCATATAGAATCACAAACTACACCCCAGTAAATTAAAACACCCAGAGAAAACCTGAAATGTGAACGGAAATGGCTTTCTGTTCCACCCATGGTCCCTGGAGGCTTACAGCAAGCACCCCACCCTCTGCTCAGGGCTAAAGGTTTGCTGTGGAGACCCTTCCCAGAATGCAATGGGTTTCTTGAACATTGCATTCCTTGGCGGCCTTAACCTTGGCCCAGGATCTTCCATGAAGGTCCATCAAGAAGGAAGCTAACCTCTTTCTTTCTTTGATACAAATACTAGGACCCAAATTCAGTTGTGAGACCCAACTTTTTCTATGTGTATCTATTGAGTTAGCTAGCTAGAATATCTCTACAGTATCTTTGACAGAGTGGTCGATTATTAGAATAGAATAGAATAGAATAGAATAGAATAGAATAGAATAGAATGCAATGCAATGCAATGCAATGCAATGCAATGCAATGCAATGCAATGCAATGCAATGCAATGCAATGCAATGCAATGCAATGCAATGCAATGCAATGCAATACAATAGAATTCTTTATTGGCCAAGTGTGATTGGACATGCAAGGAATTTGTCTTTGGTGCATATGCTCTCAGTGTACATAAAAAAACTAGATACTCTATATTCGTCAAGAATTGTAAGGTACAACACTTAATGATAATCATAGGGTACAAATAAGCAATCAGGAAACAATCAATATCAATATAAATCGTAAGGATACAAGCTACAAAGTTACAGTCCTGCAATCATAAGTGGGAGGAGGTGGGTGATAAAACTCTTCTTGTGTCTAGTTGTCTTGGTGTGCAGGGCTCTATAGTGTCGTTTTGAGGGTAGGAGTTGAAACAATTTATGTCCAGGATGCGAGGGGTCTGTAAATATTTTCACTGACGTCCAGATGAAGGGCATTTTGTCCATGTTTCTAGGAGTGAAGCCCAACAAGATGGTTAAAGAGCAACCAAGATGATTAGGACTGGAGGCTAAAACATAATGAAGAACGGTTGCAGGAATTGGGCATGTCTAGTTTAATTAAAAGAAGGACTAGGAGTGACATGATAGTGTTCTGAGGAGCTGCCACAAAGGCAGAACAAGAAGTAATGGATGGAAACCTATTCAAGAGAGATCCAATCTAGAACTAAGGAGAAATTTTCTGATAATGAGAACAATTAACCAGTGAAACAGCTTGCCTTCAGAAGTTGTGGGTGATCTGTCACTGGAGCTTTTAAGAAGAGACTGGACAGCCATTTTTCTGAAATAGTATAGGGTCTCCTGCTGGAGTAGGCGATTGGACTAAGACCTCCAAAGTCCCTTCCAACTCTGTTATTCTGTTTGCACAGGTACACACACATCTCTCTATGGCAGTGTTTCTCAACCTTGGTCACCTGAAGACGCGTGGACTTCAACTCCCAGAATCCCCCAGCCAGCAGAGCTGGCTGGGGAATTCTGGGAGTTGAAGTCCACGCGTCTTCAGGTAAACCAAGGTTGAGAAGCACTGCTCTATGGAATTTATAATGTCTAAAGTAAGATCATTTGTTACTTGATCAGTAAACCAGCAGGGTTCTAGCTCCTGCTTCCAGATAACCTTCTTCTCTTCCTTGTGAGCTGAAAATCAAAGGTGGCCTTTAATTAATTCTTGCTGATAGGTCCTCAACTTACAATTGTTTGTTTAGGAACTGTTCGAACTTATAAAACACTGAAAAAGTGACTTACAACCAGTCCTCACACTTATGACCATTGCAGCATTCCTATGAGCACATTAGTAGAATTCAGGTTCTTAGCGGCAACCAGCATGAATTCAGGGACGTGCGGTCAGGGGAGGCAGGGGAGGCAGAGCCTCACTGCTCTCATCATGAAAAGAAAAAAAAAGGGAAAAGGGAAAAGGCGCTGAGGAGCCTCGGGGAATGGGACCACGTGTGCAGGACGGAGGTGCAGGAGGCTCCTCTAGCCTCAGCCTCCCTCCTGCACACGTGGTCTCCTTCCCCGCCTTCCTGAGTCAACATGAAGGGGACCGCGAGCCGCGGTCTCCTTCATGTTGACTCAGGAAGGCGAGGAATGGGACCACATGTGCAGGAGGGAGGTGCAGGACGCTCCTCTAGCCTCAGCCTCCCTCCTGCAGATGTGGTCTCCTTCCCCGCCTTCCTGAGTCAACATGAAGGGGACCGCAGCTCGCGGTCCCCTTCATGTTGACTCAGGAAGGCGGGGAATAGGACCACGTGTGCAGGAGGGAGGTGCAGGATGCTCCTCTAGCCTCAGCCTCCCTCCTGCACATGTGGTCCCATTCCCCGCCTTCTGTTGGGTTCTGACGCCGGAGCACATGGTTCCAGGGCGAATGCGCATGCACGAGTAGCTCCCTTCCTTGCACTGAGCAACGGCGGGTTTACGGGAAGTTGCTCGCGAAAGCGGAAAGTGCGACGGACTTTTCGGACCTGCAGCTACCGTTTCCCTGCCAGCTCGCTTGCGAAAGGACCCTGGAAACCAAGTCGTGGCCGGCAACTTGTTAAGAATTGCGCTGTTGAAAGAGACAGAGAGAAAAAGCAGATGTATTTTTTTTAACAATTATTTTGTGATACGATATTGAACGTAGCACTTAGAAGGCCATGGCTGATTCCAAGAAAACTAAGCGGGGTCAGATTTGATTAATCTTCGGTTAGGATGGGGACCCAGGAAATCCTAGGCGGGGAATGGGACCACGTGTGCAGGAGGGAGGCTGAGGCAGCCTCAGCCTCCTGCACACGTGGTCCCATTCTCCACCTTCCTGATGACGTCACCAGCCTCACCAGCCATAAACCTCACCGCACGTCACTGCATGAATTTAGGAAGGTTGCAGCATCCCCTGATAATGTGATTGCCATGTGTGACCTTCCCAGCCAGAATCCAACAAGGAAAACCAATGAGGGAAGCCACATTTGTTTAATGACCATGTGACACACTTAACTGCAGTGATTCTCTTAACAATCAGGACAATAAAGGTCTTAACAACTCACTTAACAACTGCCTTGCTTAGCAACAGAAATTCTGGTCCTAATTGTGGTCATAAGTCAAGGACTACCTGTATCCCAGTGGGCAGATCCATACTTCCATCTTGATTAAGACAGTACTAGACATTCCCGAATGCAGGAATAGACTATCCTCTTGCCACTCCAAGTCCATTGCAAATTCACCCTATCTCTATATTTGACATTTTGAGTTCAGATACAGATACAGATTAAAAGAGTTGGAAGGGACCTTGTAGGTCATCTAGTTCAACCCCCCCACCCCAAGCAGACTCTACACCATTTCCGACAGATGGCAGTCCAGTCTCTTCTTGAAAGCCTCCAGTGATGAAGCAGCCACACCTTCTGAAGGCAACTTCTGTTCCATTGGTTAATTGCTCTCGCTGTCAGAAAATTTCTCCTTATTTCTAGGTTGAATCTCTCCTTGGTCCATTTCCATCCATTATTCCTTGTCTGGCCTTCAGGTGCTTTGGAAAATAGCTTGACCCCCTCCTCTCTGTGGCAGCCCCTCAAATATTGGAACACTGCTATCATGTCTCCCCTGGTTCTTCTCTTCACTAGACTAGCCATGCCCAGTTCCTGCAGCCGTTCATTGTATGTTTAAGCCTCAAGTCCCCTAATCATCTTGGTTTCTCTTCTCTGCACTTTTTCTAGAGTCTCAACATCTTTTTTATAGTGTAGTGACCAAAACTGGATGGCGTACTCAAGCTGTGGTCTTACTAAGGCTTTATAAAGTGGTATTAGGACCTTACTTGTTCAAAACTGTTCAAAACTGTTGTTTCCAGCCTAATGCATCTTAAATCTTCAGTGGGTGTTACTTTGGCCAATTCATACCTGGCATGACGCTCTTCAGCATGTGTAGGGGAGGCAGCTTTCTTCCTTGATCCCTGACAACAGGGGTGGGTTCCTGCCAGTTCTAACCTCTCTATAGAAGAGGTTCCACAAATCTACAGTGCCGTTTAGAACCGGTTCCAGCTCCCTCCCCCCGCCCATCCGCACATCATCAAGATGAAGAGCGAGAGGAGGAATTCTGGGAGTTGAAGTCCACAAGTCTTAAAGCTATCAAGCTTGAACACCCCTGGGGGGGTTTTCTAAAGGCTTAGGGGTGCTAGGGCCTTGTAACTTGACAGCTTTAAGACTTGTGTGCTTTATTGCCAGAGTTCCTGAGCCAACATGACTGGAGGAGGAATTCTGGGAGTTGAAGTCCACAAGTCTTAAAGCTGCCAAGTTTAAACACTCCTGGGTTTTTTTTTCTAAAGAGTTAGGGGTGCAAAGGTCTTGTAACTTGACAGCTTTAAGACTTGCGTGCTTCAAATGCCAGAGTTTCTGAGCCAACATTTTGGTTGCTAAGCAAGAACGTTGTTAAGTGAGTTTCACCACATTTTACAAGTTGGCCACGCCCACCCAGTCACATGACTGCCAAGCCACTCCCACTCAGTCACATGTCCAGCAAGCCACTCCCACAAAGCAGGCCACACCTGCAGAAGAGGTTCTAAAAAAATTTGAAACCCTCCACTGCCTGGCAACTGCAAGTATATAAATTATCTTCATTCAAAGATGGAAATTTAAGTCAAAGAACTTTCCTCTATTCAACTTTGCATTTCCCAGGAGATACCTTTTCAATTTCTGCCCAGGCTGGGTAAAATATGGTATTCTCCCACACTGTCCATGATACCACAAACTATCTCTGTTCTTTTCTTTTTTGTTTATTTTCTTTAGCACAGAGGTGTCCAAACTTTGACAACTTTAAGACTTGTGAACTTCAACTCCCAGAATTCACATGGTTGGCTGAGGAATTCTGGGAGGTGAAGTCCACAGGTCTTAAAGTTGTCAAGGTAGAACATCCCAGCTGAGAATATTGCTATTTTGTATAGGAAGCTGAATTACCAGTTCTTCCTTGCCACAACAGGGGAAGTACAGTAGGAGCAAAAGTGTTCCACATTGCTTTGATTACTCTAGTGTAGAATGTTAGCATCTACTCCTCTTCTAGAAGAATGAAATATTTTGATAAATATTTTTAAAAGGCAAGATAAAATATTTCTCCTAAAAGAGAAATAAAAATCTTAAGGGAGACAGAAACTCAAAGCCTCAGCTCCATGCCCCACCCCCACCCTGCCAAGCAGATACTGAGATGGGACAGCTTTAGAAATACAGATGTTGTGATCCATTACTTCCTGCAGCAAGATCTGACTCTGAATAAAGGTAGGGTTAGTCTTCAGCCATAATAGGAATTGCCCAACAAGCACCTCCATTGCATCAACCAAACTTCAACCATGCTTAGCTCAGACAAACTCCATGGGAGTCTGACCACAGCCAACAGAATATATGTTCTTGCACAGGAACAGGAAGCTCAAGTTCAAAGCCCAAGAGAAGGTATACATAACCTCCAATGTCAACTCCATGGGGTCAGCTGCACCAGAGAATCGTGTGCTTGGTGATACTGCTTCATCATCATTAAGCCATCTTTCCAATCAATGCACACGCACTGAACTGGCAGTAATGCCGGCAGCATCCCACCCCTGGACCACATGGCTTGAGATCCTGGGAGGAAAAGGGGATCACATGCCTTGAGGATCTTGAAGTAAAAAAAGGGAAGAGATGCTGAGGGTGCCCTGGTTTTATTCCCTCTCTGGGCTCTGCCCAGAGCTTTCCGTTCCTCTGCAAGAAAAGCACTCTGATTGGGGGTGAGGATCTTAGTTAACTTTGTAGGCAGTCTGTCTTTTGAGTGCCATGCTGGGTGATGATGTATGAAAGGGCTTTGGGATTCCTATTATGACTCTGCCCGAAGTAGGTAGAATAGACTGGCTCAGGCCTTAATGGCCCATTGTCAAAGGTGGGGGGGGGGCGCGAAGCTGCAGGGAGCTGCTTTGTTTTTAAAACATGTTTCTTCTTTTCTCAAGCAGGGAACTATAATATTCTGTCTTTTTAACATTTCCTAAAATATTTCATTTTTCTAGGAGAGGGGTGGATGCCAACTTCCTACATGGCTTCCAAAGACTTGGGTTGCCTCCAGAGTTTGTTTTTCTGTTATTTGTACTCTTTAACATTCATTAAAAGTACTTTGATGTTCCTATGTAAACATGATGGGCTCACCTCTCCTTACTCCAGGAACAGAATAAGCATAATAAGATTCACATAAAGATAATAAAGTCATCTTTGTCCTTGAAGCAAATTTGCCCTTGCTAAATGACCCAACACTTGAGGTGGGACAATAAAATGTAGCTCTGCAACACCATCGGCTTAAAAGTTTCCAAAAGAGTAGGCTTATTAAACTATTTTTTTTGTAAAAACAACACAGGCCCCTTAACAATGAATATACTGTATTTCTTATTGCTATCATACATTGCAAGTCTCTTAAGGCACCACAACGATCTCTTTCATACTTTCATTGAGCAGAGATCTCAACGTATTCTAAAGCTCATCCTGGTTACATCTGAGTCAATCGTGCTACCTTGAATATTCCCTTCCTGTCTGGATAAAAGATAGAATAACAGAGTTGGAAGGGACCTTGTAGGTCATCTAGTCCAACCCCCCTGCCCAATCAGGAAATCCTACACCATTTCTGACAGATGACAGATGTTTGTGCTTTGAACACCTGCCTGCTTCTGCAATAAATCAGGACCTGCAATCTCCTCTCTCCCCTGTCCCCCCGTCCCCCACCCCATGAGTCTTCAAACCAGAAAGGCTGCCCGTTGCTCCTGGGCTCCAATCTCCAAGGTTGCCCAATCTCTTCTTTAAAAAGCCATCTTCAAAGCGCTCCATGGCACAGGACCTAGCTACTTGCGGGATCGCATCCTGCCCCATACATCCCTATGACCAATTCGCTCTCACAGAGAGGGACTTCTCCGGGTGCCGTCCACTAAGCAGTGCCAGAGGGCGGCGCCCAGGAGCAGGGCCTTCTCTGTGATGGGCCCAGCCCTCTGGAATGACCTCCCCCCCGACATTAGGATTACTACCGACCTCCGCTCCTTCCGTTCAAAACTCAAGACCCACCTTTTTCAACTAGCCGGCCTGGCTCAATTATAGTTTCATCTTTATCCTCCTGGCAATCTTTTAAATTTGTAATTTTATATTGGGGTATTTTAATTTTAATTTTATTATGACTATTCCTATGTATTGTACTATGCAATTTTGACACCTCCTCCGTGAAATGTTTTAATTGTATAATATGTGTTTTTATTTATTGTACGCCGCCCCGAGTCCCTTTGTGGAGAGGGAGCGGCTAACAAATCTAATAAATTCAATTCAATTCAATTAAAACACTGGAGGTTCTAGTGAAGAGATGGGACAAAATTGAGGCCAGAACTATTTCTATTAGGGATCACAAAAGAAAAACATAGCAAAGGTGGATTATATTTAATGTTGCATATTTTAATGGCAACAAGACTGGCCTTCGCGCAAAACTGGAAAAACAAAGAGATTCCCCCGGAACAAGAAATAATAAAGAAAATACTCAAGTGTGCAGAAATGGATAGGCTGACTCTAGAGCTCAAAGGCAAGGGTGAGATGGAATAACACAAAATCTGGGACAAATAGTACCGATGGTTAGAAATGAGGGGGGAAAAACCGAGACAGAAAAACACAGATAAGTTAAGAACTGGAAAATATAGTATTAATATTGTACGATAGGTAAGAATTGGATATGCATATGTACTGATAGTAACTATATAATGAAAGGGATTAATGGGGAGGTAATTTGACTGACTACACATGCCTACTTAATATAAACTGTTATTGCTGTAAGATCAAAAAACTCCATGGAAAGGACTATGCCCGAAATGTCGCACTATGTCCAACGTTTTCAATGTTTACCTAATAAAAAACCCTATTTAAAAAAAGCCACCTCCAGAACAGAAGAGGCAGGAACAGCTGAATTCTGTGAATCCGCTATGACTATGGTATGAGACGTTCCTGAAAACGCTGCCTTGAAATTGCCCTCTGTCCATTCATTTGTTTCCAAGAAAAATGCTTGTGCCCATAAAACTATTTGCTGCTTGGATCCAAGTTATTTGAGAGAACAGCTTCTTCACTGATGCCTTTGCTCTCCCACATCTAACTGAAATAATTGGAAGATGCTCGCTTCCTGTTCGTTACCATCAATTTGCTGAGCTCTGCCAATTTCCTGAGATGTCCTCACTGAAGAGATGGATCTGTTTTTCAGCAGCTTTAAAAGACTGAAAGCACTCCTTTTAACTCTTGGTGATTAATTATAGCACCTTTGGTTTTAACTTTGGTTTTATATTTTTATTGTAAACCACCAAAGGGCTTCAGTAGTCCATGGTACAAGACATTTTAAACTTGCTTGAAGTTCTATATAAATAAATGGCCTTTTAATGGGGGGGGGGGGCAGAAAACCATTCAAGTGGCCACCATCAGAGATTTTCCAAGAAGAGATCCCCAAATATCAGATAGTTCCAGTGAAAAACATGTCTCTGTTTCAGATCCTAGGGAAAGCAGAATCCAGAAAAGGCTCCAACAATGAATAAAATGTTATCTTGTTTTGGTAAATTCTGTAACTTTCTTAGGCATGGCATGAAATATGCCTTTGTGTCTAACTCTGCTGACAACAGACAACAGACTCCCTGATTAGACAAAATCACAATTCTTCTGCTTAATGAAATAGAAATAATTTCTTTGAAAGATTGGAAGAGGACAGAACTCATTGTCTTTCCTTCTGATTGTGCTGTTTTTCAAAATCTTTTTCCTTTCTTTCCTTTACATATAGTTAGCTGCACTGATGTGGCTAGGAGTTTTCTTTTTTCTTTTAGATACAATTAATTTCTAATTCTGTAAGTAGGACATCCAGGAGAACCTTTCGGGTGGACCTCCATGAGATTGCCCAACCTATTTATTCCAATCAGGGCAGCAATTAAATGCATATTTGAGTCTTTTAAAATTAAAAATAACTCCCTTTTTTGGCTTTCTAGTGAAAAATACCTTGTAGAGGATGGGAAATGATCCACCTTTCCATTAAAAGGTGTAAATTTAATTCAGAAGATGGGAACGTGTGGTTCTCACTCTAATTTCCAAAGTCCTCTACAATTATGTAGTTGTACAGGAGTCTACTAAGTTGCCAGACAAAGATGCCCTATGCCAGTGTTGATTAACCTTTTCGGCACCGCGTGCAGAAATGGGAGCATGCGTGCGCATGTGGGGGAGTGCCAGAAACCAGAAGCTCAGCTTCCCTGCATGTGCATGCATGCCCGGGAGCTGCACGAGGACCAGCTGGCCTGTGCACATGTGCATGCTGGAACCAAGACGAGCAATGGGCAACATCTAGTGTGCCCGGAGAGATGGTTCTGTGTGCCACTTCTGGCACAGGTGCCATAGGTTCACCATCACATCCCTATGCATTGGTATGTGAGAAAGACTTGAGAAATAGGACAAAGAGTTACTACCTAAGGGACAAGTTAGATAAGAGAGGGCAGAGCCCACCGCTGCATAATGGACAGAGGAAAGGGCTCAGAAGGGACTCTCCTAACTTTTCCAGCTGTAAAGAAGTCAGTGGGAGTTTTGCACTTTTAAAGTTTGCAGATTCTGTTAATGTAGCCTTACAATAAAGTAGAATTGGCTCATCTAGTTGTGTTTTCTGTCTGATCTAACTGGGATGGATGACACCCTAATCTGATACTAATAAAGGAGAATCTTTGTAGCTCAGGGCTTAACTGGGGTTCTCAGTGGTGTCCATGCTTAGTTGTTTCCTTCCAAATGTTTCATTACCCAACTAGCACCAATGATGTTACTTAACTGGGTAATGAAATGTCTGGAAGAAAACCACCAAACTTAGAGAGCACCAAGGACCCCCATGCAGGGGTGGGTTCCAGCAGGCACTATGGCTGGTTTGCTCATGTGTGCGCTCTGCAAGTGCTTGATGTGCTGTGTAATTAAAATTGCTCTGCGCATGCGCACAACTTAAAAACCAGATGGCGGCGCCTATGGTGCCACCCAGAGAACTGGTTCAAGGGCGTGGCAGGCCTGGGTCGCTGCCGGTTCCAGTGACCCAGGCCGCCAAACCACTACCAGTTTGGCCGAACTGGTCTGAACCAGTAGGAATCCACCACTGGCCCCATGTGATTAATTGATTTTTTTTTAATATGCCATCAAATTGTCAACTCTTACCAACCCACATACAAGAAGGAAATATTCTCCATGACAATCTGCCTCTAACCTGGTCTTTCATGTCTTTCAATGATAACATGTCCTAATAGGATTTTGGGGGTGGGGGGTAAGGAAGATGTTCCCATGAATTTGCCTTCATCTCAGCCCCAGCTAATGAGTTACACAAACTTAATCCATCCTTAACTGTATTGATACTAAAGGAGTTTTGGAGGTCACCCAAGGGCATGCTTCTCATGTTTGCCTTTGTCAATCTTTCCCTTCAAGCTAGGTGGGCGCCATGACTTGAAAACAAGGCAGGAGATGGCCCAATTACGGGGTAGCAAATATCACACCACTATAATGTGCTGCCAGGTCAGTAATAGGGAGGGCACTTCAACTTCAAAGTGGGTAAAGACAGAGGGACAGAGGAAAAAGTTATACTGTATTTTAAGTAGAAGAGTATAAGACGCACTTTTTCCCCCCTCAAAAAGAGGGTGAAAATCTGGGTGCATCTTATACACTGAATACAGCATTTTTGGCCTCCCAAAATCCTGCCCCCTTTGCAAAAATGGACATGCAGAGGGTTTGGGAGGCTTGCAAAGTGCTCCTGGGGGCTGGGGAGGGCAAAAAAACCCCAGCCTGCAGGAGCACTCTACAAGCCTCCCAAAGCCTCCCTTTTGTTGTTGCAAAAAATGAGGCGTGCAAAGGGTTTGGGAGGCCTACAGAGTGCGAAAACGTTTTTTTTAAAAATTACCTCTTCAAAATCATGGTGCATCTTATCCTCCGGTGCGTCTTATAGTGCAAAAAATATGGTAGCTTGTAGTCCTCCACTTACAATCATTCGTTTAGTGACTGAAGTTGCATCAGTGCTGAAAAAATTGATTTACACCTGGCCCTTGCACTTACAACTATCACAGCTTCCTCCCCCCATCATGTGATCAATATTTTAGCGCTCGGCAATTGGCATACATTTATGATCTTTCAAATTTTTCATTAACTTTTAATCTTTCCATTAACTTTTCTGTCAGATGTTAAGTATCCTTGCCTCTGCTTTAAATTTTTATAGTCCATTTTTATGTTTTTAATATCTTATTTGTTAAAAATAAAGACCGTGCCTCTGCGATGGAGATGGGCAATTTCTAAATTTGGTAAACAAACACAAATAAATAAAACATATTTACGACTATTACAGTGTCCTAGGATCACATGAACGTAATTTGTGACTTTTCCAGATGGTTTCAGAAAAGCAAAATGGGGTGATTGGATTCACTTAACAGCCGTTTGATTTGCTTAACATCTGGAGTGCTTTGCTTAACAACAATGGTAAGCAAAGTTTTAAAGGCGTGTCTCACTTAACAACTGCCTTGATTAGCAGCAGAAATTCTGACCCCCTATTGAGGTCATAAATTAAGGATTACCTATAAAGTGAAGTTCTACTTTTAGAAAAAAAAATGCTTCAGTCCACAAATCTTTGCCAGTGTCTTCTCCATCTCCATATTTCTCTGTAATTACTATAGCCCTATTTGTTTTACTTGGTAAAAGAAATAAATATTTATCCACTCCATTTAGCTGCATGAATGCACAGAGAAATAGTAACTTTTCTCTCAATATGATATTAAGGGACTCCTTTTTATAGTCATCCCTGCCCCACAAGCATTTTAAAAATACTTTTCATTCCTTTAGAACTTTCATTTTTCTAAAATATTGCTTGTGGGGGTTTCATGCTATTTTGTTGGCATTCTTTTGGTTGGTTTATTATGTCTAATTTTAAAGACATGTAGAATTTTTAAAATATTCTTCATACTTTGTATATTTTAATTTAGTTGTACGATGATCTGTTAACGTTATATTTTTGTATTTTGCAAGCTATTTATAAAAAAAATGAAACCAAACATATGGGAGCTTGTAAATTATTCGAATTAGCTTGCCAGTTCCTCCTCTTTTTTCCTTTCTTTCTTTCCTTTTTAATCTACTTTTTAAATTTTTACTTCTATTTGAATGACTAATTTCAAAGTATTTTTTTCATGCACCAATAGGATTCAATGCCTTCCCCACTGTTCTCTTTTTTTAGCTTTCTCTTTTATTTTTCAATTTTCTTTGCATTCATAATCTTCACATGATGGGGCTGAATTAGCCTTTTTCAGCTTAGTGGTTTCTTGATGACACAGGAAAAAAAGTGGTCTACAAAAAACAGTTTATTGTGACAGTAAGTACAGTGGCGTAGCGTGGGTTGTCAGCACCCGGGGCAAGGCAAGTAATTTGCGCCCCCTAAAGCGAGGGCGGCCCGACTGCAGCTGCCCCTGGGTCGGCATCAGTCAAGTGAGGCTCTCCATGCTGGCCTCCTGCCTTCCTCCCGAGGAGGAGCTCGAAGGGCAGCGGGAAAAGGCTCGACTGAAGGGAAGCAGGTGCCGCGGGGGTGGGAGGCGCACCGGGGGGCTTCGGGAAGGCGCCGGCTTCCCGGGGCGCTCCAGGCGGAGCGGGAGGACGCGGTGGCGTTGCAGCGGCGGGCAGACGGAGCGCAGCGCAGCGCCACTCTCCTTCAGCTCCGCCTGGAGCGCCCCGGGAAGCCGGCGCCTTCCCGAAGCCCCCGGTGCGCCTCCCACCCCCGCTGCACCTGCTTCCCTTCAGTCGAGCCTTTTCCCGCTGCCCTTCAAGCTCCTCCTCGGGAGGAAAGAGACGGCCACAGTCCGGCAAAGGGCGGTGCAGGGCGAGTCAGGGCGCCCCCCCAGATGTTGCGCCCGGTGCGGCCGGCCCCCCCTGCACCCCCCACGCTACGCCACTGAGTAAGTAGGTTTCTCTGTTCTGAACTTGACATTATTTTCTTGGTTATCCCTTCTCTGCAAATTGGCTGGTAGTTAAGCTGAAAAACATGAATTTTCAGAGAGATGCTGTGGAAAGTTATCACCCAGCCCTCTCCCAGAAAAATGAAATATCTTAGGAAATATTGAAAAGGCAGAATATTACATTTCCCTGGATGTGAAAAGGAAGAAACATGTTTTAAATTGAGAGTAGCTCCCTCCAGCTTCCTGCCTCCACCCACTTTGTCAATGGGCCATTAAGAAGGCCAAGCCAGTCCCTTTACATAATAAAGAGTTCTCCCCTTCAGCTCCAGGGGGATGGGATTAAGGCATGATAATATTGGCCCTTTACCCAACTCCCCACATGGCATCTGAGAACTCAACCAAACCTGGATTCAAAACGCAGCCTAGAGAATTGCCCCTGCATGGCCCCGTGGGAGTCTGACAACCAATCAGAAGACAAGCTCAAGATCAAAGGCCAGAGAGGGCATAAAACCAGGGACTCAGAATCTCAGTCCTTCCTGATCTTCTTCCTCACCTAACCAGCGCATGCACGCACAACCCCTCCCCAGGCTCTGGAGGCTTTCCTGAAGCCAGGGGAGGGCAAAAATGGCCTCCCACGGCCCCTGGGAGGCCCTCTGGAAGCTGGAAATGGATCATTTCTGAACTTCTGGTTGGCCTGTTGGGGCTGTTTTTCGCCCTCCCCAGGCTTCAGAAAAGCCTCCGTAGGCTTGGGAGGGCGAAAAACAGGTCCAATGGGTCAACTGGAAGTTTGTTCCCAAACTTCCGGTTGGGCCATTGGGACCATTTTTCGATCTCCCCAGCCTCCGGAGGCTTTCCTGAAGCCTGGGGAGGGTGAAAACGGCCTTCCCTGGCCCTACAGAAGGGCGTGGACCGGAACTGACAGCTGGCGTGCCAGCAAATATGGCCCTATGTGCCACCTGTGGCATGCATGCCTTAGGTTCGCCATCACAGGAAGAGAAGATCTCCAAGGTCGCTTCCAACTCTGTTATTCTATTCTATTCAATTCTAAACTAGATACAAATCTCAGAAATAAATGGAGATTGTTTCATAGGATCTCGCAAGCAGTGGAGAGAATGCACTCCTTCGTAAAACGATCTTGCTTTAAAATCAAGAGTGGCAAAGCAGTGGAATAGTTACTCTATTCAGGAAGTTGGCTTTGAGCAGACAAAGCTGATTAATTCAGCAAGCTGGGCTACAAAGGAATGGAAACACTTAATTAGCAGCTAGTAAATGCAGCTGTGGAAGGTGGAGCTGGGGTTGGGAGGCTGACCTGAGACCTTGAAGGAAATTGGGTAGAATGTGCCTCGTCACACCGAATTTGTACAGTTTGTAGACTTCACAGATCTGACAGTTGCCAAATTCCCCCGAGAGCTTGGGGGTCGGCTGAATCTTACAAATATCCTAATGAGACAAGGCTGCCTATATAGAACTGTGCAATTTGCTTTCATTTCGACCAGAGCTGTGCTAAATTATCCAGTTTAACACAGATATTTTTTTTTTTTTTTTGCTTAAGAGGAATAACAGTCACATGGTCTCTGCCATTTTTGCAAGCGATTTTTAAAAAAGCAAATGCAATTAGCCTCGACTTACCACCATTTGTTCGGTGACTAAAGTTACAACGATGTCTGTTTGAAGTTACAACAACAGCATTGAAAAAAAGTGACTTATGACCAATTTTCACACTTAGGAGCATTGCAGCATCCCTGAGGTCACGTGATCAAAATCCGGACAAATGGTGCAACTGACCTGTATTTATGACGGTTGCACTCTCCCTGGATCAGCCGATCATCATTTGTAACATTTCCAGCCGGTTTCCGATAAGCAAAGTTAACAGGGGAAGTCAGATTCACTTAACAACGCCATGATAGCCTTAACCGCCTCGTTTAGCAACAGAAATGCTGGTAGTTCTAAATTAAGGATTAGCCGCATTTTAAAACTTTTAAAAGAATAAAATATACTACTCCATAAAAGAAGGAAAGACATAGTGGGTGGAGAATAAAATACCTGTAAATAGAGCTTTTATATCGTGTTTCCCCGAAAATAAGACAGAGTCTTATTTTCTTTTGACCCCCGCAATAAGGGCTTGGCCTTATTTTCGGGGAGGTCTTATTATTTTTGAGGTTACAGGAGGCAGCGAGCATGGTCACCTCATGGCTGCTGTTGTGTTGCAATATTTTCGGGGAGGGCTTTTTTTCAGAGGAGAGCTTATTTTAGTGCATGCGCTCAAAATCCTGATTGGGCTTATTATCCGGGGAGGTCTTATTTCAAAATTATTTTATTGGTCACATAACAAATAAATATAATATCCTTGTGTCACCTTGAGAAATCATTGTAAAACACTACAAAACTCAGCATAGTATTATTTATATTGTGGTCACCGTACTTTATGGTGGTGCAGTGGTTAGAATGCAGTACTGCAGGCTACTTCTGTTGACTGCCGGCTGCCAGCAGTTTAGTAGTTCGATTCCCACCGGCTCAAGGTTGATTTAGCCTTCCATCCTTCATAAGTCAGTAAAATGAGGACCCAGATTGTTGAGGGCAATATGCTCTGTAAACCACTTAGAGAGAGCTGTAAAGCAGTGTGAAGTGGTATATAAGTCTAAGTGCTATTGCTTTTATCATTACCTAAACTAAAAGCACATGCTTTTACCAAAAGAAAATAAAAAGAAAGAGGAAATACTAAAAGCAATCAGTAAAAACAATAAGTTCTTTTTAATTCTTTTACTTTTTTAACTTTTCTCATCACCATCTTCTGGAACAATGTTTTTCAACCTTGGCAACTTGAAGATGTGTGAACTTCAACTGCCTGGCTAACGTAAAAGTAAACGTTCTCTGCACATATGTGCAAGTTGTTCCTGACTCTAGGGGACGGTGCTCATCTCCGTTTCAAAGCCAAAGAGCCAGCACTATCCAAAGACTTCGTCATGTCTTGTGGCCGGCATGACTAAACGCCAAAGGTGCACGGAACGCTGTTACCTTCCCACCAAAGGTGGTCCCTATTTTACTACTTGCATTTTTACATGCTTTCGAACTGCTAGGCTGGCAGGAGCTGGGACAAGTAACGGGAGCTCACTCTGTTACGCGGCACTAGGATTCGAACCACTGAACTGCTGACCTTTCTGATCAACAAGCTCAGCGTCTTAGCCTCTGTTCCCAACTGCCTAGCTAGTGAACTGCAAATTCTCTAGTTAGTATGGTAGGCAGTTGAAGTCGGTAATGTTGAGAAACATTGTTCTAGAAGGAATCGACCAACCATGATCAGGAATTGTTGAAAGGATATCCTGTTCAGAAAAATTCTCAGAAGAGCTTTATGGCATTTAAAGCTATTGAAAGGACCAGGAGAATTGGAAAAAAGACCGAATCCCTATTTTCAGCTGCCCAAAATTCTTACGTTTTATCTGGATTTATTTTCAATTTGCCAAGTTAGTATTGGTAGAAATGTTGCCTCATCTGGGGAAAGATTTATTCATTTTATGGCAACGGATTATACATTTGTTAATCCCTCCCTGCTTGACTATGACCTCAGTTCAGCTCTTGTTTCCTTTAATTAAGTTTCTCTGTTGTTGTTCCCACTGATTCCAATGGGAATTCTAACACGTATTTGTAAGTGCAGTGAATGGGAAGTAGTAGGATTGACTTGGGAAACCGAAGTCCTTAAGCACAGACTTTGTAGCTGACCTTTCCCTAAGCCACAAAACAATTTAAAAAGTAACCCGAATTAATTTTAGGTCTGTACAATGCTTTGGAAGAGCCAAACTTCAGTTGAGAAAGAAACAATATTAGGAAGTGATTTTTAAGAAAAACACAATCAGGCAGCAAAATAAATGCAACATGTTCATGTGTATGTTAAGCCAGAGTATTGTTTGTTTCTAGCATAGTGTAAGATCCAAACCTACACTAAGAAACTAAGTGTAGTTCACAAACCATAATAATTTGCACACTGTAGTATTCCTTAGTACTGTGCTAACCTATTACTTTAAAACAGGGACACGGTGGCTCAGTGGTTAAGATGCAGAGCTTGTTGATCAGAAAGGTCGGCAACTGGGAGGTTCGAATCCCGACCACCGCGTAATGGAGTGAGCTCCCGTTACTTGTCCCTGTTTCTGCCAACCTAGCAGTTCAAAAGCATGTAAAAATGCAGGTAGAAAAATAAGAACCACCTTTGGTGGAAAAGTAACAGAGTTCCTTGCGCCTTCAGCGTTTAGTCATGCCAGCCGCATGACCACAGAGACATCTTCGGACAATGCTGGCTCTTCAGCTTTGAAACGGAGATGAGCACCGCCCCCTAGAGTCAGGAAGGACTAGCACCTATGTGCGCGGGGAACCTTTACCTTTTATTACTTTAAAAGTGGAATTTTTGGACTGTTTGCTTTTAAAGGTTCATTACCTAAAATGTACAAACCGTTCTCAGAGGAGGCATAGTTTCTACCAGTATTGTTTGTCTTTAATTAGATTTTTTATTCCCTTTGGCAAAAGTATGTTAATTAATAAAGCTAATTAGATAACAATCTGACCTTTCCAAGTCACTTTTTAAGGGGATAAACTTGATCTATAGGTTTTTATATTGAGGTTAATTAGAAGTGTTCCTGTAAAATCAAGGAACTTCTACTTTCATCCCTAAGAATTCAAGCACTGCAAAAGCAGGAATCTGTTAAGTAACATGCCCTGAGCATTAATTTTGAAGAGGAAATGCTGAAACAGTAAACCAAGCATATTTCTGGAATGGTTTTACGATTGCATTTTAAATATACGATGAAAAAGAAGAGGTGGGTGGTAAGAGGGAGAATATATTTACATGTGGCAGAATAAACAACCTGAAAATTATTTATGTGAATGGAGCAGAAATGTTCACATAATGACTCGAAATGCCTTTAATTGGTTCATTGCACTAACGCTCACCAGGGCCGTTCGATCTTCTGCCGCTGAGCTGGCTCATTAATGGGCTGGCGCTGGCAACTCAGCCGGTGGTATGTTTACCATTTTTAGAGTAAGTTTCCAGATCTCTCTCTCTCTCTAAAAAAAGTGGCATTTACTCTTAGGAAGGAAGGAGGCCGAGGTAATCCAATAAGCTTCCATTAGCTTAAAAATGCAGAATTGGGAGTTAGGGTGAAGGGTAAGCTTTGCTGAGAGTTTAGTTCCCAGGCATGCAATGAGGAGAGACTTTTAGTACTGCTGTAGCAGAGGGAAGCAAAGCAGGGGCCAGAATCGAGTTGCATGAAGTTAGGGGATGCTACGTAGTCCCATATGGTCAATATCTGAGGTGGACAATAATTCTTTGGTGTCAGTGTGCTCTTGAATTTGTTTCTGACTCCTGGTAACTGCCTGGGCTCTGCCTACCCTCCGCCATTTTCTTGGCAAGATTTTACAAGAGATTTGCCATTATCTCTTTCCGAGGGCTGAGAGAGAGTGACTGGCCCAAGGTCACCCAGTTGGTTTTCTGGCTAAGGCAGTGATGGCTAACCTTTTCGGCACCGAGGGCTGAAACTGGAGCACATGTGAACTGGAAGCGCAGGAACCCAGAAGAAAGCAGCTGGCCGGTGCACATGCCCGAGGCGGCCAGCTGCTCTTCCGGGTTTTGTCCCACGCTTGCGTGCCACCAGCTGGTCCGGTGCGAATGAGCACTAGTCAGCTGCTCTCTTCTGAATTCTGATGTACGCAGGTGCGCCAGCAGGCTAGTTCAGTGTGCATGCCATGCACATTCCAGAACCTGCAAGAGGGCAGCTGGCCACGCACATACCAGTGGTGGGTTCCGGGCGGTCCAGTCCGGTATGGGCGTACTGGTGGTAGCTGGGAGCAGTGGCCACCGTACCAGAACGGTGGCTTGTTTGGCCCACCGGTCCACCCGTGTTCCTTACCGCTTTTTGATGCAAACAGGCCAATTGTGCATGTGTGTATAGTGTGTGGTACCTGCACAATCTCCGCCAAGCAGTTGAGTGTTGTTGGGAGGTGGCATGTGCTGTGCATGCCCAATGAGGACACCCGGCCCCATCGCAGCGTACCGGTTGCTACGGGATCCGGAACTGGTGCATGTGTGCGACGGAACCTGGAAGAGCACCTGGGATGGCGCACATGACCACAGAGAGGGCTCTGTGTGCCACTTTGGCACGAGGGCCATAGGTTCGCCATCACGGGCCTAAGGGAAGAGGACTCACCGCCTCCCATTAACCACAACATCAAACTGGTTCACCTAAACTGTATGACCATAGGACATAAACAAATGAACATACCCACCAGGTGTCTCATTCTGATATCCTCTATTTATGCTAGGAATGTTTGGTATAATGTTAAGGCATTAGTTCAGAACTGCAAGGATTTGGCTTTTTTCTTTTCTTCTTTCATTATGGTCAAAGAATTTGAGGAAACTATATTATCATTTGGATATCACTTTTGGATTTTGTGCTTGTGATGAAAAAATAAATAAAACTTTGATTTTGGTTTTGTTGACCAAAAAGATTTGTCATTATAGAAACGGCTAGTTATATATTAATATGGAAAAGCAAAATGTTGAGGTGGAGTATCTTTATCTTGCACTGCGCTAAGAAAAACGGGAAGTCAATGCCTTTTTTCTCCCCCTCCCCCCCTTGTATCTCACACGCCCTTTTCCCCGCTCCTTTTCATTCCCATAATGTCTTATTTAATTTTCTGTTCTTTGTGTTTTATATAATAAAACAAATAAAAAAATGGGGGGGGGGAAGTACCCCAAGGATTTGTCTTAGGTCAGATACTCTCCAACATCTTCCTAAATGATTTAGATGAAGGGGAACTGATCAAATTTGCAGATGACAAGATAGACTCAAAATCCAGAAAGATCTTCACAGTCTTGAACACCGGGCCATATCCAACAAAATGCAATTCAGTGGCGAGAAAAGTAACGTTTTATACTCAGGAAACAAAAACCAAATGCAGCACATTGTTGACTCATACCTACAATGATGGTCCACTAGGACCCCAAAATCACTTTCACGGTTACTACTGTTGAGCTAGGTAGCAATAGAATAGCACTTCGGCTTATATATCGCTTCATAATGCTTTCTCCGCTCTCTGAGCAGTTTACAAAGTCAGCCTGTGGCCCCAACAATCTGGGTTCTCATTTTACTGACCTTGGATGGATGGAAGGCTGACTCAACCGTGAACCCTGTCGGGATCGAACTCTTGGCAGTGGGCAGAGTCAGCCTGCAATACTGCGTTCTACCCACTGTGCCACCACCTATTCCTGTGATGTGAGCCTATGGCACGCAGAGCTCTGCGGGCACGCGAGTTGTCGCCCCAGCTCAGCTCCACCACACATGCGCGCATGCCTCCTGCCAGGCAGCTGATTTTCAGGTCTCTGTTGTGCGTGCATGGGGGGCCGGGGCATGTGGCAAATGCATATGCATGTGCGGGGGGGGCAGAGGGTTCATGTATGCATGCACGGGGCTGGGGAGGGAGCCAGAGGAATGTTGCGAGCCCCCTGCAGGCCCGTTTTTGGTCCCAGGATTCTGCAGGGAGGCTTACTAGACCCAAAATGGAGCATGGGGGGGAGCTGTCTGTGCATGCGCAGGGCGAAGAGGGAGCACAGGAAGTTGCACATTTTGTGAGGGCGGGGGAGCGCGGTGGGGTCACATGTCCATGTGCAGGGGCAGGGCACACAGGGTGTCACGTGCGCATTGCATTATGGGTGCAGGCGCATGCAGGCGCTGTCAGGCACACGCACTTTCAGCACAGAATGACAAAAAGGTTAGCCATGACTGACCTAGTCTATACCTGTGCATTTGAATTTTCCTGCCTTGGTTAAATCTATGTAAAAATCAAATGCACAGGTATAGAATTGGTGGCACCTGGCTCCCACCACCCACTACGGGGGCAGGGGGGGGAGATGATTGAATGTATTGTAGACTGTTGAGATGTTATACAATACAATACAATAGCAGAGTTGGAAGAGACCTTGGAGGTCTTCTAGTCCAACCCCCTGCCTAGGCAGGAAACCTTATACCGTTTCAGACAAGTGGCTATCCAACATCTTCTTAAAGACTTCCAGTGTTGGGGCATTCACAACTTCTGGAGGCAAGCTCCTATTGCGCCGGCTGGGGGGGATGGGAGTTGGAGGCACCGTTCTGCGGTGGTTCGGCTCCTACCTCTCTGACCGGACGCAATGTGTGTTGGCAGGGGGGCAGAGGTCGACCCTGAGGTCACTCACTTGTGGGGTGCCTCAGGGGTCGGTCCTCTTGCCCCTTCTGTTCAATGCATATGTGAAGCCGCTGGGGGAGATCATCCGTGGTTTTGGGGTGGAGTATCATCTGTACGCTGATGATACGCAGCTGTACATTTCCACCCCAGACCACCCCAACGAGGCTGTCGAGGTGATGACCCGGTGTTTGGAAGCCGTCGGGGTCTGGATGGGGGACAACAGACTCAAGCTCAACCCCTCCAAGATTGAGTGGCTGTGGCTACCGGCACCCCGGTTCAGTCAGTTGATTCCATCACTGACCATAGGGGGGCGAGCAATTGCCCCCTGTGGAACGGGCGCGCAATTTGGGCGTCCTCCTAGATGCCCGGCTGTCAATGGATGACCATGTGGCAGCCGTGGCAAGGGGGGCGTTCCACCAGGTTCGCCTGGTGCGCCAATTGCGCCCCCTACTGGACCGGGATGCCCTACGCACGGTCACTCATGCACTGGTGACGTCTCGGCTGGACTACTGCAATGCCCTCTACATGGGGCTTCCCTTGGGACGCGCTCGAAGACTGCAGCTAGTCCAGAATGCAGCCGCACGGGCTATTATGGGGAGTACTAGGTACTCCCACGTAACACCGCTCCTGCGCGAGCTGCACTGGCTGCCTGTGGTCTTTCGGGTGCGTTTCAAGGTGTTAATTACTATCTTTAAAGCGCTCCATGGCTCAGGACCTAGTTACTTGCGGGATCGCATCCTACCACACACTTCCCTGCGACCGATTCGCTCTCACAGGGAAGGACTCCTCCGGGTGCCGTCCACTAAGCAATGCCAACGGGCGGCGCCTAGGAGTAGAGCCTTCTCTGTGATGGGCCCAACCCTCTGGAATGACCTCCCCCCCGATATCAGAACCACCACCGACTTCCGCTCCTTTCGACAAAAATTGAAGACTCACCTGTTCCGTTTAGCCGGCCTGGCCCATTTATAGTTTCTATTCTACCTCCTGGCAGATATTTTAATTGGGTATTTTTAGGGTATTTAAATATTGCTTTTAACTACTTTACTTCAGATATGTACAGTTTCTTATTGCCTCCTCTTTGTGTTTGTATCTTTATTGATGTGTTTTTATTTGACTGTACACCGCCCCGAGTCCCTTTGGGGAGAGGGGGCGGTATAAAAATCTAAATAAAAGTAAAGTAAAAGTAAAGCTGTTCCACTGATTAATTGTTCTCACTGTCAGGAAGTTTCTCCTTAGTTCTAAGTTGCTTCTCTCCTTGATTAGTTTCCATCCATTGCTTCTTGTTCTACCCTCAGGTGCCTTGGAGAATAGTTTGACTCCCTCTTCTTTGTGGCAACCTCTGAGATATTGGAACAATGCTATCATGTCTCCCCTAGTCCTTCTTTCTCTTAAGCTAAACATACCCAGTTCCTGCAACCGTTCTTCATATGTTTTAGTCTCCAGTCCCCTAATCATCTTTGTTGCTCTTCTCTGCACTCTTTCTAGAGTCTCCACATCTTTTCTATGTTCAGGAGGACAGAAAACAGGTGCCGTACTTCACATGTGTTCGGCACTTCTCTTACATTCATTAAAGCAGCTCAACTTTTTTCTCTCCAGATTTCCAGTTGATGAAAGAGGCAGGACTTCAATTGTGAAATGTGATGTCACTTTGGAAGCTGTCCGCCCCCCCACCCCAAACCCTCATGCAATCTATGGGCTGCATCCACTGGGATACAATGTCAAGATCATGGAAAGTGATTGTATCGCTCTCTACTTCACTGGTCAGGCCACTCCTGGAGTTCTATATCCAGTTCTGGCTCCTACAATAAAGATAGACTGCTGAGGAACTAGAAAGAGGGCAGAGAAGAGCAACCAAGATGATGAGGGGCTTGGAAGTTAAATCCTATGAAGGCTAGTTGAAAGAACTTGGTATTTAGCCTAAAGAGAAGAAGCCCAAGGAGAGATATGAGACCGCCTTCCAAAACATGAAGGACTATCCCAGGGGAGAACTATTTATTCTCCAGAACTTCCAAACATAAGAATGGGACAATGAATGGGAAATTAACAGAGAGGAATCCAAACTCAAAACAGAAGGGAATTTTCTGACGGTGAAGATTATTAAACAGTGGAACAGCCAGCCTCCTGAAGTCATGGGTGCAAGATCCCTGGAAGATTTCAAGCTGAAGTTGGGTGGCCGTTCATCTGGGAAGGTCTGAGGATTCCTGCCCTAGACAGCGGTTGGTGATGGCAAACCTATGGCACGCGTGCCACAGATGGCACACAGAGCCATTTCTTAGGCACATGAGGCGTTGCCCTGTCAGCTCCAGCACACATGTGCACTCTGGCCAGCTGATTTCAGCCTTCATTTACTGCCATTTTTCGCCCTCCCGAGGCTTCCCTGAAGCCTCCGGAGGGCGAAAAACAACCCAACGCGCAAACCGAATGTTCGGGAACAGACTTGAACGGTTTGCACACTGGGCCGTTTTTCTCCCTCCCGAGGCTACAGGAGGCTTCCCTGAAACCTCCAGAGGGAGAAAAATGGCCCTACGGGCAAACCAAAGAATTATGGGTGTGGGCACGTTCGTGCATGAGCCCACGTGCTCCCCCCACTTTTGGCACGTGATAGCAAAAAGGTTGGCCATCACTGGACTAGAAGACCTCCAAGTTCCATTTCAGTTCTATATTATCTTGACCTTTTTGATGCTATCCACCTTCTGCAGACACCCTGCTTCTAGTTTGCACGTTGGTGAGTGTGATTAGCAGTTTGAGTTTTTCATATGAACCTATTCAAGGCTGGGGTCATTTGCGATTAGATTCTTCAAGAAGAATCTAGAAGTTTATGGTTGGCTTTGATTGATTTCATGTTGTACCACTTTTTGCCGCTCAAGGTGGATTTCATAACAATTGTGTCATAATTGTATTGTGTGTCAATTGTGTCAATAGTGTCACAGTACACAATATGGCCTCAAGGAATGCACATCTTACACACACACAAACACACACATGTTGCACAGAGATGGAAAGGTTTGACATTATCCACAATGGAGGAATAGTTGGTGAAGTTGACAAATTTTGGTGAAATGAATATGCTGATTTCTTTGAGTAGAGAAAACATATTGTCTACATTTCTTGCTGGCTAAAAGCCTCTTATGGACTTTTTGCAGAAAAATGAAAACAAAACCTGTGATTTACGGTTTTGATGATTACATAGGATCATTTGTACAAAGCAGAGTAATAAAATGTAACTTTAGAGAAAGGTGAAATATATATTTGTGTGTGTGTGTGTGTGTGTGTAAATATAAAACATGGTATAGTTATTTATATGTTTTAGCCCTAGTCCCCTAATTATCTTCCTGCAGCTTGTTCTTCTCTGCACTCTTTCCAGCGTCTCTACGGACCCCCCTCACCTTTTCTCCTGCACAATTCTCAATGCTTCAGAAATCAAGATTTATTTGTGAAAGCGTTCCCTGACTGCCTCTTTCTGGTAGCAAAAGGAATTGCATAAGGCAAATCGAAAGGAAAGCTTTTCTACTCATTTTTAAATATATGTAATTTTGTTAAATTTATCAAAACATAAAATACAAGTGCAAATAAAGATTGTGGGAAAGTGGGGAAGGGGGGAAGGGGGGTGGGAAGTGGAAGAGAATTGTGTGGGGTAAAGGGAAAAGCAGAAAAAAACCCATTCACTTCCAATTCTTTTCAGCGCGGTCGAATAAAGGTTAATAACATCGCAGCCTCAACTTTTTATCTTTGCATTCCTAGTATAAACTAGCTATTTCTATAACAATAAACCTATGTAATCAGCAAATCCCAAAATCAGAGTTTCATTTTTTTTTTCTGTCTCAAGCACAAAATCTAGAAGCTGAGGTAAAGGTAAAAGGTTCTCCTCGCACAAATGTGCTAGTTGTTCCCGACTCTAGGTGGCGGTGCTCATCTCTGTTTCAAAGCCGAAGAGCCAGTGCTGTCTAAAGACCTCTCTGTGGCCGAAGGTGCGTGGAACGCTGTTACCTTCCCGTCAAAGGTGGGCCCTATTTTTCTGCTTGCATTTTTACATGTTTTCAAACTGCTAGGTTGGCAGAAGCTGGGACAAGTAGCGGGAGCTTACTCTGTTATGCGGTGCTAGGGATTCGAACAAAAAAAAAATTGTGCGCCAATCTGGCAGTAACGCGGGTAGAACCCACCCCTGCACACCTATCTTAAAGCCACACAGGGGCATCTGCAGGATGTGGATGCAACATAACAAAAGCAGCGTTGTAGCATTGCCTGCAAGGTCTGCCCCTTCAGGGTGCACGTGCCATGGGAAAGTGCAAATCTAAAAGGGATGAGACTTGTGACATTGTTTTTTTCTTCCCATCCCCTGCAAATGCTACTAAAAGAGCCATGGGGGTGCAGTGATTAGAAAGAACGTTGGTCTTACCTGAACGTTTTTTTCTGGAGAGTGGAGGGAGGGGTCACTGAAGGGTTATTACAGCCTGATTGGTCCATTTGACTGAGAGAAAACTTCTTAGCCTTCGGCTTCTCCCGTTGGCTCCCAGTTTCCGCGATGTCACGGTCAGCGTCTGCATGATGTAAGAAGACAAGGGAAAGCCGCCCAGGGCCCCCCGATTCTACCCCTCCCGGACCCTGTCTATCTACCTAGGGCGGGAAAGTGACCCCTCCCTCCACTCTCCAGAAAAAAACGTTCAGGTAAGACCAACGTTCTTTTTCCAGTAGAGTGGAGGGAGGGGTCACTGAAGGGACATACCCACGCTACGTCCCAGGGAGGGGAGACTGGGTCCCAGGGGGAGGATCGGCCGCCACCCGCTGGAGCACCCTCCGCCCAAAGGACGCCTCAGCCGAGGCATAAGTGTCCAGGCGGTAGTGTCTTAAGAAGGGAGTAGGGGAGGCCCAGGTGGCGGCGCGACAGATGTCCCCGAAGGGTGCCCTTGTGGCCCAGGCCGCTGAGGAGGCCGCACTACAAGTGGAGTGAGCCGAAATCCCCGAAGGGGGAGATTTTCCCGAGGCTCCGTAAGTCTCAACAATGGCCAACCTGATCCACCTCCCAATAGTTGAAGACGAGACCTTTTTACCTAGGGAACTCGGATGAAAAGAGACAAACAGCGCCTCGGTCCTACGAATGCCCTCCGTCCGTTTTAGATAAATACGGAGGGCCCTGCGTACATCTGGAATGGGGCAAAAATTTGGTAGGACAATTTCCTGGGCCCTATGAAACCGGGTGTTAACCTTCGGGATGAACGAAGGCTCCAAGCGCCGAACCACCCTGACCTGGTGAATCATACAAAGGTCACTTTGTACAGAAAGGGCCTCCAATTCAGAAATATGCCTGGCCGATGTAATGGCCACTAAAAATACTACTTTCAGCGAGAGGAGACGCATGTGAACCGACCTGAGCGGCTCAAAGGGAGAACCCGTCAGCGCCTTCAGGACGAGGGTAAGATCCCAGGTAGGGAACCTATGGACAGGAGGCGGACGGATGTTGGCCGCCCCTTTAAGGAACCTCTTCACCAATGGAGAGCGAGAGAGGGTGGAGGAGCCCTCTCCTCCCAATATAGTGGATAGGGCCACTACCTGTCGCCTGAGTGTATTATGGGACAACCCGTCCTCTAGTCCTTTTTGGAGGAACTCCAAAACGTCTGGAACCGTGGCCCTAGCTGGATCCACCCCCCTGGGGCAACACCACTTCGCGAAAGCCGACCAGGTGGCGTTATAGATTCTAATTGTGGACGGCCTCCAAGCTGCCTCCAAGGTAGCTATGACCCCTGATGACAACTTCCTCCCCTTCAGTAATCCCCTTTCAAGAGCCACGCGGTCAGATGCAGCCCCTGCGGCTCTGGGTGAATTAAGACTCCCTGACACAGGACTACCTCTTGTGGCGGAATCCTCCAGGGGTCTGTGACCGAGAGCTGGACCAGGTCTGCGAACCATGGTCTCCTCGGCCAATATGGGGCTAATAGAATGACGTGAGCCCTCTCTGTGACTACCTTCCGAATGGTTCTGGGAATGAGGGGAAGGGGGGGGAAGGCGTAGAGGAGACCCGGAGGCCACCGGGTTCTGAGAGCATCCGCTCCTTCTGCTGCTGGAGTCTTGAATCTGGTGAAAAATCTCGGCAGTTGTGCGTTGCCAGGGGAGGCAAACAGGTCTACAAGGGGGTTGCCGAATCTGAGGCAAATCTTCCGAAACAACTCTGGGACCAGCTGCCACTCGCCGTTGTCCAGAGTCGCCCGGCTCAACCAGTCTGCCTGGTGGTTGGACACCCCCGATATATGTTCCGCCGTAATTGAGGCCAAGTGACTCTCCGCCCATAGGCCTAATGTCTGTGCCTCCCGCCACAGGGCTCAGGAGTGAGACCCCCCCTGACGGTTGACATGAGCTTTCGTCGCCACATTGTCCGTAAGCAGGAGGACGTGTCGCCCCTGCAGCTGGCGGTGGAAAGTCCGGATGGCCAGTCTCGCGGCCTTGAGTTCGAGCCAATTTATATTGTGTCTGAGGTCCGAGGCGGTCCAACGTCCCTGGGCCATGTCGGACCCCATCACAGCCCCCCCAGCCGTAAAGGCTCGCGTCCGTCGTGACTTGTACTCTCTCTGGCTCCCAAATTGAGGCCCCCTGTCGCAATGCCGGGGACATCCACCACTTGAGCGAGCATCTCACTTCTGGCGTTAAGAGAAGCGGTCGCAGAGAGTTGCTCAACATTCTCCTTTGGGCTGATATAAAGGCCCACTGGAGGGGACGCAGATGTAGACGGGCCCAGGGAACTATCCCTATACAGGATACCATCTTCCCCAGGAGTCGGGATAAGGTCAGGGTGGAAACGGACCTTTTTGCCCTGATGGACGTGATCAATTGTCTCAGACTGGTCAGACGGTCTGGGGATAGGCGAACCCTCCCTGACTCGGAATCTATTCCTGTCCCTAGATGAAGAATCTGTCTGGATGGGGATAGATGACTCTTGGGAAAGTTTACTGAGAAACCTAGTGTCTGGAGCCATTGGATGGTCAGCTGGAGGTCTGCTCTGGCTCTGGGGAGGGACCCTGCCTGCACTAGGACGTCGTCCAGGTAGCACTGGAGCCTCACCGGAATGGATCTCAGGTATGCAGCCAGGGCCGCCAGGACCTTGGTGAACGTCCGAGGGGCCGAGGCCAGGCCGAATGGAAGGGCCCGGTACTGGTAATGCTGGCCTTTGTGGGAGAACCGCAGGAATTGACGGTGAGCCCGGAATATGGGGATATGAAGATAGGCCTCCGTCAAATCTACCGAGGCCATGAAATCCCCCTTTCGAATGCCCTGCAGGATTGACTTTAGGGAGGCCATCTTGAAGCGCCTGTAAACTAGATACTGATTTAGGCGCTTCAGGTCGAGGATCGCCCTCCAACCCCCCGAGGCCTTCGGGACTACAAGAGATTTGAATAGTAGCCCCGCCCCCTCTCCGGCTCCGGAACGACCTCCACCGCTCTGATTTCCAGAAGGTGTGAGACGGCGAGGTCCACGAGACGACGGCGTTCCGGATCCCGGGATGGGGAAACACTCTGAAGCGTCTCGGAGGGTAGGAGGGGAACTCTAGTCTTAGGCCGTGGCGAATGGTCGCCCGGACCCACCCGTCTGATGTGATCTGGTCCCACTTGTCCGCGTACAGTGTCAGATGGCCGCCTATGGGATGACTCGGGTTCGAGTCATTTCCCTCTGCTGAAGGGGCGGCCGCCCCCCCCCCCCCCGCGAAAGGGTCGTTTGGATTGGGACTGGTACCTGGAGCGTTCCTGGAACCCCTGTCTGTTGTACTGCCTATCCTGCCTGTACTGCTGGAAACGGGGCTCCTGGTCCCTGTCATAAGTCCTGAAGGAAGGCCTGCGATACGGGTGACTACGAGTTTCGGCCTTCTTGGTGGAGGTGGGCATCACCTTTTTCTTGTCTTTATTCTCCACCAAGATCGGGTCTAGAGCAGACCCAAACAGATTGGGACCCGCAAAAGGGGCAGCTATTAAATCCCATTTGGCTTTATTATCGATCTGCCAATTCCTAAGCCAAAGGAGCCGGCGTGCGGCCACATAGGTAGCTAAGGCGCTGGAGCCGAATCGCATAGCATCTAGGGTAGCGTCGGCCAAATACTGGCAGGCCGCCATAACCTTGGTTAAATCCTGATGGATGCGATCATCCTGGATCGGGATACGATCCTGGAGTTGGCGGAGCCACATAACGGTCGTGCGATTAAAATATGAGGCGGCGGCCGCCGCCCGCATTGCCCATGCGGAAGCCTTGTAATTTTTCCGCAAGGTGAGCTCCGCCCTTTTATCTTCCGGCTTAAGCTTATCTGCCGCATCCCCCGAGACCACCGGGGAAGATGAGACCAGGGCAGCTATCGGTTGATCTATGGCCGGTAGTTGGATGGCCTGTAGGAAGGCCTTTTCCATGTTATAAGCCCGCCTGTCATTGCTGCCAGGGGTAGAAATTTTTGAAGGCCTCGCCCACTGACTGGTGGCTACCTCCAAGAACAGTGGAGGGGCAGGGATCTCCTCTTTATTGGAGGCCGTGTTTGAAAACATCACCATATCCGGATCTCTGGGCGGGGGCACTGTGGGGTCCCCCGTGCCCACCTTGGTGGTTCTCCTAGCCTTTTTCAGTAGGGGCTTAAACATGGCCTGGATAAATAGGTTGGAAGAGGTGGGCTGATCAGTGGCCGCATCCTCTTCCTCAGAGAAACCCCAGTCGTCTTGGCGACAGGCCTCCTCCCTAGAGGAGACCTCGCTCATGAGGGAAGGAGAAGAAATTCTAGACCTGGCCCTGCTGAAAGGAGTAATCCTACTATGCCGGGAAGGTCTGTCCCTTTGAGCTATTCCCTTGGAAATGGCTGCGGAGATTAATCGTTTTAGATTTTCAGGGAGGTGTTCTAGATCCTCCTCATCCCATTCAGAATCATGGTCATGGGGGACCGAATCCCTGTGAGACCTCCTACCCCGGGAGGAGCCTGCAGAGGGGCCCTCTAATGGGTCATTTCCATCCAAGCCCCCTGTCCCAGGGGAAGCTGGGGGTGGGGGAGAAGCCCCCCGTCCTTCACTCCTAACTGATCTGGATGAAGAGGAAGAGGGAGAAGAAGGGCTGAACCCCCTGTTGACAGAAGGGGAATGACAAGGAGCCTCAGATCTGGGGGATCTAGATCTAGGTCTGGGATCCCTGGCTTTCTTCTTCTCTGCCCTCTCAATGGCTCTTTCAATAGCTTTGGAGCGCCTAAGCTTGTCCCTTTGCAGAGCTCTGGAGGGTCTATCCTTAGCAGTAGGCCTAGCAGCTCGAGGCCTGGCTGGGGCCGTGGGGCCTGACTTCTCCTCTGGAGTCTGGTTTGAGCGGTTTCTGAACGCGCCGCCATCGCCCCACTCACGTGCTCAGCTGAAGATACTTTAGCTGATTTGAAGTGTTTTGCAGCCTTTGAGCCTGGCGCTGGTGTGGAGACGCTCAGCTTGGGCCTGTGGTGCCCCTTCGTTAAGGCCCGTGAGTTAGGGCCCGCCACGTGTTCAAAATGGCCGCCGGCTTGTTTTGCGTCCGTTTCTCTTCAGGCGGCCGCTAAAATGGCGTGCGCGCCGCCGCTTGCCTCCCCGGCCGTTCAGACGGCCAGTTGACCCACTAATGTCAATCGCAGCTCTGTGCGATTCCCCGCCGGTCTTCACGCCCGGCAGGAGCCGCTGGCGCTCCGGTCTTGCGCTCACGCCGCCGCCGAGGGCACCGCCGACCCGGGAAAGGCGACGCGGCCGAGTTAGGGGCTTGCCGGTCTTCACGCGCGGCAAAAAGGGCCGCCGGCGCTGCGGCTTAGAGAAATGGGTCGTCGGGGGAGGAGTTGGGAGCTGTAAGCCCCCCGGCACGCCCGAGACACCAGGAATCAGCCGGGGGAAGGAAAGGCCCAGAATGAGAAAATAGGTATGAGAGGAGAATGCTCTAAGCGCCTCTCCCTGCTTATCTGGGACAGCAAAAATGTCCCGCTGGGCACAGCTCCTTCTATTCTATAATTTCTTTTAATTTGAAATATCCAATTATCCAAATACTGCTCTAATTAGTACTCACAATCACTGGGAACCAAACAATAGTCTGAGGACCTTCTTGACTGAGAGGAAACTGGGAGCCAACGGGAGAAGCCGAAGGCTAAGAAGTTTTCTCTCAGTCAAATGGACCAATCAGGCTGTAATAACCCTTCAGTGACCCCTCCCTCCACTCTACTGGAAAATGCAGTACCACAAGTTAATTCTGCTAACTGCCGGCTTCCAGCTCAAGGTTCTCAGCCCAAAGTTCACTCAGTCTTCTTTCTGAGGTGGGTAAAATGAGGACTCAGATTGTTGGGCGCAATATGCTAACCCTATGATAAACTGTTTAGAGAGGGTTGTAATGTACTATGAAGCAGTGTATAAGTCTACTAAGTAGATACCTGTGCTCCGCTACAAAACTATGTGATCGGGCTTGATAAATCGACACTTACAGCTTGAAAATTAATGAGTAGTTACAATTGGCCTCTTCTCTCCCTCAGGCTTGCCCCGCAGAAGATCGGGTTTCAATAGATGGCTAAACCTCTCATTCCAGACTTTTGTTGAGACCCGCCTTCTCCCCCATCCCCAGCCTAAGTGGTGGGATTCCAAATCTTTTCCTACCAGTTCTATGAGAGCGTGCTTTGCACGTGCAACTCTCAAAGACTGCCCTTGGTGTCAGCGCGGATTAGCTGAGCTGCTTTTTAGCTCAGTTGAGGCGAGGCAATCTGCTCTGCCGCGCGAATCAGCTGGACTAAAAAACAAGGGAATATAGGACAGGGAAAGGCGGGGGTGGGAGGGCGGGGCCAGCCAGAGGTGGTATTTGCCGGTTCTCCGAACTACTCAAAATTTCCGCTACCGGGTCGCCTGAACCGGTCCGAACCAGCTGAATACCACCTCTGACTAGCCTGCTTCAGGGACAGCACCTGAAGGATGTTTTTCCCACGACCAGGAAACGTTTCAACCGTTGCCCCTTAACACGCTCTGTCATAAGAGCACCACTCGCCAGCCGCATTACAAAGGCAGGAATAGAGACCAGTTACCAAATGATGTTGTGCTCCCACGCGGAAGGAAAACCACATTATATTGGCTGTCTTGATGCACCTTTATTTAGCAAAACAGACTCTTCGGGAATATTAACAGAGCTGATGTTAAGGTTGGTCCTTAGGAAGACGTTGCTCCCACTTCTCCAGGTTCCAATGCAGCTTCCCGTATCTCAGATCACCAACAGGATTGGATGTTGGTAAGAAGAGATCAACTTTGTCCTTCTGAAGACATGGCTTTTTTTTTTCTAAAGACAACATTTCGATTTGAGGGAGGGGTACAATCAATAGGAAGTAGGAATGAGGGTAAAATCAGCAACTTTTATGAGGTTAAAATATGTAATTCTTGCTAAAGAAACTACTTTTCCAGAGGTTTATTCTTACAGCACCAAGAAAACCAAAATGCCACTCTTCTTCCCAAAACATCTGGCCCTGATTTTTCTTCTTCTGCTTCCTTGAAAGAGTTCATTGACTTCACTATATTCCAGATCCAAGCTCCACCTTGTAGCAGGGAAATTTGACAGATGTAGGATTAAAATCCTAAAAGGCTTCCATTGCTTTTCCTTGGGCAGACTGATAAAGTGTCTCCTCTCCCTCGGACAAGTTGGATGTGGACTTCCTCAAGGAAGTGCGGTTTGGGGAAAAAGGAAGAAACGAAAGTTCCTTTGGTCTTTTGCAGGCAGGTGGCAGATCTCCCTGCAAACACAAAAGTAGGTAAAAATCAGAGCTATAAAGAGGAAGAAGGATAATCTCAACGATATAATACTGACTCTTAGTTATCACAGCTCTTAGTTATTGGCTCTGTGTAATGCGCATGTTCTTTTTTTAACTAAGATTTTTTTCTGTCACTCGATTTACTGCTCTGGACAAATTTCTGCTGTAATTTAACTTCTGAAAGCACAAAGAAGTTGGACATCACAAGAGGGATCTGTCACGAAAAGGTTGCAGCATTTCAGCTCAGGATCTCAGAAGGTCATGAAGGACTTCAACGAGTAGCAGCAAGTTCTTTCTTGCACCTCCATTTGCTACACCATTTTCCGTTATAGAAGACTTATTTATCCATGAGCTCGTTAACCAAAGCATGTATTTTACACAGCATGTTTAGAAACCTGTTTAAGTTTTGCAATAGGCTCAACCACCAGCTGCCCAACTTCATTTTAACCTAATTTAACGTGTTAACGCAAATCCAGCTGATGAGACTAGGGATCTCCAATTTTTGTCTCACTGCACGCTGTATTAAGGTAATTTCTTTCCCCCAAAAGACTTAATAACACCGTAAACAGAAGCAAAGGACAATGATTAAGAAAAGAGGTCTAAAAATTTTGTTATTAAACATAATTAATTTTTATTTTGAATGTGTTATAAAGGTATAATGTGGTTGGATGATATTGAAAATAGATAAGGGAATGCCACTATGTGGTTTTGTTTTAAATTTTGGAATGTTTGTTATAAAGGGACGTTAAAACAACTATAGTCATAATGAAGGATGAGGTATGATGATAGAAATATATATAAATATATGTGAAGTAAAATATATAACTTGATATGAATCATAGATGTTGACTGTGGAAGGGATGCACGAAAGTTCTTTGTAACCAATTGACACACTTTCTACAATTTGTAATGGACAATGATTTTAAGGTGTTTGTTTGTGTTTATTCAATATATATATATATAAAAGAAGCAAAGGCCAAAACCCAACATATTGGAATACCTCTTACAAATTTTATTGGTGCAGATGAAAAAAAATGTACCTCCCAAGTTAAAAGACAGTGTTAGATCTAAACCCTGAATGCATTAGTTTGCCCATTTAGTACTAGTATTAAATAAATAGACAAATACATTCTGGGTTTAGATCTAGAAGACCTTTAGATTTCCATATCACCCAGGAGAAGAGTGACTTTCGGCCATATCGCATAAAATACACCAAGGGTTGGACCGATTCTTTATCATTTGGAATTATGGCATTTCTTCTTCGGGTAAAGAAGAAACAGGCAAAAGAAGAACACAGGTTCCATACATTTAGTATTTGTTCAAAAACTACAATAGTTGTGGTTTTTGCTTTCTACTAGATTATTTTAGAATAGAATAAGAATTAGAAGGGATCTTGGAGGTCATGTATTCTAAGGGTCCCCAACTCCCAGCCCACTACCGGGCATTGGCCCATTGGGAACTGGGCCACAGAAGTGGGGGGGGGTGAGCACATGACGCACGCACACAGCTCCATTATGCAAGCCCGCCACTCACGCATATAAGGCCTGTGCTTGTGCGTGCACTCACCCACTGCTCACATGTAACCATTCCCTCTCCCTCCCCCGCCAGTCTGCAAAGCTGGAAAGGTTGGGGAACCCTGATCTGAGCAACGGTGGCACAGTGGTTAGAGTGCAATACTGCAGGCTGCTTCTGCTGATTGCCGGCTGCCTGCAATTTGGCAGATCGACTCTCACCAGGTTCAAGGTTGACTCAGCCTTCCATCCTTCCGAGGTGGGTAAAATGAGGACCCAGATTGTTGGGGGAAATAGGCTGACTCTATAAACCGCTTAGAGAGAGCTGTAAAAGCACGGTGAAGCGGTATATAAGTCTAAGCGCTATTGCTATGGCTAACTAGTCCTACTCTCTGCTCAAGTTTCAGACAAATAGCTGAATTTTAGTATGGGCTCTCTGTTTGATTGAATATTTTTGATTGTTCTATATTTTTCCCTAGTTTACTATGCCACCCAGAGCCTACTGGAGTCTGGCAGCCAATAAATTTAAATCAATACATTCATATATTTTTTATTTAGTAAATAATAATATGATGCTCACTCAGTGCAATATAAGCAAAGGCAGAATAACTCATAGATGAACATCTCCCCCAACTTCTTTTTATCCATTCAAGATGAATGGGGAAACAACCAGAAAGAAAGCGATACTTGCCTTATACAAGCTGCAAACCAAATTGAAGAGAGATTCTTGCGCCTGGGTTTGGAGTTGTTCAGAGTGCTCCTGAGGAAAATAAACAAAGTGGAGGGAGACATTTTCACCATGGCAGTACACCAGGGAGTCTGGTTACTCTGCAAGTAGACTTCATCAAGAGACGTGAATACAGGTTGTCTTTGACGTACGACCACAACTGAGCCCAAAATGTATGTTGCTAAGCAAACCATTTGTTAAGTAAGTTCTGCCCCTTTTTACGACCTTTCTTGCCATTGGTATTAAGTGAATTGTTGAGGATGTTAAGCAGTGGTAGGATTCAATCGGTGCAACAACCGGTTCGCTTCGTGTGCACTTTGCATTTGAAATCAGCACCAAACCTTACCTTTTCCTGCAGACACCGATGAGTAAAACAGCTGAGACGTGGCAATCTGCTCTGCCGCGCCAATCAGCTGGGCTTCAAACAAAGGAAATATAGGATGGAATGGAACAGGCATGGGTGGGTGGGGCCAAATGATCGCCGGAACTACCGTTTCACCTGAACCAGCCCGAACCGGCTGAATCCCACCCCTGCTGTTAAGTTAGTAACACAGTTGTTAAGTGAACCTGACTTTGCTTGTCACAAGATTGCAAAAAGTGGATCACATGACCCCAGGACACTGCAACTGTCATAAATATGAACCAGTTGCCAAGTGTCCAAATTTTGTTCACAGGGCCGTAGAGATGCGCCAATGGTTGCAAGTGTGAGAAACATTCATAAGTCACTTTTTTTCAGTACCGCTGTAACTATGAATGGTCATTAAATGAACTGTTGTAAGTCCAGGACTACCTGTATTAGCACTGTGCAAAATGTTTAAGAATTGCGTTCAAATGCTCAAAGCTCTCTCCAAGCTCAAAGGAGTCCGATTTTGAGCATAAAGGGTATTTTCAAACTGGCAACTATTTGGAAAGGATCAAAATAACACCAACAAGACGGGACCCAATATTGTCACATCAGCCTGTTTTGATCTTGAGACACTTTGAATTTGAGTGGGAAGTTTAGAACTTTGAACATCATTCTCCTAGCACAGTAAAGGGAAAAAAAGGTAATCCTTTCCTTTTTCATATTCATGTAGTATTTCACCCCTTTAGCCAAATAACAATCAAGGAATGCTGAATGCTTCCTGACATTACAACTCAACACAATTGACACTGAAGCAAAAAAGTAAGAAGAAGATAGAAGGGAACATCTGTTAAGAAGGGGCAGCGCGAATCAGGGCCCTCTTATCACAATCAGCTCAACGTTTAGGAGCAAACTGAAGGCCCAATTGTCCATCTCAAAGGGGAAAGTTAAGGAAGCAGAAAAATCTAAGCATCGGCCTCAAAGGTCTAAAGCAGGGGTGTCAAACTCAAGGCCCACGAGCTGGATGTGGCCCACGGAGTGCTTAAATCTGGAAATAGCAAAGTGGTGCCTCTGGCAGCCAAAACAGGGCATGGGGGGCACGTGTGGGAGGAGGAGATAGGTGACGTCCGTCCCACCCCGCCCAGCCCCCGCTGGCTTTCCCATGGAGGAGAACTACAATGCTGATCTGGCCCCCAAAGAAATCTAGTTTGACACCACTGGTCTAAAAAGAGCCATGGTGGCGCAGTGGTCAAAATGCAGAATTGCAGGCTGACTCTGCTCATTGCCAGGAGTTCGATCCTGACAGGCTGAAGGTTGACTCAGTCTTCCGAGGTTGATAAAATGAGGACCCAGATTGTTTGGGGCAATATGCTGTCTCTGTAAACTTCTCAGAGAGGTCTGTAAAGAACTACGGAGTGGTATATACAGTGCTATTGCTATTGCTAAATAGATAGTCCTCTTTTTATAACCCTCCATTTAGCAACTTGCAACTGTCCAAAGTGATAACCACTGAAAAAAGTGACTTACGACAAGTCCTGCACTTACAACTGTTACACTGTCCTCGTGGATCCATGATCGTGAGCTGGACAGTTGGTAACCAGCCTCTGTTTAGGACAGTGCAGCATCGTAATATCACACAATCACCATTTGTGGCTTTCCCGAGGACTTCCAAAAAGCAAAGTCAACGGAGGAAGCCAGATGTCAGGCCTGTAGTTATGTTCCTTTTAGGATCTTTGGCCTGCCACACTTTCTATTAATTCACTATGCTCTTTCATTAGTGTAGTAATTGGGAGGGGGGAATAGAAAGGAGTAGAGTTGTGGAATGTGTTGTTGTCATTCTTTTCTAGAAGCCCAAGGTCATCTTTTGTCTCCGCACCTCTGCACTTGACCGGAACCAGCTGGATAGAGATGCCAGCGTGGCCGAAGAAGATTGGACCATGTGATGGAGTTATGGGTGTGGGTAAAGGATCATGAACTTTCAATGGGTGGAATCCCAGGAAGCTTTTAGATTTGGGATTCCACAGTTTGTGCCAACATGTCTGTCTTATTAAATTGGAACTTTAAGGATAGCCCTGCATTGGACTCTGATTTAATTCTGCATGATATTTGGAACGCTGACACCAGATTTACTTAATGAGTAATGATTCACTGAACAACCATGGCAAAAAAAGATTGTACAATGGGGCACAGTCCTATGACAACTTACTTATACCACCACATTCTATTAGCGATGAACGTTCCGGTCTCAATTGTGGTCGTAAGTTGAAGACTATCTGAACTATATAATTAAAAGTGCGCTATTGATTTTCAGGAAGAGCATCCGTCCTGTAAACGGCCTTCAGTCACCCCCACAGTCCAACCCGAATCAAGAGATTACAAGGTCTTAAAAAGGAGAAGAAAATGTTGGAAGAACATCTTTTTTTACATCATGGTTTAGCGGCAACTTCTTTGCAAGGCTTGATATATCTAGAAGGGTTTCTAGAAGATTGACAAGGTGGGGTCCTTGGGACTCTCTGAGTTTTCTGGCAGACGTTTCATGACCAAGCTCGGTAACATCACTATTGCAGCACCAAGCTCAGAGAGCATCCTCAGGATGCCAGAGGTCAACCCTGGGCTACAATTATTCTCTTCTAAGATAATACAAGAAGACATGAGAGGGGAACATTATCTCCTGCCTCCAATAACACCAGAGGTGGTATTCTACCAGTTTGGACCAGTTCACACGAACCAGTAGTGGAAATCGTGGGTGTCACTGCCCACCCACCCTGGCTCTATGGCATCCCACTTAGGCCCCTTTTTAAAGCCAAAGCGCATGCGTGGACGGCTGAGCACATGTTGACATTTGTGAACCGGTAGGGAAGGTAAGTGAATACCCCGTTTTCCCGAAAATACAACCTCCCTGGGCTTTTGAGTGCATGCGCTAAAATAAGCCCTCCCCCCGAAAATATTGCAACACAGCAGCAGCCACAAGGTGACCACGCTTGCCGCCTTCTGCGCCTCAAAAATAATAAGACCTCCCTGAAAATATGCTTATTTCAGGGGTGGAAAGAAAATAAGACCCTGTCTTATTTTCGGGAAAACACGGTACCATCCCTGATTAATACTTACCCCATTGATGAGAATCCAGGGCACATACTCATGCTGTGGTTTCAGAGCCCTGGTGAGTTCAGCATTCCTATGCATAAGCTTGTTACCTAGGTCTCCGTTCACACATGCATTGACGTCTGCTAGAGAGGCGTTAGGAGCATACAATTTCAGGCACTGCAAAAAACAGAACGGGCAATCCTTATTACTTTGAAACCAGAACGAGCAATTTTATTAAATCTGTTTCATTGATCCCCGAGCCTCTAATCACAACCACTGAAAGACAAAGGTGGATTTGACTGCCTTTATACATCCTGTAGAACAGTGTTTCTCAAACTTGGCGACTTTAAGTCCTGTGGACTTCAACTCCCAGAATTCCCCAGCCAGCTATGCTGGCTGGGGGATTCTGGGAGTTGAAGTCCACAGGACTTAAAGTCGCCAAGTTTGAGAAACACTGCTGTAGAAGCTGATGTATTATTTGGGCTCTCTCTCAGACCCATCCAGCTTATAGAAATGAGCAAAAAAAATGGAATACAAATGCTATACGAGTGCCTGGAAAAAAAGTAGTATAAAATTTAACAATAAATTTTGTTTTATTACTACATTTGTGCAATGTACAATACAATACAATACAATAGCAGAGTTGGAAGGGACCTTGGAGGTCTTCTAGTCCAACCCCCTGCCTAAGCAGGAAACCCTATACCGTTTCAGACAGATGGCTATCCAACATCTTCTTAAAGACTTCCAGTGTTGGGGCATTCACAACTTCTGGAGACAACTTCTGTTCCACTGATTAATTGTTCTAACTGTCAGGAAGTTTCTCCTCAGTTCTAAGTTGCTTCTCTCCTTGATTAGTTTCCACCCATTGCTTCTTGTTCTACCCTCAGGTGCCCTGGAGAATAGTTTGACTCCCTCTTCTTTGTGGCAACCCCTGAGATATTGGAAGACTGCTATCATGTCACCCCTGGTCCTTCTTTCTATTAAACTAGACGTACCCAGTTTGCTTTCAATCTGCTGGTCACTTATGGCAGGGGTCCCCAACCCCTAGTTCACGGTCCGCTAGAGTCCATGGTTTGTTGGAAACCGGTCCGCTAAGCCACAGGCGAGCACACAAAGCTCCATTTGTGCATGCATAGAATTGGGTGGCACACATAAAACCATCCCCCCGCTGCTGCCGATTCATGGAGCCAGAAAGGTTGGGACCACTGACTTATGGCATCTAACATATTTCAGGTAGTTCTTGGTTAATAAAGGTGCTGAATGAGGGATTCTTACAACCGGTCCTCAAAGTTTCAGTTATCGCAACATCCCATGGCCATGCGATTGCAATCTGCAACCTTTCTTGACGGCTTCCCCCAAGCAAAATCAATGGGGAAGCCGGCAGGAAATCGGAAGTCAGAATCAGGGGAGGTGCTTGCTTAACACCTCACAGTGATTCACTTAACGACTGTAACCAGGGTCTGTTGGGACTGCCGTTGCTAAGTGCATGGTCACATGACATCACACTGTATAACTCCATCCCTTAGTAACAGAAATTCCATTCCCAATTACCATCATTAAGCAAATTAAATTAAAATGATTATTAGCAGAACTGAAACAGTCGGAGAGAAGAAGGGAAACCTTTCTTGACAGTGGAAATGGGACAAAAGATAGCTCCCAAAGAAGTTGAAACTTGGTAAATTCAATTTTACTATCAGAGACTACTATCTAAACTTATTTGACCATACTGTAGAACAGGGCTGTCAACCTGCCCATAGACTGGATGCGTCACGCGCTGGCCATGCCCACACCTGGTTTACCAAAGGGGGAGGGAAATCACGATATGTCACGTGACACCACTGTGACGATGTGAGTTTGACACCCTTGCTGTGGAAAGTCAGGAAGATGATCTCGACAGAAATATGCAAGGCATTTTATGTATTTCCTGGGTTAAAGGAGATGAAACATTTTTAGGTCCTGAGCAATGAGATGATATTTGGAAGAGGCTCAGGCAGTTATCTCCCGGATTTACCGGAGTATAAAAAGGGGGAGGTGGAAGGTTTGCATATTATGATAGACCATCTCAATAAAACTAGTATTGGTCTTCCAGAGGAATTGGTTTTCTGGACTGGTCTACCTAGTGGAGCTCACACATACAATGCGGACACCCTGCTTGCTAGGATTTTTTTTCAGCTTTCTCGGTTGCATTCAGCTTTTATTTATTCTCTTTCATTTTATTTATTCTCTTTCTAGAAGTGAGCATTCCCGGTGTTGGTCCTTTTAAACAGGCGATGGCCATCCTCATGGGTAAAACAAATGCCCTGGCATGGCACAGTCCCTCGGCCAAGTTAAACACCGAGTGTTCAACCTTAGTTCTACCATCCCTCCCTCCGAGGTCTCCCTGTTCTCCCTCATCAGATCAGAATTGCAGGAAGACCCGTGGCATACCAGTGGCAAGCTGTTGACAACATCTACACTTGACTCCATGCAGAAGATGAGGCCAAAATCGAACCCCGGGTACAGGTGGCTGATACAAGCCTAGGGAAGACAGAGCACAAGGGTTAGGACAAGGATGTCCACGCAATAAGCTCAGAAGATCAAGCTTACAGCTACAACATACATCTACATCAAGGGAATCTGTCAGGTTTCCTAGTAACTCCCCCAACTAAAGAAGGCTTGGGTTTCCTCTAAGTTCCATTTTATTAGAGATGTCATATTGGCACATCTGGGAAAACTCCAAATCTGAAAGCTTTCAGGTTTTCCCCATCCAAGTGAAAGTCCAAGCTCCTGCCCAGCACTTATGACCCTTGCAGCCTCCCCATGGTCATGGGTTCAAAATTCAGAGGCTTGGCAACCGACCCATATTTATGACAGTCTCAGGGCCACATGATCCTCTTTTGCGACCTCCTGACAAACAAAGTCAATGGGGAGCCAGATTCACTTAACAACCGTGTTTACTCAACAACGGCAGTGATTCACTGAACAACTGGGGCAAGAAAGATCACAAAATGGGGCAAAATTCACTTAATAAGTGTCTCGCTTAGCAGCAGAAATTCTGGGTTCAATCATGGTCGTAAGTCGAGGAGTACCTATATAGTCTTGGGGAAGAAATACGGGCTGTTTTCCTATCTTTTGTGAGTTTCTACAAGCAGAGATTTAACCTGCAAAATGGCTGCTGAAGCTTGGCAGATAATTAAGGCATCCATTTCACCCTGACATCCACTCCTGAAATGGGCCTTTGTCCTCCCTTACTGAGGGAAGACACAGCTTCAGCTTGCAAGTTTGTGCTCTAAAGCATGCTGCTGTGTAGATCAGGGGTGTCAAACTCAATTTCATTGAGGGCCACATCAGGGCTGTAGTGGACCTTGGGGAGGGCTGGCTGGGCGTGGCCAACTGGGTGGGCATGGCCAACTTAATGGGCACGGCCAGCTTGACGTCACTCCCCAAACTGCTGGCATGTTTCCCCTTCGCACAGGTAGACCGGGCCGAAGCTACGTTGGCCTGATCTTTCCTCTTCACATTGGGTACACTGGGCCAAAGCAACGCTGGCCCAATCTTTCCTCTTTACATTGAGGAAATGCAAAGACAGCCCCACAGGCTGAATCCAATCACACCGTGGGCCGGATCTGACCCCGTGAGCCTTGAGTTTGACACCCCTGGTGTAGATGCAGGAAGCCATTTCCAAGTTGCAACCTAGGCAAGGTTGATCTGCTCCAATAGGTCATTCCCACATCTCACCCTCAACTCTTCTCTCTTTTATCAGTTACTCTATAAGCACAAACCTCTATCATGTTCCCCAAGCATTCGTCTTCGCCATGCTGGCATTCAAAGTGCCATTTTGTAGCCTCTTTCGTCTCCTGTAAGATGATAAATGGAGTGGATGAGAAATCTGGAACAAGGATTCGCCTCCATAACATCTTCAGTCATTCTGCTACACCCAGGGACATTCTCCTACCTCTGCATTCCCGTAGGGGACCAAAGTGACATTCATGATATCTTGTAGCATCAACCAAGTGGGAAAGAGCATCAGCACAAGAAACTCACGGCAACCAGAACAGAGGGATTCATAGTAGAGGCTGACAGAGACAGGGTCGGCTTTCAGGGAGTTGGAGATCAAATTGGTGCAATGCTTCTCCACCTGCAAGAAAGGAAAGTCTGCATCAAGACGAGGTGTTCGGGGTGTGACTGCCTGGTACGCCAGCAAATTAAAAAGGTGGTTGTCTTCCTTGGGTAGGGCCAAAGGAAATACTTCTTTTTCATAGCTTATACCAGTGTTGGTGAACCTTTTCGGCACTGAGTGCTGAAATGGGAGCGTGTGCACATGTGCACCGGCTACCTGGTGTTCTGGTTTTTGACGCATATACACGCATGAGCACCAGCTGGCCAGTGTGCATACGCATGCCAGAAAGCGGAAGAGCAGCTGCCCGGTGCGCTGGAAAGATGATCTTCCAGTTTCTGGCACATGCATGCACACCGGCCCAGCTGGTCTTCACACGCGCATGCATGCCAGAAACCACAACACCAGGCGGCCGATGCACATGCATGCATGAATACCAACTGGCAGGCGGGCTGGAACCTGGAAAGCAACAAGTGAAGGCTTGCGTGCCCGGAGAGATGGCTCTGTGTGCCACTTCTGGCAAGCGTGCCACAGGTTCACCACTGGCTAATACATCACAGGCTAATACTGTATATGTTCTGCTGGTTCATTCAAAAGGACTTTAAATGGTTGGAAAGAAAGAAAAATCAGCATCTGGATAATTCTGGCATGAGGGTGGCAACCTCTTTCTCCGAGGTTGTGGGTTGGGTTCTGTACATTTTGCTACCAGGCTGGGTAACATCTTCAATGGAATTTAGAGGGATGTCTGTGTCAGTATTCTTCTAAGGGCTTCATGTGGTCAGTAGGTCTTATGATGATGAGGTCACATCAGATGAAGGCCTTGTGATTGGTGTGGGTCCCTGACCTGACATGAACCACACCTGATCCATCATAAGACCTCACCTGACATGACCCTCACCTCATGTGACCTCCCTATCACAAGACCTACTGACCACACAAAGCCCTTATAAGCCGAAGAACACCGACATTGGCATCCCCCTAAATTCTGCTGAAGATGTTACCAAGGCTGGTAACAAAACCTTCAGAAACCAACCCACAAGCTTGGAGAACGAATCTCCACCCTCATCCTCCACCCTCATCCTTTCAGCCTGTCTCCAGTCAGCACGGACTTCATCCATCACTAAGACCTCTGCAGCCACAATGGGGAAGGTCTGGACTTCAGGGCCTTGTGGAGTTTTTGGTGCTCTCTGAGCTGATTGTTTCCTTTTCAGGTGGTTTCATTATCCAACTAGGTAAGATCTTCAGTGGTAGAAGAGTAATGTTACTTATTTGGGTAATGAAACGTCTGCAAGAAAGCCACCAAGCTCAGAAAGCACCGAGGATTCCAAAATTCATCCCCCAGCTACAAATATCCCCTTGTCCGAGCTGGTGTCCCTGCTCCTCCTTTCCCACACCTTTGGGCCAGTCCTCAAGCGTGGAACCATGTGAAATTAACAAACAAGAGGGAAGATGTACATCTTCCCGCCACCCCGAGTCCTTCATGAGAGGGTGCGGCTAAGAAATAAATATTTTATTATTATTATTATTATTATTATTATTATTATTATTATTATTATTATTATTATTATTATTATTATTATTATTATTATTATTATTATCTGGTTGTATTATATAGTCTGGTTTGGTTCTGTAACCAAACAAGTCAGAGACCAACTACAACGGATAATTAGGACTGCAGAAAAAACAATGGCTACCTACCTGCCTTCCATTGAGGACCTGCACACTGCACGAGTCAAAAAGAGGGCTGTGAAAATATCTACAGACCCCTCGCATCCTGGACATAAAATGTTTCAACTTCTGCCCTCAAAAGGAGGCTGCACACCGGAACAACTAGACACAAGGACAGTTTTCCCCCGAATGCCATCACTCCGCTAAACAACTTATTCCCACAGCACTGTCAAATTATTTTTTAAGACTACATTACTATTATTCTTCTCATCCTTCCTAGTACCTATCTCTTCCCACTTATGACTATAATCATGTTGCTTGTATCTTTTAATTTATATTGTTTTATTTGTTTCCTAGCATGATTTGATTGCTTATTAGTAACCTATGACTATCACTAAGTGTTGTATCTTATGATTCTTGATGAATGTATTCTATTTTATTTTTCTTTATGCACAATGACAGCATATGCACCAAAGACAAATTCCTCACATTTGGCCAATAAAGAATTCTAGTCTATTCTATCAGTGATTGCATGGCCTCCATAGACGCCATACTAACTAAATAGATAATGCTGTATCCCTAGGCTATTTCCCTATTTTAAACCTTAGGACAGGGGTGTCCAAACTTGGGAACTTTAAGACTTGTGGACTTCAACTCCCAGAATTCCCCAGCCAGCCTGGCTGGGGAATTCTGGGAGTTGAAGTCCACAAGTCTTAAAGTTTCCAAGTTTGGACACCCCTGCCTTAGGATGTTTCTTTCAGGAAAAAAATTCCTTCCACAACCAGTGTGAACTGTTATAAACACAGCCTGATTGTGATACACAGATCTACCCTGTTTTCCCCAAAATAAGACCTCCCCAGATAATAAGCCCAACTGGGCTTTTGAGCGCATGCCCTAAAATAAGCCCTCCCCTGAAAATAAGCCCTCCCCGAAAATATTGCAACACAGCAGCAGCCGTGAGGTGACCACGCTCGCTGCCTCCTGCATGTCAAAAATAATAAGACCTCCATGAAAATAAGGCCAAGCGCTTATTTTCAGGGATCAAAAGAAAATGAGACCCTGTCTTAATTTTGTGGAAACATGATAATTATGAACGATTGTACCAAGGAAGGTGACAATAAAAACAAAAAAAGCTCAAACGCTTTGATTCACACCCCCTCCCAAGAATTCAACCATTTCCTCCTTTCTTTGTAAAGAGAAGTGAAAGTGTGAGGTTTTGCCAAAAACGGGGCTGATTCATTTTATCAACCGTGGGGTTTTCTGTCTGGAATTTTCCCTAATAAAATGGGCTGGGCCAAAGGAGGCTGGGCAAAGTCTCTTTTATTGCAACCTAGCTGCAAAGGTTTTGTTTGCAAGGGAGCTTTTGAACTGGGAGCACAGACTCCCAACTTTCTAACTGCAGGGGAAAACAGTCCGACAGTACAGGTAGTCCTCAACTTATGACCACAATTGGGATGGGAACTTTCCTCACTAAGCCATGTGGTCATTAAGTGAATCACGCCAGATGTCACAACCTTTTCTGTTGCATTGGTTATGCAAATCACTGCAATCATTAAGTGAAGCATGAAAATGTTAAGTAAATCCAATTTCCCCCACTGACTTTGCGCATTAGGACTTCATCTATGCCTGGCAATTAGTGGAATGCCATTACTGTTCCCTATTCAAACAGAAAGGTTGTGCAATTGTAAGCCAGAAAACAGACAGAAAACTTAGTATATGATTGTAGATCTAGACAAAAGGTACCAAAATGTGAATAAGTTTGAATTAAACCACTCCTGAACTCTTGCCAAAAAATTTTCAAGGACTAGTCCAGGCAGTTGCCAGGAGTCAATGTTGACTCAAATGGCATGCACACACACACAAACACACACACACACACACACACACACCATTCTGCATGGCGGATATGGAGCCGAACGTTGGTTAGTTACTAAGTGCATTAACAGCAGTTTATGATGGAAGTAAACTATAAGAAAGAGAGATAGGTAGGGAGATAGGGAGGGAGGTAGAGAGATGATAGATAAATACTTATTAGTGTACGAACATGGTGAAAGGAAGGATAATTTATAAGGGTGGAACAGTACATAATTGGTATGATTTTGCAGTATTTCGTTCACTTCTTTTAAACCTGTCTTTGACTATTGCTCACCCGTTTTCTGCACTTTGCACCAGAATACAATTCAGATGCATCACAATACAATTTTCATCACAGCCAGTCAATGGGGCCCAGACCTCTAGAGCGTAAGGTAAGCAAAAGGGGATATTTCGAAACAGGGGTGGCCAGGGAATTCTGGGAGTTAAGGTCCACAAGTTTTAAAGTTGCCAAGGGTGCTAGACACCCTTGCTTTAAAATTTGGAGAGGTTGCTGGTTTCTACACAATTTAGGCCGAGTTCTGTGAGACCATTTTTTAATATGTACTATATATTGCCTTTTATTTCCTGATCAAACCTGCTGCTTCCACCCACTATTCCTTATGCAAAGGTTCCAGGAATTTCTGCCTACTCCCTGTCCTCCCCATTGCTTAGCTGGGAGAAATTAAAAACCCAAGTCCTCTGGCATTAAAGGAGGAGCAGGAAGGGGGGAAAACCCAATGATTTGCAGGTTATTATTGAGCTATGGATCCTTGGATAATGAGCGATACTTAACATCAGCAAGGGCTTAAGAAAATTAGTCAAAATTTCGCCTTGTTGGACTCTGCAGGAAGTATTTTAAAAGAAATGTCTGGCCAACTCCTATAAGTGGGGTAAGAGTTATGAAGATCTTTCCTCTTTCAGGGAATGTCATGGGTTTTAGACCTTCTGTTATGCATTTCTTCCATCTGATCATCCTCGGCACGAAACTTATGAATGAAGGAAAAACATAGTAATGTCTGGTGATTCTTCATTGACAGCATGAGTTCTTTGGAAGCCGATTCAAATGTCCTTTGCTTGACTTTACAGCCAGCCTGCCTGCCTGCCTGCCTGCCTTCCTTCCTTCCTTCCTTCCTTCCTCCTTTTCCTTCCTCCCCCTCCCCTCCCCCCTTTTTTCTGGCATTCATAATAAGATCAATACTGCACACACACCACGCAAACAGATCAACCTTAAGCACACATCTCACTATTAACTTTCTGCTGGAAAATAAACCGTACCAATAAAAGATAATATTTGTAGCTCAAGGTAGAAATATAGGAGAGCACTGATGACGTTCCCTAGTTTGGGTAATGAAACGCCTACAAGAAAATAACGAAGCTTAAGAATGTGGGATAGGTAGAAATTGGATATGTATTTGTATGGTTAGTAATTCTATGAAAGAAAGGATCAATGGGCAGGTAATCTGACTGACTACACATACCTATGTAATGGATATAAAATGTAATTGTTGTTAAGATCCAAACACTATATGGAAATGTTTATGCCAGAAATGTTGCATTATGTCCAATGTTTTTAATGTTTATCTAATAAAAAACTTTTTTTTAAATTAAAAAAAGGGAAAAAAAGGAAATAACCAAGCTCAGAGAGCATCAAGAGACACCCCCTCCCCATAATAAAACGTCCCATCTTTTCAAATGGGGATCATTTTCTACCATCTTAACCGTTTGAGCTGCTTGCTTTCTTCCTTTCTTTGAAGGGCTTTTTTTTTTAAAGAATGGACTTGTTCTTTTTGACAATGCGGAGAGCCAGCACCTTAAAGGTCCTGACTCAGGACGGAGAGATCTGGGTTCTAGTCCTCCCTGGACGACCCTGGACCGTGCGCTTTCTCTCGTCATCCCCCCAAATCAGAGACAAGCCTGCTGAAAAAATCAAAACCCTTCCCCGGTGTTTCTCGGGAGCCGTGGCTGCAACTTTTCGGGGATCGTTCAGGGGAGGCTAGCAGAGAAAGAGGGGGGGGGGAACAAGCGGACTCCTGCTGCAGCAGGAGTTTGCAAAGCACCCAGTTCGAAGCCGACCCGGCATGCCTCATTGCAGACCGGTTATCGGGTGCAGCCTAGCCAACCCTCCGGCTTACCTGGCAGGCTCGGGCGATCTCTTTGGAACTGCACCAAAGTTGCGGCGGATAACCGCACGCCGGCCTCCCACTTTCCCCGCAGGAGCTCGCCCAGAGGCTGCCCGCGATGAGGAGAAGAAGCCAACCACCCATGGCGAAGCGCTTCCAAATCTCGGCGGCCAAGACCAGTTTGGCGGGCCTTTAAACTCTCCCCGCCTCGGCCCGCCCCTTTCCTGCTCGGGGCAACCTGTTTTTCCTCTTCGGTTGCTCTTCGTGTCTCAGCCGGCCCCTTGGTCTTGTGCGCCTTTCCTCCCGTTTGAAAACCTCCCGTTTTCTGGGGAGGTTGGGAGCTGCTGATGCCGCCACCCAGGCGCATGATTGCATTTTGCGATCTGATTGGGGGGGGGGGTGCAACCACGACCAGCAATCGATTACAGACGAGCAAGTTGATTTGCTGATTTGCAAAGGGGTTGAAATATAACCGCCGTATCTGATTCTTTTCATTCTCACAATAGGTTTCTGGGATGACCGTTGCTCCTTTCCCTTAAACCCTCCAATGCGCCTTGAAAGCCTTAAATGTGCCTGCACAAAATCCAGTTCTGGACTACCAAGGGAAGAGAGCTAGTAGTACTTCTGCTTCCCAGCTGGCTTATTTACTTACGTATTTATTTATTTAGTCAAACATGTACGAGATAACAGGTATACCTGTAAAGATGGACACGAACACGGGAAATGGGTACGAATAAATGGGGACGGATGGGTGCATAAGCGCTGGTGCACTTATGCACCCATCCCCTTACAGACCTCTTAAGAAAGGAGTGAGGTCCATGCTAGGCAGTTTAAGGTTAAAATTATGGGGGTTTGAGGATGTAACAACGGAGTCGGGTAGAGCATTGCAGGCGTTGACCACTCTGTTGCTGAAGTCATATTTTCTGCAATCAAGTTTGGAGCCTTGAGTTTGTATCCATTGTTTGCCCATGCATTATTGAGGTTGAAGCTGAAGTAATCATTGGCAGGTAGGACCTTGTAGCAGACAATTTTGTGTACTACGCTTAGGTCAGACCTTAATCGGCGTAGTTCTAGATTGTCCGATCCCAAAATTTCAAGCCTGGTGGTATAAGGAGCGGAGGACTCTTCTCGTGAAATACCTCTGGATTCGCTGGATTGAATTAATGTCTGATATACAATGTGGATTCCAGGGGAGCTGTATTCGAGAATTGGTCTGGCAAAAGTTTTGTATCCTCTAGTTTGCAGTATAATGTTACCAGAGAAGAAGCTTCACAAAATTAGGTGAACAACTCTTACTGCTTTTTTGGCAATGCTGTTAACAGTGAGTCCTGGGGCTTGGATCTTTTGAGATGAGTAATCCTAGGTCTTTGACTTGAGTCAAAGATGGCCTTAGCTTTAGAAGATGGCTCTAGTTTTCTAACCGTCCTGGCACACTTGAATAAGTGCACTTTTGGAAGTTTCTTTTGTCTTTTTTGGTAAATGGGATTTCCAGATTTTACAAACAAAAAGCTGCATCTTTGTATAAGGAGTAGGAAGCTTACTTTAATTTGTCTCTGACCCCATCCCTCTGATATATTAAAAATGATAATCTATGTATTCCGGGGAAGCAGCCTGGAATTGAGGAGAAACTTTTTTGTTTAGTTTGTTTAGTTTAAGAGAAAGAAGGACTAGGGGAGACATGATAGCAGTGTTCCAATATCTCAGGGGTTGCCACAAGAAAGAGGGAGTCAAACTATTCTCCAAGGCACCTGAGGGTAGAACAAGAAGTGGAAACTAATCAAGGAGAGAAGCAATTTAGAACTGAGGAGAAACTTCCTGACAGTTAGAAAAATTAATCAGTGGAACAGCTTGCAGGAGGTTGGACTAGAAGACCTCCAAGGGCCCTTCCAACTCTGCTATTGTATTGTATTGTATTGGATATAAACACTGGAAGTCTTTAAGAAGATGTTGGATAACCATTTGCCTGAAATGGTATAGGGTTTCCTGCCTAGGCAGGGGGTTGGACTAGAAGACCTCCAAGGTCCCTTCCAACTCTACTATTGTATTGTATTGTATTGTAACTTCCTAACAATGAGAACAATTAACCAGTGGAAGACCTTGCCTTCAGAGGTTGGGGTTTTTTAAGGAGAGACAGGAAAGCCACTTGTCTGAAATGGGTCTCCTGTTTGAGCAGTGGGCTGGACTAGAAGATCTCTAAAGTCCCTTCCAGCTCTATTCTGATTCTCATTTTCTGGATCTTAACAACAGCCATTGGTCACTAGGAGATCCAGGCCAGGGTTTAGTTCATTCCTTGCTGTTTCCAAATCCAAGGCAATTGTCTTTGGACTCCAAATTGAATGGGGGAGGTGGGGGAGGTATTGAGAAATCATGCAATGGAGGCATCTTACTTGCCTGTAGGCTGAATTCTCTGAGTGGTTTAGTAAACAACATTTTGTTTAATTCATTCAGTAATTAATCCTCTAACTGTTATTGGACTCAAAACAACACTGGCAACAGGGAGGCTGATGAACTGAGTTTTCTGCAGGGGCTGAATTTTTATGTGTCTGTCTATATCAGGGGTGTCCAAACTTGGGAACTTTAAGACTTGTGGACTTCAACTCCCAGAATTCCCCAGCCAGCCATGCTGGCTGGGAAATTCTGGGAGTTGAAGTCCACAAGTCTTAAAGTTCCCAGGTTTGGACACCCCTGGTCTATATCAACTCTGAGGAGTAACCTTTGCAGCACACCTTAGCTTGACTGCAGTGCACAGGTATCATGTACCAAATGTCTATTTTTCCTGAATTTGCCATTCAAAACTTGTTTCCTGCTGCCAGAGGCATGTTGAGGGATGATGAGTGGAAAGTGAGGGGAGAAGACAAGTCTTCAAAGAAACAGATCCTAAGTTGTCATTTTGCAAAAGAGAAGGGGCATTATATCATCAACTTTGCCCAACGCAGAAGACAACCTGGGTGACAACTGAAGAAAGGTAGCACCCACCCCTCTCCTAGAAGAATGAAATATTCTAGGAAATATTACAAAGGCAGAATATTTTGCCTAAAAGAGAAATAGAAATCTTTAAGAAGACACAAAAATATTTTGGTGCCTGCCTATCTACAAGACAAAGACCTTCAACTCCAGGGTGATGGGATTAGCCCTCACTCAAGATCCAAACCATTAAGCCATAATAGGAATTGCCTGAAGCCCCTTCATTACATCACCCAGCAAGATTCAACCAAGCCTGGGACTCAAGACAACCTACAAAGTTACCCCTGCTTGGCCCCGTGGCAGTCTGACAACCAATCAGAATACATTTCTTTCACAAGAACAGGAAGCAAGGTCAAAGCCTAAGAGAGGGTATAAATCTCTCTCTCTCACACACACACACCCATGTGCTCAATTGCCCAGGACCTCAAACCATGTGGTCCTGTCCACCATTAAACCATCTTTCCAAACAGCTTCCATGTTTCCATTGTCTTTCCCCTCACTTGGAATTGAGGCACAGGACCTAGTTACCTGCGGGATCGCATCCTACCCCATACATCCCTACGACCAATTCGCTCTCACAGAGAGGGACTCCTCCGGGTGCCGTCCACTAAGCAATGACAACGGGCGGCGCCCAGGAGTAGGGCCTTCTCTGTGATGGGCCCAACCCTCTGGAATGACCTCCCCTCCGATATTAGAATCACCACTGACCTCCGCTCCTTCCGCAAGAAACTCAAGACTCACCTGTTCCAATTAGCTGGCCTGGCCCGATCATAGTTTTAATCTTCTATCCTCCTGGCCGGTATTTTAAATTCCTGGGGTAGATTTTTAAGTTGTTTTAATTTTTTATTATTATTGTACAGATTTTTATTTAACTTGTTTTTACGGGGTTCCGATGTCTTTCTATGTATATGGTATTTTAACCTTTGTCTGTACACCGCCCCGAGTCCCTTCGGGGAGAGGGAGCGGTTTATAAATTTAATAAATAAATAAATAAATAAATAAATAAATAAATAAATAAATAAATAAAATAAACCTAGAGGTCCCTTCCAGCTCTATTCGGATTCATTTTATTTCTGATGGTCCAATAGCAATTGGTGTCCTTGTGCAAGTTTGCTAACTCAGAGCAGGAAATTAAGAGAAAGATAAGTCAAGGTTGCCTATTTGTCAAATTAAGAAAATACACTTTGAAGAATGTGATTTAACTATGATCCAAGACATTACAAGAATAGATGTAGTGGATGTGGCAGATATGCAAGCTCAGGTTGAGAAACCAAAGGATCGCCATTCAGGTTCCTCCACCTTTTCCTCATGCAAGAATGTTTGCCATTGGGAGAATCATCTTCAGAGAGTAGGCCATTCCTCTAGGTTTAGATGAGTGTTTCTCAACCTTAGCCATTTTAACATGAGTGGACTTAAGTTGCCTGAAATCTCCAGTCATCTTGCTGGATTAGACTATTTATAAGGTAAAGGTAAAGGTTACCCTGGCACATATGTGCTAGTCATTCACGACTCTAGGGGGCGGTGCTCATCTCCGTTTCAAAGCCAAAGAGCCAGCGCTGTCTGAAGATGTCTCCGTGGTCATGTGGCCGGCATGACTAAATGCCGAAGGCACATGGAACGCTGTTACCTTCCCACCAAAGGTGGTCCCTATTTTACCACATGCATTTTACATGCTTTTGAAGTGCTAGGTTGGCAGAAGCTGGACAAGTAACGGGAGCTCACTCTGTTACACGACACTAGGGATTCGAACTGCTGAACTGCCGACTTTCTGATTGACAAGCTCAGCGTCTTAGCCACTGAGCCACCACATCCCAATGGATTAGACTATATAGACACCTAAATTATCAAACCCCAGAAAAGCTGTGAGTTTATGAGTGGAGATGATGAGATTTATGCTTTGATAATACGTTCTATGCAATATTTAGTCATGTCAGAAGCCCCAAGTATCATGTGGTATGATTGACATGGGATTATAACTATCATGACTCAACAAACATATGATACTGTGTTTCACAAGTCAGCACAAATACGCTGAATGTGGATAAGGTGAAGATTGTTGTGTCTCAGCTCCTTCCCATGTTGTGTTGTGTTTCCCCTATCCCTGTGTCCCCACAGCTCCTAGAATGTAACAATTTCCATTCTCTACAACAATTGATGATCAAAGGACATTGCACCCATTCACTGATCTCACTGATCTCACATTGTATATTTTCATTCATCTAATGATTTAGTGCAGGGGTATCCAAACTTGGGAACTTTAAGACTTGTGGACTTCAACTCCCAGAATTCCCCAGCCAGCAAGAATTGTATATTTTCATTCATCTGATGATTTAGTGCAGGGGTATCCAAACTTGGGAACTTTAAGACTTGTGGACTTCAACTCCCAGAATTCCCCAGCCAGCCTGGCTGGGGAATTCTGGGAATTGAAGTCCACAAGTCTTAAAGTTCCCAAATTTGGACACCCCTGATCTAGTGCATTTTCAGAGAAACTGCAGCTTTATTGGTAGATGGTTTGATATTTCATATTTAGACTAATCATAAAGTTTGGGCTGATATTCACCGTTCTTTTCTCTATCCCTTTGTCCTTATCTGGAGCAGTGCCATCAACTCTACTTTTTGTGCACAAGGCCAAATGATACTATGTGACCGATATATCTACTACTGAGATTCAAAGTGCAAATGCAGAATTTTCTAGGTCTCTGTATCTTTCTTTCATCCCTGTAGTGTTTACTGTTTATTGATGATGGTATATGGCAGTGGTGGGACTCATTTTTTTTTTTACTACTGGTTCTGTGGGCGTGGCTTGGTGGGCATGGTATGGCTTGTTGGTGGGCATGGCAGGGGAAGTCTACTGTAAAATCTCCATTCCCTCCCCACTCCAGGGGAAAGTTACTGCAAAATTCCCATTACCTCCCGATCAGCTGGGACTCAGGAGGCAGAGAATAGATGGGGGTGGGGCCAGTCAGAGGTGGTATTTAGCGGTTCTCTGAACGACTCAAAATTTCCACTACTGGTTCTCCAGAACTGGTCAGAACCTGCTGAATACCACCTCTGGTGTATGGATGTTTGATAGTTGATCTTTGTTCATTTATGTCATGGGACATGGGACTTATTTTATCAATGGTTAGATAATAGAAACGGAAGTTAGAAACAGGGAAACAAAAGAAAAAGATTAGTGAAATAAAGAAGATAATGTTAAAAGAAGCAAATATTATGATTGTTACCTTTAATAATATTATTTTTAATATTATAGAATTAATGTAATGAACATTGCTGTAAACACTGGATTATTTGATTATTATTTTACAAATATATTTGTACCCACGAGACATTGTTTAATTGAAGATGGAATTACTACATTAAAAATAAAAAGAAATATTGTCATATTCGGGTAAATATTACCCGAATACAACAAAACCAGCATACCTATACCCGTGAAAATCTACGAATATATATATACACGAATATATATATATATGTCTGTGTGTGTGTGTGTCTGTGTTGTATTTGTGCTGATAAATAAATAAATAAAAATAAATAAAATAAATACATATATATCACATTAAAAGTATGTAAAATAAGTAGGATTAAAGCTAAATGACATTTTCCCAGTATTGGGTCCCATCGACAGCATTCTTTCTCACCAGCATGAGGTCTCCCTCTGCACATGTTAAGGATATGGTATCTGCCATAACGTATGTGAAATGAATTATTTCTCTCCACCTTCACACAGTTAACAGTTGCTACTACTTGTCTGTAGAAACCAAAGGAGGGATGTTAGATATTGAACTCACAGGATGTAGGGTAAAATTTGATTTATTTTTGCTGATTGTCTATGGAGATTCTCAGTCATCCAGATCATGGTTGTCCCAAAGATCTGACTTCAGAACTGAAGAAGCTTCTTTGATGAAAAGTGAAACGTCTTCAAGGAAAACAGGGTCCAGTTGCCTTTTGAAAAAGCACCTTTGGGACATTTTTGCTGATTCCAAGAAAGTCATGTTTGGACTCCGGAAGAGAATCTAAAACCAAAGTAATAGGACAAGTAATAGCGGTCCACAACACAATGGTTGTGGACCGCTGAGTTATGTCACTACATTCTCCTGCAGAGTCATTACATAAACGTAGGTCTATTGATTGGCTAACCAAACCTCTGATGTTTGCTGAAGTGAAAACATCACCTCACTTTTCACAACTCTAAAATCTGGAACTGAATGTAGATGGTTATGAATCACCCAACCCACAGCTTTTTTTAAAGGCGCACTTCTGCCAACAATTCTCTCACCAAGATGGACATTTGAAAATAAGAAAAAAAATACGTGTTCTTCAATGTATAACCAAGGCAACAGCAATACACTTTTAAAAACTAATTCCACACTAAATTTATCCATAAATTGTTAACTACCCCCAGTTTATGGAAATTAGATTAGCAAATGTGTGTGTGTGTGTGTGGGGGGGGAAATCTAGTTGTGTAAGATAAAGTAAGAAGGAGTTTTCCTCCTTCTTACTTTATGGATATGTTCATATTGTTTTCATGGAAACATACCACCAATTTGTTCCCAGTCTGATCTACACTAACCAGCTATAATCCTGTCTCAGTTTTTTTAGATCTATCTGTGAATGAGAAAAAATTGCAATACTCTTTTCTAGACTTGTGAAAGGCTGAGACCAGAATTTTTGCTGCTAAGTAAGGCGGTTGTTAAATGAGTCACACCCATGTTTGCAATTTTTTTTGCTATATTTAAGTGAATCACAGCAGCTGTTAAGTGAATCATATGGACATTAAGTGACTTTGCTTGTCAGAAGTTGGCTGGAGAGGTCACAAATAGGACACTGGGATGTTACAGCCATTGTAAATACTTGCAGGTTTCCGTCAGATGACTAGGGATGCTGCAATGGTTGGAAGTGCAGAGATCAGTTATAACAGGGGTCCCCCATACCGAAGCCTATTAGGAAACGGGCCGTGTAAGCGAGCGAATATGCGTGCGTGGAGCTCCCCTCCCTTGAGCTTTGGCGCGTGAACTCACACACACAAAGCTCCATTCGTGTGAGGGGTGGGCACTTGCACTCGTGCCCAAAGCTCTGATCACACAAATGGAGCTGGGCACGCTCACGCCTGCCACCCAAACAGAATCATTCCCCCTCCCCCCCCCCAGCCGGCTGGGACACCAAGCCAGAAAGGTTGTGGACCGCTGAGTTATGTCAATATTTTTAGTGCTGTTGTAACTTCAAATAGTCACTAAATGAATGCTTGTAAGTTGAGCACCTGCTGGGGTGTTCATAAAAAGTGAATATGGTGATGGAAGAATAATAGAGTACTCAGAGTAGAGGGTTGGATTATAAAATTAACAAAGCTGCTAAAATGGCAGACATGGCAAAGCTGCTAAAAGACTTATCTGGACTTTTTATGGACAGGAGAAAGGACTGAATTCACACTTACAGTCAAGGATATAGAATAAGATGGCAGTTACCAGATCAAAGGAAGGGTAATTCTATTTTTTTCCTTCTCTGCTTCTTTTTTCTTATTTTCTATTTCCTTTTTTTCTTTAGCTGCTTCTAGCTTTATTGAATTGAAAAATTCTAACTTTTTTTTTAAAAAGGCAGAAGTTATCCATCCAAAAAAAGTCAAGATAGAAACTGCAAACTCTTCCTTTTTTATGCATGTTGCATGTGATGCTTAGAGCGTTTCTCTCACTGCGGTTATCATCCTTTGCTATTTGTGTGCCTTGTTTATAATTATTTTTTTAATTGTGTCTATTTTATTATTTTTAAATTAAGTGAGAAACAGAGTCACTTTTATTAGAGAGGTACAGCTATATAACTATTACAAATGATATATAAATAAAGATGGAGCTTTGTTCATATGGTCCCATCCAACATCTTGGCTTTGGCACAGAAGTACAGATCGCCTTTGACTTACATCCATCTGTTCAGTCGCCATTTGAAGTTACAGCAGTGACTTATGACCATTTTTCACACAACTCTGGAAGCATCCCCATGGTCACGTGATAAAATTTGGGAGCTTGGCAACTGGCATGTATTTATGACAACCGCATTGTCCTGGGGTCATGCGATTGCCAGCCATTTGTGAACTTTCCAGATGGTTTCCAACAAGCGAAGTCAATATAGGCAATCCTCGACTTACGACCACAATTGAGCCCAAAATGTATGTTTCTATGAGATATTTGTTGAGAGTTTTGCTCCATTTTACAACCTTTCCTGCCACAGTTGTTAAGTGAATCACTGCAGTTGTTAAGTTAGTAGCACGGTTGTTAAGTGAATCTGGCTTCCCACACTTACAAGAGACAGGCGATATATTTTGTTTACGGTATAAGTCGGGGCAAGTGAGCATTTTGGTGACTAGGACCAAGTTCATTTTTTTAAAAATGTTCTGATTTTGTATGCCACAGGAGACATCATGCCAACTATTTGTTTTGTGAAGAGGTAGCTTTTTTTTGCAGCTGGTTGGAGGATGAGAAGAAAGGTTGCAGGAACTGGGTATGTCTAGCTTAAGAGAAAGAAGGTCCTGAAGAGACATGATAGCATTGTTCCAATATCTCAGGGGTTGCCACAAAGAAGAGGGAGTCAAGCGATTCTCCAAAGCACCTGAGGGTAGAACAAGAAGCAATGGGTGGAAACTAATCAAGGAGAGAAGCAACTTAGAACTGAGGAGAAACTTCCTGACAGAACAATTAATCAGAATTTGCCTCCAGAAGTTGTGAATGCCCCAACACTGGAAGTCTTTAAGAAGATGTTGGATAGCCATCTGTCTGAAACGGTATAGGGTTTCCTGCCTAGGCAAGGGGTTGGACTAGAAGGCCTCCAAGGTCCCTTCCAACTCTGCTATTGTATTGTATTGTATTGTATTGAATATTGTGTCACCAAAAATCAGTGTTGTTGCTACCAAGTTGAGGAGCATGGCAACTTTAAGGCTTACTGGCTGGGGAATTCCGGGAGTGGAAGTCCACATGACTTAAAGTTGCCAAGAATGAGAAACACTGACTAGAAAAAGTTCTGGAGACCACAAAAACCTGGTGTTTAGATACTGGCATGATCGTCACCAAATAGCAGAAGAAGGACAAAAGAAAGGCCCAGCAAGAACGCTGCAAAAATTGCAGCAACTGCAATTTGGGAAATGGCCAAAAAAACACAAAAGCAAAAAGTAAATCAGTAGCTAATCTTATGATAAGGTGGCAGCCGGGGGCATTATTTTGAAATGAAGCAAATAATCTGAAGCAAAGACTGCTATGAGACCATTAGCCAAAGAACAGCTAAGGGCAAATTCCACAAATGGCCGGATTGAGAGCGAAGCAAAATTGTCACATACACCTAAACGGTCTCTCCTCTCCCTTCCCCTCCCCTCCCCTAAGGCCTATTCAAGGTTCACTGATGGAAGTTAAAGATGTCCAGAGCATAATGACCTCTGCAGAAAAGTTACACAACTGACCATTTACCTCAAGCTCTTAACCCTCATCATGCTTTTTATAGGTAGCGTTCAACTTACAAGTTCGTCTAGTGCAGGGGTGTCCAAACTTGGGAACTTTAAGACTTATGGACTTCAACTCCCAGAATTCCCCACTGGCTGGGGAATTCTGGGAGTTGAAGTCCACAAGTCTTAAAGTTCCCAAGTTTGGACACCTCTGGTCTAGTGACTGTTTGAGGTTACAATGTAACTGAAAAAGTGATTTGTGATTGTTTTTCACACTTGACAACTATCCCTATGGTCACATAATCAAAAATTCAGATGCTTGGCACCAAAAGGCAGGACGAGAAACAATGGATAGAAACTAACCAAGGAGAGAAGCAACCTGGAATCAAGGAGAAACTTCCTAACAATTAAGAAGAATTAATCAAGTGAGAAGAATTAATCAAGTGAGAAGAATTAACCAGTGGACTAGCTTGTCTTCAGATGTGGTGGGTGCTTCAACACTGGAGGTCTTTAAGAAGAGACTGGACAGTCACTGTGTGAAATGCTATATGGCAGGGGTGTCCAAACTTGGCAACTTTAAGACTTGTGGACTTCAACTCCCAGCTGGCTGGGGAATTCTGGGAGTTGAAGTCCACAAGTCTTAAAGTTGCCAAGTTTGGACACCCTTGCTATACGGTCACCTGCTTGAGCAGGGGGTTTGACTAGATGACTTCAAAGGTCACTTCCAACTCTATTCTGACTGATTGACTCAAATTTTATGACGGTTGCTGTGTCCTGGGATCATGCTCACCTTTTATGAACGTCTGACATGCAACGTCAACAGGGCAGCCCGATTCACTGAACAGATATGCTAGTAATTTAACAACTGCGGTAATTCACTTAACTAGGATAAGAAACGTAAAAATGAGACAAAACTCACTTAACAAGCGTCTCACATACATTTTGGGCTCAGTTATGGTTGCAAGTGAAGGACTACCTGTATTTATTTATTCTATCCATATACTGTATCACATTTCTGACTGTCCCCTCACACAAAGCAATTCTTAACCACCTGCAACAGTTGAATAAAACAGCAAATACATAAAGTCATTTTAAAAGGATAGAAATTAAAATATTATATATACCGTATTTTTCGGAGTACAAGACACACCTTTCCCCCCAAAAAAGAGGGTGAAAATCTGGCTACGTCTTATACACTGAATACAGCATTTTTGGCCTCCCGAAACCCCGCCCCCTTCACAAAAATGGACCTGCAGAGGCTTTGGGAGAACTGCAAAGTGCTCAGTTTTTTGCTCATTTTTGCCCTCCCCTCCCCGGCCCCCAGGAGCACACTACAAGTCTCCTAAAGGCTGTACATGTCCTTTTTGTGGCAAAAAATGGGCCCATTTTCCCCCAAAACTAGCCATTTTTTGCTCGTTTTTGCCCCTGTCCTCCAGGCCTAGGAGCACTTTGCAGGCCTCTCAAACTCTCTGCATGCCCTGTTTTTCACAAAAAATGAGGCGTGCAGAGGGTTTGGGATGTCTGCAGAGTGCAAAAACTTTTTTAAAAATTTACCTCTCCAAAATCTTGGTGCGTCTTATACTCTGAAAAATACGGTATATATAATATTCTTATTTTAATTTTTATACACACACACACACACACACACACACACACAAAGATTCCACAGAAAAAGCAAAAATATCAATCACAGTGTTCTAAGAATGTCTCTGGTTCATAGAGAACTCTCAGGCCTGATGATATAACCGGGTCTCGAGGGACTGAAACAATGGCAGGGAAGGAGAGATTCAGGGGGGAGTATGCTCCATAAGGAGGGTGCCACAGCAGAGAAGGCCCAACTCCTGGGACCCAGCAAATTCCCTATCTGATGGATCATGGAACCCATAATGTGCCTTCTAATGGGACAGGCTGATGTAATTGGGGATAGGGGATCCCTCAGATAAATGTCCCCAGCCTTGAAGGACTTTAAAGGGTCAGAAATAGCACTTTGGACCCAGAAGCAGCCACAGCAGGTCATAAAGCAGAAAATATATAACTGCTTGCACCCCTGCATTCTGCACTAGTTGAAGCTTCCAGATACTCTTCAAGGGAAGCACCACATAGAGCATATTACAGTAGTCCAATATCGAAATGACCATGGCGTGATGGTGAACCTATGGCACGCGGAGCCATATTTTCTGGCACGGCAGCCATCAACTCCTGCATGCCAGCCAGCTGATTTTCGGCCTTACGGAGTGCGGGGGATGCCATTTTCACCCTTCCCAGGCTTCAGGAAAACTTCCGGAGACTAAAAAACGGGCCAACTGGAAGTTTGGAGATCCGTTTCCAGCTTCCGGAGGGCCTCTGAGGGCCTGGAGGAGGCCATTTTCGCCTTCCCCAGGCTTCAGGAAAGCCTCCAGAACCAGGGGAGGGTTCGTGCGTGCATGCACCGGGGGTGTGTGTCGCATGTGAATGCCAGGTGAGCAGGGAGGATTATTGCATGCGCGATAGCGCGCCTGTGGACAATTTTGGCACACCATAAGAAAAAGGTTCGCCATCACTGGACTAGGTCATGAATGACGTAACGGAGTCTCCTTCCGTGTAATTTCCCACAGACAGTAGGACCGTTGAATAAAGCAGCAAATAAATTAAGAAAAGTCTGGCTGAGCACCACTAGGACGCCCAGTTGGAGGCATAGAAGCATCCCCCGGCAAGAGGAACAAATTCTGGCCTAGCAGCTTGCTTTAGCCTAACCCAATAGGGCTCCTGGCGATAGCAGAGACTGATCGACTGGCGCATGCCACCAACTTCCGGGAAGCCTTCTCCCTTGAGAATGGGAGGGCACTGCTTCTCAGGCAGCATTGGGATCTTCAGGCAGTGACAATGGGGAGCTGAGGCAAAGCAAGATTTAGCCAGGGAAACAGGGATCAGAAGGTGGCACTGCCTGAGCAAATGGGGAACAAGATGGCCGAGGAAGGCCGCGTCAGGCTTCTCACCTGTAAGGGTCGTTCTGCCAGCTCAGGAAGCGGGAGATCTTTCTGTTAGGAGAGGATTGCACCAGGCATGTGGGGGTGGGTGGGGGAGGGAAGCATATTTGGGGTAGGTTTTGGGAGTAGGCTTCCTAAATTATCCTATAAAACCCTAACCCTATACAGCAGAGGAGGTTCCGGCTGCCATTACTACCAATTCGGTAGTAAAAAAACATTTGTGCCCGTGCGAGCGAAGCAAGGACACATGCCAGGCATGCGCACGTTAAAAAAATGAATGAAAATTACATTTTTCAAATGAAGATTGTTCTGCGCATGTGCAGATTGCTGCCTATTTGGCCGAACTGGACCGAATAGGTAGGAACTCACCTCTGCTAGAGCCACGGTGGCGCATTGGCTAATGTGCAGTCCTGCAGGCTACTTCTGCTGATCACCGGCTGCCAGCAGTTTGGCAGATCGAATCTCACCAGGCTCAAGGTTGACTCAGCCTTCCATCCTCCTAAGGTCGGTAAAATGAGGACCCAGATTGTTGGGGGCAATGGGCTGACTCTGTAAAACCGCTTAGAGGGGGCTGCAAAGCACCGTGAAGCCGTATATAAGTCTAAGTGCTATTGCTATAAATCAAGGGTGGGCAACTATGAGAACTTCTATGACCCGTGGACTTCCAACTGCCAGAATTCATAGTTGGCCACTTTATAAATTGTCATGACAAAATAATAACAGTATGTACTACCAAACCGGAAAAGAAAACTAAATATTGGAATATTAGCTGCTGAAAAAGTTGCCAGCCAAGAGGGCCACCATGAAACCCTTTTAAGTTCAAGGAATAAAATTGCATTTAATGCTGTAGTTTGAGAACTTTGTTTTTAACTTTTGTATCAAGCTATGAAAAGACACCAGTGAGGGGTTGGTACTTGTTATGGTTTGAGAACCCTGACTTATGTGCAGAGACATCATTTTTCACTTCTTCTTTCGACAAAAAGCATCAGGCTACCCACTTCCTTCTCAGGAAAAAACCTTCTTTAAAAATTGCTCTGTCTTGGTCTTGCTTGACAGGACAACTTCCACCCTCCAACTCTCTGCTTTTTTAAAAAAAAAATACCTTGAATTATTTTTTTTCCATTTCAAGAATCAAACATGTGAGGAGCAAAGCGAGAAACATAAGCATGCGCATTTTTGCGTTAACACATTTCATTTTATTATTATTATTATTATTTTTATGTTGAAGTACCGTACAAAACTTTTCATTTTCTTTTTTATCTTACAGTAACAAATTCTGACGCAAATACTGGAGCTTACGACGACGTAATAAACATTTCTTTCCTTTTTTTTTAAAGTGAAGGAGCCTGGAAAGTATGGCTGGAATGATGTGAGGAAGGGAAATAAAGAGAAGTGGTTGGTATTATTGCATATATCTAGGATGAGACCACACACACACACACGAAAACAAAAAAAAAAGGAAAACTTTTGCTGCTGGAATCCATTCATTCAAGATTGCCCTTTTTCTGCACGGGAGGAGCACACAGATCCAGAGGGGCATATGGCCGTGAACCAAGAAAAAGCCCTCCTCCTTGCTAACTGGAAAAGAACGATGAAAATTAAAAAAATAATCATAATTCCATCCCTTAATGGAGGTCAGCAATGGCATCAAACTGGAGCTTTGATAGGAAGACAAAAGAGAAAAAAAAATGCAGGCTCGGACCAGAGACCGTTGGTTGCCTGTGCGCCCGCATGACACAAAAATCACAAGGGTTTGTGTGCGATATGGGTGGTACCGACCAAATGGCTTTAGAGCAGCTCTTGGAAATGGAAGCCAGCCCTACATAAAGCAGGCCAGGTAGATACAGGTGGACGAGAGAAGCTGCGGGTGAGAATTACCGAGAACTTCCTGCCTCCCTTTCCTTTTGAGCAAAAGTTTGGAAATGAGGTTATGGCTTTTATGCCAAAGAGCATGCAGTCAAGCCGCCAATCTCCAGGTTCATCCAGAAATGTAGTACAGCTACAGCTACAGCCCTGAGAGGCAGGACTGGCTGGGATGCCAAAGCGGAGCCCTATCAGAAGGGATGTCACACCTGGTCTCGCGGGAAGGCTGGGGATCTCCAGCACGGCTTGCTAGCCACAGCATGAGGGTTCAGAGAAAAGGCAGGCTCCGTCTGCATCCTGGTTAAACGGAGCCATGGGGGGGGGGGGGGGGGAAAGGCTGAAGTTGTGAGGGCATTTGAATGGGCATCATTCCCTCCCTCCTTCCCTCCCCCCCTCCCCACCGCCCATTCAGCAGCAGGTAAAGTGCTTGGAAAGCAAGGCAGATTGAAAGAGTGGGGAGAAGCTTCCAAAAACCACGATCATGGAGTTTTCTTTTCCGCTCTCCACTTTTGCATATTTAAGAACAGAAGCAGCTGCATAGGAAGCTAAAAACGGATCACTGTCATATCACTCTACACCGGGGAAGGAAAAGAAAGCCGGCACGGGGGGGAAGAGAGCCACTGCAAAGTAGGCTGAGTTTTGCCAGCTGAAGGCCAACATAGATGGATGCAAGGCAGCGGTGTAATCCTCTGAAGTCTGCTACCGGTTTGGCGAGTCTGCTACCGAGGCGCACCCACGCAGCGCTAAAAGAGGGACATTTTGAAGCCTTACGAGTCTGCAAAGTTAAGTAGAACAGCGAGGGGGAGGAATCAGCTGTGCCAACTGATTTAGATTAGCTAGAAAGCAGGAAATCTGATGATTCCGGCTAATATAAATCGTGCGTCACAGCTGATCGTCCCCCAGCTGATTGTCGGAAATACCAGTTTGCCTGAAGTGGTAGCATTTGTTACTACCGGTTCAGGTGAATTGGTCAGAACCGGTAGCATTTCACCCCTGACGCAGGGCCTGAGGGGTTCTTAAACCATTGCATCCGGCCCTTCCCAGGCAAATCCAGGAGGGAGAAAACGAGGAAAGGAAATAATGGTCTCTCCCCGAATTCTTAGGGTTTGCCATCCTGCAGAAGCAAACCCCCCCCCTGAAGAATAGCTTCTCTGTTGAGATCGTGCCCAGCAGTATAAGGTAGGATCCCTAGCACCAAAAAAAGCCACTAGGAGAAAATGAAGGAGGAATTAAAAATGCACCAACGAATGTAAAAAGAAGTTAGCCTAGAACAGTGATTTTCAACCTTGACCACTTTAAGTTGCACGGACTTCAATTCCCAGAATTCTCCAGCCAGCGTGCTGAGCCGAAGTCCAAGTATGTTAACATTGTCAAGGTTGAAAAAAACAATCAAGCTTAGAGAAAGGAGGGTAGGCAGGAAAAGGAAGTAGAAGAGGAGAGCCACCGATGGAAAGCAAGAACGATAGGCAGAGTTAACGGTGAACACAAGAAGGAAATCGGGGAGGGGAGGGGGGGCGCTATTTGATCCCATGGGGAAGTCAAGGAAAGGCAGGCCATTCATCGGAGGTTCTGGATGGGAAGGAAGTGGGAAGTGGGAGGGGAGGGGAGCGTTCATCTCGGAGGAGGCTGGGAGAGGATCGGGTGTGCCAGCGTGACATTGAGGGAGTCATTGTGCTGCACAAGGGAGGTGTGCTTGTAGTGCAAAACCAACTCCTTAAGCGAGGCGTAGAGGTTGTAAGGTTCTGCAAAGCCGTAGCCGGTTGCTGTCTTGTAAATCACGCAGTGCTTCGTGTCTCCATCCACCCTGCAAGAACAAGAAATTGAGAACTTAATTAACAATTAACCCTTGGTGTCTTTCAACATTGTTCAAGAAAGACAAAGAACCACATAAAGATAACAAGGGACAACTGGGAATGGGATGAGGAGCACATCCACAGAGAAAGTGGATGTTATTCAAGATGAAGCATTTAGAATAATATTGAACATTTCTTGGAAGAACAGGTACTGTATTTTTCAGAGTATAAGACACGCGAAGATTTTGAAGAGGTAAATTTTTTTAAAAAAGGTTTTTGCACTCTGCAGACCTCCCAAACCCTCTGCACGCCTCGTTTTTTTGTGAAAAACGGGGCATGCAGAGAGTTTGAGAGGGCTGCAAAGTGTTCCTAAAGGCGTGGGAGGGGGGAAACGAGCAAAAAACAGCAAGTTTTCATGAAAACGGGCCCGTTTTTGCCAAAAAAGGGCATGCATAGCCTTTAGAAGGCTTGTGGAGGGCTCCTGGGGGCTGGGGGGCAAAAATGAGCTTTAAAAAGTTCATTGTTCGCTCATTTTTGTCCTCCCCAGCCCCCAGGAGCACATTGCAGGCCTCCCAAACCCTCTGCACAGCCATTTTTGTGACGGGGACGGGGTTTTGGGAGGCCAAAAATGCTGTATTCAGTGTATAAGGTGCGCCCAGATTTTCAGCCTCTTTTTTTGGGAAAAAAGGTGTGTCTTATACTCCGAAAAATACTGTAATCCTCAGTTAACTATCATAATCAGGCCTGGGAACTCTTGTCGCTAAGCAACTCTGGTATAAAGTCAAAAATCATGTAACCGCCCTGATTTATGATGGCAATTCCGTTTGTTAAGTTTGAAGTTATGTGACTGCAACTTGCGGCCAGCTTCCGTAGCGGTTCTGCTTGTTGAAAGTCAGCAGTGAAAGTCGCAAATGGCAATCACATGATTATGGGTTACATCTGAAATTCAGTCATGTGACTGCTGGGATGCTGGGATGGCTGGTACCTCGAGGGCCGGCCATAAGCTTTCTCATTCAGTACCATCATAACTTCAAATGGTTGCTGAACAAGCAGCTGCTAAGCAAGGACCATCTGCTTTTATTAAAGTAAAAGAAAAAAAAAGGCAAATATTGCATCTACAGAAAATTCAGGCCATAATTGGAGAAGCTTTTTGTACCAGGTCCCCAACCTTTCTGGTGGGAGAGAGGGGATGGCTGTGCACACACCTGCATTTGCATAAATGTAGCTTCACACACAAGCATGCTTGCCCACTGCTAATGCAAGTGGAGCTGCATGCGCAAACATGCTCACCCACCACTTGTGCAGCTCGGCTCCAAATGAGCCACAGCCCGATATAGGGCTACGCCCTGCGGGTTGGGGATCCTTGTACTAGGTGATAGAGAACAGACACAATGTCTTTTCTAAGTCACAAATGTTTTTCATAGGCATGTTTTGTTTTTATCCTTGTTAAGCGTTGGAATTATTTGATTAAGATTGGCGGCCGTATAGTTTTGCCAAATAAATAAATAAATCCATCGCAGACGGTGTATGCTCCTAGCAATTTCTGAAAGCGTTTATCAATGGTTCCCAAAGTGGGTCCCACACCCCACAGAGGGGCAATTTGATTTTTAATGGGGCCAATTTGAGCCTTGTTTAAACCAAGTTAGTGGCCTTTTAGGCTTCCTCCGCATGAGTAGAGTTCACTTTTTAAATAAAGTAAGAATTATATGCTATGATTTTAGAGATGCTTAGGTGGGGCATGGCCAAAAAAACGTTGGGAACCACTGGTTTACCATGAAAAATAACGAATGTTTCTAGATGTTACAAAGAAGAGCATCTTGGAAGAGGCATCCTGTGCCGTGTGAGATAAAACAACTTTTAGAGAATATTGACTACCGTATTTTTTACTCCATAAGATGCTCCTGACTATAAGATGCACTTAGAGAAAGAAAATAAGAAAAAAAAATCTGCCTCTGCCTCCCAGCGCCTATCCGGTATTCATATGTCTAGTGTCCTTGCAGCAAACAGCCTGCCCACTCCACGTCTGCTGCCTCCGCAGGGGAACGCTGGAGCCTTCACCTCCAACAGCTGATCGACAGTTGGATCAACTTTGCAGAATACCGCCGATCAGCTGTTCCAGGCGGCGGGAATCATTGCCGCTGTTGGCTGTCGCCCATATTCACTCCGTAAGACGCACAGACATTTCTACCCACTTTTGGAAGGAAAAAAAGTGTCTCTTGTGAAGCAAAAAATACGGTACATCATATCAAGTTTCACCACAACACAGGCAGCAACTGATTCAGGTCAGACAATCAAGCAAGTCAAGTAAAATTAACGAAGCTTGGTTTTTAAATGAATGGGGAAAAAAAGACGACTCACACCACAGAGCAAGCGTAGCACCCGCGCTGGCTGCTCTCCCGAATAAGAAAAGTTCCATCGCGCTTGCCTATCAGCATTTCCTCTGCCTGGGTGCGGTTGATCTTGCCTACATACCATGTCCGCTCATCGTGATGGGGCAGCTCTTCCTCATCCTCCATCATGGAATATTGGCTGCAAGGTGGAACTAATGGTGAGAACACAAAGGGAAGGCCTGGCCAGTTCCCCCCAAAAGCAGTTCCACAGAAGACTGACCTCCAAGGGCACTGCCGCTACCCACAGAGAACCCCACAGCCTTCTTGCCAGAGTCCTGAACCATGGGCATAATCCTCCACCTTGATTTGTCTTAAGATATGTCCTATGGTGGATCCCAAGTATCTTAAATACCCCATTAAGATTCTTCCTATAGAGACCCATAGTGGCACAGTGGTTAGAATGCAGTACTGCGGGCAAACTTTGCCCCCAGTCCGGAGTTTGATCCTGATAGGGCTCAAGGTTGACTCAGCCTTCCATCCTTCCGAGGTCAGTAAATTGAGGGCCCAGATTGTTCGGGCAATATGCTGATTCTGTAAACTGCTAAGAGAGAGCTGTAATACTCTGTGAAGTGATATGTAAGTCTAAGTGCTATTGTTATTGCTGTCAGCATGGAAGTCTCAAAATGGCCTCAGTAGGCCAGCTGTGGGTATGTTACTTGGAACTCTGACAATTGCCTCCAAAATACCAATGACTACCCTCTATTCTCCACTTTCAACATGATGAGATATTACTAAAGAACATTCTGTCCTATTACCGCGTTCCCCCAAAAATAAGACACGGTCTTATTTTCTTTTGACCACCAAAAAAAGAGCTTGGTCTTATTATTTTTGAGGTGCAGGAGGCCCCATAACCTTGGCATGTGGCTCGCGGATCAGCCGATCCAGAGAGGGCCGGAAATTCTGTTTCTGGCACACTCTTGCCAGCCTTAGCGTCACTGGGCCTGCTGCTCTTTTTGCGGCTGCCACTAAGAGAAGGAGCGTGGTAGCTAGGGTTTGCGGGAGTGGCCTCCATGAGGCCATTCCGCGTGGATGGCTATTGCATGTGGGGCACATCCCCCCTCCCAAGAAATGACGGGGAGCGGCTGCGCATGTGCTTAAATGTTTTAGGAGAGGGCTTATTTTCAGGGAGGGCTTATTTTCGGGAGAGGGCTTATTTTAGTGCATGCGCTCAAAAGCCCGATTGGGATTATTATCCAGGGAGGTCTTATTTTTAGGGAAACAGGGTACAAAGTAGCAATTTCCTTCTTTAAGAGGGCAATAGATGTGGTGGAATTCCAGGCCTATGCAAAACAAAAAGATCTAGAAGTCAGAAGTCAGTCCAAGGTCAAATATTGATCCCTTTGCATTTTATGGTAAGCTTATTTAAAATCTTGGAAAGCTGGTATTTATCCTGGTGAACCGATGCACTGACTTGCAGTAGGACAGAGACAAAAGGCCAAGGCTGGTGGTAGAGCCCTTGCCCAATTTCTGTTATCTGATCCTTTTATTATTAATTCATGAAAATGAATTTTATAGTCCCATGTTCCAAAATAACTCCAAATGATGCCCAGCAATAACCAAAATGAAAGGGAAAAGCAATACCCAAATAATAAATTCATTAAAACCAACACCTCATTTAACGCTATTCATTTTTGCATTAAGGTCTGACAGCTGGATCATAAATAAAGACTCTCCTGAACAGCTTTGTTTTAATGGCTTTTCTGAACATCGGGGTGATGGGGCCATTCAGATTTCTGGTGGAAGATACTTCTAAACCCAGCACAGCAAAACAGAAATGTCTTGTTCCACCCCCACCCCCTTAATATCTCACAGGATAATAATAAATTAATAATAAATTTGAATTTATTAGCCGCTCCCTTTCCAGGCAGGACTCGGGGCGGCGTACAATGGGCATATAGAACATAGAAACATGTGTACAAACACATAAACATACAAAAATACAGAGACACACATGCACGGAGGAGGTAACCAATTACAACATTTAGACAGTTAAAATCCCCATTAAAATACCCCAATTATAAAAGACCCAATGTACAATTAAAATTTAAAATTTAAAAAGACAGTCAGGAGGAGTGAGAAAAATTACGGTTGAGCCAGGCCAGATAATTGAAAGAGGTGGGTCTTCAGCTGTACACGGAAGGAGCGGAGGTCGGAAGTAATCCTGATGTCACGGGGGAGGTCATTCCACAGGGCTGGGCCCATCACAGAGAAGGCTCTGCTCCTGGGTGTCGCCCCCCGACACTGTTTGGCGGACGGCACCCGGAGAAGTCCCTCTCTGTGTGAGCGAATTGGTCGCAGGGATGTGTGGGGCAGGATGAACCAGCAATCCCTTTCCAATTCTTTCCAATTCAAAAGAGTGGGATCCAGGATCCAGTTGAAGGAGACCGTCTTGCAGATATCCAGGTCTCAAGCCAGAGTATTGGGAAACTCGTCTAGCATCTGTTTGTATTCAAGGTTCTTGAGAAAGACCAATCTAGAGGCTTTCCCTCAGGGGTGAAATGCTCTGAAGTCTGCTGTCGGTTCATTTCGCTACCAGTTCACTTTGCATGCATGCGCACCAAACACATGCATGCGCACAACAGGCGTTACTGCTCAGCGCTTGAAAAGGAGGACTAAGAAGTCTTTTCTGAGTCTGCAAAGGTACGTAGAACAGCGAGGGGGGGGAGGAATAGCTGTGCCACACAATTTAGATTCACTAGAAAGCAGGATTTCCTGCTTTCTAGCTAATATAAATTGTGCGGCATAGCTGATTGTCACACAGCTGATCGTCGGACCTAGCAGACCACCCAAACCGGTTGTAAAAAACGCTACCGGTTTGGGTGGATTGGTAGTTCCAATGATCAGCTGTGCGACAATCAGCTGTGCCGCGCGATTTCTAAATGGTGTGGAACAGCTGACTGTCACATAGCTGATCGTCGGAACCAAACCGATAGCAAAAAAAATGCTACCGGTTCGCCTGATAGCATTTTTTTTACTACTGGTTTGGGCGAACCGGTCCAAACCGGTAGCATTTCACCCCTGCTTTCTGTTAGATATTAACTCTGTCTGCTATAGTTTCCAACAAGGTCCTCTGTTCAGGCGGGAACAGAGATTGAATCCTATTGGCTAAGAGGTCTGACAGCTCCCTATAAAAGGGCTGCTGTCAGACCAAGAAGTTGCTGGATTGTACAGACTTGTTCCACTACAATAAAGAGCTGTTGTTACGTTAAGCCTGTGTCTGCCTTCTCACTACCCGATCTAACACTTTCCATCCCCTACCAGTTGCTTGAAGCAGAAACAAAATCAGAGGAAGCACGCCTAAAGGTTAATAGCCACTTCTTCTGCCAGATCATCAAGCAACTCCAAGTCTCATTCCAAGGCATGGAGTCCCCCAGGGAGACTCTGTGAGAGGACAATCTGCCTCTCTAGGATCTCGGATGATGGTGCCCTCTCCCCTTAAGACCTCTCCCCAGCCAGCCCTGCTGCTTAGGAAAGAGCAACTAGAACAGCCCTGCAGCAAAGCAGCTGGATGTGGTACAATGGTGGTTGTGGTCCTTGTAGTGGGAGCAACTGGGAGGTGATGGGTTTTGCTATTCTGTATAGGAAACTGAGAGCAACTTGAAGTTAAGGAGAACAGTAATTCACTTCTGCCAGCAAGGAGCAGTAGTAGACCTGGGGAGAACATGATGACAAATTGAGACTACTATCCGAGGATCTGCTTGGTGTGTGGGTTAAAGACCTGGAAGGCTAGAGTGGGCCCTCTGGGGTATGGGAGCCACTGAACTGGTATAGACAAAAGGACCCTGCGTCAGTCTCCAGCTCAAACAATGAGGTTTTACGGAAAGGATTCTGCTTTGCCCATGGGAAACAATGCAAGCTTGCCCTTGCAGTGCAATGCAAGTAAGTGCTAACTACTTGGGCACCGTCGGATTTCCTCTTAGGACTGCCACACCTCATCCCATTCCTTGGTGTTGGGGTTGATGCTGGATCGAGATGCTGGGATGGTAGAAGTCCAAGAGGGGGTCCCTACCAACCCACCCAGCTAAATGTCTTGTAAACATTTCTTTCTATGTCGTAAGCACTTATCCAACTGGGTTGGCTTCAAGATATAGGAATTAAAGCTAGACCTCCTACAGGACAGATCAGGATGCGGAAGGTTATAAGAAGCTCAACTGAAGTCTCTGCCACGAAGATGCCTTTCCAATCCCCTACTAGCTGTCCATTTGTAACTGGACATACCAGCGTTTCAATCTGGAACCTTCTGAATGCAAAAAAGTGTCCTGTAGACATAAGAGACTTTGAGATGACAAGCCCTCTCAGAGCAAAAATAAGAATGGAGCCACTTACTCCTCAGTTTCACTCTTGATACCAAGCCATTCATTGATCTTCTTCTGACGAGTCCCCTTCTGGGTCAACCATCTGGAGGCATTAAAAAAAGGAACAAAAACTGCTCATTTTCAAACAGCATTTAAGGGACATGCACAAAAGCTGCTCTTCCAGGCTGCAGCCAAGCCTAGTAAATTAAAATGACAATTGTGACCACATCAAGAAGGCATTGGTGCATATTTATAAAATGGTAATTTATTTGCATTCCCCCAATGGGTTGGAAAAATTCTAAAGTTAAAAGAACAGCTTTGAAAAAAAATCATTAAATAGCTATTTTAAACTTAGCTGTCATGTTAATATAATGTTCTGTTAAAGATAAAGGTTCCTCTCGCACGTATGTGCTAGTCGTTCTCGGCTCTAGGGGGTGCTGCTCATCTCCATTTCTAAGCCAAAGGGTCAGCACTGTCCAAAGACGTCTTTGTGGTCATGTGGCTGGCACGACTAAACGCCAAAAGCGCACGGAACGCTGTTACCTTCCCACCAAATGTGGTCCCTATTTTTCCACTGGCATTTTTACATGCTTTTCAACTGCTAGTTTGGCAGAAGCTGGGACTAATAACGGGAGCTCACTCCGTTACGTGGTGCTAGGGATTCGAACCGCTGAACTGCCAACCAAATGTGGTCCCTATTTTTCCACTGGCATTTTTACATGCTTTTCAACTGCTAGTTTGGCAGAAGCTGGGACTAATAATGGGAGCTTCCTCCGTTACGTGGTGCTAGGGATTCGAACCGCTGAACTGCCAACCAAATGTGGTCCCTATTTTTCCACTGGCATTTTTACATGCTTTTCAATTGCTAGTTTGGCAGAAGCTGGGACTAATAACAGGAGCTCACTCCGTTACACGGTGCTAGGGATTCGAACCGCTGAACTGCCAACCTTTCTGATCGACAAGCTCAGTGTCCTAGCCACTGAGCCACCGCGTCCCCTAATGTTCTGTTAACCCTAACATTTTAGAAGCAGGTCATGCCCCTTTCAGATAAGCAAAGCCATTCATTGGATAGCTGTCATCAGCACTTTTCTTAGGCTTTTAACTATTTTACACACAGTAGCAATCAGGTTGCAAGCCTTGCAGGTCTGTACTTGCTTAAGCACTGAATTAGGTGAGCACTTGCATTTTGTGGACAGGCCACTGGGGGGCAGGATTACACTATCAGAAAGGCAGCTGGAAATCAAGGTAGCTCTTCATTTTGACCCTAATGGAACCCAGAATTTTCCATCATAGATTAGGAAGATCATACGGCAAGCCACCTACAAGACTGACCCCAATTTTATGACATTTTCTGCAGCAGTCATTAAGCAAATGCGGCCATTGTTAAGCAAACCCACTGCCTGCAATAGGCATCCCCCCTCAAATATGCTTCAAACGGCTGCAAAAGAGGGCCAGTTGTTCAGTGCCCAAAAGTGCCCATGACTCTGTATGTGTCCATTATAACTTTGGATCTGGGTCAACAAAGATGATTAGGGGACTGGAGACTAAAACATATGAAGAACGGTTGCAGGAACTGGGTATGTCTAGTTTAATAGAAAGAAGGACTAGGGGAGACATGATAGCATTATTCCAATATCTCAGGGGTTGCCACAAAGAAGAGGGAGTCAAACTATTCTCCAAGGCACCTGAGGGTAGAACAAGAAGCAATGGGTGGAAACTAATCAAGGAGAGAAGCAACTTAGAACTGAGGAGAAATTTCCTGACAGTTAGAACAATTAATCAGTGGAATAGCTTGCCTCCAGAGGTTGTGAATGCCCCAACACTGGAAGTCTTTAAGAAGAGATTGGATAACCATTTGTCTGAAATGGTATATGGTTTATTGCCTGAGCAGGGGGTTGGACTAGAAGACCTCCAAGCTCCCTTCCAATTCTGTTATTCTATTCTATTCTATTCTATTCTATTCTATTCTATTCTATTCTGCTCTACACTACACTACTCTACATTGTATTGCAACTTCGACTGGTCGCTAAGAGACCAGTTGTAAGATGAGTACTACCCGTATAGATATCCAACCCATTTGGTTAGGGAAGGCAGATTTTAAACCGCATTTATGCTTGTATTTCTCAGGATGGTTATGAAGAACACATACACTAGGTACTGGTCACGGAGTTTGCGCAGCTGCAACAAGTCAGGTTTAAGACTGTTCATGCGCTTGTCGATCTCCCGGTTTTCGGAGGCCTGCTGCTTGAGGTCCTGCTCCAGCTTCATCTTGCTGTCATGTATTTCGGTAATGCGAGACTTCAGCTTTTCTGAATTCATCATGATCCTAGGGGGAAAAAAAAGATAGGGACAGGCTGTTAGAGAAGCAAGAAAGGCTCAGAAGTTGCCTTAGCAGAGGCAGTTTGGTGAAGTGCTGGCCTAGAAACTAGGAGACTATGAGTTCCAGTCCTGCCTTAGGCATGAAAGTTGACTGGGTGACTTTGGGCCAATCACCAGGAGACTGAATTCTAGTCCCATCTTAGGGACTAGAAAGCTGACTGGTTCTAGTCTCGCTTTAGGAATGAAAGCCAGCTGGGTGACTCTGAGCAAGTCGCCCAGAGACTGTGAATTGTAGTCCTACCTTAGGCACGAAAGCTGGCTGTGTGACTATCAGCTAGTCACTCTTTGTCAGCCCAAACCCATATCATAGAGTTATTGTGGAAAACATAGGAGGAGGATTTAGATATGTTTGCCACCTTGAGTTACTTATAAAGTAATAAAGGTGGGGATAGAAAAATCTAATAAATAAGAGCTCTGTTAGGATGTGCGAGGGAATGTAATGAGGAGGTGGATCCCCAGCAGGAAGGAGTAGCAGGAGATCCCCAGCAGCTGCATTCCAAAGCAGGGGTCTCCAACCTTGGCGACGTTAAGACTTCAACTCCCAGAATTCCTCAGCCAGCTTTGCTTTGCTGGCCGAGGAACTCTGGGAGTTGAAGTCCATAAGTCTTAAAGTTGCCAAGGTTGGAGATCCCTGTTCCAGAGAAGAAACAATTCAGCCCAGATATTATTATGTGTGAGAGAAAGAGGGTGAGAATGGCCCCTGCTTAATGGTTCACAGAATATACAGTATTGTAGAAGCAGATAGTAGAGCCTTCAGTGTGGCAAGATTTTGCCTATAGGTGTGAAACAATAACGAGCACATCTTGGAAGAATTACGTGTCTTTTTTTGGGTTTGAGGTTCGGCAAGATGAGCACACAGTAAAAACGAGAAATTCTCCCCCCAAGTTTAGGCACAACCACATTGCCTTCTTGACAAGACTACAGAAGTGGTTTGTCTCAGCGTATAAATTTTTTCCCCCCAGTCTAACCTATAATGCTGTTTCCTGGTGCTTTCCCATCCGAATAGTCCTGCAGAGGTTTTTCAAATCAATAATGGTGGCCCACAATAAAAGCATTTTGAAAGGCCACAGAGCAGCACCAAGAATTGCCTGAAAATTCTAGCTTTTAACTTGCCAGCTGGGGAAAATTAAACACATAGGGATCAACCCTATCAGCTGTACTTCATTCATTTCAATTAACTGGAAATTGTTGTTTTTCCTGGGATCCGCCTTCTTCTCTGTTCTGTGAAATTCAGCCCGTGTAGGGGGAGGTGGTTTAGAAAGATGTAGTTTTATTCTGAAAGAGTCTCACCGCTGCACCTCCTTCTCATTCCCTTCCCTCCGGAAACGCTCCACGTAATCCCGGCTGCATTTCTCCTGCGTCTGGCACTGCTCTTCAAAGATCTTGATGGTTTCATTGAAGGCCTCGATGGCCGTCCGTTTCATTTGCAATTCCTGAGCAGGAGGGAGAAAGAGGACGATGAAGTCAAGAGGAAGTACTACGGAAACCCACCATGAATAGGTAGCAGGTACAGGTAAGTCCTGAATGACCATAACGGAGCCAACCCACCAAGTTGTAAATCACAATGGGTAAATTGACTGCTTTGATAAAAGAAACGAAAATCACGAGTACTTTTGTTTCTATTTGGAAACCACTTCTGGACTTTGTGCTTGAGGCGGAAAAAAAATTAAACTTCGATTTTGGGTTTTACTGACCTGTTGCTATAGAAATGGCTAGTTGATACTACTGTTCTGAACGAGGCTTCCCAAAAGCATGAAGCAAACTCCGTGTCCCGACAAAAACCCCTTTTATTAATTTCCTGTGAATTCTGCTCACTCACATCCAGCAAAGTCTTTCAAGGGAGGATTTACAGTCACAGGCCTTATCTGGCTTGGAGAGCTGATAGGCCAATATCTGTAAAACTTGGCAAGGAGTCTCAGAGAGTCATGAAAACTAATTGTCTCCTGCAAACTTCACTCCCCTTCCTCTCCTCTTTTATTTCCTCTGGGAGGGGCCATTCATCGTCCACCTGTGGCCTTATTCCAAAGTTGACCCGTTCTTTAGCTGTTCCCTTCGTCTGCACATCCAGATGAACAGGCTCCAGCTGTTCATCTGCCTCACTGATGTCTGACTCTGAAGGCAGCTGATAACCGGCATACGGCTCTGGCCCCCTCTCTGCCTCTGACACAGAGCCCTCATCAGAGCCCTCCCCAGACTCCAGGACTGGCCCATGTTCCTCCCCAACCTCCCCACTGTCTAAATCTGCTGCCAGCTCTGCTGGCCGCTGGTGGGCCACAACTCCTACTATGTAAAAGTATCAAGTTGAGGTTGGATGTTACTCCTTTTTCTACTGCACCAAAGCGAGTCGGAAATCAATGCCTTTTCTTTCCTTTTCCCTTCTTCTCTACACTCTTTTTTCTCTTCCCTTTCCCCCCTATTATTTACTTTTGTATTTTATATTATAAACTAATAAAGAGGATTGACACAGGGGGAAAACAAAAAGGAAACTGTGACAGTGGCAAGATTGATTTTTTTTCAGGGGCTGTTAAGCTAACGCTGCAGTTGCTAAGCCAACCCATGGGTTGCTATGGGTACAATTTTGCCCCAAACCAGAAGTGCACGTTTTCAGCAAAAGTGTTGTAAAACGTATTTTTACGTGACTGGGGGTTGCTGCAGATGATCATAAACGATGCCTGCCTGCTGAGTGCCTGAACTTGGGTCACCGTGACTGCAGGTGGCGGTGGGGCACTGTTGTAAGTGTGAATCGGGGTTGTAAGAACTCCGTAGTACCATGATGGCGAACCTATGGCATGCATGCAAGAGGTGTCATGCAGCGCCTTCTCTGTGGGTACGTGAGCCGTCGCTCCAGCTCAGCTCTGTTGCGCATGCGCGCCTCCCACCGGCCAGCTGGTCTTTGGGTCTCTGTCGTGCAAGCGCAGAGTGCATGCACAGAGCCCATGCGTGCATGAACCGGGTGGGTGCGGAGGCCCGTCTGTGCATTGTGTTGGGGGTTCAGGCACGCACGCGCTTTGGGCAGGCCATAAGTACCTGCGAGGTGCGTGTGTATTCCTCATACAGGAGGTCGTACTCGCGGCTCTTGTCCTGGTACTGCTGGTGATAGACTTTCAGCTGCTCCCCAACTGCCTCCACGCTGTCCTCCTTCACCACCTGGTCCTGCCAAAAAAGAGCAAAGGATTAAGAGAACGACCGTTACCATCAGAGGTGGCATTCAGCCGGTACTCTCCGGTTCGGGCAAACCGGTAGCGGCGACTGTGGGAGGCTCCTGATGCAATGTGTGAGCACTGCGCATGTGCAGAAGGAGGTGCGCACACTCACATTTGCGAACCAATAGGGAAGGTACCATATTTTTCGGACTATAAGACACACCAGTTTTTAAGATGCACCAAGATTTTGGGGAGGTAAGTAAGAAAAAAATGAAGAAAAAAAAAACAGGTGGAAAATGGGCCGTTTTTTGCAAAAATGGGGGTTTTTTTTGCCTTCCCCCAGCCCTGCTGAAGCCTGCAGAGTGCTTCTGGGGGCTGCGGGAAGGCAAAAACGCCTGTTTTTGCAAAAAACGACCCCTTTTACACAAAAATGGGATGCGGGGGAGGGGCTTCAGGAAGCCAAAAATGGCTATATTTGGTGTATAAGACGCACCAACATTTCCACGCTCTTTTAGGGGGGGGAAAGGTGCGTCTTATACTCTTGAAAAATACAGTAAGTGAATTCCACCCCTGGTTACCATCCCTGGAAATGATATGAGAGATGTTCCTATGGAGGATCCTCCCCCAAAGCAAGACACTCCAAAATACTTTTGCCAAGTTTCTCTCGAACGAAGGAAAGCCTCCTTAAGACAGTTAGCTTAACTGCTCTGGGAAAAGCAGAGTTGGCAACTTTCCGTAATGTAACCTTCCTGGGTTTTAAGACTCTTGGCTCCTCTTCAGTTCGGAGAAAGCCACTTTTCCCTTCTTTGTTCCAACAGTGAATTGCTTGCATATTCCTCCCTCCCGGTGTTCTTTTTGGTAAATTAGTGAGGCCAGCAGACCAATTCTTCCACTGATTAATTGAAGATTAATGCCTGGTTCACCCAAGACAGCCTTTTCAAGTCTGCTGCCTTCCAAATGTAGGAATAATGGAAATAGTTGCACATTATGCCTCCAGGTTGCCGGGACAGAGAGCACCTAAGACTGCCGTGGTTAATTGCTGCCGAATGTCACCTTCTGATATATTAATCTAAATCCATTTTTTAAATTTAGCAGCTCTAGCGGCTGAGCTGACTAGCTCAGCATTCTCTTTCCAAAGAGAAGGCAGCGAGGGCAGTAGAGAAACTGCACAGGGCAGCACATAAATCTCGGGAACTATTCTTTTCCCTTCATGTTGCTTCTTCTGCACAATTGGCTTACAAGATACGACTGCTGCTAGATATGGAGGCTTTGCTCAGCCGTCTCAACTTGTTGATACTGGTAGGAGTATCTATGGCAGTGGTGGGTTCCGGGCGGTACGGGCGTACCGGTGATAACCAGGAGCAGCGGCCACCCTACCGGAACGGTGGCTCGTTTGGCCCACCTGCCCGCCCGCATTCCTTTTTGATGCAAACGGGCCAATTGCACACAGACGCATAGCGTGCGGCTCCTGCGTGACCTCCGCTGAGCAGCTGGGTGTTGTAGGGTGGTAGTGTGCGCATGCGTGAGCAGCTCGCGTGCCCGAGGACACCCAGCCCCGTGCGCTGCATACCGGCTGTGATGGGATCTGGAACCCACTACTGGTCTATGGAGATTCTCAAGTCATCCAGTTCATGGTTGTCCCAAAGGTGTTTTTTTCAAGAGGCAACTGGACTTTCTGGTTTTTCTTTAAAGATGTTTAGCTTCTCACCCAAGAAGCTTCTTCAGCTCTGACTGGATGGTGGGGAATGAAACGATTTATACTCCTTGCAGACAGCTGGTCATTTGCATCCTTTTAAAGAGCTCTTAAGGCCACCTGGAGGTTTATCCAGTATTGTCAAGGTCACCTGAATAGTGCAAATGGGTGTGGAGCCTTCTTGGAGCTGCTGAAAGGACTGTGTTGTAAACTGGAGACAGATGGTGTCCTATCCCTCCCCTTCTGTTGAGAGAGGGCTGTTCAGTTTTGACACAGGTGGCCTCTTTGACCCCTCTTTCAAACCAGCGGTCCTCTCTGTCCAAAATGTGGACCGTGCTGTCTACAATAGAGTGGCTTTTATCTTTTAAACGCAGATGTAAATGCTGAATCTAGTCCGGGTGGATTTGTTCTCCTGTGTTGTGCCATGCGTTTATGAAGAAGCTTCTTGGATGAGAAGCCAAACGTCTTCAAAGAAAAAACAGAAAGTCCTGCTGCCTCTTGAAAAAGCACCTTTGGGGCCTTGTTGATACATGGAGCTAAATTCCCCTATGAATTTGCCTAAGCTTTGGATCATAAATCCAGCCCAGTGTCCCATTTGGGCCATAGGCCAGCTGTGTGTTTCAATGGGCCATGCATCAAACCGAAGATGGTGATATTGTATTTTTCAGAGTATAAGACGCACTCTTTTTCCTCAAAAAAGAGAATGAAAATCTGGGTGTGTCTTATACAGCATTTTTGGCCTCCCAAAACCCCACCCCCTTCACCAAAATGGCCGTGCATAGCCTTTAGGAGGCTTCCAGAGTGCTCCTGGGGGCTGGGGAAGGCAGAAATGAGTGAAAAACAGGCCATTTTTTGCTTGTTTTTTTTTGGGGGGGCAGCCCCCAGGAGCACTCTGGAAACCTCCTAACGGCTATGCATGCCCTTTTTAATTTTTTGACAAAAACACACCCATCTTTACAAAAAACAGGCCGTTTTTAGTTTCTTTCCCCCTCCCCCCAGCCCGCAGGAGAACTTTATAAGCCTCCTAAAGGCTATGCATGCCCTTTTTGTTTTTAAAATTTTCCTCTTCAAAATCTTGGTGCGTCTTATACTCCGGTGCGTCTTATACTCCGAAAAATATGGTAGATATCTTCCACTTCAGTTCTGAATATCCAGCATCAGGCTGCTTCTCGAGGAAGACGTTTCACTTAGCAACCATAACCAACATCTCTACCCACTTCCGATCAGGCGACTTCCTTCCACTCAGGAAGTGCTCAGGTGATTTGGCATCCTGTTTCCATTCTCTTGGTGCACAGCGAGTAACAATCACCTCTCACCTGCTGGTACTTGGAGATTGGGTACAGTAACCGAGTGTCCAGCTTGGCATTGTACTGGGCCAGGGACTCGTGCCGGTAGTGGTTGATGAGTTCCACCACAGAGCCAAAGGTCAGTGGCTCTGAGAAGCCATATTTGCCTTCCCGGTGGAAAATCTTGATCAGTTTGTTGTTTCCCCCTTTCCTGTCAAGAGAGATGGAGGACCCGACATTCAACCCATCCAGGCTCAGAAGCAACACACCACTTCTCCACCTTGTCTCTTTCCCCACTGCATGCCTGGGCCTCTCATCCTCTCTAAAGCCCAAACCCAGAGAAGAGACAGTGAGATGCAGTCAAGTCTATTGCTTACACCTAGTGGACAGAATCTTGCCAAACTAAAGCTATAGTTTTCTAACCTACTAGATATTGTTCTGTCCCGTGATTCCAATGGATATGCAGACACCGGCTTAGCTGTCTGCCACGACTAATTACATGGATAAAACCACCCCTTGGCTAGGAGTCTAGAAAGCTATCTTCAAGAAACCAAGATTAAACTTACGGAATGCTTTCTAAACGTCTAGTAAAATGGACTGTTGTTTCCTCCCGTCGCTCCACCTATAAACTCTTTGGGAGGGGCCACAGCCTTAGCCAGCTGTCCCTACTTCTTTCTATGATGTCTTCGCCATAGCTGTTCCTTTCTCCTCTCAGCTCTACACACACGGACATCAGGGACAACCTCCCTCTGTTCCTCCTCACTGCTCCCTGACTCAGACGCCACCTGGTGGCCAACAGGCCTCTCTAGTTCCTTCTCTGACTCCAAACACCCTCCAGAGTCTTCCTCATCCTCCAGAGCAGTCCCATAATGGTCTGAGCTGTCAGAGTCCACTAACAGCTCAGCCGGCCGCTGCTGGGCCACAACAGATACATCCTGAGAGATTCTAGGGCAGTGATGGCGAGCCTTTTCCGCACTCAGTGCCCAAACTGGAACGCCCGTGCGCATGACCAGCCACCTGGTCTTTGGGTTTCCAGCTGGTCTTGCACACTGACCAGCTGGTCTTCAGGTTTCCGGTGTGCGCGAAGACCTGTGCTGGCACGCATGCACGCACTCACTGGAAACTCAAAGACCAGGTGGCCAGTGCGCGTGCCCAGAGAGAGGGCTCTGTGCAGAGGTGGGTTTCCAATTTTTTTACTACCGGTTTGGGCGTGCTCCCACATGCACTCAATGCTTCTGCGCATGTGTCCAGGTGGGTGGGCAGAGCCTCCCGCCATCAGTACTACTGGTTTCGCCAATCTGGGCCCAACCAGCAGCAACCCAACTCTGGCTCTGTGTGCCATATATGTTCGCCATCCCGGTTCTAGGATGTGGTTACCCTAAGCCTCTTCTGTTCCCCTTTCTAGTTTGGAACTATGCAATCTCTTAACTCGGGCCTTTCTCTGGAAAAGCTCTGTGTGTCTGTTGTCATCCCCCCCGCCCCCCTCTCCCAACTGCATATTCCATCCTACCAGCCCCCCCATCAAAGTGAAATTGGGACATACCGGAGGGTCAATGTATATTCACCCTGGATCTTGCTGGAAGCATCCCTCACCAGGAAGGTACCATCAGGAGTGTCTCGGAGTTTTTCGTTCACTTCCTCCCTGAAAAAGAGGCAGGACGATTTGGATCAAGACTTACGATCTCCATACACACAAACGTATTTGGAACATGTTGGCAATGCTATTTGGAGGAGCCCCTGTAAGTGCCAGGCCTCCTCTAGAAAGTTAAATCTCTCGACCAGAGTAAATAGCTTCACACGGGTGGCCATATCTAATTGTAAAGTCTGTTTGTTTATACAATTTAAAGGCAGCCCAACTGAAAGAAAGACAAGGAGAAGAGGGGAGGGGAGGGGAGGAAAGAAAGGGAGGGGAGCAGCGGAGAGGAAAGGAAGGAAAGGAGGGGAGGAAGGGAAGGGAGCAGAGGAGAGGAGAGGAAAGGAAAAGGAAAGGAAGGGAGGAAGAAAGGGAGAAGAGGAGAAGAAAGGAAAGGAGGGGAGGGGAGCAGAGGAGAGGAGAGGAAAGGAAAAGGAAAGGGAAGGAAGGGAGAAGAGGAGGGGAAAAGAAAGGAAAGGAGGGGAGGGGAGCAGAAGAGAGGAGGAAAGGAAAAGGAAAGGAAAGGAAAAGGAAAAAAAATAAGAAAGAATGAACACTGGTCCTCTTGTATTCTTTCTACCCTGTCCGTCTGCTCTATTTAGTTCCCTGATACTCTCTATGTGAGAAGGGAAGGGAATAGGTGCTCTGGGCTAGTCATGGGCCAAGAGAAATGGAAAATAACATTGGCCGTCTTTTGAAGGCAATAAGAATTGTAGGCAGGTCTTGGGAGAAAGGGAAGGAGAGTTCTTTATTATCCAAAATGGTGGTATCATGTCTCAGGAGGAATTCACAGAACAAGCCTCAAAAGAATGCGCGTGTTTGTGTGTGTTTTCACTGCACATACACACCTCCAGCCCACCTGGAACCACCGTTTAGTTGCTGCTTGACACTCATCTCCCTAATATTCTCCTAAGAGCTAATCCCCTCTGATTTTATGTTATCCTCCCATCAATCCCACACGAAGTAAGTTGGGTGGAGAGAGAGGGACTGGGGCAACTTGTAGCACACGGAGACCTTGACCCAGATTGTGCAATATTGTCCTTCGAACCTTAGTGCCAGGCCTGGCTTTCCAACAGTGAGATCCTCTCCATCCAATTCTCCTACAGCCCCAAGGAAGTGGCAAATGGGACAGAGAACGCCAGGCACCTTTCACTGCCGAGGAGCACCTGACTCTCAAAATCCACAAGGAGGCGTCAATCCCTGCCAGGGTCCAAACGATTCAGACAACCATTGGTCTGACACGGCATAGCGCAGGGGTCAGAGCAACCCGCGGCGCTGGAGCCACATGTGGCTCTTTCATCCCTCTGCTGTGGCTCCCTGTCACTCAAAATATGCGCCGCAACTGCTAATGTGCAACACTCGCCGGCATGCGATTGATTGAGCTTTTTGACCCCCGGAAGGCCAACCATGGATAAATCCAAGAAAATAAAAGTTTCAGAAGAGAAAAAGAACGTTTCATTCAACTACATATGCTAGTTTTGTAGTCGCTCAGGCACCGGAAGGCTTTGTGGCACCCGGTGTTTTCGTTTCTGTGGGGAACGGGTCCAAATGGGACTTTTGAGTGATTAAGGTTGCTGACCCCTGGTAGAGCGTCTCCTGCTTGAGCCGGAGGTTGGATTAGAAGCCTCCAAAGTCCCTCCCAACTCTACTGTTCTATGTTTCGTGTTCTAAATCTCTTCTTTTAAAGAGTTTCCTGAAAATTACCTGGAGGTACCATTTTTGACAGAGGAAAGACTGCCAGACCCATTTACGGTTGAATTAACTACTGAAAGGTTTTATGGAGAGAGCAAGGAAAGCCTCAACAAACTTTTCCATCCCACTTCCAGAAAGTCCAATTCGGACCCAATTCTTCCTCCCACGTACCCCCTCCCCCCATGACTACAGTCTAGCTCACTTGGGTGTCCCGTCCCCCCCCCCCTCACTCTTTTACCTGGAGATGTCTCCCCAGTACCACTCTGCATCCTGCAGGGTGGTGCCATTCCCGTTGGTGAGAGAAACTGCTGCCGGTTTTGCTTTGGGAGGCTTCGGAGGCAGAGCTGGAAAAGAGAAGACGGGGACGGCTGAAAGGAACCCTTATCGACTGCATCCTGGAAGGCTACCATGCTATTTGAAAAGGAGCATGGAGACCCAGTAGTATTTCATAATAAGGAAGTCCTCCCATTCATCATCTTCTTTTAACAGCCCCATAATCCCTTGCGGAGTGGAGTCTGGGCAACTGAATGTAGCTAGCAGAGTGTTTAATGGCCCGATGCCTTTCCTGTCACCAGCGCGGAGTTTTGTTCGGCAGATACATTCTCAATTGTGCCCAAGAGAGAAATATCTGCCTTTACCTAGGATCCAACTCACAGCCTCCTGATTGTGAGGCAGGAGCTCCACCTTTGGGCCACTGCATCACTCCTCCCATTCCTCTCGATTATATGCAGAAGAGTCAACCCACCCTGGAGGGGTTTAACAAACTAGGGACCTTGGCATTCAGCGCATACACACACACCCTTTCTAGCCTTTCTCCACCTGTTCCTCTCCAGGTGTGTTGATCTCCAACTTCCTAACCAATGAAGCTGTTCAGTACATCTGGAGGAATCGCTGGTGAATTTCCGTGTTCCAACTACATCTACCCAGGGTTGACCTTCCGAAATTTTATCATGGTGTTCTCTGCCTGGTTGCTGGGTGGGTGTGGCCATGGTGGGCGTGGCCTAGTCGGCCTCCTGCACAAGGGCGGGGGTGGTGGTGGGGTGAGCTTTTTGCCCTCCCCTGGCTCAGGAGGCTTTCCTTGACCCTCCGGGAGAGCAAAAACAGCCTCCCCAGGCTCCGGAGCCCCGAAGTTCCATTAGACCCGTTTTTTGCCCTCCCCAAGCTTCCGCCTGTGCCCTGCACTTACCTACATCCAAAACGTGGGGAGTCCTGGGAGGGACAGGGTGGGGTGGGCAGGGTCAGCCAGGAGTGGGATTTGGGGGTTCTCCAAACTGCACAGAACTTTAGCTAGAGGTTCTCCCAAACCCCTGCGAACTCCTAGCAGCCCACCCTCGCATCTACTTGTCTCCTTAGGCCAAGCACCCGTTCCCCATAATCCCTTCTCCTGCACCATACACAAAGACACACGGTTTCCTTACCTGGAGGGGGAAGGTCTGGCTCAGTGTCCTTTGCCTGCAGAAGGGTCTCCAGGAAGAGGTTTGGAAAATCAGGCGTTATCTCAGAGCTGTGGGAGGAACAGGAGAAGGTTATGCATCAGAGTGTACGGGGGCAGCAGCTGTGCAGCTCAGCTAATGAAAGAAATTCAGAGCCCGAGCTCCTCACTTTAGGAAAATAATTTTTGAACATCTAAGTTTTCCTCTTTCATTGACAGAGGATATTTGGTAAGCTCAGGGTTGGGGGGGGGAGGTCACCCACCTGGCAGCTGCAGGGAGCCGAAGGAGCAGAACCCCAAAGATCTCACTCAGGATCCGAGGCGACAACCCATTGCTTTCGGCTTGTTCGGCCACCTTGGAAAAGTGCCGGAGCAGGAACTGGAAGGTGAGGAGGTGTGGCAGAGGTATGGCTGGAGACTCCAACACTGAAAGCAGCTGCTTTTGACAAAGCTCCGGCTGGGGAACATCTGGAGAGGAGCAGGAGTCGGTTCCCAAAAGGAAAAGAGAGAGAGAGAGAGAGGCTTGAGAATCTGTGCGTCTGTAGGAAGTTAAAACCCACCCCTCTGCTAGAAAAATGAAATATCCTGGGAAATATTAAGAAGGCAGAATATTATATTTCCCTAGATAAGAAATGGAGAGACATGTTTTTTAGGTAGGAAAGAGACTCACTCTTAATAGCCCCACTTTTGTTAATGGGCCATTAAAAGGCTTGAGTCAGTCTATTCTACATAACAACGATCTCCGCCTCCAGCTCCAGGGTGATGGGATTAAGGCATGATAGTACTAGCCCTTTACCCATCTCCCCACAGGGCACCTGAGAAGAAGGGATGCCCAACCAAACTTAGACTCACAGCCTAGAGAGTTGCCCCTGCATGGCCCTGTGGGAGTCTGACAACCAATCAGAATACAAGATCAAGATCAAAGGCCAGAGAGGGCATAAAGCCAGGAACTTTCAGCATTTGCCCTTTTTTCTTCTTCACCCAACATCTGGAAGCATATGATCCCCCTTTTCTGTTCAGGAGCTCAAGCCACATGGTCCTGTCCAACATTAAACCATCTTTCCAAGCAACCTCCATGTTTCCAGTGTCTTTTTCCCCACTTGGAACTGAACCCAGAAGGGCATTTCTTCCAACACATCTTTGCATCCAAAGGTTGGGCATACTGTCTATGTCTGCTAGTAAGATTAGGGAAACCGGCACGCCTTATGCACCTAGAACCCCACCGAGCGTTCAAATTAAATCCTGGGAGGGAAAAAAAAAACATGGAGGGAATCCAGAAGTTACGGGGCAAAATGACTGAGAAAACAAGAGGCTGAAGCAAAGGCAGAGAATCGGGATATGAGGTCAGTCCTCGTGGCTTTCTCCCGTGTCTCAGATCTTTTTATGAAGGGAACTTTAAGAGCTGATCCCCGGATTAATTGATGGATTGATTGCTTCTTCCCTTCTCAGCCTTGCTTCTTTCCCCCTCTTTTATGCTGTGCATTTTACACTGTAAGCCAGAAGCCTTCAAACGTGGCCCCTTGAAGACTTGTGGACTTCAAATCTGGCTGGAGAATTCTGGGAGTTGAAGCCTACAAGTCTTCAAGCGGCCAGGTTTGAAGGCCTCTGCTGTAAGCTTACATGCTGGGACAAATCTCTCTCTTACTGATTTTACATAAGCTGTGCTAGATCCTTTCCTCGTGTAAGGCGAGCAAAAAGGATTTAAGTCAGTGTTTATTTTTTTAAAAAAGCTGTCCTCTTCTGCCAGGCCCGTACTTCCTGCTCTTTGTCCCAGCTTGCAGCTGTTCTTGCTTCTCTCCTCCTGCCTAACCTCAACTCTAAAGCTTTCCTTTCCTTACAAAATTCTTTGTCAGGCCTGCAGCCATCTTTTCTTTTGGATCTTTGGCCTGCCATACTTTCTGTTATTCTACTATGCATTTTCTATTGTGGGGAAATGGGAGGGGGGGATTGTACGGAGTGAGATGCGATGTAGCCATAACAAAATTCTTTCTCGAAAGTCAAGGTCATCCTTTGTCTTTGCACCTCTGCACCTGACCGGAACTGGATAGGTGGAACTGCCAGCATGGCAGTGGGAGATTGGACCATGTGATGGACTTGTGGGTGTGGGGGCAAGATCTTAAACTTTCAACTGGGTGGGGAAAACCGGGAAGCTTTCAGATTCGGGTTTTCCCAGATGTGCCAACGTGGCTCTCTTAATAAATTGGAACTTTGAGGAATGCTTTGCCTCGGACTCTGATTTACTTTTGGGTGCTATTTGGAAGCCTGACACTCTTCTCACCTTGGAGCACTCGTAAGATTTCACCGTGCACGCAAGGGGGTACCACGGGGGTTGGCAGATCTTGCAGGTACCCCTTGAGAGCCTCGCCCAGGGAATGCACATCCAAGGTCTCCAAATTGTCAGTCACAGCCCAGTCTGCAGGGACAGAAACAGCGAGAATGTCAACTCACAAACCAATCATGGTCTGCTCGAGGCTCGTGAGTTAATTAGGGCATCCGTTGGAACCCTGATTTGTTCCAGGAAGCGACTCAGAAGCTGACCCTGGTTCATTCTGGCCAGATTTCCATCTCCAAGCTTACAGCCTTGACTATCCCGATGATTCTGACAATGGGAAACGCAAGCTGAACTCAAGGAAGTGCTCCACCATCACTTTCTGGCACCTTGACTCTACAGGTCTTAAAGTATGACATGTTGGATGACTGTTGGCTCACTTATTTCATCCAGCCTCTACCAGCAGCAGCAGTGGTGGGATTCCAATAATTTAACAACCGGTTCGTCTGGGGTCAGGTTGGCTGTTGTGGGAGGCCCATCCCCGTCCTCCAGCTCCACCACACATGCGGGAAGAGCTTCCCACGACGGTCAACCTGACCCTGGATGAACCGGTTGTGAAATTACCCCTCCCCCCCTGCTATCAAAGTGGATCCTGGGTGCTGTGCTGCAATTGGGAAACAGGAAACGGAGCGGCCGGCACAAGGGAAGGAGGAGGAGCAGGGAGAAGGAAGAGGGAAAGTGTCCTTCTCCTTCCCTCGCGTGGGCTGCTCCGTTGCCCATTTCTCCATTGTAGCACAGCGCCCAGGATCCACTTTGATAGTGGGGGTGGGTGGGTGGCAATTTAACAACAGGTTTGCCCGAACCAGTGCGAACCGGCTGAATCCCATCACTAACACTGCTTGTAGATCTTCTTACAACACCTACCAGGCCTTCTGACTCTCCAATTGCCTTAAAGTTCCTTTTAATACAAGCACTTCCCAGATGACCTAAACTAACTTGCGTGGGCTAAAGGCAACGGAAGGAATTCAAAACATGGCAGCTGAAAAGTTCAGAGATGCACCAGTGTGGCTGCTGCTGGTTTTGGCATCCACGCACATGGCAGCCCATCTAAGCAAAAGTTGACTTTCAGAAGGAATCCAGCATCAAGTATCAGCTACTTAAATAAATAACTGAATGTGAGTTTAGAAAATAAAAATGGGGATGGGAATGTGTCTAGGATCGCCATTTCCTGACAAAGATAAACTGAGAAAGCCAGGAACTTGGGAGGGATTTTAGGGATGGTGACAAAAAGCAAGCTTATCTGTTTTCCTTCTGGTAAGTGGTTGTTTGGTGACTAATTATCTCTATGGCGGCAGCCATGTTGTGAATGCACGACACCCACCCACCCACCACCCACCCCCGCGGCATCCATTTTGCAAGAAGAGGGAAACCAAAATATGCTTCCCAGATTTAAATGTGTCCAGTGTTTCCCAATTTACTTTCTCTTCCTACGCATGCAGAAAACCCAAGTAGATCTTGAACAAGAGTGGCCTCCTGCCAGTCAAAACAGCCCATTGAGGCTGAGGTGGCCAACTTGGCAATGTCCTGCGATCTTCTGCCTGCAGAACACAAGGCCACCCAAACCCACAGAAAAATATACAGAGCACTGCGGGTGGGTGGTATAACCCTCCGGCTTCCCTCCGCTTTTGAACTGAGAGCGAGTTAACTAAATGGGCTCCCAACTCACAGGGTGCTTTCGGGCTTTTTAAATCAGAAAGAAGCGCTCTGCCTCACTCAACCACCCTCATCTCTTTGCCTCTGTCCTCCCTGCCTCGGTCTGAATACAGGCACTGCTGCTGCTGCAGCCTCTAATCTCTTCCATCTGATCAGCCTTGCTTGCTCCCCGCAGAACTGGTTCTTACCGGTTCTCAGTGCTTGCCTTAGTTCGGAGCCAGATGTTCTGTAGAGCATCTTGCTGTCTAACCCTGCAAAAGCAACACACAGCAGATTGGATTAGCTTCACAAAGGAGATTTCACCCCCTCTCCCCCTTCCTGGTGGTGGTGGGGGGGGCAGGGAGCTGGGGACGCTGGACTTTTGGAGGCAGGGAAATAAAAATGGAAGGAGTAAAGCCAAGGCTTAGGAAAAGGAACTGTTTCCTGTTTGCCCACCTGCACATCTTCATATTTATACTTTGGTATCCCATCCTTTCCTTTAAGATGCTCGGGACCTACACCAAGAAGCCTGTTAGGATAGGCAGAAGGAGGCCGATTGGGATAATGTCACCCGATGAGCTTCCACCCCTCAAGTTATGAATTTGGCCTTGCCAATCCTCGCCTGTTAACTCCAATCATTATACCGGACTGACTCATGCGGGTTTATCTACTTTGGCCGCAGAGCGGAAATCTTAGGGTTAGCGCCAGCATCCCGGGGGAATCAACCCTTCCAACAAGGGAGGGAAGACAGCTTTTCCATGCACCCCACCCTCCTCTGAAGAGAATTAACGACAGGAAATAACCCTGCCAATATATTCCTCTGTTCAACTCCAATTCCGCTGATTTGTCTGTGCGCTACCCAACATGCTAAATCCTAACCGGGGTTTTGAGAAGATGGGCTACGCATTGAGAACTTTGGCCACAAGCCTATTTTGAACTAGCAACCCAGTGGTGAAACACAAATATTTTTACTACGGGTTCCGTGGGCGTGGCTTGGTGGGTGTGGCAAGGAAAGGATATGGCAAAATCTCCATTCCCGCCCCATTCTGGGGCCAGCCAGAGGTGGTATTTGCCGGTTCTCTGGACTACTCAAAATTTCCGCTACCGGTTCTCCAGAACCTGTCAGAACCTGCAATATTCCTGCAACAACCCCTGAGCCAGAGAATCTCTGAGCCACCAGCTCTGAGTATGATTCCTCCCTTCTGTTAAGCCCTTGGTACCTAGAAAGCAAGGGATTAATAATACAAATTTATTTATTTTTAAAAAAATAGGGCCTCACTAGAACTATTTATACTCCATTTGGTATGGACAAGCCATTGATTTTGCTTGCTTTTACTTTATTACATTTATATCTTGCTTTTTCGCTCAGGAATTCAATTAATAGGGCTCTATTCCCTCCTTCATTTTTTGTACAACAACCCTGTGAGGTAAATTGGATTGGGAGAATTTCTTAAAGCTATCCTATGAGCTCCTGTCAGTTGAAAGTGGGAAAAGAAATCTAGGTAACTCAACCCATTAATCACTGATTCTTTATTATCAGTCATTGTTCTGACCTAGGCTTCCCAAGAGCATGAAGCAAACTCCTTGTCCTGACAAAAAACCCCTTTTTATTAAATTACTGTTCATAAATCATGAATATGTGAATAATGTTCATTCACAGACAGCAAAGTCTTTCAGGGGAGAATTTACAGTCACAGACCTTCTCTGGCTTGGAGAGCTGACAGGCCGAGATCTCCAAAACCTGGCAAGGAATCTCAGAGTTTTAAGCGAACTAATTGCCTCCTGCAAACTCCACTCCCCTTTCGCTCCTCTTTTATTTCCTCTGGAAGGGCCATTCATCGGCCTTACTCCCAAGTTGACCCCTGTTCTTTAGCTGTTCCCTTTGTATGGCAACTCTGCGCATACCGGGAACAGGCTCCAGCTGTTCGTCTGCCTCACTGATGCCTGACTCTGAAGGCAGCTGATAACTGGCATACAGCTCTGGCCCCCTCTCTGTCTCCGACACAGAGCTGTCATCAGAGCCTTCCCCAGACTCCAGGACTGGCCCATGTTTCTCCCCAACCTCCTCCCCGTTTGAATCTGCTGCCAGCTCCACTGGCGGGCCACAACAGTCGTGTAACTGAGTCCCCATAAAAAGCACCAGGTGGTCTTCCATCCAGACTGTCTTAACACCAGCAGGGAAGCTTCAAAAGGCACCCTCCACACCAGCATCCCCTGTGTAGCTTGCAGGACCTGCCTCTGGGCCAAATTTCTCACACCACCCTGCTGTCTCCTTTGGCTCACCTTTCTTCTCAATCACATCCACCAGCCTACACAGCAGAGGTGGGGCAACCTCGGGTGGGGCAAACTGCTCAGAAAGTTCTGGAAGTGTCACCCCTGAAACATGGACAGAAAGACAGATCAGCAAAAGGCCTGAAATAATTGGGGAAAGAAAAAAGCAGATTTCAAAAGGGAAGACTTTTTAAAATTTATTAAATTTATATGCTGTCCTCCTCTCTCTCCAAGACAACTCTAGAAATAGAAGAAAAAAATCATGTATTTTTGTTCATGGGTACAGAGGGAGGATTGGGGGGGGGGGGGGCTATAAATGCCCAAAGCAATTGCCCTGGGCTCAAAATTATGGCACAATAACAGGAAGCCACAATCCTTGTGATGAAGTGATAATTTCTAGACTGGTTGCCTTGAGTTGCTTGGCTTACCAAAATTCCTAAATCCAGGAATTGATAAAAATGGAGAAGCTATGACAGTAGTGACACTGAGGGGTCAGAGGTATTCTCATCTTGGGTAGTACCAAAATCTAATTTAATACTTTGAAAATAACATGGAACTCTCTTCCATCCCCCCCCCCCCCCCCAGTTTTTCCTTTGATTTTTAGTAAGCAAGGTATTTATGAAAATCATTTTGGGGGCAAAGACCTGCACCTGATAAAAATTGTATTTGATAATTGTATATTACAGTACAGCTTTGGTACATTTTGATTATATTGATAGAGATTTTCTATATTGGGCTATATCTTATAAATTACGTGAGCACGCACGCCCTGTCCGTGAATGCACTTAGCCTTCTGTGCATGTGCTTTGGCTTGAAAATGTGCCTAAATGGGACAGCATAGAGCCATGATGGCGAACCTATGGCACGCATGCCACAGGTGGTACGCAGAGCCATATTTGATGACACGCCAGCCATCAGCTCTGGTGGGCATGCGCGCTCCGGCTAGCTAATTTTTCGCCCTTCCGGAGGGCCAGAGGATGCTGTTTCCGCCCTCCCCAGGCTTCAGGAAAGCCGCTGGAGGTTGAGGAGGGCGGAAAACGACCCCAACGGGCAACCGGAAGTTAGAGAATGAACTTCCGGTTCGTCCGCTGGGGCTGTTTTTCGCTCTCCCCAGGCTTCAGGAAAGCCTCTGGAGGCTGGGGAGGGCGCGCAATTTTGGCATGCCGTAAGAAAAAGGTTCGCCATCACTGACATAAAGCCAGTTTACCCACAATTTCCACTACCAGTTCAGGCAAACTGGTCCAAACCACCTCTGGTTTAATTGTTTCTAATGATTTATACCTGTTATTAACTATTTTATTCTATGTTGCCCCGAGTCACATTTATGACAAGAGCGCACCAGCAACTAGTTGCTTGGTGAACTTTTAAGTTATAGCATACCCCCCAAAAGCTATTTAAAAATCTAATATGAATTCAAAGTTCCAACATCCATACTCCTCACGGCTACATGCCCATTTTTGGCATGCTTGGCAATTGGACCGCATTTACGGCTCTGTTCCATAGTCATGTGATTGCAATTTATAATATTTTTGCCAAAATCCAGCATTTGGGCTATGTTTACACAACGTACTTTACCCTAAATTCGAGGTACCAATATTTCTGGCAAAAGAAAAGCCACATCAGGAATAATGGATTTATTTAACAACGGTGGCATTCATTTAATGTCCATAGCATACTTCTCAATCACATCCACCAGCCTACACAGCAGAGGTGGGGCAACCTCGGGTGAGGCAAACTGCTCAGAAAGTTCTGGAAGTGTCACCCCTGAAACATGGACAGAAAGACAGATCAGCAAAAGGCCTGAAATAATTGGGGAAAGAAAAAAAGCAGATTTCAAAAGGGAAGACTTTTTAAAATGTATTAAATTTATATGCTGTCCTTCTCTCTCTCCAAGACAACTCTAGAAATAGAAGAAATTCGAGGTACCAATATTTCTGGCAAAAGAAAAGCCACATCAGGAATAATGGATTTGTTTAACAACGGTGGCATTCATTTAATGTCCATAGCATACTACCAAAAAAAAAAAAAAAGCTGTACATTCAGGTGTGATCACATTGAAACTCACTTTATGACAGTCATGTATTAAAGCCAAAATTGCAGGTTTAATTACACCGTAAGAAAAGGACTACCTGTATAAATTTGATAACTGAGTCTGAATAAATATGTCCAGTGACAACCTATCATTAATACAGCTACTGTGACCTATTATTAATACAGAATCACAATCAAAGGAATGAACAGAAACAAGACTGAATTCCTGCAACGCATGACAGTGGGTTCAAATGACGTGCGTAGTTTGTGATTCAGCGTGATATGGGACAGGATCCACTGATTGTCTTAAGGAGTTGTGTGACAAGGTCATCACGGTAAGCAAAACAGGTTTATACGAGGGTAGTATGTGACCCAAGCAAATGTGGGACATTGCTATCTTAAATTTAGGGTGAAGCATGTTGTGCAAACATAACCAAACAGTGACTCTGGGATTAGGATCCTTCCAACTGCAATTTGGGATAATAACACTGGCATGTTTTTGAACGATTGTTGCAAAGATTATGGATGGTATAACTGAAGGGCTCTAAGGAGTCAAAAGGCTACACACGTGTTTAATGAACTCAACGTAAAAATAAATAAATAAAAAACCTGGATGATCCTAAAGGTGGAACCTGCCCAGATGCTAAGGTCCAGAATTTTAATCTTTATATTTATTCATTTATAATCTCCGAGAACCATAAAAGAGGCAAGCAGCTTCCACTATGACCTGCTAATTCTCCTGATTTTATTTAAATAAGGTCTGGTTTTTCCAGACTCAACTGGGCATCTGGCAATCAGTTGGCTTCACTTGTGAAACAGGTGCCAATTCCTCTTGCCCAGGAGTGCCCTTTGCAGCTGCCTTGGGCTCTACTTTGCACTTTGTAAGGAAAAAAAAAAAAGAAATTTTAAACCTATTTTAAAAGCACTCTAGGTCACTCCACTAAAAAAGAAAGAAAGAAAGAAAGAAAGCCAGAAACGCTCCCGGACTGTTTCCTTGCAAGCTGGCCTTAGGCCAGCTCTGGCCCCCAAAGCCCCACAGCCGACGGCGTCAAATCCTCTGGCTCAGCCGGAGAATGTCAAGTCAGCACATTCCTGATTGTGAAACAGTGTGTGCATGCACGCACGCTCGTTTATCCGTGTTTGTGTGTGTGTGTGTGTGTGTGTGTGTGTGTGTGTAAAACACCTACACTAAGCAGTCCATTTCCCCCTTGCAATGGTTCAGCATTGGGCCTCCCTTCTTCAATGAAAATTAGCTGATGAATAAGGAAACGGGAAGGAAAGCTGATTTTGGCTGCCTGTAAAGAATTCCGTTTCTGTTCTCAGCTACCTTGATAAGAATTTTTTTCCAAGGGAAAATGGAAGAAACATGGGCCAAGAGAACTTTTTTTTGCTTCTGGTGCTATTATTCTTTCTTTCTTTCCTTCTTTCTTTCTCTCTCTCTCTCTTTTTCTCTCTCTATTTCTCTTTCTTTTTTCCTTTCTCTTTCCTTCCCTTTCTTTCCTTCCTTCTTCCTCTCTTTTTCTTTCTCTTTCTCTCCTTTCTCTTTCTCTCTCTCTCTTTCCTTCCCTTTCTTTCTCTCTTTCTTTCTTTTTTCCTGTTTCTTTCTCTCTCTCTCTTTTTCTCTCTCTATTTCTCTTTCTTTTTTTCCTTTCTCTTTCCTTCCCTTTCTTTCCTTCCTTCTTCCTCTCTTTTTCTTTCTCTTTCTCTCTCTTTCTTTCCTTTCTCTTTCTCTCTCTCTCTTTCCTTCCCTTTCTTTCTCTTTCTTTCTTTTTTCCTGTTTCTCTCTTTCTTTCTCTCTCTCTTTCTTTCTCTCTTTCTCTTTCTTTCTTTCTTTTTCTTTCATTCCTTCCTTCTTTCTCTCTCTCTCCTTTCTCTCTCACTTTTTCTCTCTTTCTTTCCTTTCTCTCTTTCTCTCTCTCTCTTTCCCTTTCTTTATTTCTCTCCCTCTTTCTATCTCTCTCTTTCTTTCTCTTTCTTTTTTCCTGTTGTTTTTTCTCTCTCTCTCTCTCTTTCTCTCTCTTTCTTTTTCCAGCAAGCACTTAAACTATTCCCCCACCCACTGTTGTTCACAGATGGACGCAGAAAGTTTTTCAAATTATTTTCAATGTCTCCAATGTAGGGATTTTAAACCAAAAAAATCTCACACCTGTCCTGTCAAGGAGATGAAACAAAACTTCTTCCTAAAAACATTTGCCTCAACTGGTAGTGCTACACCCAGATTTTGTATTTTCTCACAATCTGTCTAGACTTTTGGGGGCAGCCGAGTCATCACAGCAGGGCAGGGATTGGGGTTCAGAGAGAGCTCAGCCCATAACCCACCAAGGATTATATTAGTAGTAAGTCACATGTGAAAAAAGAAAGCTGAATCATTCATTCTGAAAATCAACAGGAGCCACAATACCAGGTAGGAGTCATTATCTCCCAAAGATGTGGCTAGTCAGGTACAGATAGTCCTTGACATACGACCACAATTGAGCCCAAACTTTATGTTGCTAAGCGAGACAGTTAATGGAGTTTTGCCCCCATTTTATGGCCTTTCGTATCACAGTTGTTAAGTGAATCACTGCAATTGTTAAGTTAGTAACATGATTGTTAAGTAAATCTGGCTTCCCCACTGATTTTGCTTGTCAGAAGGTCACGAACACGGATCACCTTTTGTGACCAAAAAGTGAATCTGTTACCAAGTGTCTAAATTTTGATCACATGACCATGGGAAGGCTGCAATGGTCGTAAGTGTGAAAAATGATCATAAATCACGTTTTTAGTGCTGTTGCAACTTTGAACGGTCACTAAATGAGCTGTTGTAAATCAAGGACTACCTGCAATGGAAAGGGAAGAAAACATTTACAGGTAGTCCTCAACTTACAGCAGTTCATTTAGTGACCATTTAAAGTTACAACGGCACCGAAAAAAAGTGACATGATCGTTTTACACACTTACGACCGTTTCAGCGAGGTCATGTGATTTACATTTGGATGCCTGACAATTGACTCACATTTATGACGGTTGCAGTGTCCCAGAGAATTAGGATCTCCTTTTGCCCCCTTCTGACAAGCAAAGTCCATGGGGAAACCACAGTCACTTAACAACCGTGTTACTAATTTAAGAATGCAGTGATTCGCTTAATAAATGTGGCAAGAAAAGTCGTAAAATGGGGCAAAACTCAAATTTAACAAATGTCTCGTTTAGCAACAGACTCATAATTGGGCTCAATTCTGGTTGTAAGTTGAAGACGATCTGCCTTGAGAAAGAAAAACGGATAGCTGTTTAAAGAAAACTTCTCTTTAGTTAGGGCTTTAGACCAGGGGTCCCCAACCTTTTTTTTGTCCATGTCCCACCTAAGCATCTCTAAAATCCTGATGCCCCGCCTGTGACATATAATTCTTACTTTGCTCAAAAAGTGAACTCTACTCACACGGAGGAAGCCTAAAAGACCATTAACTTGGTTAAAGCAAGGTTCAAATTGCCCCCATGAAAAATCAAATTGCCCCCCTGTGGGGAGTCGGCCCCACATTGGGAACCACTGATTTAAACCAAAGTTGTCTAACCAAACATCCTCCATTCTGGCATGGACTGTAACTCCCAAGATTCTTAACCACAGGAGGGTATTCACACCACATGGTCAAAAAACTCAGGACCGTGGTTACAATCAAACGCTACCTGTTTTTTAACGTGTGTTTGACCACATCCCAGCTTAGCCAGCTGGGAACCCACCTATTTTTGGAAAGTGCCAAATTAGGATGTCTCTATCCATCAACCGTTTAATTTCATGTGCCTAGGATCCTTGCTCCTGGCATTATTTATAAGCGTTTTTACAAAAATAAATCCATCCTTCTTTTTAACATTCGCAGCTCCCTCTTGGGAGTACCTGGTTCGTCCATTCAAAAAAAAAACCCCCCACATATAAATAGATTTTACGATTTAACAGAACAACAACACATCCTGGCAGGACTTCCTCTCCTCCACTGGCTAAATTGCTGGGAAGCCTAATGAGAAAAATAGTCTCCCTTGGCTAGCTTATGATTTCTTTTCCGACAACCTCTCTGCCCTTTGATGTGGTAAGTTACCGCACGTGACCCTGAAGCCCATAATTTGAGGCCACACTGCTTGCTGGCTTCAAATGTGCACCCAGGCATCACTTCTCTGTGCAGATGCCCCTTATTCTGGGCAGGGCATCTCAAGCCTCCGGGCTGTTCCCGCTCAGGAGACCAGGGAGCAGCTGGGCCTACCTACTCGCTCTGCGGGGGCAGATGGCAAGTCCAGCCAACAGGAACCAGGAAACTGGTTGGAGCAGAACAATGAATGGTGTGTTCTTGTTGTTGGTAGCCTTTTCCTGGACTGGACGTTTCTGGAACAGCATTTTTCAAAAGCCCGACCTGAAGCCATTTTCTTCCTCCCTCTTGCAAGCCCTTCCTCTCACTTTGCACCCGGACGCAGGTACTCACCCTGTTCCTCTGGAGCGTGGGATGCCCCTGTTCCAGGAGTGGCGGGCAGTGGCCTGGCGACCCTGGAACGATGGGACGGGAGAGAGATTTTCACTGGCCCCACATATTCCACATATGTGCCTGGAAAATCCCCCTTTTGTTTGGTGCGCTCGTTGACCCCCAAAATCCAGCCAATCTGGTTCGGCATCTGCTCATCTCCATCCTTAAAGCCCAGTGCCTGCAAGGCCCCCTTGCTCACCACCAAGGTGTCCCCAGGTAACAGATCGATGTCTTCATTGCGTTCCTTGCAGTAGGGGTAGAGCGCCCGATATTGGAAGCCTTCTGTGCTCCCCATAGTCCCCTGGAAAAAGCCAAGCAAATGCACCGGCGAGGGAAAAAGTGGAAGAGAGGGGTGAACTGAAGGTAGCTGTCCTGCTTCCCTCTCAAGAGCTCTGCATGAAGGTGAAAGTCTCCTGGGTCCGCTGGCATGAACGGCCGGGCCCTAAGTACAGCCCCGTCGTTCCCGTAACTTGAAGCCACGATTCAACCAGATGATGAAGCAAAGGGAGAACGTGACAAGCATAATCCAGCCCTTGCAGGTGGTCTAGGGAGGAGAGGCAAACCACAGCTCAGGATCTCAAAGATGTTTGGGAAGAAGTTGTGATGTGCAGGACTCTGGAAAAGGTAAAGGAAGGGAGACCGTCACTCAGATAAACTTCAACAGCATGCTTCCTTAGTAAGGGGGCTAATACTTAAAGGTAAAGATTCCCCTCGCACATGTGTGCTAGTCGTTCCTGACTCTAGGAGGCGGTGCTCATCTCTGTTACAAAGCCGAAGAGCCAGTGCTGTCATGTGACCGGCATGACTAAACGCCGAAGGTGCATGGAGCACTGTTACCTTCCCACCAAAGGTGGTCCCTATTTTTCTACTTGCATTTTTACAGGCCTTCAAACTGCTAGGTTAGCAGAAGCTGGGACAAGTAACGGGGGCTCACTCCGTTACGCAGCACTAGGGATTCGAACTGTCGAACTGCCGACCTTTCTGATCAACAAGCTCAGCATCTTAGCCACTGAGCCACCACATCCCTCTAGCTAATACTTATATTTGATTTTAGGAGGTGTCCCAAGCAGCTAGCAGAAATGGAGCTCAGCACTACAGCAAGATTAAAAGAGAGAAATACTAAGAACAAGGAAAGAGAAGACAAAAATATGACTGAGACAGCAGAAAAGACTATCATTCTTTATATTAGCAAAATTCACTCGAGTCTTTCAGGTTCTTTAACCTTAAAGGGGAAAAAAACTTTTTCTCAACATCCATCTAAAAACCTTTCTTTAATCATATTTGTAAAATCATTAAATTCTAATAGATCTTTTTTCACTTTCTCTTAACAAGATACTTTCAAATACACCTTCAATAATATTTTACAAGCTTTAGGAATTACACAAGCATTATATACAATAAAAACTGTATTTTCAAACCCACTTTACAAATACAAAGCTATATCAGAACTTTATTTCAATTACGTATGTCAGACTAATAAAAATATGTCCTAACTCCAATTAACTCATAAAATTTAAGTCAACTCCTTCCAGCTTATCCTCATAGAATAGTGCAAATAGAAATAGATATTATTTTCTACACCAGGAAAAAAAAGTAGAGACAGTTACATTGTTTTATTCAAAGAATAGTTCTAATTTTGTCTTTATTTGGAAACAGCTCCTGGATGTTGTGCTTCTGATGAAAAAAACCGAAGCTCTGATTTTGGTTTTGCTGATTAGATAGGTTCGTTGTTATAGAAATGGCTAGTATGTATTATAAAAGTAAACTAGAGGTTGTAATGTTATTTTCTACTGTGCTAAAAAGAGTCAGAAATCAATGCCTTTTTCTTTTTTCCTTTCTACCCTTTTCCCCCTCCTCTCTTCTTCCCTAGTTTCCCATTATTTTCATTCTCCCTTGTATTTTATACTCTGATAAACTAATAAATTTTTTGATACTAAAAAGACAGCAGAAAGGAAGCAATTGGGGGGGGGGTAGGTCTCAATAAAAATGCAGAAAGGTCTTACAAAAGAGTTGTGCAAAAACAAAGGAAAGAGAAGTCCAAGTACAGGCAGCATGTACTTTTAAAGAGGGTTCAAAGTTACAACAGAAAGGAAAAAGGTGACTTACAACCATTTTTCACACAACTGTTGCAGAATCCCCATGGTTACATGACCAAAATTTAGATGTCTGGCAACTGGCTCACATTTGTGACGGCTGCAGTGTCCCGGGGGTCATATCTTTTGCGACCTTCTGACGAACAAAATCAACGGGGAAGCCAGATTCACTTAACAACGGTGTTACTAGCTTAACTGAAGTGATTCATTTAACAACTGTAGCAAGGAAGGTCGGCGAAACTCTCTTAACCGTCTTCATTCAGCAATAGAAATGTTTCTACTCAATTGTGGTAGTAAGTCAAGGAATACCTGTATAGCCATCTTAGGTGCCAGAAACCTCTCCCCAGGTATATTAAACAGCCAGGAAAACCTAGATAAGAAAGACTGCTCTGAGGTAACCATGAGATACTTTGATCCCAAGTCATGTTTCTCAGAACAAGCAACCCTTGTTGTTAGGCCAGGCGGTGAGCAGCTCTTCGCTTCACAAAGCACACTAACAAGAGTCCAGAAGATCGATCTATCTACAAGTGTGTGCGTCTGTTCCAGCATAACTCTGGAACGCCTTGAGGAATTTCAACCAAACTTGGTATACAGATGACTTACTCTCTGGAGAAAAATACTATAGGGGTAAGACACCCTTAACACCCCTCGGGGATGGGGGTGGTGTTCTGTTAAGATACAGCCTGTTGTTCCTTTAAATGGCTTCTACTGTACTGCCATAAAATGGCTTCTACTGTACAGTGCAGTGGAGTTGCCATGGTAACGGCTTCACAGTACTCCACAAGGGGGCTTCCTCTGGTAAGAGGAAAAATCAAACATTAGAAATTACATTTGGTCCGGACATTTTCCTCCCTAGAAATAAATACCCGGGCAATGCCAGGTTATCGGCTAGTTGGGAATAAAAGCAGCCAGATGTGCATGATAGTGACCAGAGACCTGACCAGTTTTGTTCTCAAGTGAATCTCTGAAATCAGGAATAGAATTTCTCAATTGCAACACAAATCCATCTCAATTCCCAGCCCGACATTTATGAACAAGGCAAGTTTTATCTCCCTTCTCCCTTTTAAGCTGGATATCTCAAGTTTTCCTGTTCCCAGTTCTCGTATTTCTTGCAGGCTAGAAAATGTATGACAATGGATTTATTTAGGACATTTCTTTTAAAAAATGGCTGGAAAGACTTGGAGCAAGCCGCAGAGAAGGGCATTAGAAGTTCACACTGTACTGGGAACAGAAGTCTGGAATTCATCTCTCTTTCGCTCTCCCCTCTTTCAACCAATAGCTCTCTCGCGCACTTCTCTTTCTCTCTCTCTCTCTCTCTCTGTGTCTCTCTCACACACACATACACAAACATGCACATTTGCAAAATTTGAACCAAGTCCAGGGAAGAGATTGAAGGAGGCGGCAGGAGGAACTTCTGCCCTATTGTGCCTTAGAAATCTCTATCCCAGGGAACGCTATCTCCCATCAGCCCTTCCCCCACGCCAACACATACAATCTCTGCTACTGCCTAAGTTAAACAGGCTGAGTGTGTGTGTGTGTGTGTGTGTGTGTGTTATTAACTCCTGTCCAAGTACAACAATCTAGCATTCTCCCTAGAAAAATACTCCATGGATCTAGAATGGGCTGGAGAAAAACTGAAGATAGATCAGGAAACAACAATGGCAATAATAAACAGGGTCGTTAAACTTCCAGCTCTTGTGACAGTCTACCTTAGAGTCTCTCTTACATTAAAAAAAAAGTACACAATGTTGCTTCCTTGGGAGTATTTCAGCTTTCCGGGGACTATTCTGTTTGACAACTGCCTAAAGTCTCAATATTATTTATCATGGTTGAGCAGATTAGTTCTTGGATGGTAGATGATTCCAGGTATATGCTAACATAGGAGGCTAAAAAAAAAAAAAAACCACCAGAGAAAACTATGGCAAACTAATGCCATACCATCGTCAAGAAAACAAACTACCAACAGGCCCTTTTAATCCGATCTGGCAAGATCCTTCCCATGTTCTTAATATATATGGATTTGAATTGATTGGCTTTGGTTAAGCGGACTTCAAATCTGACTAAAAATACAGCACCGTGGTGATTTACTTAGTTACAGTCAATATATTTCTCTCTTTCCCTAATTCAGCCTTTGCCCACCTGGATATCTCCCCTACTGATTTCAAACTCCAACATGAGAATTATGTACATCAAAGTTAAATACCAAATATCTGGACATCTTTTGTTTTCAAAGAATTGAATATAAATCCGTGGCTTCTCTCGAGAGGATCTTAAAATGGCAAAATGTCCTCCTAAAGATGTCCATTAAGTTCACCCACTTGGAAGGAGCAACTGCAGGAATGTGAGAATCCCATTCAGGAGCTATTTTAACCTGGCCTTCAGGGTCCATTTTAGAATCCCAAACACCAAAGATGGATCCTCTCTTATACCTCTCTTCTCTGTCACCAACCTTCATGAAAATGGTGGCTAGTTACTTATAGCTCCTTTCTTATCTGCTGAGCTGAGAGTGAACCAGCAATATCTAGGCCAGGGGTGTCCAAACTTAGGAACTTTGTGGACTTCAACTTCCAGAATTCTGGGAGTTGAAGTCCACAAGTGTTAAAGTTCCCAATTTTGGACACCCCTGATCTAGCCTTCACATTTCCTTCCTTATCTTCTTTATTGCTATTGAACAATACTACAGGTAGTCCTCGGCTCACAACACTTTGTTTAGTGGCCGTTTGAAGTTACATCTTCACTCAAAAAAGTGACTTATGACCGTTTTTTCACACAAAAGGGGATCATGTGATCCCCCTTTTGCCATCTTCTAACAAGCAAAGTCAACGGAGAAGCCAAGTTCACTGAACAACTGTTTTACTAATTTAACACGTGTAGCGATTCACTTAACAACTGCGGCAAGGAAGGTCGTAAAACTGAGCAACCCTCAACAAATGTCTCATTTAGCAAAGGATGTTTTGGACTCAATTGTGGTTGTAAGTCAAGGACTACCTATAATGGGTTTGAATTGTAATATATAGAAGTCACCAAACATACAAATACTAAAGGGGTTACAACAGGTACCAGAACAGAAAAGGTAGACTTATTTTGCAAAAGAAGAGACCAAAACAAGCAAATACATCTTACACAAGCTTGCAAATTTTCATCTTATGTCTCCCTCGCTTGAGAGCAGACCTGGAAAGATCCCAATTGTTCAAATCCATCATCTCTGGTTGACTGTTCCTATCCTTGTGATTCTGGATAGAAATCCACAATTCTTGCTGCCTCTTGAATTACCGTTTTTTTCAGAGTATAAGACACACTTTCCCCCCCCTAAAAGAGGGTGCAAAAACGTTGGTGCGTCTTATACACTGAATACAGCAACTTTTGGCCTACCAAAACCCTGCCCTGCGTATCCTGTTTTGGGAGGCCTGCAAAGTGCTCCTGGGGACTGGGAAGGGCAAAATCGAGCAAAAAACAGGACCATTTTTCGCAAAAACCTGGGCATGCAGAGGGTTTGGGAGGTCTGTAGAGTGTTCCTAGGGCTGGGGAGGGCAAAAACGAATGAAAATGGGTCCATTTTTCACAAAAATGGGGGTGTTTTTGCCCTCCCAAGTCCCCAGGAGCACTCTGCAGGCCTTCCAAACTCTCTGCACATCCTGTTTTTTTTTTTTTTTGGCAAAAAAGGGGCCCATTTTTCACCTCCCAAACCCCCCACGCATCGCGTTTTTGCCCTCCCCGGCCCCCAGGAGCAATTTGCACGCCTCCCAAACTCTCCCAAACCCAAAAAACAGGGCATGCAGAGTGCTTGGGAGGCCTGCAAAGTGCTCCTGGGGGATGGGGAGGGCAAAACCTTAAAAAAAATTATCTCCTCTTCAAAATCTTGGTGCGTCTTATACTCCGAAATGTCTTACTCTCTGAAAAATACGATAAGCCCTTTCTCTGCTCATCCCTTTGAAACAGTTTACTTTTGCCATCTCCATCAGTAATGACATCTTTTCTCTAGATCAGGGGTATCCAACCTTGGCAACTTTAAGACTTGGGCACTTCAATTCCCAGAATTCTCCAGCCATCCACAAGTCTTAAAGTTGCCAAGGCTGGACACCTCTGCTATTGATCTCAAATATCTCCAGGGGACTTTTTCTTTGAAATTTTAATATTCCAAAATCAAAATGAGTCTAGAGATATCTTTTCAGATGACCATAACTAATTAAAACTTATGGGTTTCAGTGAGTTGCAGGTCACTTTATCAGATTCATCTTCGGCTCATGACTTTTAATCAAGTTTGTAAGACTGAAAAGGTGCTGTCAGATTCCTCCTGACTTTTTGATATGATGGAGGAACATGGCTTTTTTCCCAGGAGTATCTTTGACTTATCCAAAAACTCCTTTGGCTTTACAGTATCCTCCTCTGACCTTTCCAGAGCTCATGAAGTGGGCCTCACTCCCCTCAGCATATTTAATAGTTCTACTTTAATTAAGTCCATATGGGTTGCATCTGAAATTGGCTCTTTGTTCACAGTTTCTAATTTAGTGCAGAATAATCACTGAAACCTGACATCCCCCACTCCCTGAAATAAACTTGGGGAGATTCCAAATTTTATGCTCTCATTAGACATTTCTAATATGCAGATGGGTAACCCAGAGAGCCCTCTGGATTCAGTTTCTACAATGCACACACACTCTTGTCTTGAAACCATGTTGGTTGGCACTGAAGACAACTGAAGCTCAAATCAAGTAAGGGCACCAGGTTTTTTGATCTACTGTCCAACGGCTTCATTTCTGCTCACAATCCCCTTCAACTATGTCCTAAAGGTAAAGGTTCCCCTCGCACATATGTGCTAGTCGTTCCCGACTCTAGGGGGTGGTGCTCATCTCCGTTTCAAAGCCGAAGAGCCAGCATTGTCCAAAGACGTCTCCGTGGTCATGTGGCCAGCATGACTAAACACCAAAGTCGCACAGAACGCTGTTACCTTCCCACCAAAGGTGGTCCCTATTTTTCTACTTAATTTTTACATGCTTTCGAACTGCTAGGTTGGCAGAAGCTGGGACAAGGAACGGGAGCTCACTCCATTATGTGGCACTAGAAATTCAAACCGCCAAACTGCCAACCTTTCTCACTGACAAGCTGAGCATCTTAGGCCCTGAGCCACCGCGTCCCTAACTACGTTCTAAGAGTCACTTATTTTAACTTGCCAGGGATGGAATACTGGTAGTGCTCAACTTATGACTACCTTTGAGCCCAAAAGTTCTGTTGCTAAATGAGACCGTTGTTAACTGGGTTTTGCCCCATTTTATGACCTTTCTTGCAACACCTGTTAAATGAAACACTGCAATTGTTAAATTAATAAAACAGCTGTTAATGGAATCTGGCTTCCTCATTGACTTTGCTTGTCAGAAGGCTGCAAAAAGTGATCATGTGACCCTGGGAGGTTGCAACCATTATAAATATGGACCAGTTGCCAGGCATCTGAATTCTCATCACGGGACTGTGCGGATACTGCAAATGGTCGTAAGTATGAAAAACAGTTCTAAGTCACTTTTGTCTGCAGCATTGTCGTTGGAGTTGAATGCTCCAACACTGTAAGTTTTTAAGAAGATGTTGGATAACCATTTGTCTGAAATGGTATAGGGCAGTGATGGCGAACCTATGGCACGCGTGCCACAAGTGGCATGCAGAGCCATTTGTCAGGGCACGCGAGGCGCTGCCCTGTCAGCTGGCCAGCGCGCATGCGCCCGCTGGCCAGCTGAGTTCACCTTTTTAAAAGCTATTTTTCGCCTTCCCCAGGCTCCAGAGGCTTTATAGGAGCCTGGGGAGGGCGAAAAGAGCCTCCCCCGCCCCCCCGGAGGCTTCAGGGACCGTCCCTGAAGCCTTCGGAACGCTTAAAACCACCCTCCGAGCAAACCGGAAGTGACTTCCGGGTTGCTCGGAGGGTCGTTTTAAGCATTCCGAAGGCTTCAGGGACCGTCCGAGGCTTCCCTGATGCCTTCGGAGCACTTAAAACGACCCTCCGAGCAACCCGGAAGTGACTTCCGGGTTGCTCGGAGGGTGGTTTTAAGCGCTCCAAGGGCTTCAGGGAAGCCTCCGGACGGTCCCTGAAGCCTCCGGAGGGCCTCCGGGGGGTCGGTGGAGGCTCCTTTAGCCCTCCCCAGGCTCCTATAAAGCCCCTAGAGGCTGGGGAGGGCGAAAAAAGCATGTAAAAGGGGGGGGGTTGTCACGCATTGTGCGCGCATGCGCACTGGGGGGTAGCGCGTTGCATTATGGGTGCGGCACGCCCGCACTCGACCCCCCCTGCGCTCCCCCCACTTGTGGCACGCGAGCCAAAAAAGGTTCGCCATCACTGGTATAGGGCTTCCTGACTAGGCAGGGGGTTGGACTAGAAGACCTCCAAGATTCCTTCCAACTTTGGTATTCTATTTTATTGTAAGTTCGAACAGACACTAAACAAAAGGTTGAAAGTCAAGGACTCCTTATACTGCAAATAACTTTCAGGGCTACACTGAATTTTGGAGAGAAGAGAGTGCTGTTTCTTTTACACAGGCTCCTTCTGAAACATAGAGAAGGAATATGGTTCAGATGCAGAAATCTTTGCAGGATGCAAAAAGGGAGAGAAGCCACTGAAACTCCTGGGAGAAAAGCTCGCTTGAGCGAGCGACATTTTGGCTGTGCCAGATGCTGCCTGGAATGTGGGCAGCAGCTGCTGCTGTTCAGAATAAGCCTGCTCTGGGAGGCAGAGCCTTCTCCAGCCCAACTTTTTACGACAGATGTGGCAGCTCATCCAGGATTTGTGCTGAAGGAAGCACCAGGTGCATGCAAGACACAAAAGGGGTACAGTCTCTTGGCCAGAGGGCTTAATTTTACCAGAGTCAGATGAATGCTGGATGGGTACAGGCTGTGGGAACAGGGAAGGTGGCCCTAGGAGCTTCAAGGAAGGATCCTGAGGAAAATGGGAGCTGCCTGAGGAGCTGAGAAGAGCTTTGTTGGCAGGTGAGCTTATGAAAACACAGGGAGCAGGAAGAGGCAGAAGAAGCAGGAAGAGGAGGAGACCTAATCCAGGGATTAGAAAGGAATAAACTTTTAAAACTGAGGACCAGATTCTTGATGTGGACACTGTATGAACGCTAGATAAGGTAATCTCATTGTAGCTCCAAGGGGAAGGGTGGAAAATAAGATTAGACCAACTTGGAAAATCAAGTCGAAATGACAAATACAGCAGATAACTCTCTTGACCCTGGTATCTTTCATGAAAAGATTGACAATTGCAATCTCAGCACTACCAGCAAGTTTAAGAAGACTGATCCGAAGGAGGGAGGCGGCAACCAACTCGAGGGCAAAGGTTGCAACCGCGAACACCAGCATGGCCCAAAGAGCCAAAATCAAGATTGGGAAAAGACCCTGCAACACCGTACCGCCATTTCTAAACACACACAAAACCACAATTTCTACACAGTAAGGCAAAAACCGTCTGCTTTAGGCCCCAAAAACGTTTTAGCAACCAGGATCACCCAAAATAATTGGCAAATCCTGGAAATATTTGCCTTTCTCCCAACTTTTTTTCCCCCCTTGAACCATGGAAAACCATCAAAAAGGAAACTCAAAGGATGCCTCTTACAACTTCACAAAGAGATGCTCTGGGCAAAATAAGTTCTGGGTTTTTTTAAAAAAAAAGAAAATAAAAGCAACACATTATTCACTATGGTGAAATATTACCATCATCTTTTTTTAAAAAAACTTGGAAATCCTGAGAGGATGATGGGCGGCTGTTCCTGCCCCATCAGTCTTGGGTTCAAGAACCAGATTCAAATTCTAGAGATCATCAGACTCTACTTAGCTGCTTCCTGCTCTCCCCACCACAAAAGCCACAGCACTCCAGAGTGGGGAGGTAGGTCCCGGTCTCCCCCCCAACTTCACTTCAACTGTCAGGTTTCCCTCTCCCACAAGCCATTTCCTCTTGCAAAAATGTTTTAAAAATTGATTGTACCTTCTGGGCCGGCGAGGGCATTACAGTACCAGCGCAAAGCTCAAGTACATGAAGAGGGACAGGAATGCACAAGTCCCCCCTCCTTTTTTTCCACAGATGGGGAGAGGGAAGGAAGTAGCACAGAAAAAAAATTATAATAATTTGAGGAGAAATTCTCTCCCCGCCTCCACTCCTTATCCCCTCTTCCTAGCGCCCATTTCCCAAAAATAAACCTTATTTTAATTTTGTTTCCAAAGCGGAGGCAGAGACTTATTTCCACCCCCGGGCACCCAGATAAGAGTCGAGGGCTGCAATACAGCACAGAAAACCGCCCCTTCTTTCTGCTCCCCCGACCCCATCGAATCTGCCCCCCCAGACCCCTCGCCCCCCGCGAACGACGGGAAATGGTGGATTTGCATGGCACAAATTTCGCGCACACCCCCGGGAAGGATCCTTTGCAATGCACCCAGGAGCTGGAAAAGACTGGCCGTCCATTCTCCCTGCATAAAAAGGGAGAGCTCCCCTATTGTGGAACAATCAACTCCCCCTCCCTGCACCCCTAAACTTACCTTTTGCCCACGAAGCGCTCCCGTTCCTCCTCAAGCTCCCCCTCCTCCTCGCTCCAGCCAGCTCTTGGCGCTGGGAACGCAGCTGCAACCCAGGGAAAGAAGGAAAACCGGGAAGGGCCGAGAGTTGACGACCAAACCCGAGAATAACCGAAGTCTCATCCTTCGGAGAGAGGGAGGGAGGAAAGAAAAAAAAAAACACCACACGATCCGAACGCGATTGGCGGAAAGAAACGAGTCTCTGCCCGAGCGCGCCCGAAGAGTCGAAAAGCGACAAATTCGTCCTTTTGTCTGCAAAAGTTGGATTGTTGTGCGCTTCCTTTCCCCGCAGTAAATAAATAAATAACCCTCTAGGCGATACCAAGCTTTCTTACTGTCTACTGATAGGAGAGGCCAAAACTTAAGTTGGTCCTGTTTAATTTTCTGGCAAGCATCTCCTATCTTAGCAATAACCGTAGAACTGGGGGGCTTCCGGGCAAGGCTTTTTTTTTTAAAAATGCAATCGTGGGAATAAGGTTTTTCTTAGCCCGGATTTCGCTAGCACAGCGCTGGGGTTTGAAGCAGCGGACGCTTTTAGAGGTCTTAGTTGCCATTGAGCGATACTGGTCTTTCTTCCAGGGTGAATAGAATAGAATAGAATTCTTTATTGGCCAAGTTCGATTGGACACCCAAGGAATTTGTCTTTGGTGCATACGCTCTCAGTGTACATAAAAAGACAATCACGCCAAGGGGTGAATGGTTTTCCTGTAAGGAAGGGGCCGTGGGTGGAAGATGCGTGGAAACGGGGGGAGGGGGTTTAAAAAGCCAACTGAGCAATATATCCCGAGTGTAAATCCTCCTCCTTTTTTTGTAAACTAAGCAAAGCCAACATTTGCTTGGTATAGAAAGAGAGCAACCCGTGGAAGGATTTTGCAACTTCCAACAAGCAGGGGAAAACCCCATTATGTACCTGAAAATAAAGGTCGCCGTGACTTGCCGATTATTATTATTAAGTATTATTAATTATTAATTATTATTATTTATTATTATTATTTATTAATTATTGTTATTATTATTATTGTTGTTGTTATTATTACCTCTACGCGGTGAAAGCTAAAACGAGAGTCCATAAGCTAAAAGGACTAAGAGGCATAAATTCCGGAGACAGCCGAAAACATCCGAATCGGAGTTGCTCGCGTTCACCGAAAGGGCCACGAACATAACCGACGGGACGCGGAAATGGGCGAAACCTCGAGCTATGTAGACGCGGAACAGCTCTGCTATGACGTCATTGAAATGCTCTGGTGGAGGCGAGGGAGGAGACAGAATAATTTGTGGAAGCGCTTTTTTAATCTTTGCGAAGCTATTTTGCTTATCTGTCATCTGCTAAATAGCAGCAACCGTTCGCTTAATAGAGAGGTATAATAAAGGCAGGGCTATGCAGATAGGGGCTGCGAAAATCTGAGCGGTCGCTAGATGGCAGCAAAGAAAGGCCTCTGATAGCCCTCCCCAAATATGTATGTAGAGATTCGCAGTCAATCCAGGTCGTGGTTGTCCCAAAGGTGCTTTTTCAGGAGGCAACTGGACTTTCTGGGTTTTTTTTTCTTTTGAAGACGTTTTGCTTCTCATCCAAGAAGCTTCTTCAGCTCTGATAGGACACTGGGGAATGGAAGGATTTATATTCCTTACACAGATCTGGAAATCCATTCCTACTCCCACCCCATTCAAAGGGTGTTCATCCCAAATTGTATAGCTAAAAGTCTAGAGATTCTCAGTCATCCAGGTCATGGTTGTCCCAAAAGTGCTTTTTCAGGAGGCAGCTGGGGTTTCTGTTTTTTTCTTTTGAAGATGTTTCGCTTCTCATCCAAGAAGCTTTTTCAGCTCTGACAGGATTCCATTCCACACTATCCTGTCAGAGCTGAAGAAGCTTCTTAGATGAGAAGCGAAACATCTTCAAAAGAAAAACAAGCAAGTCCAGTTGCCTCCTGAAATATATATATATTGGACTAGATTATCTTGTGGTACTTCTCTATAAACCAAGATGATTTAAATTAGGGTTTTTCAAACTTGGCAACATTAAGATGTGTGGACTTCGTCTCACAACTCCTCAGCCAGCATGCTGACATGGTTTTATTTAGACGAGGAAGATGGCTATTTCAACTAACAAGCATTTGAAACAGACAAGGTGGACTGGAGGGAAGCTCCTCCACATGAGAAGCAAAGTTCATCAACTAGTTTTCAGTAGCTTTGGAATAATTGTGACTTAAGAGAAACTCCGTGACATGTGCTGAATATCTTTACCTCAGCCTGAGTCATCAAACGATTAGTTCCCTCCTGGGTTAAACTGGGAAATTGAGCAAGCTGAAGCTGCATTTTTGTGGTTATCTCCAGGGCTGTTGAACTTACATTTGAATACCGTACATTAAAAATAGATACATCCATGTAATGTTCTTGGCAACCGCGTGGAAGAAGTTAACACTGCCGCCTTCTGAAAGTTTTCAACTTCGAAGGGAATCGTGGCTGCACCTGTTTATAGGCCAAGCTCAGCCAAAATTAGTATTTGCTTTAAAAAGCCTATAGGATGGGCTTGACGCATAGCCCTTGACTTATGACCGTCATTAGGATCAGAACTTCTGCTGAACAGCAAGGCAATTAAGTGAGTCACACCCAATTTTACCACTTTTCACTTATCGCAGTTAAGCAAATCACTGCAATTGCTAGGTGAATTGTGCAATCTTAAAGCAAATTCAGCTTTCCTGATTGCAGGGGTGTCAAATGGCCTGCAGAGTGCTTAGATCTGGCCCTCCAGCCTGCCCTGGAAATAGCAATGGACCGGCCCGCGGTGCCTTTGCCAGCAAAAACAGAGCTCGGGAGGGCCACACAGGCCTCCCGGGCTCCGTTTTTGGCCCCAATGGCCTCCTGCAGCCCTCTGTCAGCAAAAACAGAGCTCAGGAGGGCCACACAGGCCTCCTGGGGTCCGTTTTTGGCTGCGACGGCCTTCTGCAGCCCTCTGTCAGTGAAAACAGCTTGGGAGTGGGCCCTTCCGAGCTCCATTTCACTAACAGAGGGCTGCAGGAGGCCATCATGGCCAAAAATGGAGCCTCAATGAGTGATGTTGAGCTACCATGTCCCTCCAGCCCCCCAAGGTCAAATACAACCCTGACACACCCCTCAAGGTTGCAAATGGTGATCACAGGACCCTGGGATGCTGCAACTATTATAAATATGTACGGATAGTCAAGCACCCAAATTTTCATTATGTAACCATAGGGATGCCGTAGCATAAGTGTGAGGATAAATTCTAAGTCTCTTTTCTCATTGCCATTGTAACCTTGAAAGGTCGCTAAAAGTTTTGGACTATCTGTACTGATTACTACCGTATGTCTTTTCTGAGACAGTTCAAGCTCATTTATCTAAATCAGGGTGTCTAACCTTGACAATTTAAAGACTTGTATAATTCTGGGAGTTAAAAGTTCATAAGTTTTAAAAGTTACCAAGGTTGGACATACCTGATCAACATGAAGCCCAAGTAATCTGTGGGATGTTTTCTTGTACAGTCTGTTAAAGTTCATAAATCACTTTTTCTCATCACACCATGGTTAGGTTTAAGACCTATAACTGTTTCTACTTTTTCTGTAATGCATGTAATATTACAGAACAGGCTCTGTGATTGGAACAAATATCCTCATCTCCAATCTGCCTAGAGCTTTTATGAGGTCTAAATGAGTAAATGAGAGAGAATGAAAAGATCAATGGACTGTGTCTTGTAGGGAAGCTTGTTAGTTGCCCTTTACTCAACATGCCTCATGGAGTTATGGGGGGAAATGGAGGTGTCTCCTACATATGCCAGCCCATACTCCCGGAGCTAAACATCTTCAAACATAAAACAAGAATAGATAGAATAACAGAGTTGGAAAGTCTTCTAGTCCAACCGCTGCTTAATCAGGAAACCCTACACCAGACAAATGGTTTATCCAACATATTCTTAAAAACTTCCAGTGTTGGGACATTCACAACTTCTGGAGGCAAGCTGTTCCACTGATTGATTGTTCTGTCAGGAAATCTCTCCTCAGTTTTAAGTTGCTTCTCTCCTTGATTAGTTTCCACCCATTGCTTCTTGTTCTACCCTCAGGTGCCTTGGAGAATAGTTTGACTCCCTCTTCTTTGTGGCAACCCCTGAGATATTGGAACACTGCTATCATGTCTCCCCTAGTCCTTCTTTTCATTAAACTAGACATACCCAGTTCCTGCAACTGTTCTTCATATGTTTTAGTCTCCAGTCCCCTCCAGTTGCTTCTTGAAAAAACACCTTTGGGACAACCATGTCCTAGATGACTGAGAATCTCCATCGACATTCTGGAGCTAAAGTAGAGTTGAGATTCCTCAAATATGTAAAGATAGCAGCAGGCTGATATTTTCATTTAGGAATAAAATGTACTATAATTTTCAGGTAAATGAATGCAGTTTGCTCCTTTAAAAAAACATTTCAGATACATCTGATGTGCAACATGCCTTATTTTGAGAAATTTAGTTCCTCTATTTTAATGCTTCATTTCAGACCTGCTTCTTGTGAAAGGACAGTAAATAAATTTAAGTTATGCACACTGAAACCTATAAGGAAATTTGTCATAATGACTCATCTTGTCCTATTCATTTTTGATTTGATTAACTTAAATCGGGATGTTACTCAGAAATTCTTGAAATAACAGGCACACATGTCATTCTAAAGTCTTACCATGTGCTTTTTATTTTGGAGATCTTTGGATGTTAATCTTAACTGACGGTCTGCTTGCAGCATTCGTCGTGTAGCTGAAGTCCCAGAGTGGAAATGTTACAGTGATGCAATGAATAAAAAGTATGGAAACTTCTGTCAAAACATTTCTTCCCACCACACCCAATGAACAACTTTTCTCAACTGCAGGACAGAAATATTACGATTTCCAGAAGCCGTGACACGCAGACCCAAATATGCCTAAACTCTTCTTTCCCAACTCAATGCCTTCCAGATGTACTTTTTGGCACCTGAAATTCCCAGGCCAGTATGCTAATTCTGAGAAGTGTAGTTCCAGTTCCTCCCAAGGGCATCAGAGGGCTGGCCTAAAATGTAGAGTTCCTTTCAAAATGCAGTCTTTCTCTTGGCAGTGAGGAAGAAAGGGATACTGGGATCTTCCATCTTTGGCAACTTTAAAGACCTGTGGACTCCAACTCCCAGAATTCCTCATGTTGGTTGAGGAATTCTGGGAGTTGAAGTCCACAAGTCTAAAAAGTTGCCAAGGTTGGAGACCCCTGCTTATACGTTGAGATTTGTTTTCCCCTGGCCCAGTTGTTTTATCACCTTTATTTTGAAAAGAATCTTTATTAACCTGAAGACGTTAGCGCTTGTGTAGGGAGTCATGATACCATTTTGTGTAATGCCATTGCGAAAAGTGTGGCGTATTAAAAATGATAAATGGCTCTTCTTTTGAAGAACGCCTGTTTTGGATGTATCTTGGTGAGCTTTGAGAGAAAAAGGACACCAGAAGAGATCAAAATCTACTCTCCTTCCCCAGTGTAAATCTGATCAGAAGAGATCAAAATCTACTCTCCTTCCCCAGTGTAAATCTCCTCAGCATTTACAGGTAAAGGAAAGGAGCCTGAGGAAACCCAAATCCATTTGGAGAAGCTCAGAAGGCCCACAGAAAGCAAATATGGGGGAATGATTTGAAAAGTAACCTGCCTCCTGCAACCCAAGTAGCATATGTAAGAAACATGGTTTATTGCTGATCTTGAGAAACTTAAGCTGCGTTTAGCCAGGTTAATGCTTGGATGATAGGTAATTGAGAAGTCTCTAGCTGGCTGCTCAACTGGAAATTTTAAAAAATCCCCAAAGAAAGAAATGACGATCCACGTCATATAGTCGCCAATAAAACTACAGGCACATTTGTAAAGCCAGATGAAACTGAGTGTGACTCAAGGAAATCTTTACACTTTGCCCTCCTGGCAGATCACAAAGAGCCATTAAGCATTCCTGGGCTGGACGACAATGAATGTGAGCCTCTAGGCACAGGATTTCCAGCACCAGACAAAATTTGGCCTTCTACTGTCCAGCAAAAGGACCAGTCAAATCCTGCGAACTATTTCCATGGCCTATAGCGAAAATATTTTCAGAGAAAAAAACCAGACCAACCAGTACAGTGGCTTGGCGGGAAAGGAGAACCTGAAGTGGTGCCACCTCATGTTGTTGGCACTGAAGGGAAGCATTTTGAGGAAAAGGAGGACAATGGTGGTGGCTCAGCAGCTCCTCACCTTAGTTGAGTAAGGAGTACAGGTAGTTCTCAGCTTTTTGTTTTTCTTCCGTGTCTAAATCAAACTTTAAACTGCCAGAATTAAGTAACTTCCTTGGCTTTGTCGTTGGCCAAAACTAAGTCATTATCGGTTACACATTTCAGGTAGTCCTTGTCTTACAACCATTCGTTTAGTGACCATTTGAAGTTACAATGGCACTGGAAAAGTGACTCATGCCCGGTTTTCACACTTATAACCACGGCAGCATTCCCAGAGTCACATGATCAAAATTCAGGCACTTGGCAACTGGTATGTATCTATGACAGCTGCACTAACATGTGTGATTGTGTGATCACAATTTGTAACCTTCCCAGCTGCCTTCCGGCAAGCAAAATCAATAGCGGAAAGCCAGATTCACTTAATGACAACCAGTGTGATGTTTTAACAGCTGTGGCAAAAGTAGTAAAATAGCAATAGCACTGAGGCTTACATACCGTTTCACAGTGCTTTACATCTCTAAGCGGTTTTACAGAGTTGGCCTATTGCCCCCAACAATCTGGGTCCACATTTTATTGACCTCGGAAGGATGGAAAGCTATCCTTGAGCCGGTGAAAATCGAACTGCTGGCAGTTGGCAGAATTTGCCTGCAATTCTGCACTTCTACAACTCATGGCTCTGATGGGGCAAAACTCACTTAACAACTGTCCTGCTTAGCAACAGAAACTTTGGACTCAATCATGGTTGCAAGTGGCGAACTAACTGTACGTTGCTCATTCCTTGAATCATCATTTTAAAGAGGAACTCCTGTAGGTACTGGTATAATTGAGAGGTTACCAGTGTTGAAATTGATAATTCACTAGCCTCTGTTTTCCACGTTGGATGAGATTTTTGTGAAAATGGTTTAGGAAAAAGGATTTGGAGTTCTTCCCCTCCTCCTCCTTCCCTCTGGGAAAGCATTTATCATGTGCCAGTGACAGTTTTCTATGAATTTTTACTTGGGAGCCATCAAGCCTAGTTCCTCCCTTCTGTGAAAAAGAAGCCAATTTTCCTTCATGTGCTGGGCAACAGCTCAAATAAGAGCTTAAAAATTACCTCCCACCCCTCAAAAAAGGAGGGGAAACAGAGCTTTCCCCAATGAAACAAAATGTAAAGTGTGTACTGCTGCCAGCAGTTATAAATGCACTTTGGGTAAAAAGGTTATTGAGAGGACCACAAATTGGTGATTAGAAGACATCTGAACATTATGAAATAACTGCAGTTCAGCCACTGTGACTATATCAGGCCTTGATCTTGTGGTTTTGTAAAAGGATAAGGAACCACAAGTAGCATTTGAGGAAAAGAATATCATCAGGGGATATCAGGGAAAGATGTAACCGATTGCAAGCAGACCTCAACTATCAATTGTTCATTTAACAATGGTTCAAAGTTATGATGACCTTGGAGAAAGCAATGTAATGATGTACACTCACACTGACAACTGTTGCATCCTCTCTACAGTCGCAGGATCACAATTGAAGGGCTTGGGAACTGACTCACATTTACAATTGGTTGCAATGTCCTATGGACATGTGATTGTGATCCTTTTTAAAAAAACCTATTTCCAACAAAAAGGGGAACTGGATTTGTTTAACGACTGTCCAATTTGCTACATGACTACCAGAAAAAACATCATAAAACTGGATTCCTCTTTACTTATGACCACAATTTACGATGGAAATTCCAGTCCAATTGTGGCCATAAATCAAGGATTACCTGCATTTATTTTAAGCATTCAATAAACCTTAGAAAGAGAGAATGCAGAGCTGGATATACACTTTCAGAAACGTCTTGCTTTTGACTCTCACCCAACTGCCCACCAAGCCACGTTCATCTGCAGGGACCCATCCTTACATCCAGATTAAACTTAAAAAATAATCCTGGATAGCTGTCTTTGAAAAAATAGGACAGACTGTTCCAACTTGGCAACTGCAACTTCCTAGATACTAAGGGGAAATTTAAAAGAAGCAAGCAGGACAAAATAGGACATGGAATGGCAAATTAGAGTTGTCTCGTTGTTAGTTGCAGAGTCGTGTCTGACCCATTGTGACCCCATGGACAACGTTCCTCCAGTCCTCTACCATCCTCCATTTAAGCTCACGCCTACTGCTTCGGTGCCTCTATCCAGCCACCTCATTCTCTGTTGTCCCGTTTTTCTTTTGCCCTCAATCATTCCCAACATTAGGCTCTTCTCCAGTGACTCCTTCCTTCTCATTAGGTGGCCAAAGTATTTGAGTTTCCTCCTCAGGATCTGACCTTCGAAAGAGCAGTCAGGGTTGATCTCCTCTAGGACTGACCGGTTTGATCGCCTTGCAGTCCAAGGGACTCGCAGGAAATCTTCTCCAGCACCATAGTTCAAAGGCCTCCATTCTTTGGCACTCAGCCTTTCTTATAGTCCAACTTTCACAGCCATACATTGCAACTGAAAACCCCATGGACAGTACCAAAAGCCAGCCTCCCCCCAAAAAAGAGAGTGTTGTCTTATTCTAGATCTAACCTTTGAACTAAGCTGGCAAAGTCTCACGCAGAGAGAAAGGTATTTCTTGCTACCCTGATACTTAGGATCCTTCATTGGAATTGCCAATAAGAACTGACTAACCCTCAATTTATGACCACCATTGAGCCAGGGATTTTGGTTATACGTTGTTGGGGTCGTAAGTCAAGTCACCATGTGACCGGATGTCATTTTAAAAATGTCATAAACTGTGATCACATGACCACAGGAGACCACAACTGGTTGCAAAAGCGAGCCAGTTGCCAAGCGCCCAAACTGCACTTGCATGACTGCAGGAGGTGGTGTGGCAGGCGTAACTTTGAAGACAACTGGTAGCTTTTCTGAGTCCATCATAACTTTGAACTGTTGTTAAAGTCGAATTGGAACCTCTATGCATTTGGCTGTGGCCTACTGAGAATGAGTGCATCATTTGGAAGGTGTGTTGATGTGTCTGACTCACATTCAAAGACACAGCCTCCTTCAAAACCTTTTTGACGACACCCCCCCCCCCCACAACCCTCCAAAAAGTTTCCATTTGCTGTAGAGAAGATGTAAAGAGGGAGACGATGTGATCCAAATCTCATTCCCCCGTTTTCGTGGGATTTTGCAGTAGATTCGTGGGTGCAGGATGAAGAATCCCCACCTTATTCTTCCACGGTAACTAGGATACAACCAAATGGGAATCCCTACAACAGTCCCCCCCCCCCCCCCAAAAGAAAGTCTCAAGGTCATAGATAGAAAAGATAATGCAATGGAACCGAAATCTCCGATGAAAGTTTCTGGATATAAACTGAACAGGACCACACTGATTTTCTTTCCTTGTTTACCCCCTTGGCTTTTCTTCTCAATTTTAGATCAAATGTTTGCAAGACAAGAGCTGGCATTAGGTTAGGGTATCAACGGCATACATAGGCACTGCAACGTTTACAGATGTCACAGGATTGGGATCTGGAGTTTTCCAACCACTGCTACAATTCCTCCTTTGACCAGTTTCAATGCAAGAGAAGAGGCTCCCCAGAATGAACCGATTCTGCCCCTAGCTACTTACACAAGGCAGAAAAGATATTTCGTACGCTTTTACTATTTAATTTGTTACCTTTTCTCACATTCGGCAGTAGCTGAGGGGACAGTGGGAAAAAATTATTAATTGTGGAGAATAGTCACACTCCAGAAGATACCCAGTGCGTGGATGGGAAAATTTAATGCTTGGTTTTAGGAAATGGGAATGTTTCTAATTAGTAAAAAAGCAGCATTGCCTTTATCTCCAGCCTGAATCACCACCAACCCTGCCCTATGAGGAGGAACATGGAGTGCTGCCCAAGAAGGAGGAGGATGTGGTAAATAGCTGGAAAAGACCCCATCAGCAGAATGAAAACGGGACCCCAAAGTTCTCAATCCTTGGCATTAGCTTACTTTCTTTGAAGCACCCCCTTTACTCCGCTAGGGACAAGTGGCTTTAACAGGTCTCCCAGTCACTTTTCCAAATTCTCCGGTAATTGTCACTTCCGGGAGGGTGAAGGTGAGTTCACTGCCTTCTCCCCATGGGTTGTCCTGTGTGTGACTACAACAGTGGGCGAAGACTCCTTCTGTTCCCAATTTCCCCAGTGCTGGGAGGAGACACTCTTGTACTCAACGGCCACTGTCCCATCATCTTGCTCAGTGTAGACCCGGGCCTCCAAATGGACAGGATATGATCCTTGGCATTCCCATGTGGCTGTGATTCCTGCTGGCTCATCCCCTTGCACTGCAATGTCAGGCACGAGGGGCACGAGGGGATCAGGGACAGGTGAGCAGTAGGACCCGTCCTCTACCCAGGAAGCTGCATGGGGTCCACGCTGCCAGTCTCCAGGTTTACTCTCTGCTGGGACCTCACCACCGGATGTCAGTTCTGGCTCATCAAAGCTCACCTCCTGAACTGCTTCTTGCTTCTTGAAAGAGTCCCGGCGTTCAGATAAGTTCAGCCGCCGCATCACCACAACTTCGTGGTCTCGATCGTGACGTTCCTCAGACCAGTCCCGAAGCCGAGAAATACCAGCATCTCCCAGGGTGACCATGCAACTCTCTCTGGCACCTCCATTTCCCAAGTTGGGCGTCTCCAGGTTGAGTTTCCGGCTGCCAACCACTTTTTCAGCCAGGGAAGTAGGGATTTTCTCTGTGGACTGGACTCGTTTGAGAAGTGGGGAACGGGAGCTGTCTGCACTGCGAGGCCGGGACACTTGACGGACCATGGTGGGGGGAGACAAGGTCTTGCCTTGGAATGCCTGGACGTTCTTTGTAAACAATGGAAGTGGGGAAGGGGATCTTTGTGGGGAGGGAGGTTGGGGGACGGAAGAAGGAGTGCAGGCCAATGGGGAAGGTGGGATGCTGCTGGTTGATTTGCGGCGCCCAACCTTGTAGCGATGACTGCTGACTTTTGGGGCTAAGCCGTGTAGGGAACTGGGTCGGATCTGTCCTGCTGGAGAAGTCGGGGTGCTGGAGGCTGGAGAGGGACTCTGGGGAGAGACAGAATCTGACAAAAATAGAAAGCAATTAGGAGGAACATACTGTATATATCTGGTAGCAACAGATACTTCTACCACTGTTGACTGCCTTTATATTAAAAGTACAAACACACAAAATATGTACTTCAAACTGTTAGCCTAGAATTAGTTTATTCTAACAAGCCTTTAAAAGCTTGATGCGTTAATACATGGCTGGAGACACCATTTCCAAATAAATGTGATATTAACCCACATGCTTAAAGTTTCAATAAATCAAAAACATTTCGATTAAAAAGATCCACAAAATAATTATCATCCTATATGGCTTAGGGCATAGATATATTCAAGTCCACTACTCTGAAATGAATGTATCAGTGGTGGGTTCCACCGGTACGTCCCGATACGGGCATACTGGTGCCTGCTGGGAGAAGCAGGCACCGTACAGGAATGGTGCTTTGGACAGCCCGCCCACATTCCTTACCTGTATTTGACCCAACCGGCCATTTGCGTACAGCACCTGTGCTCCACTCCGCTGAGCAGCTGGAGTGTCGCAGGGCAGTGGGCGCACATGTGTGTGCAGCGGGTGTGCACTTGGTGGACGCCCGGCCCCGTCGCAGCGTACCGGTTGCGAAGGGATCCGGAACCCACCACTGGAATGTACCTGTTCAGTTGGATTATGGAGAGAAGTCTGGTTGAGTGTCCCATCACTGAGGGGGTTTTATCTACAAAACCTCTCAGTGGTGGCACCCCTTATCCTTTTTCTTGTTCTGTTCCTGTCATTTGTTTTTTGGAATTTTCATTGTTTTTAATACATTGTCTTTTCTTAAAGTCACTTTGTAGTAGAGTGACACAGAATCTTTTTATTATTATTATGCATATTCTATTATTTCACAACAGGGTGGGAAAGGACTGTGTTTTTATGAACTCTTTTAATAAATCAAGGAGCCTGTATGATTTCTCTTTTCAAACAGCTGGGCTTTGCTTGCTAAAACTTCTCCACTTTGATAAAGAAGATAAATCTGTTAATAACAGAGATCAAGATTAACCTTTTGGTCAAAGTAAAGAAGTAATCCGAGGAGTCTAACTTTTCTTTTCAGTAATTAATTCACGGTTACAGCAAGAAACAAAGTCTGAAGCTTTACTCTTTAATGAAAGTAATTATTCAACCAGCAGCTTGAGAAGAGAGTCCTAAAAGCAACAGGATGTGCTGATAAAATCTAGAGCAACTGGGGTGTAATAGATGGATAAACGTAAATGCTAAACTTCTTAATAGGAATTACTTCCAAAAACCTTCCCACTAGTTACTTAAAGACAAGTACAAAAGTTTGTTTAGTGACTGTTCAAAATTATACTGGCACTGAAAAAAAGGGACCTATGAGTTTTTCACACTTACGACTGTTGTGGCATCCCCTTGGTCACGTGATCAAAATTCAGATGCTTGGCAACTTCATTCATATTTATGACGGTTGCAGTGTCCTGGGCTCATGTGATCCCCTTTTGTGACCCTTTGACAAGCAAAGTCAACAGGGAAGCCAGATTCACGTAACAACTGTTTTACTAACTTAACAACCGTGGCAGGAAAGTTCATAAAACAGGGCAAAACTCACTTAACAAATGTCTCACTTAGCAGTAGAAATAGACTCAACTGTAGTGGTAAATCAAGGATTGCCCTGGTGGATTTTTTTACATAAAGGATAATGTGTTCAGTTTGAGTGGAAATGCAAATAAGCCAGGTGGTCTGCATAATAGAACTTATAATTTTAGGGAAAAATAATAGCAATAACACTTGAGACTTATATACCGCATCATCGTTCTTTACAGCCCTCTCTAAGCGGTTTACAAATGTCAACTTATTGCCCCCAACAATCTGGGTCTTCACTTTACCGACCTCGGAAGGATAGAAGGCTGACTCAACCTTGAGCCTGGTGAGAATCAAACTGCTGGCAATCAGCAGAGTTAGCCTGCCACACTGCATTCTAACCACTGCGCCACCACGGCTCTTACAACTTTTACTCATCCCAACAGACGTAGCTGATGAAGAAGTCTAGGTGAGAAAAGGACTTTGTGAGAGATTCACAAGCTCCTACCTGGCACAAAATCCGGGACAGGGCTGCGGCAAGAAGCGGTAGATCCAGGAGAGGAGCTGTGTGTTGGGGATCCAGGAAGGCTCTCGCTGGATGAGAGAGAATGATGGAGCCCAGAGGAAAAACTGCGGCTGGTGTGCAGAACGGAAGTTTGCTTTGAGATCTTCTTGAATAGGGATTTCCGTCTAGGAAGGAGTGGGAGGAGGAGGAAGGGAGAAGGACACTTGCTAAGGGTTCCAACATCTGAAGAACTAGGCTGAGACTTACCAGAACGATTGTTGATTTGAGCTTTGATTTATCAGCTGCGTCTCGATGTAGACTTCAAATCATTGCCCTGTCCTACTCAGCCAGTTTTAGCATCAACAGATAAAACATCACTGAAGCAAGAACATAAGTGGAGGAAGAATGTCTTGTGGTGAGGGTATATATATTTATTCTGTTTTAAAAGATTGGAGCTCTGAGGGTTACAGAGGTGTGGCTGAGTCACTGCAGCTGACTCGATGGATAAGAGGCTTGTGAGATTTTACATGCAGTGGCACCTTGGCACTCAACTGCTTTGAAACTCCTTGAATTTGGCACTCAATGCATTTTGACATGAACATTTTGTCTTGCTGCTCATTGTTTGTTTGGTACACAACACACAAGCTAGAACTTGTCACTATCAGTTGCCTCATGACTCAGTACATTATTTCTGAAAAAATTGTTTGGTACTCATTTTTCGTACCTCCCGGAATCAATTAACAACAAGTACCGAGGTACTACTGTATTTATTTTCAGTATATTTAGGAAAATGCTGACAATCTCTTCAAAAATCAACATTTTGCTGCCAAGTTTCAGGACAGGTTTAGAAGGCTTTAGGGGGCTCCCAGAAAAAGAGGGACAAGGATGTTCAGGTAACCTGTAGAACATGTACAGGTAGAAGAAGAGGTTGGTCAACTCACAAACCATGAAAGACCTTCCTTACCGGATTAAAATGATGACCACATTCTGCTCCAACAACAGATAGGCGTGTAGATGAATGAATGATAGATAGATAGATAGATAGATAGATAGATAGATAGATAGATAGATAATGGATGGATGGATAGATAAAGGATGGATGGATAGATAAAGGATGGATGAATAGGTAGGTAGGTAGATGATAGATAGATCAGTGTTTTTCAACCACTGTTCCGCGGCACACTAGTGTGCCGCGAGATGTTGCCTGGTGTGCCGTGGGAAAATCTTGAATCTTGAAGGGAAGAGGGAAGAGGGAAGCCACCGGGGAAACTACGAATCCCAGCATGCCGCGGCCTCCCCCCCCCAGCCTGCCTGGCCGTCTTGGCACAGGGGAGCGATCCAGCAGCAGCGGGGAGAGGGGGGTGTCAGGGCGGCGGGAGGGGCAGGGAGGGACCGCGGCCAAGCGCCTTCGCCTTCTCGCCCGGGCTAGAGGCTTGCGGGGCTGACGACGGGAGGCGGGATCCGGAGGCTGGGCTGCCACCACCGCGGGGGCTGCTGCGGACAGAGCTCCGGTAAGCCGAAGCAGGCCCGCAACCACGCCTGAGGACGCCTTCGCTGTGGGCTGGAGCGCCCCGCGGGGGCTGGGGGCGGCGCTGCTCCGTGGCGGTGGAGGGAGCCAGCGGCGGTCAAGCGGCCCGGAGCCCCCGCCGGAGCTGGGCGGCCGATAAGCAGGTGAGCCCAGCGCCAGGCAAACCGCACCACCACCCCACGCACCCAGGTAACTGTCCCTGCCCCCCCCTGTTTTGTCAGTCTCGGGGAAGGTGGAGGGAGCAGCAGTCGCGGAACCGAGAAGGTCCCACAACCCACCAGCAGTCTCGGGAGCGCGCCTCTGCGGGGTTGGCGCCGCGCAAACCTAAAGCCTCTTTCTTCTGCAGCCGGGGCGGGGAGGCCCTCGGCTGGGCAAAGGGCAAACGGAGGAGGAAGCCGATTCTTTTGTAGGGACCGCAGCGCCGGGAGCAACGCCTTTCCCTGCACCTTCAGAAGATTCCCGGGGCAAAGAGTTGGCTGGGAGGATGCGCCCCGAAGAGCCCGGACCGCCCCCCAGGCAGGGCTGAGAAGCGGGGTTTTGGCTTGAGCTGTTGCTAACCTCTAAGCCCAAGTATGAGTGGGGATCAAAAGAAAGCAAAGATGGTTATATATAGTCAATATAGGCACAGAGTTAAATTTTTAAACATTAATAGATAGATAGATAGATAGATAGATAGATAGATAGATAGATAGATAGATAGATGATAGATAGATAGATAGATGATAGATAGATAATGGATGGATGGGTAGGTAGGTAGGTGGGTGGGTAGGTAGGTAGGTAGATGACAGATAGATAGATAATGGATGGATGGATGGATAGATAGATAAAGGATGGATGACTAGGTAGGTAGGTAGATGATGATGATAGATAGATAGATAGATAGATAGATGATAGATAGATAGATAGATAGATAGATAGATAGATAGATAGATAGATAGATAGATAGATAGATAGATAGATACAGAATAGAATAACAGAGTTGGAAGGGACTTTGGAGGTCTTCTAAGCAGGTCAACCCCATGCTTAGGCAGGAAACCCTATTCCATTTCAAACAAATGGATATTCAATCTCTTCTTAAAAACTTCCAGTGTTGGAGCATTCACAACTTCTGGAGGCAAGTTGCTCCACTCATCCAAAGCACCATGCCTCACCCAATTCCAAGCTCGTCTTAGTTACCTTCCTCAATTCAACACCAATTAACTATTAACTTTGTTGCCTGATGCCAGCTACCTACTTGTTCTGGCTGTCCCGTTTGTGATTCTTCTTACACCGACGGGCCATCCGTGTCTTGGAACTATTCTTGCGAGCAGGGCCCACTCGGATGCTAGTGTTCTCCAGGGCAGTTGTCCTCAGGGACACCTTGTTTCCACTCTGCAAGAGGGACACAATGGAGAGCTGTCAGACTCTCCCAAAAGGCCATACGTGATATGCCCCACCATTCACAGAAATGCTGCAGACACTTATGGAGAGAATACATTCACATTACAGGTAATCCTCCAATCACAACCATTTGTTTAGCAACTGTCTGAATTACAGCAGAACTGAAAAAGGGACTTTTACAATTGGTCCTCGCACCTTTGACTGTTGCAGCATGTGTCCGGACACATGATCAAAATTTGGGCACTATTTATGATGGTTGCAGGATCATGGAGTCTTGTGGTTGCCATTTGCAACCTTCTCAGCCAACATTCGACAAGCAAAATCAACGGGGGAAGCCAGATTCTCTTAATGACCATATCATTCACTTAACTGCAGTTATTCGCTTAACAACTGTGGCAAACAATGTCATAAAATCAGGTGCAGCTCAGTTAATAACCGCTTTGCTTAGCAAATTCTAGTCCCAATTGCAGTTGTAAGTTGGGGTCTACCCAGTGGTGGGTTTCAAATCCCGTTCCAACCGGTACGGTTGGAATGGGCCCGGCGGCGGCCTCATGGACCGCCTGCAACCCACCACTGGGTCTACCTGTTTTGGATTAAGCAGAATAAAGGTGCTTGCTTGTTATTTCTGGAACTCAATTGGTCTTATTTCTGGCTGAAGATACATACCTTCAGCAAAAGTTCTACGACATCCATGTGAACCAAACCCAGGACCGACTCCCCGTTCACATGAGTGATGAGATCTCCTGCTCGGAGTCCTGCATCATGAGCCGGGCTCCCATCCTCCACATTCTATGACAGAAATGAACAGATAGATCATCGTCCCTGAAAAGGCTTCTGACTTATGTTTGCAAATATATTTCCTTATACAGGAAGATGGAGAATTAAGTATGCAAGTAGCTTTCTCTTTCACAGACTTCTCCAGTCACTCTCCCTTTCACTTCATTTGCTCCCAAACCAGCAGAAAAGACGAGCACCCAGTAAAACCCACGTTTCAGAATTCCAGCTTGGAAATAAAGTGAATTTGGGATTCTGACCCAGTGCACAACCCATGACTGTTCAGCTACTGCTTTGATGTCTTTGATTGTCATTGTTGAAATTTTATTATTCTCTGGTAAACCACTTTAGAAATTTCAGGGAGTGGGGAGATTTGAATTTTTTAAACATGTCTGTCTGTTATGGGTGAGATTATAGCCTAGGATCAAAGGTTCTGCTGTTGCTGTATGTTAAAGCCAGGTTCATAAGCATATTGAGACCTTAGCTTTTGCCAGAAGCCTGAGTTGTAACACATACTATACTTCTTCAGATCCTCAAAGAGAAAGTGAACCTACAGAGGTTCAGCACAAGTAAGGTAAAGGTAAATGCTCCCCTTGCACATATGTGCTAGTTGCTACTGACTCTAGGGGGGCGGTGCTCATCTCCTTTTCAAAGCTGAAGAGCCAGCGCTGTCCGAAGACATCTCCGTGATCATCTGGCCAGCATGACTAAACACCGAAGGCGCATGGAACGCTGTTACCTTCCCACCAAAGGTGGTCCTTATTTTTCCACTTACATTTTTCACGTGCTTTTGAATTGCTAGGTTGGCAGAAGCTGGGACAAGTAATGGGAGCTTACTTCGTTATGCAGCGCTAGGGATCCGAACCGCCAAACTGCCAACCTTTCTGATCGACAAGCTCAATGTCTTAGCCCCTGACACTACAGGCCTGACACCCTGAGCCACCTCATCCCTGACAGCACAAGTAGAAGTACCCTAAGATGGAATCCATAGGGCCCGGGTGATTTTTAAGTATTTGGTTGCTGGTTTTCTGTTAGGATCGAGCTGGAATCTTTCTCTTTCAACCTGTTTTTCATATCCACTTGGTAGAATGTCTGGCCTTGTTTTTGGAAAGGCGCTGAACCCCGTTAGGAGTTAAGTGTCTCTGCTGTTTCTGTTTTCAGTTATCCTTTTGTTAACAATTACCTGGCTAGCAATTTATGACTGCATTTAGAAAACCTGCCAAACATCCATCAAAAAAACCAAAAACCCTCATTCCTGATTTTCCTCCAAAGTGTTCTTTTTCAACAAAGTGATTTAGGGAGCAAAAGATGCTTCCTGGTGATTATTAGGAGCATTTAATCCTTGCACATCTATTGCAAATCATCTACACATCTGCCAAAGTGACAACCCCATTTTGCTTGCTGTTGAATTAAAGGATTTCAGTCCCAAAAATGGGGAATGACATTTTCTATCTGAAGCTCTTAAGGTCAGTTACAGTAGAGCTCTAAACTGGAAGCTGAATTATGTGGCTACAAGCCCCCTGCCCCCCCCCGCTTTTTTTTAAAAAAAATTCTATGATTCTTAACAAATCATACAAAGCAAAGTTCTTTTCGGTTATTAATAAAAACTCAATGGCTGGATTCATGCCTTATTGTAAGCTGAAGAGCTATAGTCATTCCCCTTTACAAGCATAGCACTTTATCAGGGGTGTCCAAACTTGGGAACTTTAAGACTTGTGGACTTCAACTCCCAGAATTCCCCAGGCTGGCTGGGGAATTCTGGGAGTTGAAGTCCACAAGTCTTAAAGTTCCCAAGTTTGGACACCCCTGCACTTTATGGTTTAGCTTTTGGCTGCTTTCTCCCACATTATTAACCATTGTTACTGTAACTTTGATTAAACAAATTTTAGCATGGCTGGCTGGGGAATTCTGGGAGTTGAAGTCCACAAGTCTTGAAGTTCCCAAGTTTGGACACCCCTGCACTTTATGGTTTAGCTTATGGCTGCTTTCTCCCACATTATTAACCATTGTTACTGTAACTTTGATTAAACAAATTTTAGCATGGCTGGCTGGGGAATTCTGGGAGTTGAAGTCCACAAGTCTTAAAGTTCCCAAGTTTGGACACCCCTGCACTTTATGGTTTAGCTTATGGCTGCTTTCTCCCACATTATTAACCATTGTTACTGTAACTTTGATTAAACAAATTTTAGGGGCTTAATCCACATATAAAGCTAGGCTAGGATGAGGCATTCCTGAATGCCTACCCTGTATCTTAGTGTCATCTCTAAACCATGCCTACATTGTGATTTTAAACAGTCCTGAACCAGGTAATCCTAACTAGCTTTTCTATGTCCCCCCCATTTTTTTTCCCCATCACCTTCAATCAACCCGAAAGAAAAGTGTGTGGTTTTGGCTTACCCAAACCATGTGGTGCACAGTGTAAACATCGCTGTCTCCCATGTAGACACGGATGGCCCTCAGTGAGAAGCCATACTTCTTCCCGGAGCTGTAGATGACAATGGGAGGCCGCAAGCTGGAGCCACCAAGCATGGAGTCCCGACTTGGGGAAGAATCACGGGATGAAGGATTGGAAGAGAGGGAGCGGGGTGAGATGGGGCTTCTGAGAACAGCCCCACTAAAGTCATCTGTTAAAAATTAAAAATAAAAAAAGGAAGAGGGAAGCACAATGATAAGGGTGAGATAACTAAAGTACAATATTACCAATCTCCAATGGAAAAGAATCCAAGCAAGCAGATAATGGGAGACTTTCTCTTTTTTTCCCCTTTCTCACAGCATTTCTGTATCACCAATAACATCCAAAAGAAGGGGGGAGAAACCCCCCAAAACAAACCCTCCCCCATAACAACTCAAAGTCTGAAAACAATCCATTATGGGTAGTCCTTGATTTACGACCACAACTGAGCCTAAAATTTCCATTGTGAAGCAAGAGAGCTGTTAAGTCAATTTTGCCCCATTTTACGACCTTTCTTGCCACCATTGTTAAGTGGATCACTGCAGTTGTTAAGTTAGTAACAGGACTGGTAAGTGAATCTGGCTTCCCCATTGGCTCTGGTCTCAGGTCATACGATCCTAAATAAACGCCAGTTGCCAAGCTTGATCAGGCAACCATGGCGAATGCTGCAACAGTCATTAAGTGTGAAAAGCAGTCATAAGTCACTTATTACAGTGCCATTCCAACTTTGAATGGTCACTAAATGAATGGTTGTACGTTGAGGACTAAGTGTATTGTCTTCATATTAGACAACTTCAAAATGCAAAAAAACCACCCAGGAATTCCTAGTAGCCAAACAGCCTTTGACCCACAGAAGAAAACAGTGCATGTTCTGTCTCCTAAGATCTCAGCAGCTAAAATCCTCTAGCCCAGCCGTCACCAACTGTGGAACCACAAGAAAATTTTGGTGGTCCGCAGAAAAATTATTTGCATTTTTTATATTGCAGTAAATCAGGGGTCCTCAAACTACAGCCGATGGGCTGGATACGTGCAATGAATGTTTGTGTTACTGCAGAGAGTCTCCCCCTTTGGGGTCTTTATGTGCGGTTGGAGGGCGGCAGAAATTCCGACTTGGGGTCTGCTTCAGCCTCCTGGTGCAGGGCTTTGGGCGAAGGCTGGAGGGAAACGCCACTGGTGGCAAAGAGCCGGAGGGCCTTGTTTCAGTGGGACTGTATCATGGCCTGGAACTGGCCGACCATCTCAGCCCGCTGAGCCTCTACTCCTGCAGGTCTTTCTTCCGCTTGGAAAGCCTATGCTCGTTGTCCTCAGTGAGGTGCTTCTGCTGAGCCTCCTTCTCGGTCAGATCCAATTTGAACTGAGCCAGCTGTTTTGCCAACTCTTTCTCATGGTGGCCGCTTAGCTCCAGCAATTGCTTCCTGTTGGGGTCCTAAGGAGACCAGGCGGGCAAGTGAGGTGGGGCGGGGAGGGAAGGGTCGAGTAGAGGCTGGCGAGGCGCTCTTCCACGTCATTGACATCGAGTTAGCCACACCCACCCAGTCACATGACCACATAGCCGCGGCCACCCAGCCAGTCATTAGGCAGATCATATTAGTGGTCCGCGGGATTTAAAATTATAAATGTAGTGGTCCCTGAGGTCCGAAAGATTGGTGACCCCTGCTTTAGCCACTCTTCACTGAACAAAAAATACAATAAATAATTATGATTTCTCCCTATCCAGGTACTCTTTCTAATGGTACTTTTTAAAAAGGACTTTTTTTAAAAATAAAAGGAAGTTGCACAAAAGGCTCTCCAGCCAATCTCGCCCCATTCCTTGGTTGCGTTTACAAGCTCCTATTAGGTGTTAAGACTCTTAAAGGACTCCTAAAATATCTGGAACTCAGTGCGACCACAGTGGTGTTTTTGGCCCTGTTTTATCCACTTCTGCACTGCTACTTGTGCTGGGAACAGACCAGGAATTATTTGTCCCACTGACCTGAATTGATGATAAGCGATAATGCAGAAACTGAAGCTGACTTTGGCACTCTGCCACTGGAAGATGCCGGCTGCTTCCCTGCAGAATCCTTGTGGGGCCGATAACTGCCCTCGCGGTCCAGACCTCTTGAGGTAGAGCTCTTAGTACCTGTGCTGTTGCTCCTCAAACGGACACAGTTCAAGCTGGCCAGGTCAGCTAGAAGGAAAAGAAGGGGACCTTTAGCAGCCTGTAGCTTAGAAGGTCGGAAGTTCAGCGGTTCAAATCCCCAGTGCAGCAAGTGGGGGGAGCTCAGGGGGGGTCATGTGCAGGCGTGCCGCACCCATAATGCAATGCGCGACCCCCCCATTTTTACATGCTTTTTTTGCCCTCCCCAGGCTCCAGAGGCTTTATAGGAGCCTGGGGAGGGCGAAAAGAGCCTCCCCCGCCCCCCCGGAGGCTTCAGGGACTGTCCGGACGGTCCCTGAAGCCTTCGGAGCGCTCAAAAGGATCCTCTGAGAAAACCGGAAGTGACTTCCAGGTTGCTCAGAGTGTCATTTTAAGCGCTCCGAAGGCGTCAGGGAAGCCTCCGGATGGTCCCTGAAGGTGGTTTTAAGCGCTCTGAAGGCATCAGGGAAGCCTCTCCGGACGGTCCCTGAAGCCTCTCCGGACGGTCCCTGAAGCCTCCAGAGGCCCTCTCGGAGGGCGGGGAGGCTCTTTTCGCCCTCCCCAGGCTCCTATAAAGGCTCTGGAGCAAACAGGGCAGCACCTCGCGTGCCCTGACAAATGGCTCCGCGTGCCACCTGTGGCACGCGTGCCATAGGTTCGCCATCACTGCCCTAGTGCCACGTAACCGAGTGAGCTCCCGTTACTTGTCCCAGATTCTGCCAACCTAGCAGTTCGAAAGCACATAACAATGCTAGCAGAAAAAAAAAAGGAATCACCTTTGGTGGGAAGGTAACAGCATTCCGTGTGCTTAGGCATTTAGTCATGCCAGCCACATGACCACGGAGATGTCTTTGGACAGCACGGGTTCTTCAGCTTTGAAACGGAGATGAGAACCGCCCTTTAGAGTCGGAAACGACTAGCACATATGTGCGAGGAGAACCTTTACCTTTACTTTAACTTTGGGATAGGATATTTGAATTCGGAAGGTCCCAAGACCCTTCCTGTCATTTCCATGTGATGTTGGAGAAGATCCGTCTGAAACCTTTTAGAGCCACTACCGGTCACTGTAAATCAGTGTTTCTCAATCTTGGCAACTTTAAGTTGCATGGATTTCAGCACCCAGAATTCCCTAGCCACATGCTTGCTGGAGAATTCTGGGAGTTGAAGTCCATGACTTCTAAAGTTGCCAAGATTGAGAAACATTGCTGTAGACAACTGCAAGTTTGATGGACCAAATGTCTGAGTTTGTATCTGGGTTAACCTAGCATGCTAAATCCTAACCCAAAATTCACCCAACACAATTCCTGTGTTCACATCACAGACCATTCTCAAGCCAACAAATATGTATGTAATGCCTGATTCTCCTCAAAATCCCAGTTTAGTATTCAAGAAAGTTGGGTTGCTTGGCATTCAGTATGTTGTGGGAACCAGGCATTGTGTTAAGCCATCAGAATGGTGGGGTTTCTGTTTATTTGTCTAGATTAAGAATGTTATGTAATAATGGAAATTATATTTGGTTAATTCAAGTTGATGGTTTAATAGGTTGTGGGAACCCTGCTGTTATAAGGCAGAATCCTGCATTTTCACATATTTAACCTGGTTCTCTACTTCCTCTCTTATTTCCATTGATATTTGGGGCTCTCATTCTTTGCAAAGGGTCACTAGTCTTAAATTAAATTAATTAAAAAGCGAAATCAAGTAATCAAATAGAAAGCTCATGTTCAGAAGCAGTCTATCCCCACACATACTAGTTGTGGAAGATAAAGAACCAGTTTATGAAACTCTAGTGCAGTGTTTCTCAATCTTGGCAACTTGAAGATGTCTGGACTTCAACTCCCAAAATTCCCCAGCCAGCATTCGCTGGCTGGGGAATTCTGGGAGTTCAAGTCCAGACATCTTCAAGTTGCCAAGATTGAGAAACACTGCTCTAGTGGTTAAGGCATCAGGCTAGAACAGGGGTCGGCAACCTTAAACACCTTAAAGAGCCACAAAGGTCCTAACCGAAAGCCCCCATTCAATTCTGGAGCCGACCGGAAGTCCAGTTCCCCCACCATAGAGTTTGCTCCTAGCAGTGTCCTTTTTCCTCTACCTGTCCAAAACAAAAGCCCTAATCCTATCAATTGTGGAGCCGACCGGCGACAGGGAGCCGCAACAGAGGGATGAAAGAGCCACATGGGCTGCAGAGCTGCGGGTTGCTGACCCCTGGGCTAGAAAGTTGGACACTATGATTTCAAGTCCCTCCTTAGCCATGAAAGCCAGCTGGGTGATTTTGGACCAGTCACTCTCTCTCAGCCCAACTCATCTCACAGGGTAGTTCATGTGAGGAAAATCGAAGGAAGCAGGTGTATTGGATGTGTTTGCCACCTTGAGTTATTTGTAAAAATAATAAGCCCAGGATACAGATATAAATAAACAAACAAGACAGGCCTGCTTGCATCATTATTGGCTGTCCCCAAATGAAGGAGATTAGACCAAACTTGGCAAATGTTGCTACCATTGTTGGCTTCAGATAGTATCCGGGGAGATCCTGCTCTCACCTGCCAGTGCTGAGCCCTTGCTGGGTGTCCTTGGTGCTGCCATCTCAGAATCCCCAACGACAAACTTGGGGCGCTCCTTTTTGGCTGTCCCCCGGCAGGGGCTCTCATCCTCAGAGGACAAGGCAAACCTGGGCATCGCTTCTAGGCTGCAGGTGCTGCTCAGGATGGCAGGGCTGCGGCTGAATTCTTGACGGAAGGAATGGACGGTGGAGCCACAGGAGGTCCAGGCACGAAGTCTGCATGAGAGAGAGAAAAGAATGGAGGACATCTGCAGGAAGAACTTGGAAGATTTCCTTGCAAAGCAAACATATCCCCAGTATGGAGGATGGTCCATTACTTTTTTTTTCTGTTGTGGCCAGCAGAGCTGGCAGCAGATTCGGACAGTGAGGAGGTTGGGGAGGAACATGGGCCAGTTTTGGCATCTAGGGAAGGCTCCGATGAGGCTCTATGTCAGAGGCAAAGAGGGGGCCAGAGCCATATGCCAGTTATCAGCTGCCTTCAGACTCAGACATCAGTGAGGCAGACAAACAGCTGGAGCCTGTTCCAAGTGTGCGCATGCACAAAGTTGCCAGACAAAGGGAACAGCTAAAGAACAGGGGTCAACTTGGGAGTAAGGCCAAAGGTGGACGATGAATGGCCCCTCCCAGAGGAAATAAAAGAAGAGCGAAAGGGGAGTGGAGTTTGCAGGAGACCATTAGTTTGTTTAATTGGTTGGTGACTCTCCAAGACTCCTTGCCAAGTTTTGGAGATATCGGCCTGTCAGCTCTCCAAGACAGATAAGGCCTGTGACTGTAAATCCTCTCTTGAAAGACATTGCTGGATGTGAATGAGCAGAATTCACAGTCAATTAATAAAAGGCGGTTTTGTCGGGACAAGGAGTTTGCTTCGTGCTCTTGGGCAGCCTAGGTCAGAACATTTTCCAGTTTGTTTATTAATCAAAATTTATATTATCAAACTGTCCCTCTCTATCTGAGATAGTAACTCATTCAAGATAATTCAGCAAAGTTGGAAGACTTGAATATGTCTCTTCCCAGTCCTGCACTCTAACTACTATAGCACACGGCATTCATGGATGTCTACAAACACTGCAAGATGAACCATGAACAGAGTAACAAGGTCAGAACACGCTTCCCTCCTTTGCCTCTTCTGGTGCCAAAACTGAACTTGCCCTTTGGAGTGTTAAGGAAAGCAAAGAAACTCAGGAACCTCCCTAAGATGGGCAAAGTCCTTGCACCGCTTCATTTCGAAAAGGCCAGGTGTGATTCTATCTGCTCACCTGGTCTCAGTCTTAGCTAACCGGCTCTTGTCCTCATCTCCAGAGCTGTGATCTCCCCTCTCGGCCCGGTCTTCTTTGTCCTCACCATGGCCCTGCTCAGACGATGTGAAACCGAGGGTGGAGGAGTTAGCCAGATATTCACAGCTGCTGTAAACCTGGGAAGTAGGGAAGAGAGGAGGAAGGAAAATCAGTTGGATGCAGGACAAACTTATTTTATATTTAGAAGAAAACCTCTTATACGACCACCTCTTACAGTATTAGACAACAGAGTATCAACAGTAGAGACCTTCAGGTTTCTAGGTTCTGTCATATCTCAAGACTTAAAATTGACACCTAACATCAAAAATGTCATCAAAAAAGCACAGCAAAAATGTTCTTTCTGCGCCAACTCAGAAAGTGTTCAAGGAGCTGCTGATTCAGAGGAATTATTGAGGCTGCCATCTGCACCTCCATAACTGTCTGATTTGGCTCTGCAACCAAACAAGACAAACACAGACTTCAAGGGATAATTAGAACTGCCAAAACAACAACAACAACAACAACAACAACAACAACAACAACACCCATTTGCTACCTATCTGCCTTCCATTGAGGACCTGTATAATGCACGTGTCAAAAAGAGGGCTGTGAAAATATCTACAGAACCTTCACAAACTGGACATAAATTGTTTCAACTTCTACCCTCAAAACTACGATATAGGGCACTGCACACCTAGACAATTAGACACAAGGACAGTTTTTCCCCGAATGCCATCACTCTGCTATACAACTAATTCCCACATAAATTTGCTAACACATAATTCTCACAAACAATTTACTAAGACTGTATTACTATTATTCTTCTCTTCTAGACAATTAGACACAAGGACAGTTTTTCCCCGAATGCCATCACTCTGCTATACAACTAATTCCCACATAAATTTGCTAACACATAATTCTCACAAACAATTTACTAAGACTGTATTACTATTTTTCTTCTCTTCCTTCCTAGTAGCTGTCTCTTCCCACTTATGACTATAACCATGTTGCTTGTATCTTTCAATGTATATTGTTTTATTTGTTTACTAGTACGATTTGATAGCTTATCAGAAACCTTGACTATCACTGTTGTATCTTTTTATTCTTGATGAATGTATTTTATTCTCCTTATGTACACTGAGAGCATTTGCACCAAAGACAAATTCCTTGTGTGTCCAATCACACTTGGCCAATAAAGAATTCTATTCTTGTTACATAGCCAGCAACTGTGGACTGGAGGCTAGAACATATGAAGAACGATTGCAGGAATTGGGTATATCTAGTTTAATGGAAAGAGCGACTAAGGGTGATAGGATAGCAGTCTTCAAATATTTAAGGGGTTTCCACAAAGAAGAGGGGGTCAATCTATTATCCAAAGCACTTGAAGGCAGGATAAGGAACAATGGATGGAAACCCATCAAGGAGAGAATCAACCTAGAACTAAGGATAAATTTCCTGACAGAATAATTAATCAGTGGAACAATTTGCCTCTAGAAGTTGTAAATGCAGCAACACTGGACGTTTTAAAAAGAAATCGGACAATCATTTGTCTCAAATGGTATAAGGTTTCCTGCTTGAGCAGGGGGTTGGATTAGAAGACCTCTAGAAGGTCCCATCCAACTTTGTTATTCTGGGCTTAAGAATAGTTTTGCAATCAATGAGAATATCACCCCAAACCTCTTCCTTCTCTGTACAGTTCAAGTGGCCCCCATGTTCACCAACAACAAACCCAGAAATTTTCTAGCAAGCTTCCCCAAAGGAGTCCCTTCCCAACCTTGCTGAAACGATGGGAGCAGGAAGAAAACTGACGAATCTCCGCACAGGATTCCTCATCCTGGGTTTTCTCATCATCAGAGCCCAAATGCCGGTAGCGCTCTGAGCGAGCTGGAGGAAAGAGAAAGTTGAAGAAAAGGAACTCAAATCTTTACCAAATTTGCCCTGTTTAGGAGCTGCTATAGGAAGGGGTGGGCTGCTACAGGTTCGGCCGGGTTTGGGAGAACCCGTAGCTAACGCTATGGCTGGTTGGGAGAACCTCCAAATCCCACCCCTGGCTGGCCCCGCCCACCCCTTCCCTCCCAGGAGTCTCCAAGCAGCCCGTTTTGGATGCGAGGTAAGTGCAGGGTCTGCACGGAGGCTCGGGGAGAGGAAAAAAATGGGCCTCCTGGAAGGCCTCTGGAGCTTGGTGTTGTATTCCCTGTTTTCCTCGACCTACGACCGGGGATTCCCTTACTATCAGCTAGCAACAGCCAAGCCACGTCTTAGCCAATTAGACGCGGCCTGGTTGTAGGCGGGCTGTTCCTGCCTTCCAATTGGTTCCCTTGCTTGACAGCTCTTGTATAAATAGCTGTCAAGCAGGGGGACGCTTGCTTCTCTCCTGTACTGTTACTTTACTGTTCGTTCCAATAAAATAGTTGAACTTTACCTCAGCTGTGTCCAGCCTCGTCCTTCGCCCACCATTCAGCACTTGGGGCAGGCGAAAACGGGCAGAGAACCTGTTGCTGAAATGTTTGAAGCCCGCCCCTGTGTGTGGTGGCCTTCTTACCCAGAATCCTCCTGCTAGCTAACCAGGCAGCAAACCTCTAGTTATGCTATTTGTAAAATTATGGGAACGGCAAACTAGAGGGCACCAAGTTGTAGAAGACTGCTATAAGCCATGAAACAGTCCCAAGGGCATCCCAATCCTTCAGGATACCTCTAAGGGGCCCTTCTGGGATTCAGGGTTGCAACTCTGCCATCCAAGCAATGCAGCCCTCCCCATCCTTTCTCTCTTCATCTGGGAAGCCTTACTGTCAAAGTAACTGGTGTCATCTTCGGCCTCCAGCTGGGGGATAAACTCAGCTTTTTGCCTCAGCAGCCCATTCCAATCCAGATGGTAGAAGAAGGGATGGTGCTTCACCTCGTGAGCGCCTCCTAGAGGTTGAGATGGGAAAGAAGGGATCCAAGGTCCTGAGAGCTGATCACTCAGGAGAGCCACAACATCTCAACTTGTACCACAGCTTTAAGTACAGGTAGTCCTTGGCTTGCGACCACAAACGGAACCAGAATTTTTATTGCTAAGGAAGAGGGTTGTTCATTGAGTCATGCCCAATTTTACAACCTTTTTTTTGCCCTGGTTGCTAAGTGAATCACTGCAATTGTTAAATGAATCATGCAGTTGTTAAGCGAATCCAGTTTCCTTCATAGACTTTGCTTGTTGGAAGCCAGCGAGAAAGGTTGCAAATAGGGATCACATGATACCGAGAGGCTACAACCATCACAACTGGTTGGTTATAATGCACCTAAATTTTGATCACGCGACTGTAGGAATCAGTGGTGGGTTCCTCTCCCCGTCGCTACTGGTAAGCTGTGTGCGGGGCCGGGCATCCTGGTCATGCATGTGCGCTGCGCACGCATGCGCACTCCACCGCCCCTGCTGCTCGTTGGACACCCAGCTGCTCATTGGAGGTTGCGCAGGTGCCGCACACGGTGCGCGCATGCACCATTGACCCGGTTGCTTTAAAAACAGGTATGGAACGCAGGCGGGCGGGCGGGCCAAACGAGCCACCGTACCAGCACGGTGGCCGCTGCTCCCGGCTACTACTGATACGCCCTTACTGGGCTGTATTGGCCGGAACCCACCACTGGTAGGAATGCTGCAATTGTTCAAAGTATGAGGACTGGTCAGTGCCGTTCTAACTTCAAGCGGTTGCTAAATGATTTGCATCATTTGAGCCAATGACTACCGGTCAGGACTACTTGTACTGATGCTGTTGTGATACCTGTGCCCAGCCGCTCCAGAGGGCATTGACGCAGGAGTTGTGTGATCAAATCTTGGGCATCAGCAGGAAGAGCTTCATCCCCCTCAGGCCAAATGATTTCATCTGAAATTAAGGAAGTAAAACCAAGGCAGTTTTGGAGGGTGCTGCTTGAAAGTTTCACTACCTCAAAACTTTTCGAAAACTTTGACAGAACAAGGAAATGGGACAGAGCTATTAGAGAAATTCAAGGAAGAAAAAGAAAAGTGTCTCAAATTATTTTTTATCGTGTGGCCTGAATGGAATTTCCATGCATAGAGGCAGAAAGATCAACATCACTCCTGTTTGGACAACCTTAATTTTTCTCATCTCAGAATTTAGATTATTTTGGGGGGGGTGATGGGGAGAGCGGTGCTTTTTTGGTAGATGTAAGGTTGGAAGAACATAAGGATGCTCTTCTTAACTCACAGATCGTCCCTGCGACCTATCCGCTCACACAGAGAGGGGCTCCTCCTGGTGCCGTCTGCTAGTCAATGCCAGCGGGCGACACCTAGGAGTAGATCCTTCTCTGTGATGGGCCCAACCCTCTGGAATGACCTCCCCCCAGACATTCGAACTATCACCAACCTCCGTTCCTTCCGGCAAAAGTTAAAGACTCACCTGTTTCAATCAGCTGGCCTGGCACTTTCTTAGTTTTACCTCCCAGGGATTTATTTTATTTTAGGGTTTGGGGTTTTAATTGTGATGTTTTAAGATTAGAATTATTTATTTCTTAGTACAGCCTATTTCCCCCTCCAAATGTATCTTAAATGTAGTCTAAATGTATTTAATTATTATGAATGATTTTATTATATTGACTGTACACCGCCCCGAGTCCCTTTTTGGGAGAGGGGCGGTCTAAAAATCTAAGAAATAAATAAATAAATAAAGATACATAAACTCTTAGCCTACCATCAAACATAGAACACCTCTAGTGAAGGCCATCTTATGGATAATGAAATGCAAAGTAAGCTTTGCTCTTATTTTTCCTTGAGATCAACCATGCTAGTCAGAAATCCAGGAGATCCCTGAATGAATATCCTTAAGGTCTGACTCAGAAAATGTCAGACATACGATTTTTATTTATACAATCCATTATTTCTAACTCAGGGTTGAAATGAGGGTCCTTAGTGTTTTGCGAGCTTAGTTGGGTGTTTTTTTTTACAGACATTTCATTTCCCAAAACAGGTTAACATCATCATTGCTAGTAAGGAGTAGACTTTGCTGTCTGTTTATATTCTAGTGGTTTGCCCTGTCAATGTTGGTGGAGTGGTCTTGATGGTTGATTGGTTGGGATGTTTAACTGTTAGCTTGTTGGGCAGTTCCTTGATTGAAGTATTGTTTATTTATTGATTGTTGGTCTGATATTACAGTTAATCTAGGCTCATCTGGGTGTTGACTGCTGGTGGGGAGGTGTTTTGGTCTTTTTGTTCCCTTTTTGGCTTGCTGATCGTCTCTTTTGCATAGTATGTAGATATTGTTTATGTGTCTGTTGGTGGCTAATTTATCAGAAGAGCCAGGCTTCTAGAAATTCTCTAGCACCAAGTCCAAAAACACCTTTCACAAGTCCTTGTGAAAAACTGGTACAGGGATGCTATTTGCACAGTTGAGTTAAGAAGAGTTCTGAGTTCCTGCTTTATTGCACTCTTGGCATGTTTGGGGAAATACTGTTGGTGAGAGAAAGACAACTCCTTCATCCCTCTTCTCAACTCCCAGTTTCATTTTTATCAATGGAAATGGCAGAGGAGGTCATCGTTATCAGCCTCTCTCCTCATCACTACTGCGTTTGATGGGAATTTTCCAAACCGTGGGGATGCTTAGGATATTCCCATATTCTGAAGGTGCCTAACCAAGACATTGCTATTCAGCAGTGTGTCCAAAGAGAGCAAGAAGGATGGAGGGAGGATCAGCAAAGCGGCAAATTTTACACTGGGACAATATTGTTTCCATTCAAGGACAAGCGGAGAGCACTTTAACTCATCCCTGAAGAAAAGGCCCTGTGAAGTGGGAAGGCAACAACCCCCCCCCCTCCCTGCCCTTTCTGTCATCTCCAGGGACACATCACATGCTGAGCGAAGGTCACTTTTGTCTTCTCCAGTTCACTGAGTTTATCTAGCGGATTTCTCAAAGGTTCTTTTGTTCCGCCAGGCATCTGGGGCTGGCACTGGCTTGACTTCTGCAATAAATGGAGCCCTTACCGCTTCGTCATTCAATTTCTCTAGACTTGTAATTCATCTCTCTTCATTAAGGAAAAGCAAACCTACCACTTATCACTTGCCCAAAGAGTTCCTCTGGAGTGTCACCGAAGAATGGGACGCAGCCGATCAGGAACTCGTAGAGTGTTATGCCCATGGCCCACCAGTCCACTGGCTTGCCGTAACCTTGGATCAGGATCACTTCGGGAGCAATATACTCAGGAGTACCACAGACCTACAAAGGGACAGAAAACAGCATTCCGCCTGTTTCTGTGAACAAGGAGGTTTCTTCTTAAGGATGGATGGGATCCTTATCTCCCCCTTAAACCCAGAAAGGGCAGAATCAAGAGAATGAGGACCCCTTCAGGTGGGTTGGTGGCTTCCGATGTTTGGAGGCCATTTCCTTTGTACCCAGTAAAATAGTCTAGTAGGTTTCAGTAGAAGACATGCATGCTCCTTGCCATAAACATCATACCTGTTTATCCAAAAACTCTCGGGTGTCCTTCTCAATGTGGCCCTCATAGAGATTGGTAGTCATGTTCATCAAGCCAATCTTGGACAGGCCAAAGTCGGTCAGCTTGATGTGGCCCATAGAAGTGATGAGCAAGCTGGAAGAAAGAAAGAAAGAAAGAAAGAAAGAAAGAAAGAAAGAAAGAAAGAAAGAAAGAAAGAAAGAAAGAAAGAAAGAAAGAAAGAAAGAAAGAAGGGAGAGAGGGAGGAAAAAAGGAAGGAGGGAGGGAGGGAGAAAGGAAGGAAGGAAATGATAGGAGTTTGAACCATGAAAGGAATCAACCAAATAGTTCAAAACCTGTAAACTTTTTGTTGTATGCCACCTAGAGTCACTCACATACGAGAGGGGCAGCTATATAAATTAGATAAAAAATTAAAAAAATAAAGCAAACGTTTTTTTAGCCATTTGGGACACTGGCCTCTAATTCTAAAAGTAGAATGCAATGTGAGTGGATTGAGTTGTTTGTCACAAACGCATAGGTGTTACTGCTCAGGCAACCCGCCCAGCCAGTCAGCATCCTAGGCTATAGCAGATAAGCGGATTAGAAGAAGACTCCCTAAGAAGAATTATTGAAACAAATGCATCCCACCCCACCTCCCTGCATTTCACCATCTGACTTGTACCCCATTCTCACTTGTCTGGTTTGAGATCCCGGTGAACAATGCCGTAATTGTGAAGGTACTCAAGGGCCAGGACTGTCTCAGCAAAATACATCCGGGCCATGTCCACAGGCAAAGGTCCCATGTTCTTCAGCAATGTGGCACAATCCCCACCTAAAGGAGATAGGATGTCAGAGAGTCCACTACACGTAAAACACCAGGGACATTTGACAAACCCAGCTTTGATTATTTGACATCTAAACCAGGGCTGTCCAATCTTGGCAACTTTAAGACCTGTGGACTTCAACTCCCAGAATTCCCCAGCCAGCATGCCTAGGTTAAGACATCCCTGATCTAAACCTTTTTTCAACTTGTGCTGTCTTTTAGACACCAAGTAAAAGGATTTTATTTAATTCTGCCTTTTATGCTGTTGCTTTTTAATCTCTTCACCAAAATGCTTCTTTTAATGGCATTACTTTTATTGTCCAGGATAGCAATCCTTTCTTAATGTTCTTAAAAAGATTCCGGTGCTTTTTAAAAATTTCAAAATGGAACACATTTTACATATGCTTTTTAAAAGTATCCTGCAGAAATCAAAGAGAAAATCTTTCCTCCTCCTCCTCCCCCCTCACAAACTTAGAAAAGCCAAAAGCACATCTCATCGTGCCAAATAAACATATTTGGCAATACCTCGCTCTTTTATTTAGTTTTCCAAAAGGAGGGTTTTTTGAAAAGTCTCCGACTGAGTTTTCTTTTGGCGGAGACCCTTAGGAAAATTTTTAAGATCAAGAAAGCAGATTTTAGGCAAACTGAGGAGGGTTTGGGGAAGGGATTTGAAAATGTCAAGCACTTCAACATCGCACTTCCAATGCAAAGATACCGATGATGCTTTTGAGACTTTGGCAGGCGTCGTACAACATATTTTGCAGACTTTCTTTGGCAGCTGTTTGACAGGGATATAAATGTTGCTTTTCAAAGTTCGCCAATCTCTGGATTCCAAAACTCTGTAGCCTTTTAGGAATTCAGCACATACAATATGAAACCGCAGAGCTGTGGAATGCTCTGTGCTCTTCTAGAAATGGATATTACATTCAAGCCGGAGCCAGATTTTGACAAGATGAAGCTCTTTCTCTTTGGAGCAAAGGATACTAGAAACTGCCCGATACCAAGTCAAACTATTGATATATCTGCCCCACGACTGCCTCCACTAACTGACATCAGCAATCTGTTCATGGAAAAAAGCTTGCCACCCATGATCCCTTGACTAGAGATGCTGCTTTAGACAGACCCAGCTGGATTTCTTCCAGCTACTCTTTCCTGGAGATCTTTGTTGTTCCATTTCCATCCATACCCATCAAGTTATATCCTTCTGAATGGGGGAGACAGGTCCAAAAAAACAACAACACATAGCAACTGAGGTGTTGAAGTGGGCAAGAGACGATTGAGCTCTTTTTTTTTCTTTCCTTATTGTTGTTTTGACTTGTTTTTCCTCCCCCCCCCCCCTTTCTTTTAAAGCATAGCAATTAAAGTATAAAGAGGCAAGTGATGATGCAAGGAGGATTCCTCTTCTCGGTTGCTGTTTTGAATTGTTTTTCCCTCTCTCTCTCTCCCTCTCTATGCTTTTTTCTTTCTCTTTTTGTAGGCAGGTGACATGATTAGACGTTAGACAGGAAAGAAGGGAAAAGTTTTTTATATGGTGATATGATTAAAAGCTAGACTAAGTGATAGAAATAAAAGAGATTAATAAGGTACTATATTTTTATTTGATAAAATGAAAGTAATAATGAGGAATAGGTGGAATAATTGAATAATGAAAGATTGTAACCTAATATAGATGTACCGTATTTTTCGGAGTATAAGACGCACCCTTTTCCCTCAAAAAAGAGGCTGAAAATCTGGGTGCGTCTTATATACTGAATACAGCATTTTTTGCCTCCCGAAGCCCTTCCCCCTTCACCAAAATGGCCATGCATAGCCTTTAGGAGGCTTCCAGAGTGCTCCTGGGGGCTGGGGAGGGCAGAAATGAAGGAAGAACGGGCCATTTTTTGCTCAATTTTGCCCCAAGCCCCCAGGAGCACTCTATAAACCTCTTAAAGGTTATTCATGCCCTTAAAAAAAAACAGGCCCGTTTTTGCCAAAAATGGGCCATTTTTGGGAGGTCTGCAGAGTGGAAAAACTTTTTTTTAAAATTTGCCTCTTCAAAACCTTGGTGCATCTTATACTCCGAAAAATACGGTGCATTGTTACGGAAATTACATGTTGATTGGATGTAATAATAATATTTAATCTGATCAGTTTTGTTTGTATTGGAATGTATGGTGCCCAGGTGCCACACTGTTCACGCACTGATTTGACATTTTTGTAAAAATAAATAAATGAAAAGAAATCTACAATCTAGATTTCTACATTAAAAAAAAAAAAAGATGCGTCCTTCTGCAACCTCACCTTCCACATACTCCATGACCATGCAGAGATGACACCTGGTTTCAAAGGAGCAGAACATGCTGACCACAAAAGGGTTCTCCGCAAAGGTCAGGATGTCGCGCTCCACGAAGACTTGCTGGATCTGGTTCCGTAACACCAGGTTCTGCTTGTTAATCTTCTTGATGGCAAACCGTTGGCGAGTCTCCTTGTGCCGTACCAGATACACAGCCCTAAAGGAACACGGAGAACTATTGGGCAACCTGGGAAGACGGGAACATCTTGATGTTTTCTACCCATCGTTTAGTTCTCTTGGCAACTCGTTGAGGTAGATGAGGCTGATAGATAGTGGCTGTCTCAGTTCACCAGGGCCATAATGAGGATTAATTCGAGTACAGGTAGTTCTCGACTTACAACGATTCATTTAGCAACCGTTTGAAATTACAACAGTACTGAAAAAGATGACTTATGAGCGGTCCTCACACTTAGCAATAGCAATAGTGGAATAGAATAGAATAGAATAGAATAGAATAGCAGGGACCTTGGAGGTCTTCTATCCAACCCCCTGCCTAGGCAGGAAACCCTATACCATTCCAGACAAATGGCTATCCAACATCTTCTTAAAGACTTCCAGTGTTGGGGCATTTACAACTTCTGGAGGCAAGTTGTTCCACTGATTAATTGTCCTAACTGTCAGAAAATTTCTCCTCATTTCTATGTTGCTTGATTAGTTTCCACCCATTGCCTCCTGTCCTACCCTCAGATGTTTTGGAGAATAGCTTGACTGCTTCTTCTTTGTTGCAACCCCTGAGATATTGGAACACTGCTATCATGTCTCCCCTGGTCTTTCTTTTCTTTTTCTTTTCCTTAAACTAGACATACCCAGTACCTGCAACCGTTCTTCATATGTTTTAGCCTTCAGCTTTGTTGCTCTTCTCTGCACTCTTTCTAGAGTCTCCACATCTTTTTTACATCGTGGCGACCAAAACTGAATGCAGTATTCAAAGTGTGGCCTTACCAAGGCGTTATAAAGTGGTATTAACACTTAGACTTAGTACTTAGACTTACACAGGCAGTCCTTGACTTACGATCACAATTAAAACCACAATTGCTGTTTTTAAGTGAGACATTTGTTAAGTGAGTTTTGCCCCATTTTACGACCTTGCTTGCCACTGTTTTCAAGTGAATCACTGCAATTGATAAGTTACTAAACCGGTTGTTAAAGTGAATCTGGCTACCTCCATTGACTTTGCTTGTCTGAAGGTCGTAAAAAGTGATCACATGACCCTGGGACACAGCAATGGTCAAAAATATGAACTAGTTGTCAAGGATCTGCATTTTGATCACATGATTGTGGGGATGCTGCAAAGGTTGTAACTTTGAAAAAAAAAACGGTCATAAGTCAATTTTTCATTGCCACTGTAATTTTGAACGGTCACCGTTGTAAGTCGAAGACTACCTGTATAAGCTTCACAGTGCTTTACAATCCTCCCTTAGTGGTTTACAGAATCAGCATATTGTCCCCAACAATCTGGGTTCTCATTTTACTGTCCTCGGAAGGATGGAGTCAAACTTGAGCTGGTGAGAATCAAACTGCTGGCAGTCGGCAGAATTTGCCTGCAATTCTGCACTTTTAACAATCCTCCAGCTAGCTAACCAGCCGGAAAACATCTAGTTATAGTATTTGTAAATTATGGGAGCATCAATCTAGAGAGCACCAAGTTGTAGAAGACTGCTATAAACAGTGAAAACAGTCTCAAGAATCGAACTACTGGCAGTCGGCAGCCGGCAGAATTAGCCTGCAATACTGGATTCCAACCACTGAGCCACTACGGCTCACAACCTAACAACCTCCCTTACTTAACTACCATTGTAGCATCCCCATGGTCACAATATTAAAATTTGGGTGCTTGGCAACTGATGTGTATCAGCTGCAGCATCCCGGGATTATGTGATAGCCTTTTGTGACCTTCCCAGCTGCCTTCCGACAAGCAAAGTGAATGGGGAAGATGGATTCATTTAATGGCCATGCAATTTGCTTAATAACCACAGTGATTTGCTTAGCCACAATGGCAAGAAGATGGTAAGATCGGATGTGACTCGCTTAACAACTGCCTTATTAGCAACTGAAATTCTGGTCCCATTTGTGGCTGTAAGTTGAGGACCACCAAGTGCAAATTTTTTTGCACTAGATATCCTTTCCGCAAAGAGGAAAATCACCTAATTTTCTCACTAGTACAATTCTTTTGTCCTTTTCCTTTTTTGCACAATGTTTTTCTAAGAGTTTTGGTCTTATAGCAAAAAGGGGAATGCCGCTACTTGCTGAGCCTACTCACCCGTAAGCCCCGTTGCTGATCAACTTGATAGTTTCAAAATCGCTTTCACGGGGCTTCCTCCGTGGAATGGGAGTAGAAGTCTGGTTCTGCAAGAGACAGGGAAAGTGGAGGGCAATACCTATTATTTGCAGTCTTTAGAAAGAATAGACAGACAGATTAACAGAGTTGGAAGGGACCTTGTAGGACATCTAGTCCAACCCCACCCACCCACCCAAGCAGGAGACCCTACACTATTTCTGACAAATGGCAGTCCAATCTCTATTGACTTATTAACAAGTTTTGTGGCTTGCCTTTCTGAAATAAGTAGCATACAATAATGAAAGGGAAAAAAAACACCCTCATTTATCCCATTATGATGGAAGAACAAGAGTTAACTAGGAGCCTAAAAAAATATCAAAGAGCTCAAAATCCTAACGCTTTGGGAAGATAAAAACGAGTCTAGGGACCAAACAATAGCTCCCACCAGCCATAGGAGGATGTAGGAGAAGAGCAGAGAGATTGGGAGGGGGGCAGAGTTAAATGCGTCATTAGTTTTTCTTGCATTCCCACAAGAGCTCCAAATCCAACTCTTCTGAATTCCGTTGACCCTTATCTGGCGCCAATTCAGTCCTGAATCTTAGTTGATCGGATTCTTGGTTAAAGGTCTAAATAAATTTTGTATTCTGCAATTTTTGTGCCTGACAGAGGCAGTATGATGATCTTAAATAAGACCTTCCTATTAATATTTCAATGAATGATTACTATTTTAAATGAAGATGGCAAGCTGAACTGGATACAGGTAATCCTCGATTTACAACAGCTCATTTAGTAACTGTTCAAAGTTACAACGGCACTGAAAAAAGTGACATGGGCATTTTTCATACTTACGACTTTTGTAACATCGTATGATCAAAATTCAGATGCTTGGCAGCTGGTTCAAACTTATGACCATTGCTGTGTCCCAAGATCATGTGATCACCTTTTGCAACCGTTTGACAAGCAAAATCGACGGGGAAGCCAAATTCACTTAACAGCTGTGTTATTAACTTATTAGCTGCAGCAATTCACTTAATGACTGTGGCAGCAAAGGCCGTAAAATGGGGCAAAACTCACTTAACAAATGTCTAACTTAACAATAGAATTTTTGGGCTCAACTGTGGTCGTAAGTCGAGGAATACCTGTACTGATAAGCAGGCCTTCAAGGATACCCAAATGATAAGTAGATTTATTGTAGGAAGGCTGAAGAAGTGCCATGAAAGAATTCCAATGACTAATACACACCAAATATCAATCCTAATTATACTGAAATCAAAGTTCAAACTCCTGTGCTCTTTTCCTCCATCCACGTAATGGAGTAGAAGCCACTCTGGAAGAGAATTTGTGTAACTCAGAACTTTAGAAACTCTGGTGCTCTCTGAGCTTGGTGGTTTTCTTACCAATGTTTCATTACCCAACTACCGTGTTTCCCCGAAAATAAGATAGGGTCTTATTTTCTTTTTACACACAAAATATGGCTTGGGCCTTATTTTGAGGGGAGGGTTTATTGTTTTGGGGTTGCCGGGCGACTGCTCTCTTGCAAGCGGGCTCCCGAAGAGCCAGGCACAGCCTCATGGGTGAATGGCTGTGTTGTGCTGTTGCAGCAGTGCAACACAGCAGCCATTAAGTGACCACGTTCAAAAGCAGCCACCTGAAAAAAACCCTTTCCAGCTGGCCACAGTGCCATTCACTGACCTAGGGGTGTCGCCAAGCCGCATGAGCGCCTGTTTGCCGCCTCCCGCCTCCCCTCGGCTTGGCGCCTTCGAAATGACAGTGAATGGCACTCTACAAGGCTGGAGGGGGGGGGTTGCGCGAGCGGCTGTTCCGCTGTCGCTCGTGCGTCTCCCAGCCTCACGATGCGCCCAGCTCTCTCCGCAGAGCCAGGAGACTTCTGCTGCTGCCGGCACCGCATGGCTTTTTCTGTGGCTTTCAAACTGAGTCTTCAGGCAGTGGCCGCTCTGGGCGTACGCTCTATGGTTGTACGCTCTGCCAGCAGCTGGCCCGCATTTCACCCCTGCACAGGGCCAACCTGGATAGAGCAAAGGACTTGCCCACATTGCCTCTGCCAGCAAAAATGGAGCTCGTAGCCCTCCCGAGCTCCATTTTTGCTCGCAGGGAGTTGTGGGAGCCCGTTTTTGCTGGCAGAGAACTTGGGCCGCCACCCAACATGAGTGACATTGAGCTGGCCATGCCCATCCCGCCCCTCCAAGGTCAAACACAACCCCGATGCGGCCCTCAATGAAATCGAGTTTGACACCCCTAGTCTAGAGTAATGTTTTTCCTCAACCCTTGGGAACTTTTTAACTCCCAGGATTCCCCAGTGAGGTGGCTGGAGAATTCTGATGTCTACCCATCTTAAAGCTGCCTGAATTGAGAAGCATTTTAGAGCTTTAGAGAAATGCCTTGCAACAGACCAGAAAGGGAAGGATATAATTTTACCTCAGGAAGTTCATCTTGCTGCTCTGGGCCTGCTGGGGGAGGGCAGTCAACTTGATCAAACTGCACAATTTCTGGGGAAGAAAGAGAAGCACAACTGAAAGCAATGACAAATAGGACACTTGCTCTGTTTCCCATCTGCCTTCCCTGCTTCTGTGGTCTTCTTTTTGATGGCCACAACAATCTTGCTTTTTCTTTCTTTTGGCAGAATTCTTTCCATTATCTGTGATTTAAATCAACTGTGAGGTCCTTGGCACGCTCTCCGAACCTGACTATTTTCTTGCAGACATTTCATTACCCAACTAGGTAACATCATCAGTGCTAGAAGGGAGTGGGGTTTGGTCTCGGTTTCTATACAAGTGGCTTGCCCTGTCAGTGTTGGTGGGAATGGCCTTAGGGGTTCTTTGATTAGGCTGTTGTTTACATTGATCGATCATTTTGTCTGAATTGATAGTTCCGTGAATGGGGTATTGTTTACTGCTTGAATGTTGGTCTAGTACTTAGATCAAGTTAAGAGATGTTAACATCAAGAGATGTTGCCTGCAGCAAAGCCCAAGTGATGTATACAAAGCTGATATCACTGGATTATTTATTTCATCCAATTTTTATATACGGCTGTGCTCCAAAATCTAATTCCAAGTGATTTACATATAAACTCTGTATAGGTAAAGGCTCCACTCTCACATATGTGCTAGTCATTCCCGACTCTAGGGAGCAATTCTCATCTCTGTTTCAAAGCCGAAGAGCCAACGCTGTCTAAAAATGTCTCCGTGGTCAAGTGGCCAGCATGACTAAACGTCAAAGGCGCATGGAATGCTATTATCTTCCTACCAAAGTATTTTTCTAGTTGCATTTTTTACGTGCTTTTGAACTGCTAGGTTGGCAGAAGCTGGGACAAGTAACGGGAGCTCGCTCCGTTATGCGGCGCTAGGGATTTGAACTGCCAACCTTTCTAATCGACAAGCTCAGTGTCTTAGCCACTGAGCCACCGTGTCCCTAAACTCTGTATAGCCCTGTTCAAACTAGAAAACTTCTTTTTTTCTCACCCTCCAGAGGGTCTTTGGTGAGTCCCAGTTGACTGATAATGTAACGTGGAATGTCTGTTTTGATGCCTTGTCCAACTTTCGCATGACCTTCGGCAGCCTCCAAGAGGTGATAAAATTCTTCCGGGTCAAACTCCTGGAAGCCGGAGAGGGAAGCAGCAGCGGAGAAAATAGAAAACCATGAGCTTTTTCAAAGTAAGGCTTAGCAACTTCAAAGTATTAAAAACAAATGGAATTAATCAAAAGTCTTCCCCCACAACCAACCAAAGGCTATGGAAATGAGCAGGCCTAAAACAAATCACAAGAGCTCTCCTTCTCTGCCTGGACCTCTCACATGTAGGGACCGTTAACAATCCAAGATGGATCCCTTCCATGAAAGCAAATAAACTGTGAAATCTAATCTGTAATGATGTCATGCACTCTGAGAAGACCAAATAATTTTTTCCCCTCTTGCACTCAATTCAGAGCCACAGCAGGAACAGCGCCACGGCACAGGAAGCAGCAGCTTCCTTGGCTCCGAAAATCAGAAGACAAAAGCTTATCTATAAATACCTAAGATTACAGTCCCCCTGTCTCTGCTGTATGGTTCCTGCCTGGAACCATCACTCATCTCAACTCGGAGCCATCTGGAAAACTCAAGCTATCGTCTCCTGGTGCCATCTCGAGAAACGGAGGTATTTTCAGTTCCAAGAAAGCTTCCATTCCCATATTTCAGGCTGTTTGCAATTATGTACTGGCCCCAATGAATTCTCACCAAGGAATCCATCTTGCGCACATTGTCTTGCAAACATTGCCAACAGCAACAAGCATCCAAAATTAGACATGAGGGCTTAGTTAGCTATTATTGTTAATAGCCAGTGATAGCCTCTCCAGTTCAGCGTACGTGTTTCATCCTTTTTACTAAAAGAAAAGAAGTTAAAACACAAGTGGAGGCTAGAGCAAACTAAGATAACGCCTCTACTGTACATTTAGCACTGTTTTTTAAGGATAGTTAGCCAGAGTGTTTTAAATTCAGTAAGGCTAAGTAAAGTAAAGGTAAAGGTTCCTCTTGCACATATGTGCTAATTGTTCCCGACTCTAGCGGGAGGTGCTCACCTCCGTTTCAAAGCTGAAGACCCAGTGCTGTCCGAAGATGTCTTTGCAGTCATGTGGCCGGCATGACTAAATGCCAAAAGTGCATGGAACACTGTTTCCATCCCACCAAAGTGGTCCCTATTTTTCTACTTGCATTTTTACATGCTTTTGAACTGCTAGGTTGGCAGAAGCTGGGACAAGTAACGGGAGCCCACTCCATTATGTGGAATCAGGGATTCGAACCGCCGAACTGCCCACCTTTCGGATCAACAAGCTCAGCGTCTTAGCCACTGTGTCCCTATAGGCTAACTAAGGGATGCTCAAAATATAAATTTTAGAAAAATGGCTGGAACCATGCACGTTTAATTTTAGCTCCGTTTCAGAAGGCTCCAGGAACTGTTTTAGGGACATGCAGAATGGGGCTGCATTCTCAAATTGCAGAAGAGATCTATCAAATCGCCATGAAGTCTAGATGGATCTTCCAGCTTTATAGTAACAAATCATGATTGCAGTAAGAGAAGAAAAGCAAGGTTGTTACCTTTTTACCCTACTCCAGGGTAGGGCTTCTGCAAAGATGGCAACTTTTAAGACTTATGGACTTCAACTCCCAGAATTCCCCAGCAAGCATGGGTGGCTGAGGAATTCTGGGAGTTAAAATCCATAAGTCTTAAAGTTACCGAGTTTGGACACGGTTCTAGGGGGATCTGGCTGGCCATTGTTAAATTATTGATTACATAATGGAGCTTCAATCTGACCCACAGGGATCAAGAGGAAGCTTCAGTCCACATTCACTCTCGGCATTACCATTTAGTTTACAGCTCAAGCCACTCTGGCAGCCACCTCTACTCTTCCACACAGAGCTTTGGGGTCTACATGAGAGCTTCAGCAGAAAAATGACCTCTCAAGGCTTGTTCTTCCTCTAAAGCAGGGGTATCAAACTGGTGGCGGCAAGGCAGATGCGTCATGCACAGACCCACCCCAACTCTGCAAAGGGGAAAAACGTTGCAATACATCCCATGACGGCAACGTGACGCCATGAGTTCGACACCCATGCTCTAGAACCGTGGTGGCAAACATATGGCACATGTGCCGGAGGTGGCACGCAGCGCTCTCTCTGATGGCATGTGAGCCGTCGCCCAAATCAGCTCCACCACACATGGGCGTGTGCCTCCCACCGGCCAGCTGGTCTTTGGGTCTCTGCTGTGCATGCGCAGGGGATGGGGTGTGTCCGAAGTGTCATGTGTGTTTGCGTGGTGGTGGGTGTGACATGTGTGGGGGGCACGTACATGTGTGGGGGCGGGGCACATGCATGCGGGTGCACTCATTGCATTTTGGGGGTTCAGGCACGCTTGCACAGACGCGCACGTACACTTTGGGCACTTTGACCGGAAAAGGTTAGCCATCATTGCTCTAGAGCAGTGTTTCTCAAACTTGGCGACTTTAAGTCCTGTGGACTTCAACTCCCAGAATCCCCCAGCCGGCTGGGGAATTCTGGGAGTTGAAGTCCACAGGACTTAAAGTCGCCAAGTTTGAGAAACACTGCTCTAGAGGAAGATGGTGATCCTGTAACCCTTTGTCCTTTCCCATCCAGTTTAGGCTGAGTATAGCAGACAAGTCGGCTTCATCCTTACCAAGCACTCCAGCAGCCGAGCTGGCCGGGAAATGATGAGCAGTAATTTACGGACCAACTGTTCAATGAAGTGCAGTTCCTCACTCTCGGAGCGCTCCTGAGCCTGGCAGAGAGGATGATGAAGAGCCCATCAGCATTATGGAGGAAAAACTCACCGGAGAAGTCTGGGTCGGCAGAGAAACAACCGAGGTACTCACATCTCTTAGCATTTTCTCCAGCTTCTCCTGCAGTTCAATGAAATAGCGGGAGGTAATGAGGGCCCCTTGGGACTTGTTGAGACAGTCACGGGCCAGTTCAATAATCTGGTGGTGGATGAATCCCAGTAAGCCATCAGCCAAAGGCAGGATGCTACTGGGCGAGAAAGCAGCAATTGTCTCTGCCAGGCGCTCTTCCATCTGGGCAGTGGCCTTTGAAGGGAGGGGAAAGAGAGAGAAAAGCAGAGTGACCATGCAATCCAGAAGCTTCAGCTGGGATCCACGTACACTTTTCAGTGTTAAGATGACCCCCGTCTCAGAAGAACGAAAAGGCTCATGAGCAAATCTCCGCTCCATCTTTTGTTTCTCTTGCATCCTTCCAACATTCATGCAAGCTACTTGCAAAAATAAACATGAAGTGCAAGAGAAGGGAATGAAGTGCCACATATTTCCTTCTGAAATATGTTGCCAGAGGCACCAAAACAGTGAAATGTCTTTCCTTTGGATGGCTTTCATATGCCTTTCTCTCATTAAAACATGCTTTACTTCAACAAAGTCATGCTTCTTAAATTTCTACAAAATTCCAACAACTGGAAAAAGAGATGAAAACCATAGAAGCACAGTACTCTATGACTCGTAATACAATAATAATACAATACAATAGTAGAGTTGGAAGGGACCTTGGAGGTCTTCTAGTCCAACCCCCTGCCTAGGCAGGAAACCCTATACCGTTTCAGACAAATGGCTATCCAACATCTTCTTAAAGACTTCCAGTGTTGGGGCATTCACAACTTCTGGAGGCAAGCTGTTCGACTGATTAATTGTTCTAACTGTCAGGAAGTTTCTCCTCAGTTCTAAGTTGCTTCTCTCCTTGATTAGTTTCCACCCATTGCTTCTTGTTCCACCCTCAGGTGCCTTGGAGAATAGTTTGACTCCCTCTTCTTTGTGGCAACCCCTGAGATATTGGAACACTGCTATCATGTCTCCCCTAGTCCTTCTTTCTCTTAAGCTAAACATACCCAGTTCCTGCAACCGTTCTTCATATTTTTTAGTCTCCAGTCCCCTAATCATCTTTGTTGCTTGTACCCAATGCTTTTTAAAATAGAATTAAATAATTTATTTAATTATAAATTATTAATAATTCATTTCCTTTCAGTGCCCTGGGATGTGGTGCCACAGTGCTGGATCTAGATTTTAGCAAGGCTTACAGATTATTCTAAGATAAACCTGTGGGTTTATGGTTCATCAATTCTAAGAGATAAAAGAAAATTCCCCTGCTCGCTTCTTCACAGAGTCTTACCTTCGGGAATCTCTCCTTGTATACATGATTCATCATTACCACCTCATTGTCAACGATCCCACTTGTCCGCCCAGGGCTGTGAAAAGAAGAGGCAACTGCTGAGGACATGTCCTAAGAACTCAAGCAAGGCAGGAATCAGGAAGTAGAAGAGAGTTTTAGTAATGCTCAAGATTTCGTGTTTCCCCAAAATTTCTTTCTTTAGCCATGGTTCTCATCTTTTGAATGTGTCAGGGCTGCAAACTGACAATAATCTAACTATAAGTCAGAGAACCTTTATGTAGTGACTAGCTTAAACTACAATCTAGGACTTACACTAGTCCTAGAGGAGATTAACCCTGACTGCTCTTTAGAAGGCCAGATCCTGAAGATGAAACTCAAATACTTTGGCCACCTAATGAGAAGGAAGGATTCATTGGAGAAGAGCCTGATGCTGGGGAAGATTGAGGACAAAAGAAGAAGGGGATGACAGAGAATGAGGTGGCAATCGGTGTGAGCTTAAATTACAATACAATACAATACAATAGTAGAGTTGGAAGGGACCTTGGAGGTCTTCTAGTCCAACCCCCTGCCTAGGCAGGAAACCCTATACCGTTTCAGACAGATGGCTATCCAACATCTTCTTAAAGACTTCCAGTGTTGGGGCATTCACAACTTCTGGAGGCAAGCTGTTCCACTGATTAATTGTTCTAACTGTCAGGAAATCTCTCCTCAGTTCTAAGTTGCTTCTCTCCTTGATTAGTTTCCACTCATTGCTTCTTGTCCTGCCCTCAGGTGCTTTGGAGAATAGCTTGACTCCCTCTTCTTTGTGGCAACCCCTGAGATATTGGAACAATGCTATCATGTCTCCTCTAGTCCTTCTTTCTCTTAAGCTAAACATACCCAGTTCCTGCAACCGTTCTTCATATGTTTTAGTCTCCAGTCCCCTAATCATCTTTGTTGCTCTTCTCTGCACTCTTTCTAGAGTCTCCGGGGGATGGTAGAGGACAGGAAGGCCTGGAGGAATGTTGTCCATGGGGTCGCGATGAGTCGGACACGACTTTGTGACTAAGAACAACAAGAAGCTTAAACCACTGAAATCAGGAGGAAGAGAAAACAGTGTTGCCTGATTTTGCTTCTTCCTTCTCTAAAATGCACCCCAATGGCTCAGCATTGGAGTCTGGCCAAGCCATGACTGAAAAGGAATCCAAGGATGATTCTTTCAAATAGATGTGATTTACGGTTGTTCAAACAGCAGAGTTGCTGTTAATTAAAGAAGTCAGTTGCGGATTGTAAGCACAAGGGAGCTACTAAAATTATTTGTTTTGCATGGCGAATATCCCTGGTAAAGCAAGGCAAGGAAGGAGAGAACCAGTGGTGGTCAAGGCCCAGATGTCCATCATATAAAAGTACCACTCACCTTCCAGGCTACCAGATGCTATGACATTACATAAGAATTCCAGCAGCTACTGGGTATCAAATGCAAGCTGTTATCTCTATTGAAATCCAGGCACAGATGCTTGCCCCTCCTCTCTTTGGACAACAGTTTCCACTTATCTGTTATTTTGATGAGCCGTGGTGGTGCGGTGGTTAAGAGTGCAGTACTGCAGGCTGGGGTTGGGGTTGGCTATTTCTGCTGACTGCCGGCTGCCTGCAATTTGGCAGTTCGAATCCCACCAGGCTCAAGGTTGACTCAGCCTTCCATCCTTCTGAGGTGAGTAAAATGAGGACCCAAACTGTTGGGGGCAATAGGCTGACTCTGTAAACCGCTCAGAAAGGGATGTAAAGCGCTGGGAAGCGGTATATAACTCTAAGGGCTATGGAGAGGAAGACAACCTCCAATTTAAAAATCGGATAGTGAGTCTTCTCCAACTTTGAGCTAGCAGGGGCCACCAACTCTAGGCAAGGCCCCCTTAAATACTCTATTCTTATTTAAGAGATTCTAATCTAGCGCAGCCCCGTCTGACAGTTTTCAGCCAAGTCAAACGGAGGAGGCCAGTTATGTCATGAATTGCCCAATCTGTGATTTATTGCTCAATCTAGGTGAAGAAATGTAATAGACAGTGCCTCAAATATTCTTAGGAAGCAAGTGATAAAAAAAGAGATTGGTCTCCTTCTGCTACACTGGAGCAGGAGAGAAAAAAAGTGCAGTTCAAGGTACATTCGCTTTTTAAAAAAAAAATCAGGGTTAGAAAGTTCGGGTGTGAAATGGATGCCTTATAAGGGGTAAAATGAGTGAACCTTTAAGACGTTTGCCAAGAATGACTATGTTTCCCTGTATGAATTCCTTCCTGTGCAATCCACTTAACACAGGTAGTCCTCGACTTACATCTGCAACGGAGCCCAGAATTTCTGTTGTAAATTATGATGGTCATAAGTTGAGGCATCCACGGCCCAATTTGATTACCTTTTTTTTGCTGCAGTTGTAAAAATAAACAGAGTGGCTGAAAAGCAAAAATGGCAGCTGTTAAGCAAACGCCGCGATCGTGAAGATCGGCATTTTTTGCTGTAAAAATGGTCACAAATCATGTCACGTGACTATGGAATGCTGCAGCCAAGCAGTAAAGGTGAGCTGATTGGCAAATACAGACATGTGACCCTGGGAGGGTGTGTGCATGTACTGCGACTGGAACTCTGGGATCAAGTCATAAGTACCTTTTGTATTTTTCCATTGCAACGTTGAACAGTTAGTTTATTGTCATTGCACCTTGTACAACGAAATTAAATGAGATCTTCAGTGTACAATGACAGTTCACGTTGTGGTTGTTAAGGAATCATGTGCGGTCATTAAGCACAACATCAGGTGGTGCCTGGTTTCCTCATTGACTTGACTTATTGGAAGCTGCAGTGAAGATCACAAGTGGTGGTGATGTGACTGTGGGAAGCTGTGACTATTGGTACTGTGTGCTAAATGCTCCAATCATGATCCTATGACTGTGGGGACACTACGACAGCCACAACTTCAAGGACCGGCTTCGAATGATTGCTGAACAAGAAGTCACTAATAATAATAATAAATATTTATTTCTTAGCCGCACCCTCTCCCGAAGGACTAAGTGAGGACTACCTGTATAGTCAAAAGCCCTTCCCTGTCTTTCATGGTTGACAAAGAATAATGATACCCCTGACAACAACAATTGGACCAAGCACTCGGTGGGCTCCATAATACCCTGGGGTCACTGGCCTGCTGGCAAAACCATGTCTTCATGCTTTTTGAAAGAATGTCCGGGGGTGGGGGTTATTATTTCTGCAAGGATGATGTTCTACATATATCTTCAATTCCTCTCAGCTGAAAAAGTACGTCTGCACGACATCCTCTCTTTCTCTTCCTAAGAGAAAGTTGCTAAGCGACCAGACATTAAGTGAGGACCACTTGTAGAGCCTTCTCCTACTTTCATTAGAAGTGTCATTCCGAACCATCTAAAGAAGAGACCCCCGTCCAAAGCCAAGAATACCTCAAGCTGCGGGACCGAGGACGGAAACAGGGCGAATGGCGCCCGTCTTCTCCTGGGACGCTTTCGGTGCTACGGAAGTGCTTTGAAAGGAAGTGCAGTTCATCAGGCGTAGGTTGATAGGGCAGCTGGTGGAGACGCTCCTGAGAGGAGGAAGACGATGACTGGACAAGAGTAAGAGAAAAAAAAAAAGAGAGACCAGCATGAGAAGGAAGGTGAGTAACCCTTGTTCTGACAACACCATCATGGAATAATTTAATATCCTCAGAATAAACAGGCAGCTGGAAAAACCGAGGGAGGGGGAAATGTGGTATTTAAGAAATAAAGTGAAAAAAGCCACTTCCTTTCATAGGAAGATAAGCTCTTCCTATGTTAACTCTGGCAACTGTAAAGTTTACATACATCTAAGTCTTGGTTTCTACGGGGCCTCTTTATCTCGACCACCAGCACTCTGCAAGCAACTTCTAGGCCTCTGTCAATATTCTCTTAGCCTGGCAGTGTTTTTTTTTAAAGCCACTGAGAGTTTAAATTACAAGTTTGTGTTCCTATTACAGGGACCGAGCCGCAGAACCAAATTTTCTTTGGAATTACACGTTTAGCCTTATTTCTGATGCTGATAAGTTGACACATTTCTAGCAAATACTTGAGACAGCTAGTGAAAGCAGAAGTAAGAACAGTTCAACAGCACCAACTTAAAAAAATTCTAGCAAGCTAGGTTAATTCCCACCTTAGGAAAGTAGGTATGAAATGAATATTTCCAGGAAAACAAGATTACAGTTTAACAGAGTTGGAAGGCACCTTCTCGGTCATCTAGTTCAACACCCCATTCAAGCAAGACACCCTACACCATTTTTGACAGATGACATTCCAGTCTCTTTTTGAAAGCTTCCAGTGATGAAGCTACCACAACTTTCGAAGGCAACGTCTGTTCCATTGGTTGATTGCTCTCACTGTCAGAAAATTTATCTTTATTTCCAGGTTGAATCTCTCTTTGGCCAATTTCCATCCATTATTCCTTGTCTGGTCTTCAGGTGCTTTGGAAAATAGCTTGACCGCCTCTGTGGTAGCCCCTCAAATATTGGAACACTGCTATCATGTCTTCCCTGGTCCTTCTCTTCACTACGCTAGCCATGCCCAGTTCCTGTAACCATTCTTCATATGTTTTAGCCTCCAGTCCCCTAATCATCCTGGTTGCTCTTCTCTGCACTCTTTCTAGAATCTCAACATCTTTTTTATAGTGTGATGACCAAAACTGGATATAGTACTCTAGGCATGGTCTTACTAGGGCTTTATAGAGTGGTATTAGGGCCTCACTTGATGGAAAACAGGTTATTGCTAGGTGCCATTCACCCCATCACCAAAGAATGGTCTGTCTTAATAGACTACATGTAGCTCACCCTTTCTCAGTCTCCTACTTTCTACAGTACATGAGCTACATTGACAATCTTAGATTTGCTACACCAGAAAATATGAATCTGACTCACTTTAGCATGGAATCTGCCTATATAATAAGATGCCAGATTTACTTACTGAAACAGTGGAGCTGGGAGTGTTGGTCCCATAGCCGGATGAGGGCAATGAGGCGAGTGACCACCTTCGGCCATCAGCCCTGCAGAAAGAGAGGTAGATATGACAACATCAAGTCTTGGAGAACAGAGGATTGATATTTAAATCCAATAAGTGCACCGTCAAGCTGATGAAAACAATTGGGAAAGGCTAACATGACTGCACAAATATCATCTAGATCAGGGGTCTCCAACCTTGGCAACTTTAAGCCTGGCAGACCTCAACTCCCAGAATTCCCCAGCCAGCTTGCTGGCTGGGGAATTCTGGGAGTTGAAGTCCGCCAGGCTTAGAGTTGCCAAGGTTGGAGACCCCTGATCTAGAGGTCCCCAACACCTGGGCTATAGACCAGTATTGCTCTGTGTCTTGTTAGGAACTGGGCCACACAGCTGGAGGTGAGGGGTGGGCGAGCAAGCTGTATTTGTAGCCAATCCCCAGTGCTAGCATCACCGCCTCAGCTCCCCCTCAGATCATCAGGCATTAGATTCTCACAGGGGTGCGAACCCTACCGTATATTGCACATTTAAGGGATCTAGGTGGCACTCTCCTCCTCCCAACCCCATCCGTTGAAAAATTGTTTTCCACAAAACTGGGCCCTGGTGCCAAAAAGGTTGGAGATCACTGATGTGGGGGAAGGAAAGGACTTTTTCCCTATACACTTCGAAGCCCCTCTATATCCCCATACCGTCTCTTTTTCAAACCCAATCAAAATACACCATGTATTCCAGACCAAGCAGAGATGTTTTTGGATGACTTATCATCCAAATGTGTGAAATACCACACTCACTTTTACGTGAGTGTGGTATTTCTAACCACAAGCTCTCCTCCCCAAGCTGTCAAAGTAACAATGCTGGAATAAGAGGAACCATCTTCGAGTAACCCACACATCCTTGCCTTCCAGTTCCCTGTTTTGCCTTCTTGGTAGCTTCTTTAAAAGATTTATAAAAACAAGACAATAGGTCTTCCAGCATATTTCAGGCTGTTTGGCCGTACCCATCAGGCAGACTTCCTGAGGGAATTAAAGATGGATGCCCAGGGCTAGAGAATTATGAGGATTCTCTCCTTCAAATCAATCCTAAACATTGGACTGCTTCTCAGGGTTTCAATCAGTAACGTCCACTTCTGAAGGATGAATTCTTTTTTTGATAACCGCAAAATGTCTATTCTCAACAGAACTCCCAACGGTAGCAACATATTGCAGTCAAGAGAATTAAAATTAAAGCTTTATTTTGCTCAGCAATTAGGGGAAATCAATGACATTTCATTTTCTTTTTATTTACTTCCCACTCAGCAGTCAAAGTTCTCCAAGCCTGAAAAATTCTTCTTTTAACTTGGAGCAATGGATTGTATTTAAATATACACATCATCTTTTCTCCCCCCCCTCCCCTCCAAATTAAGGCAATTAGTCTGTTCTGGGTGATAGTTTTCTTATGGGTCATGATTCAGTGTGACGTTTTTGCCCACAAAAAATAAGTAGTGGTCATCTTTTATTTTTCATTACCAGCTCTGTTTACAAGACCTCTCTACAACAAGGTATTTATAGCAAAGTCCCTAACAAAACAGAACAACTCAATAGATTTAAGAATCCTACATGATTTCTTCCCATTGCTAAAGTTACCTGTCGGTTCGAGGAACATGGCTTTTTCCGAAGCATCATTGAGGGAGAAGCAGAAAGGCAAAAGGAAACAGGGAAAGAAAAGGGTGGGGGAGGATATACAATTAGGAATCACAGAAAAATGCCTTCCCCAGGCCTGCAGGGATTTTTCTTAACCACCCCCCAACTAAAATTAGAAATAGTTATACGGTACAATTTACTTAATTTGATTTTTTTTAATGTAAAAATTGATTGGCAAGCAAAAGAATGAAAGACCTAACAGCTTGCTGTCATTGCATAATAATTTAATTCATCCAACTGTCTGATTTTTTTTTTCAATTCCCAGTTCAGAAATGAACTTGGGAAGGAATAAAAATTCCACCAGAAGTTAGAAAGTAGGCTGAGAAAGAGCAGAATGGTGTTACCGAGTGTGTAGAAGTCAGTTATGATAATTTCTATAACAGAGAAATCTATTCTGCACATGATTAGGGATATTTCAGGGGCAAAGAATCAGGACCATTTGTAAAGTTGTGGCATAGATTTATTCAAGCCTGTACCCAAGACTCTGGTCAACCAAAGTTCAACACTAAATTGGTACCAGATAAGGGTCAACACCAGATAAGGCACCCGATAAGGGGTTGGACTTGGAGCGCTTATGGGAAGCGCAAAGACTCTAAGCTGATGACGCACTTAACTCCACCCCCAGCTCTCCCCCAGCTCTCTTCTTCTACATCATGGGTATCAAACCTGCGGAGTCACATGGTCATCACGTGACATATTGCAATGTTTTTTCCCTTCGTGAAACTGGGATGGGTGTGGCCTGCGCTTGACGCATCTAGTCCACGGGCAGCCCGTTTGACACGGGCCACCAATCTGTTCTAAATTATATTTTCATTCTGATAGCTGTGATTCAAGGCAAACTCTGTCATGAGAGATAAGTCATTTCCTCCCGACACTCACAAGGCAATGATGTTTGGCAAAGAAGAAAACCTGTGGTTGGCAAACCAGAAAGGGCTGCCAGTTTTCTCTCCCTGAGCTTCTTTACTCATTTTGCTATTATGTTTTGGTTTGATAAACATATCTTTATTACCTGGGAACCATCTTCAAGACACACTTTTTCTTAAAATTCATCATAAACTTGCTGACACTTAACAAAACTGGATCTAAATCTGGAGAGGAGATTATCCTGCAGAAATAGCTGCTTTGAATTCCACAATGGAAAAAGAAGGGAGAGATAAATTTCCACTTCTAGGCAAACATGGAGATTTCCAAGGCATTTATATAATAACAACATAAAAACCAGGAGTGAGTAAGTAAAATAACTCGCTTTTCCAATTTGTGAAGACCTAGTATTTTATTGGTAGGATCTCTACTGCTTTCTCCCCACTTTGCCAAAATTTGAAGTGGAACTCTTTCTTTTAGCCTAGATCCATTTCCTTCCATCTATCTTCTTCCCTGGTCCCAAGCAGCTTCTGTGGTTCCTTACAGCAGACTTCCTTGATTCTTTCCAGCAGATGTGGCCACTTAATTAGTTGTGGTATCTTACCTGCGAGCAAAGGGAAAGCTGGCGGAGGCACCTGTGGAGAAATTGCGAGGACTATCAACTGGACTGCTACTGGCTGCAGAGAGAGGAGAAGGTAGGAGAGGGTCAGGACAAAATAAAACAATGGAGTTTTATTAAAGATTCAAAGGGTCTACTCTAGAAGAAACCAAGAAATCTTGAATACCACTGAAAAACTTAAACTTGATAGGAATGGGTGCTTGAAGATTTATCCATCAAATACCTCTATTCAAGGAATGTCTACGGAGATTCTCAGTCATTCAGGTCATGGTTGTCCCAAAGCTGCTTTTTTCAAGAGGCAACTGGACTTTCTAGTTTTTCTTTGAAGACGTTTTGCTTCTCATCAGAGAGAAACGTCTTCAAAGAAAAACAGAAAAGTCCAGTTGCCTCTTGAAAAAAGCACCTTTGGGATTCTACTCTAGGAATTACACTGACTGCTGGTCAGCTTCTCTGAGCAATTCAAGTGCTGATTACTACTTGAAAGTCCTACATGGCTCAAGACCTGATTATCTCTGAGTCTGCCTACTCCAATGTGAATCTGCCAACCAGATAGATCTTGGAGAGAATTTCATGTGACCGTCCCATCCCATGAAATTTCCACTTACAGAGAGCCTGTCTCAGGATCTTCTCACTGTGGCCACCCTTACTGTGGAAAAGCTTTTATCTTTCCTGATAAAGAACACTTTGTTATAGACACTCCCTAACGAGTGTTCACAAAAAAACATGCCTCTAGGAAAGAGTGTAAGGGGGAATATTAGATGCTGGTATCTACCTATGTTACTCAGTGCACCAAAGACAAATTCAAGGCCCGTGGGCTGGATCTCGCCGGCAGAGTGCTTAGATCTGGCCCACAGGGCCGCCCTGGAAAGAGCGAAGGACCAGCCTGTGGTGCCTCTGCTAGCAAAAACAGAGCTCAGGACGACCTTGCGCGGCTGACCCAGACTGTTTTCGGGTGCGACAGCCTTCTGCAGCCCTCTGCCAGTGAAAATGGAGTTTGGGGGTGGGTGGGGGGCCATGACTGCAGGAGGCTGTTGTGACTGAAAATAGGGCTCACGGGAGCCCACATATACCACCACCCCTGAGCTCCATTTTCTCTGGCAGAGAGCTGCAGGAGGCCATCGTGGCCGATAATGGAGCTCGGGAGCCCGTTTTCCCTGGCTAAGTGCTCAGGCCACCATAGGCATCCCCAATACGAGTGATGTCAAATGGCCACCCACACCCCAGCCCCCCCCAAAGGTCAAACACAACCCTGATGCATCTCTAAATGAAATTGAGTTTGACCCCCCCTGGCCTAGAACCAGTGGCAGACAGCACATTCTGCCTCCAAGACTTAAATCTCAGCCAAAAGCATTCCCCCAGGAATGGAATGGAAAGTCACAGTCAGAAGCATCAGCCACTGAACTTGAGAAAGGAAGTGATTCACTGTTGCCCTAAGCACAATTCACAATGACCTGGGATCCCTTTTCATGGCTGCTTGGCTCTAGGAAAGAACCTAAGGGGGATATTGGATGCTGGAATCTACAGTACCTATGTTACTCAGTGCTATTATAATATTAAATATTATTTTGCTATGTTAATCTTCTGGGGTTCTTTTTCTATATATACCACTATGAAACATTGGGAGTTGAGTTGCATAGAACTGCTAGTAAGTAAATAAATAAATGAATATTTTAAAAAGTGGTTAGTCTCTGATTTTATTAGATACACACACACACACACACTAATTTTCTCACTCAATAAAACTTCCATCATGAATGAAGCAAAGGAATCAAGCATCTCATGGAAAAGAAAATGTGTCTGTCAGCCCAACCCACTCATGGCGACTCCAGGTGGCTTAGAACTCCTACCCTCAAAACGACACTATAGAGCACTGCACACCAAGACAACTAGACACAAGAACAGTTTTTTCCCCCGAATGCCATCACTCTGCTAAACAAATAATTCCCTCAACACTGTCAGACTATTCACTAAGGTTGTATTACTATTACTATTAGTTTTCTCATCGTTCCTATCACCTAACTCCTGCCACTTATGACTGCATGAATGTAACTTGTTGCTTGTATCCTTACAATTTATATTGATATTGTTTCCTGATTGCTTATTTATACCCTATGACTATCATTAAGTGCTGTTCCTTACGATTCTTGATGAATGTATCTTGTCTTTTTATATACACTAAGAGCATATGCATCAAAGACAAATTCCTTGTGTGTCCAATCACACTTGGCCAATAAAGAATTATATTCTATTCTATTCTCTGACTTTATTGGATACACACACACTCACACAAATTTTCTCACTCAATAAAACTTCCACCATGAGTGAAGCAGAAGAATCAAGCAACTCTTGGAAAAGAAAATTTGTATGTCAGCCTAACCCACTCATGATGACTCCAAGTGGCTTACAGAAATAAGAACCCAAACTCAATAAATCTCCACCCCACCCCACCCCACGTGACAACAAGGAAATCAACCACTAGATGGGCTCCATTTCATCCTGAGATCTCCAGGCTCCCTGGCAAATGGTGGTGTCAATCTTAATTCCACAAGGATGATGTTACACAGGGAGAGAGCCTCCATGCAGAAAGCTCTTTTTCTTGGTCGTGCTAGATGGGTTTTCTTAATAGAGGGGATCTATAACATATCCTCCTCCCTGCTCTGGTGGTTGGGCAGATATAATAAGGGAAAAGATGGTCCTTCAAATAACCTGACCCCAGGCTACATGATGTTGGCCATCTTTTGAAAATAACACAAGAGATTATTTCACTAGGACTCTCTTCCCACAACTCAGAATGCAGTACCAAGATATTCTTCACCATAGACCTGAGTCCAGTCTACCACTTGTCATGTCTGTCCTCTGTTCCTCCAACAAAGAAGCTTTCCTAATTTGGCATACACTTACCTGTTGGCACAGAGAGGGGCGACAAAGGACGTGAGAGGGTAGGCGAAGGAGTTCCAACCACTAGGCTCTTCCTGTTGCTTCGACAGCTGCAAAAGCAGGACAAATGATATTATGCCAGGGACAAGGTTTCATAGGCAGCAAGTATCACCCAGATCTCCAGGGTGGGAAAATTCAGAATATTATGGGTGTTAATGATATATTCTTAACTACCAAGGCTAATGGAAAAGGGAATGAAAGTTTAAATAGTTACTAGCTGGGGAATTTTGGGTTGAAGTTGAAGTCCACACACCTTAAAGTTGCTGAGGTTGAGAAACAATGATCCAAAGACTATGGCCATGATGAATGAAACACATGCAAATGAATGAAACACTTCAATGCAACAGCCGCTTTCTCAGTCAATTGAACAAAAAGTTATGATCCTGGCACCAGGGTGGAAGTAAGTCCCTGTTCCATTCGTTGAAAGAAAATTAAATGGGAAGTGTGTAGACACAGACCATTGCCTAGAACAGGGGTGTCAAACTCAAGGCCTGTGGGCCGGACCTGGCCTGCAGGGTGCTTAGATATGGCCCACAGGGTCGCCCTGGAAACAGTGGAGGACCGGCCCATGGTGCCTCCGCTAACAAAAACAAAACTTGGGAGGGCCAAGCACAGCCCACCCAGGCGGTTTTCAGCCCCGACGCCTCCTGCAACCCTCTGCCAGCAAAAATGGAGCATGTGTGTGCGCGTGTGTGCAACTGCAGGAGGCCATTGTGGCTGAAAATGGGGCCCGGGGGAACTGTGCACACCCCTTAACCCCGTTTTCAATAGCAGAGGGCTGCAGGAGGCCATCGTGACCAGAAAAGGGCCTGGGGGAGCTGCACGCACACACCCCCGAGCTCCATTTTCTCAGGCAGAGGGCTACAGGAGGATGTCACAACCCAAAATAGAGCTCGGGAGCCTGTTTTCCCTGGCAGAGTATTCAGGCCACCACAAGTGCCCCCCTCCCCCGCCTGACATGAGTGACGTCAACCTGGCCGCTCCCACCCTGGTCCTCCAAGGTCAAGCATCACCCTGATGCAGCCCTCAATGAAATTGAGTTTGACACACACACCCCCCCGCGCCCCGGCCTAGAACCAGTGGCAGACAGCACATTCTGCCTCCAAGACTTAAATATCAGCCAAAAGCATTCCCCCAGGAATGGAATGGAAAGTCACAGTCAGAAGCATCGGCCACTGAACTTGAGAAAGGAAGTGATTCACTGTTGCCCTAAGCACAATTCACAATGACCTGGGATCCCTTTTCATGGCTGCTTGGCAAGATCAGGGAATAAGGAAAATGCCAGGAGGAAACAGACAGCACAACAGGGCAAAGCCAATTTGCTGACCTGGATCAGCAACTGGACATCAGGAGAGAGGAAAATAAAGGCTGTCGCTGCTGGACACGGAATGTATCCCCATCGAGCAGCAAATGTAATAGCCAGAAGAAAAATGGCAAACAGAGGCATCATGGAAAAAAAAATTTTTTTTTTTAAAGCAGAGATGAGGCAATCAAACCATGCACAAGTAAAAAAGGGGGAGATCTTTAACTGTGCAGTTGTGGCCACCATCTTGACTTTTTAAAAAAAATAATCCTAAAATACTCTTGAAGTCTTAAAGTTGCCAGGTTAGAAAAACACTGGCTTAGCTGTTTTTATTTTAAATAATTGTACAATCATTCCCCCCCCCCCCGCACTCCAAAAAAAATCAGAATTCAAATGAATATATTGATACGAGAAAAATACACAGGGAGGAATCATACCATTGTTATAAGGATTTTAATTGGGTGAGTCGTAAATAAAGTCTAGTTTGTTTCTTGCTAGCTGTGGTCCATTTCTTTAGAAGAGAACCAAGGTTTTCATGGTATAGATCCAAGTACAGTATGCCATTTAGCCATGTTTTAGGTCAGTGATGGTGAACCTATGGCACGCGTGCCACCTGTCCATTTGTCAGGACACGCAAGGCGCTGCCCTTACAGCTGGCCAGCGTGCATGCGCGCGCTGGCCAGCTAACTTCACCCTTTTTTAAAGCCATTTTTTGCCCTCCCCAGGCATCAGAGGCTTTATAGAAGCCTGGGGAGGGTGAAAAGAGCCCCCCCGCACCCCCCCAGAGGCTTCATGAGCTTCCCTGACGCCTTTGGAGCACTCAAAACGACCCTCCGAGCAAACCGTAAGTCACCTCCGGTTTGCTCGGAGGATTGTTTTGAGCACTCCGAAGGCTTCAGGGACCATCCGGAGGCTTCCCTGACGCCTCCTGAGGGTGTCCGGGGGCGGGCGGGGGAGGCTGTTTTCGCCCTCCCCAGGCTCCTATAAAGCCTCTGGAGCCTGGGGAGGGCAAAAAAAAGCATGTAAAAATGGGGGGTCGCGCCTGTAGTGTACGCATGCGCACTGAGGGGTTGAGCATTGCATTATGGGTGTGGCACGCTCGCACACGACCCCCTGCGCTCCCCCCACTTATGGCACGTGAGCCAAAAACGGTTCGCCATTGCTGTTTTAGGTATTTTGCATATATACACCATACACGACACACAATACACATAAGCCTGCTCAAGTCTTACCAATCAGTCTTTGTGTTTATGAAATTAGCTTCCCATTTTTGATTCATGTTTACAGTAAAAGCGTGACAGAGTGCATGCCATGAGGAGATTTCCCCCAGGAGTAGGTTAGACATAGCTATAAGAGGAAGCGCTCCTTCAACCTTCGCTCAACCTCATGTCCTATCAGACTCCATTTTATATTTTTATTTATCAGAGTTTGAAACAGTCCATCTTTCCTCACAGAGGGACCCTTATCGTGTTCAATAAAATATGAAAACATAAGAACAATGTGTCTATGGAGATTCTCAGTCATCCAGGTCATGATGGTCTCAAAGGACAACTCTTAGATGAGAAGCGAAACGTCTTCAAAGAAAAAGCAGAAAGTCCAGTTGCCTCTTGAAAAAAGCACCTTTGGGGTAAAAACTATATATAAGACTTAAAATTTAAAAAGAGGCAAGGATTATTTAAAAAAATGTTAAAAATTCATTAAAGGGCGAGTTTCAGGGACGCTAATCAGTCTCACGACTGCCTGCTCTGCTGTTCTCTCCAAACAATCCCAAAGAGCCATGTTTTCACTCCCTTCCAGAAAGCCAGGAGAGTGGGGGTCTGTGTCACCATGGGGGGGAGGGGGAGAGAGAGAATGTTCCAGAGAGCAGAGGCAAATAGCAGGGAAGACCCTCTTCCTTGACCCCACTGTTGTGGCCCGCCAGTGCCAAAGGCAGAGAGGCCAGTTATCAGCTGCCTTCAGACTCAGACATCAGTGAGGCAGACAAACAGCTGGAACCTGTTCCCAGTGTGCGTATGCACAGAGTTGCCAGATGAAGGGAACAGCTAAAGAACAGGGGTCGACTTGGGAGTAAGGCCACAGGTGGACGATGAATGGCCCCTCACAGAGGAAATAAAAGAGGAGCGAAAGGGGAGTGGAGTTTGCAGGAGGCAACTAGTTCGATTAATTGGTTCGTGACTCTCTGAGACTCCTTGCTAAGTTTTATAGATATCGGTCTGGCAGCTTCATGCTGTTGGGAAGTCTAGGTCAGAATAAAACCAGTCTGAGTTCTGGACATATCATCCCTGCCTGACCAGGTAGGATGAATCTATGTAATGGGACGAAAACAGTATCCAAGGTAGACCGGCCCTATCCCATGTACAGCTTTAAAGATTATAATCAATATCTTGAATTCAACCCAGAAGCAAATTGGCACCCAATGCAGCTCGAGCAGAAAAGTTATTAAATGCACCATTCTTTGAGAGCCCAAGATTGTGTTTGCACCCACATTCTGTTACCAGCGAAACCTTCCAGATATTTTTCAAGGAGAGACCCGTGTAGAGCCCATTGCAATAATTCAAAGGGGAGATAGCCCAAACAGGAGATACATGGAGGATAACTGGGAGTTATAAATGAAAATACAAAACATATTAGAAAATGACCTGGGTTTTAAAAGCTCCGAGTTTAATTCTCATCCATAGATAATATTTGTGTCTCGGGGTTGAACGGTGCAGTTCTTGGTTGTTTTTGATTCTCATCATTTTCCATGTTTAAAAGCCAGTCCGGCTGGTAAAAAGCATCTTTCTGCCTGAATTGCTAGAGCTGTTGCTAATCAGACCAGATCATACTGGTCTATGCACACCAAGGCAGCTTCCGGTCTGCCTGCACTCCAAGCTGCATCTGTGATTCCCTCCACCAATTTGATAGAAGGGGGCTTTTTCTGCACAAACCCCTTTCATTAGCTCTGTTAAAGCAGACTTTAAATGCTGTGGGCCGTAAACAGCTGCATTCCACAGCTGCAAAGAGCAATTTTAGGGAGTAAAAGGCCATCATTTTTGTGTCACGCTCACTAAAAGTCAGTCCAGAGAAAAGCACACACCAAACCTTGAAGGAATCACTCCACAACTCAGGGCTGAATCAAACAGCACTGCAAAATTGACAGTGGGCACTGGAAAATGCCCACTCCACATTCAAACTCTGCTCCTGTGAAATGTAGATGCAACTAAACCAATTACATAACAGGAACAGGCAGATCTTGCAGAGACGATTACAGATGCGAAGATTACGGATGACGTTTTAGATGGGAAGAATGTTCTCAGATACAGTGGGTGAAGCAGAATTGAGGTTGCTTTATAAAAGACCGCTTAGCTGCCTCCCCTCCCCAGAACTGAAGTTTTCTGTCGAAAAGCACATCTCGACAACAGGAAGTGGTGACTTTCCTCCTGCACGTTGCAATCTCTTTAATCACAAAGACATAATTCCAAGCATGATGGTTATTAATGACGCAACAGGCAAAAAGGGATTTAATGAATTCCTCTTCCACAGGGGTGGCAGGCAGAAGAAGAAAGGAGAGCTAGTCCATTGAAAAAGATATGAACAATGGGGGTGCAGAAATAAAACGGGGATTGATGAAGCAATTAAGTAAATAAAGGTACCATCTCTGTGAAATCGCACCATTTTTTTTTTGTTTAGCAAAAGACATGTGATGCCTAGTCAGTAATTCATGGAATGGATAAAGTCATCCCTGATTCTATTTCCATTTGCTATTTCCATGTAGTCTCTGACATCTGCCCATTGCAGTGAAACGGCAATGAATGAAATGGGCACATTGTTGTGAAGGTTGCAAAATGGTCATGTAACCCACTCAATTTTACGACCTTTTCTGCAGTGGTCATTAAGTGAATCCAGTAGTCATAAGATAGTCGTTTAAGTAAACCCATTGTATCAAAGTAACTTCCAATGTTCAGCAAAACCATCATATAATTCAGTGATACGACCCACATGAAGCCGCAAACAGCCATAAATGTGGCCATGTTGCGAAATGCCTATAATGTGGTCACATGACCGACCTGTTGAAACTTCAGAACTGGATTGTAACTTCTGTTTTGGGGTACGCTGTAACTTCCGATGGTTGCTACTCAACCGATCATAAGTCAAGGACTTCCTGTATAATACTTTAAGACTGACAGACAAGCAATTCGGAATAAACAGCACACCATTCACTGCCCTGAAAAGCAGTTAGTCTATAGATAGCTTTGAAAGGGTAGATTAAATCACAGAACCTCCATATTATTTAAAAGCACATTAACCCTGAGTTTTAGCAACACTGTAGAAGACCTGATTCCTTTCTGTCCATTTTTGAGGACTGTTCTAAGAGGCAGATAAGAAGGACATTGAGAAGAACAGAACCTTTTAAAGCTCGAACCCATAGAGGTCTCAAAATCCTTCCAAAAACTTAGACAAATGGTATTCACATAAATTTTGGCCCTGAAAGCTATGAAAGTACCAGGTTCAGAAGAACTACTAAAATGAGTGCTCTAAGTAGGTCTGGCTATAAGGCCTCTCTTGGAGGCATCCAGAGGGATCTGGAAGGTTGACAGTGTTGGAAACAGTCGCATTCTAGACTAGCTATAATTTCATGAGCAGCCCTATCTACGGTTTATTGCAGTAGACTAGGCAGGAAGTGATCGAGGCATGATAGATTGATCATGAATAAGGCCTGTTGGTCCAGGAATAAGTATAACTGGCATGTAAGATAGATGCAAAGCCCCCTCCCCAGACATGGTGGTCTCCTGCTCCTTGAGCAGAAGATGCAAGTCCAGGAGACCCTTTAGACTGTGCAGTAGCGCATGTCAGAGATACAGTGGTGGGTTCTGTGCAGCATGCACATGCGTCTTAGCACCTCCGTGAGCCTCCGCGACGCTGCAGCCGCTCAGCGGAGCGTCGCACAGGCACTGTACGTGTAAGCACTGAAGACTTAAAAGACTGGTAAGGAGCTCGGGCGGGCCCTCCAAAGCACCATACCGGAACGGTATCTGATGCTCCGGGCAGGCTCCAGTACACCCGTACCGGGGCATACCGCCTGCAACCCACCACTGCAGAGATAACACATCACTAAATCTTGAGAGAGGACTAAAAACCCAAGGGGTTGGTTGAGTCAGAGCTGGTTCCTGCCATCCAGACCCTCACAACCTCTAGGCACTGGGTCAGCATCACAACAGCATCACCTGCTTGGTCAAGGTTGGAGATAACTGAGTATCAGGAGCATACTGACCATACCACACCCTGTATTCTTAAATGGCATCACTCCATCAGTTTCACCTAGATGTTAAAGAGCAGGAGCAAGAGATAGGAGCCTGGGGCACCCCACACTGCAGAGACTTCTCACCCCCCCCCAATAACCTAGCCTCCATGACTGTCATGGAGAAAGAAGGAAACCAACGGCAAGACATTTCCCAATCCCCAGAACTACAGTCCAGAAGGATACCCTGGGGATGGTGCTAAAGATCCAGAAGGGATGGAGCAGTGAAAGTTCAGTCGGGGCTGGGAACAAGGCAGATTGCCGGATTTTTATCCTAAATCTCTTGGCTCCTTTCATCGCCTGATATCCAAATGAGATCAAGTGACCTCAAATGGCCCGGCCTGGGACCAGCCATTTACACCAAGGCACGCCTGCATCACAGACGCTGAATATGGGCTGAAGCTCATGTCCTAATCTGGATATCCCCAGCAGCAGCAGCAACAACAAAAGATGCGGGGCGGGGGGGGGAGGGGAAAAAGAGAAGTTCCTCTCGTGGCCAATCCTCCCGGGAAGCAGAAAAGTGGCGCGGGCGCAGCCCCGGCGGCTCTCAAAAGAGCGTCGCGGATCCGAAAGATACCACCGAGGCTTCATTTGCTGCTCCCCCCACTCCCCGAAACCAAACTCCCCGCTCCGCAAACGCCCATCCTCCAAAGCCTGGCTACTTCCCTCTCCGAGACAGTCACGCTCGATGCGTAATTGCGCACGGAAAGCAAAAGCTTTGCTGGGGAGGTTGCGGGGGGGGAGGAGATACCAAAGCTATTGTTAGGCGCGCTTCTCTCCTTCCCTTTATCTCCCTACCTACCTCTTGGAGCGGCGGAAGAGGGTGCCCGCCAAAGTTTCCCAGCAACTCAGATCGGACATCGCGCCCCGGCCAACTCACTCCCAGTCAATGGGAAACGACCGGCCAGCGGCCCACCGGGTCCTCTTCGCCGCCGTCTCCGAGGTCCGCCCGTCTTGCAGCCGGGGAGGGACTCTGCAGCGCCCCCTTTCGATCTTTGCAAAGCTCCTTTTTCTTTCGTGTGGCCCCTCTTGTCCCAGCAGCGGGAAGAATGCGCGGCGGCGCTTTCCAAAAAACGGCCAATTTGAAAGAAGGGTTAAGTTGGACTGGCATTCGTGGAATAAGCACGGGACTCCTTGGGAGGAGGAGAGGAGACCCCTGCACGATTTCCTTTTGGTACTGGAGCCTCCTTCTCATTTATGAAAGCCAGTGGCGGATTAAGGCTCACTGGTGCCCTAAGCACTGACCAAACTTGGTGCCCCCTCTCCTTTGCACATACTGTACAAATCTTCATTGGTTTCTTCTTCTTCTCAACTTTGTGGTGCCCACTTGGGCCCAGTACCCTAAGCATGTGCTTAGTCTGCTTAATGGTTAATGCACCATTGATGAAAACTAGAAACTTGTAGTTTCCATTGAGAATTTAATTATGTCTTATGATGCCATTAACATTGGAGTTCTGCCCGCTCCACACAAGGCTGGAATGTGAATGGCCTGAAATCCTGTCCATGTTTTGCAGCTAAACTAAACTTTAAATCCAAGGCTCCCTGGGTGCTGAAAGACACAAAGTGTCCTGTCTGATCAGCCTTGGGCCTCCAGCATTGGGGGTCACCTAAAGGCCAGCCAGCTGTAACAGCCCCTCTCCCACTGTTGCTCCCTGGCAGTTGGTATTCAAAGAATGCAGCTTGCCAAGAAGCAGCTATCCAAACTAATGGCCATACAGACCACCCTGCTGTATTAAATTGTCTAGTTGTTTAAATTGATACCCTTTGGCAGTATGGCAGAGGGCTCTACACAGTTTAATTCTACTTTGTGCAGAGAAATAGATCCTTTTAGGAGCCCCAAATCTATCATTTAATTTAGTGAATGAACTTAATATTATGAAATGTAGGCCAAAAAATAAGTTTAATTCCATATCCCAGGCCATGCATCATTTAATCTCTATCTCCTGTTATTTAAGATCCAAACCAGAAACATTGCAACCGTTATATATATATTTTCCTTTAAGAGAGTTGCTGTAGCCCTCTGCTCACTTTGAACAGGTTTGAACAGGTCTGATCATCTCATCAGTACTGCAAGCTTTAGTATCCTGAATCATCATCTCCTGTTTAAGATAGTCTTGAAGAAATTTGACCCAACAATGAAGCCCTCAATGGGGTAAAATGTAGGTCCCACCCCCAATATTCTTGCAGAAATAGACATGATTAGATTAAGTGGTGGCGGTATCAGGTTTATCAATCAGGGGTTTGTTTACAGCTGGATGAAAACATTGTGAAATGCACTTGGTTCTAAGTTCCATACCAAACTTAACATCTGACAAAACAGGATTGTAGGAAGTTATCACCTAGCCCTCTCCCAGAAAAATGAAATATCCTAGGAAATATTGATAAGGCAGAATATTATATTTTCCTGGATGTGAAAAAGGGAGAAACACATTTTAAACACAGAGTAAATTCCTGCAGCTTCCCCGCTTTGTCAATGGGCCATTAAGAAGGCCAAGCTAGTCCACTTTACATAATAAAGAGTTCTCCCCTTCAGCTCCAGGGGGGATGGCAATGAAGGCAGGATAATATTGCCTTTTACTCAAACTGATCACATGGCATCTGAGAACTCAACCAAACCTGGATTCAAAACTCAGCCTAGAGAGTTGCCTCTGCATGGGCCTATGGGAGTCTGGCAACCAATCAGAATACATTTCTTACACAGGAACAGGAAACAGATAGGTGGGGCCGAACAGATTATAAAAATCCCTGCAAGCCCTTCTTCAGTCCTTCTCTTCCCTTCTCTTCTCTTCTCCACCAACATTGAAGCATGTGATCACCTTTTCTGTTCAGGGCTCAAGCCATGTGGTCCTGTCCACCATTAAACCATCTTTCCAAGCAGCCTCCATGTCTCCAGTGTCTTTTTCCCCACTTGGAGCCGAACCCAGAAGGACATTTCTTCCAACAGGATATTGACACAGACATGGATTAATTTACAGAATTGGGGAGAATAACAACATGCTCTTTCTTACATAAACCTATTAGATATGCTAATCCAAAATTCTTTTTATTCCACTGAATAGCCAGAGGTCTTTAAAAGCCCCAAAGCCTTCCTTCATTATTTGTCAGACAGACAAACTTTTAACTAGGATATTCCAATTATTCATCATTGCTAACAGCCACAAATAGATATCTCCTTTCTTGTTTATTGATCCAATTCCTTTTAAAGCTATTTAAGCCGACACCATGATCACATCATGTGCTTGTAATTGCAAATGGTGTGCAGCTACGTTATGTCTGACCTCGTTCCGCTGTCAATTCAATTCAAGACTAACATTGACTAATAAAAGACTTAAGAAAAATTGCAAACCAAATAATGGACAATAACCCTGGTTTTCCTCAACTTATGACTGGGTCACTTAAGGACCATTCAATGTTTCAATGGATCCCTTCCCCCAAGCTACTTGCAACCCAGTGCCAGAGTTCCAACAGCTGAACACACCCCTGTAGTCACATAACCACATTTTGGGGATTTGGCAGCTGGCTCACCTTTACAACCAGTTGTAGCATTTTGCAGTTTATAGAGTGCTCCCGGGAGCTGGGTGGACAAAAATGTGCAAAAAACAGCCCGTTTTTCACTAATTGTTGCCCTCCCCAGGAGCACTCTGGAAGCCTCCTAAAGGCTATGTAATGCCAATTTTGCAAAGGGGGTGGGTTTTGGGAGGCCAAAAATGCTGTATTCAGTGTATAAGACGCACCCAGATTTTCACCCTCTTTTTTGAGGGGAAAAAGGTGCATCTTATACTCCGAAAAATATGGTATGTGAATGTATACCTATAATTGTATATAGAGAACAAAAAAAATAAAAATAAAAACTTTTTTTTTAAAAAAGAGGAGAAATAAGTCAGCTTTAAGCTTCAGTGTGCCAATGGCACCTGATGAAATTGAATTCTGAATGTCCTCCAGAAATTTACATCCTAGAATGGGGAAATGGGATTTCAGCTTGGATGGATCCAATTGATCGGATCTGAATCCAGGCCAGCCTGCTTTCCCAAACATCCTGCCTGCCTCTCTTGTGCGCAACAGCCACCAAAAAGGCAAAGCGTTAACCCTCTCAGCCTGAGGCTCCAGCAGCCAAGGGCAACGCATACAGTGGCAGAGGGTCAGAAGAGATAGCAAGCAATCAGGCAGAAGTGGGCGAAGGCTCTCTCTCCAGAGCAGTGGCTGCCTGCCTGAGCTGGGGACGACAAAGCACAGCACACAGGCACCAATATCCTCCCCTGCAGGAAATCATGTGTCACCCAGTGGACTTCCTCTTGCTCTCTCTCTCTCTCGTTCATGGCAATGAGGTTGCCTTTAGAACAACAGCACTACACAGTCTGCAGCCCAGGGAGTTGCTATCCTCTTCATAAGCTGCTGCATAACAGATCAGGTTGGTATGAGGAAAAAAAACAATACAGTACCAAACTGGAATGGAATCATCTCCTTACTTTTGCAAAATGTCAGTCTTTGTTTCCAGGCCAAGGCTGATGAAACCTCCTCAGGAGGGACTTCAGCAAACCGCTTCCATTTGGATTTCTTTCCTTAGCTACTAACTGGTGGATTTGGTGGCCAAGAACAAGCTGGCTTTTTAATTTTTTATGAAGTATGAAAATGTCAACACTCCACACCGAGATAAGCCAAAGAAGAAATTAAAGAAAGTGGGTTTCCGTTATCTCCTAAACTACTGATATAAATCATTTTCTCCTGTCTTCCTTTTCGGATCTAACACTATTTATATAATACTTACAGTTAATGTGATTTTTTACATAGTTTTATATGTGGTTTTACCATTTGTTATGCATCACGCCACACCTTCAGTGAGCCACCAGTGAGATGGGCAGTTAGTGTGTGTGTGTGTGTGTGTGTGTGTGTGTGTGTGTGTGTGTATTTGTGTTACAACCCCTGGTATGCCCAAATATGGCTTGAAATGGATCTATACTAGTCTCCCTTTATTTATTTATCAGCACAAATACAACATACATATATGTGTGTGTGTGTGTGTGTGTGTGTGTGTGTGATTCAGTGACGTGCGGTGAGGTTTATGACTGGTGAGGCACTGACACAGTGCTGGGTTTCAAATATTTTTAGACTTGTGGACTTCAACTCCCAGAATTCCACAGCCAGGCATGCTCAGTTCCAATTTAAAGCGACAGCATTTGTTTTTCTCCTTTGCTCCTTTTTTCTTTTTCTTCTCCTTCCCCTCCTTCCTCCCTCTCTCCCTTCCTCCCCCTCTCTCAAACACACACACACACACACACACACACAAGTTGGATTGGACTATCTCTCCTACCCCTTCCCTCTCTCACTCACTCTCAAACAAACCCCCCCACACACAAAAGTTGGATTGGATATCTTTTCCAGTGGCTTGAAAGCAGCTCCTCTGCCACCACCACCCCCATTCCCCTGCTGCCTTTCCCAAACACCTCCACCATTGCAAATTCAGCCTGCTGTCTGGGTGGGAAATGCCTGGAACACAATAAAGCCCACCCACCACCTCCTGCTGGCAGGCTGGGGTGAGAGGAGGGGCAGAGAAGCCAGAGGGGAGCCGAGCCGAGCCTTCCAAAAGAAAGAGGCTGGGGGGGAAGTGTGTGTACTACAGCATGGCTCTTTGCCTGGCTTCCTGCCTCCTCCTGTGGTCTCCTCAGTGCTCGCTTGTGCTCTCCCTCCCCAAGTGTAGTTTGATTGCAGGTGGAGCCACGTTGCCTTTTCAAACTTGTAATCAGTGAAGCTGGGCTAGATTTTTATATAGTTTTATCCAGCTGTGTGTGTGAGAGAGAGAAATGAATGGGGGCCTGGGGAGGAAGTCACTACACTTGGGGAGGGAGAGCACCAGTGTGGTTAAGCAGAGTCATCCACAGTGAGGCAGCAACTAGCTCAGCTTTTTCCTTTTACTTTTTTTTTCATGATGAGAGTGGTGAGGCTGTGTCTCACCTGCCTCACCTGACTGCATGTCACTGTGATTGTATGTATGTATGTATGTATGTATGTATGTATGTATGTATGTATGTATGTATGTATAATAGCAAAGAGCTGATCTGAGCATGATTTGAACTTTAGGTCAGCTACCTTACATTTTGTGAAGATCACAAGCTGCTGTTAAGCGCCAGGGAAATCAGAAGATCCAGGCAGTTCAAATGGGGATGAAGATTTATTGCAAGTTTAAACTCTCTAAAAGAATCTGAGCTACTAATGGTCCAAGTAAATTAATGTTCGCTAAAAGTCAAAGGAATTCAAGGTGGGCTGGACTTAGACCCCTTGTGAGTGTGAAGGGACTTTTGACTGATGACGTGTTTGACATCATCAGTCAGGCTCCATCTGGTCATGTCCCACACCAGATTTAGTTTATCTTCTTTTTGTGGGGTGGGAATAAAAGTTGACAGACTACACATTATGCTAAGCCATGTTTTTTTTTAAACTGAACTACAATTGACGGGGTTCATTGAACATGAAAAGTGGCATACAGCCTTCCTTGGGGCCAAGTACTATTCTTAAGGCAGGTAGTCCTCGACTTAACAATCATTTAGTAATCATTTAAAATTATAATGGCACTAAAAAAAGTTAGTTACAATAGGTCCTCACATTTACAACTATTGCAGCATCCTCGTGGTCACATTATCAAAATTCAGGCAGCAGGCAATCATTGTGTATTTACAACACCAGTTGCAGTGTCCCTGAGTTATGTGATTGTCATTTGTGACCTCTCCAGCCGGCTTCCAACAAGCAAAGTCAGTGAGGGAAATGAGATTCACTTAATGAATGTGTGATTCTCTTAATAACTACCTTGACTCGCTTGACAGTCGTGGCAAAAAAAAAAAAAGGTCATAAAATCGGTCACGACTCACTTAACCACTGCCTTGACTAGCAACATAAATTCTGGTCCCAAATATGGACATAGGATGAGGAGTATCTGTAGTTCATTTGAATGCAAGGACTATAAATGTTGAGTATTGAAGCCAAGTAGATAGGTTACATATTTCCATACAGGGATGGAGCCAATCTTTCTAGTTTTTTCCCTTCAGGAGGGGGCAAGAATTTTTTCATTGTTGATTTAAATATGTTAAACAAACTTGCAGGGTTAGAGTGCAATTTTGATATATTTTCCAGCCTGAAAATGGTTGGGAAGCCACGCTGCTGTTTTCTGGCAACTGCAGTCAACAAAGTACAAATAAGGAATTGAAAAGAGGGTCTGGGGTGCTTGTAAACCACAACAGCTGGGTTCACACAATGCATTAAGCCAGAAGCAAATAAAACAAATTATGACTTGGCAGGATGATATGTAAACCCACTTGGAATGTAATGCATTTGCTGTCATTTCCTTCTTGTGGTTTGAATTTGGATACAGCATGATTTGGCTTTCTTTGAGAAGTTTGGCACCACCATTATTTCAAGGAAGACAAACATACACAAGTGGGAATGGTTTGCTCTGATTTCCTGATGAAAAAAAGCAAGATAGTTGTCTCAAAAGGCATTTTGCCTTTTGATGCTTTCTTTCAGCAGCATGTGTGCCAGCAGTCAACTGAACCACTTCTGAACAAAAAGATTTGGCAATCACTCTTCTCTAAGTGCTGTATTTTAGGGTTGTGTAATGTCCAGATTCAATTCCAAAAACGTGTTTTGCAGCAGAAGCACAATACCTGTTTGGGATTGTAAAATATACATTTCTTTTCCTGGGAACACAGGGCATTTGCAGAGATGGACAAGCAATTCTAGGAAAAGAGGCAGCTGCTTTAAAGAGTTAGAGACAGAGGCTACAAGTTGCACTTCAGATACTTCAAAGTACTTTTTCAGAATTATTTCCAAAGCACCACAGGATGAAAAACAGCAAGGCAATCTGTTTGCACTGCCACAATCAACTGTTCCTTGTGAAATATTTGGCTACAGCCTAATTAACCTCTCTTTGCTGAAAGCTTGTATATTTATTTTTATACTATGTATCTTTTAATAGGGTTTTTGTATTTTAACTGATTAACAGAGTTGGAAGGGTCATCTAGTCCAACCCTCTGCTCAAGTAGGAGACCCTACACCATTTCTGAAAAATGGGAGCCCAATATTTTCTTGAAAGTCTCAAGTGATGAAGCTCCCACAACTTCCGAAGGCAACTTCTGTTCCATTGGTTGATTGTTCTCACTGTCAGAAAGTTCCTCCTTATCTCCAGGTTGAATCTCTCCTTGATCAGTTTCCATCCATGATTCCTTGTCTGGCCTTTGGGTGCTTTGGAAAATGGCGTGACCCTCTCCTCTCTGTGGCAGCCTCTCAAATACTGGAACACTCAAATATTGGAACAAATATTGGAACAATATATTTGTTGTTTTATTCAATTGTTGTATGCCATGGATGGATGCATGGATGCATGGATGGATGGACGGACAAATAGATAGCCTTAACTGAGAAGTTGAGAAGAGATAAGGATTGCTATCTTGTTAATTCTTGCACTGACTTCACAGTTTGGTAAGATGATTCACAGGAGTATCAACATAATTTTCTCTTCTTAACATATATACTGGAAAAAAAATCTCAGTATTTTACAAAGTGCACACTATTTTCCATTTCTGAGAAATAACAGACAAGATAAGTTCATTCACAGTGTAACAGACGCTCAGGGAAATATTGTTGCTCATCGATTGTACTGTATATACTACTAGGATATGGCACCATACTGCAGTTGATCTTAGGGCCTCCAATTCCATGGTATTTTACTAGCACTTTTAAAAATAACCTAGCTCTTTATCAAGCTGGCTAAAAGGTAGAGGGAATGGAAAGCTTTGACATTCCATCACTTTCCACCTCATATATAAAAAAAGAAAGAGGTGCCACTGGATTCGATCAAGGAGGATTCATCTCTTTTAAACGTTTCCTGCAATGGACAGCCAAGGATTTAATGATATAAGGAAATAGGGCACAAATAATCCACAGCTACCTTATAGTTTGTCTCTACCTCCAAATATTCAGTGTGCTTCTCAATAAAGAGAAGAAAACAAGGATGAATAAAAGAACAACTGGATCAGACTCTACAGATTTTGTCTCCAGAAGTTGTGGCTCCTCCAACACTGGAAGTTTTTAAAGAAGAGATTGGACAACCATTTGTCTGAAATGGAATAGGGCAGCGATGGCGAACCTTTCTTGGCTCGCGTGCCACAAGTGGGGGGAGCGCAGGGGGGTCGTGTGCGGGCGTGCCGCACCCATAATGCAACGCGCGACCCCCCCCCAGTGCGCATGCGCGCACAACGCGCGACCTCCCCATTTTCACATGCTTTTTTCGCCCTCCCCAGGCTCCAGAGGCTTTATAGGAGCCTGGGGAGGGTGAAAAGAGCCTCCCCCGCCCCCCCGGAGGCCCTCCGGAGGCTTCAGGGGTGGTCCGGAGGATTCCCTGAAGCCTTCAGAACGCTTAAAACCACCCTCCGAGCAAACCGGAAGTGACTTCCGGGTTGCTCAGAGGGTGGTTTTAAGCGTTCCAAAGGCTTCAGGGATCTTCCGGAGGCTTCCCTGATGCCTTTGGAGCACTTAAAACCACCCTCCGAGCAAACCGGAAGTGACTTCCGGGTTGCTCGGAGGATGGTTTTAAGCGTTCCGAAGGCTTCAGGGAAGCCTCCGGACGGTCCCTGAAGCCTCCGGGGGGCGGGGGAGGCTCTTTTTGCCCACCCCAGGCTCCTATAAAGCCTCTGGAGCCTGGGGAAGGCGAAAAATAGCTTTTAAAAAGGTGAACTCAGCTAGCCAGCACGCGCATGCCTCGCGTGCCCTGACAAATGGCTCCGTGTGCCACTTGTGGCACGCGTGCCACAGGTTCGCCATCACTGGAATAGGGTTTCCTGCCTGAGCAGGGGGTTGGACTAATAGAAACTCCAAGATTCCTTCCAACTCTGTTATTCTGCTATTCTGTTATAGGTTTATGTAGTGCAGCATTTCGTTCCCTAGTGGGTACTTCCAGGAAGGCAACAAGCAGGTTGAAAAACAGGACACTGGGAAAAAAATTGCTTCAATCCATGGGAAACTTCTTAAGTTAATAGAATGAAGCCAACTTCCCTCATCAGATGTAAGGTGGGTGGCTGTTCAGAGCAATGTTTGTCAACTTGACAACTTTAAGATGCATGGACTTCAATTTCCAGATTTGGCAATGTAACTGGGAATTCTGAGAATTGAAGGCCACACATATTAAAATTGCCAAGGTTGACAAATATTGGTTCAGAGAAGACATTTTCAGCTCCACCAGCCTATCTATGGAATTCCCTTCCCTTTTGGTTGCAGATAAGAGGACTTTCTAAATTTTCCCAGGTATTTTCTCTAACATCATCATCATTATCATCATCACTAATATATCCATCCATCCATCCATCCATCCATCCATCCATCCATCCATCCATCCTCTTACTTACTTAATTTATTTAGCCAAATATTCTCCTTCATCCTTTTTATAGTGCTTGGACCACCACAATAAGAAATAGAAGAGCATAAAAGCACAGTAAGCTTTCAAAAACTCTAGGCATGCTTTTAATCTTTTAATACATTACAATATATGCTTGATTCTGGATGGCTACTTTGTACTTATTATATATTTTGGATCTTTACTGCTGTTTTTACATGTTTATGGGCAATGTTTCATTATAATAAAGGTTAAAGAAATATCTGGCATTAACAGCTACTGACCAAGCTTTATAGCTTCCTTAGCAACAACAGAACAGCGGTCTGAAATTTCTTCCTTCAGAACATCTTTTCAACTTCCTAAATTAGCCAACAGTTCTGTAATTTTTTTGTGCTCTTTCATCCAGTTATTAATCAGGCTAGGCTGTGTTTAGTTTGGTTGAAATAGCGAAGATTAAATAGGTCCTGCTACCTTCTATGGCATTACATGATAAGGCATTCTCTGAAATTAACTTACGGTGAATCCACAAATCTTTTATAAACAAATCCATGAAGATGTCAGAAATGCAAGTCAGCTAATGCAGCTAGTGAACTGTTTGATACAGGAAGGAGGGTGAATTGTGGTTCTCAGCAATTATACTGAAACGCTGCCTACATAAGAAATGTATGCACTCTGCATAGTGATGAGCAAGAGCTACAATACATTTAGGGGTCTCCAACTCCTGCCCAGCTAGCAGTTTGAAAGCATGCAAATGCGAGTAGATTAATAGGTACCACTTCAGTGGGACAATAACAACATTCAGTGCATCTTTGGTATATAGCCATACTGGCCACATGATCACATAAAATGTCTTTGGACAATGCTGGCTCCCTCGGTCAAGAAACATGCCCTAGAGTCGGACACAACTGACAGGGAAACCTTTACCTTTTTTCTTTAAAAAAATAAATTATCTAGAAAATCCTTTGAATTTGCACCTTCCAGAAGTATGGTACCTCGTTTCTATTAATGCCTACATATCATACTGCCTTAATATTATGGAAAATTAGTCATATAGGGTGGATGGGATCAAGCATGGCCAAGTAGACGTAGGCAGATCTGAAAAGATGTATCGCTTTCTGCTTTATGTGTATCATTGCTTACCATCTGATTCCCCCCCCCCCCCATCTCATCATCAGGGGTGGGCTGCTGGGAGTTTGCACAGGTTCGGGCGATCCTCTAGCTAGGATTCTGCCCAGTTCGGCGAACCCACAAATGCCACCCCTGGCTGGCCATGCCCACCCCTCCCAGGAGTCTCCGGGTGGCCCGTTCATCATTCCAGGTAAGTGCAGGGCCCACTTGAAGGCTCAGGGAAGGGGGGGGACAACGAGCCTACCGGAGGTTCCAGAAGTCCAGAAACGGGCTTGTTTCCAGCCTCCGGAGCTCGGGAAGCAGTTTTCACCCTCCTGGAGGCTCAAGGAAAGCCTCCGGAGCCTGGGAAGGGCGAAACACACACACACATTGCTGTGGTGCAGGAAGTTGACTAGGCCACAGCCAACATGGTCACGCCCACCCCTGCCCCTCATATTTATGTAAATATGTTATGGTATCCTATTGCGCCGGTTGGAGGGGATGGGAGTTGGAGGCACCGTTTTGCGGTGGTTCGGCTCCTACCTCTCCGACCGGAAGCAATGTGTGTTGACAGGGGGGCAGAGGTCGTCCCTGAGGCCACTCACTTGTGGGGTGCCACAGGGGTCGGTCCTCTCGCCTCTCCTGTTCAACGCATATGTGAAGCCGCTGGGTGAGATCATCCGTGGTTTTGGGGTTGAGTACCACCTGTACGCTGATGACACTCAGCTGTACATTTCAACCCCAAACCACCCCAACGAGGCTGTCGAAGTGATGTCCCGGGGTTTGGAAGCCGTCGGGGTCTGGATGGGGGACAACAGACTCAAACTCAACCCCTCCAAGACTGAGTGGCTGTGGGTACCGGCACCTCGGTTCAGCCAGCTGACGCCATCGCTGGCCATAGGGGGCGAACAACTGTCCCCTGTGGAGCGGGCGCGCAATTTGGGCGTCCTCCTTGATGCCCGGCTGTCAATGGAGGACCATGTGGCAGCCGTGGCAAGGGGGGCGTTCCACCAGGTTCGCCTGGTGCGCCAATTGCGCCCCCTACTGGACCGGAGTGCCCTGCGCACGGTCACTCATGCGCTGGTGACGTCTCGCCTGGACTACTGCAATGCCCTCTACATGGGGCTTCCCTTGGGACGCATCCGGAGACTGCAGCTAGTTCAGAACGCAGCCGCGTGGGTTATCATGGGGAGTACACGTTACTCCCACGTAACACCTCTCCTGCGCGAGCTGCACTGGCTACCTGTGGCCTTTCGGGTGCGTTTCAAGGTACTGATCACCATCTTTAAAGCGCTCCATGGCATAGGACCTAGTTATCTGCAGGATCGCATCCTTCCACACACGTCCCTGCGACCTATCCGCTCACACAGAGAGGGACTCCTCCTGGTGCCGTCCGCTAGGCAATGCCAGCGGGCGACACCTAGGAGTAGGTCCTTCTCTGTGATGGGCCCAACCCTCTGGAATGACCTCCCCCCCGACATTCGAACTACCACCGACCTCCGTTCCTTCCGTCAGAAATTAAAGACTCACCTATTTCAATCAGCTGGCCTGGCACTCTCTTAGTTTACCTCCCGGGATATATCTTAATTGGGTTTGGGTTTTAATTGGGGTGTTTTTAGGGTTTTTTATAGTCTATTTATTTCTTGCACAGCCTTATCTCCTCCATCCAAATGTATTTAATTGTTTTATATTACTATTGTATTTTTATCTGCATTTGACTGTACACCGCCCCGAGTCCCTTTCTGGGAGAGGGGGCGGTTTAGAAATCCAAGAAATAAATAAAATAAATAAATAAATGTTGTTTTCATTTCATTCCATTCTAGCAAGGGACCCATGTGTCAACCTTCCTAAACCTGAACGTCTAGGATACAGGATCTAAGATTGGATGGAAACATGCTATTACTGTACGAAAAACTACTTGATCAGGGGTTGCCAAATTTGGCAACTTTAAGACTTGTGGCTTTCAACTCCCAGAATTCCCCAGCCAGTCCACAAGTCTTAACAGTAGCCAAGTTTGGAGACCCCTGTACTAAATCAAGCTGGCTGTGGAAGTTGAAGTCCATGCAGGTTAAAGTTATTGAGGTTGAAAAACACTGCACTTAATGACTGTTGATTAACTCTCTGCTTTCTTTCTGAGTACCTGGGAGTATATCCCATGGGACAATTTATACTACAATTCACAAATTAACAACCCCAGATCTTTTATCAGGGAATTACAGATTAACAGAGTTGGAAGGGACCTTGTTGTAGGTCATCTAGTCCAACCGCCCGCCCAAGCAGGAGATCCTAGACCATTTCTTACAAATGGCAGTCCAACTTCTGAAGACAAGCTGTTCCATTGGTTGATTGTTCTCACTGTCAGAAAGTTCCTCCTTACTTCCAGGGTGAATCTCTCCTTGTTCAGTTTCCATCCATTATTTCTTGTCTGGCCTTCAGGTGCCTTGGAAAATAGCTTGACTTCCTCCTCTCTGGGGCAGTCCCTCAAATATTGGAAGACTGTTATCATGTCTCCCCTGGTCCTTCTCTTCACTAGACTAGCCAGTTCCTGTAACTGTTCTTCATATGTTTCAGCCTCCAGTCCGCTAATCATCTTGGTTGCTCTTCTCTGCACTCTTTACAGAGTCTCAACATCTTTTTTATAGTGTGATGATCAATACTTGATGCAGTATTCTAGGTGTGAATCTTATTAAGGCTTTATAGAGTGGTATTAGTATCTCACTTGATCTTGATTGTATCCCTCTGTTAATGCAACTTAGGATTGCGTGGCTGCTGCCACACACTATTGGCTCATATTTAGCTGGTTGTCCACTAAGACTCCAAGATGCCTCTCACACTTACTGCTATTAAGCCTGGTTTCACCCAGTCTGAATGTGTACTTTTGGTTTTTCTTGCCTAAGTGTAAGACTTTACTTTTCTCTACAATGAATTTCATTTTGTTAGTTGTTCCCTCCATGCAGAATGGCACAACTCTCTCTGCAATTATCTTTCTGCTATAGATGAGAAGGCACTTCCCCAAGGCCACCAACATCATCGAGGTTGACACCATCATGCTAGTGTTGCCAATACCATGTTCATGGGTTGAGCCAGCGTTCCCTCCGAAAAACTAACACCAGCACTTCGCTCCCACTTTTATTCTTCCCCTACGCACTTCTTTTTTGCAGCAAGGAAAAGCAAAAAGGGGAAAGTTCAATCGGGTATTGCTGGACGAAGCAGTTCTTCGGGACAACTTGAAAAAACAGTGTGAGAGGGGCATGATGGTGACAAGTTGCCATCCTCCCTTGGTTATCAGAGAGAGGCAGACAGGATATAGGATGAAATGGAAATTCTAATGGGAAGCTGCCTGCTGCAAAGCTTCAGAGGAAACACTGTGGTGCAAAAAATATCTTTGGTTTTTCTCCTCCAAAAGAGCTCTATTTTCCAAAGTCTTATGCAAGTTCTGAGATTGTAGGGCTACAGAGGCATGGCACTGATTTTAGATGTACATGGAAGAACCTAGGATTTCTTGCAGGTGTTCAGTGAGCAGAAGCATAGATCTTGGGTGCTTAGTCTTGATTTCTGAAAATGCCTTTCCTCAGAGATCTCTCTTTCACTTGCAAGGACGCCATAGAGATAACAAGGGTCCTGGAGTCACCAACCATAGCTGACCATACCTACTCAGGTCTGCTCAGGAGCACACCTAAGTTCCTAGAACCTAAGTGTCAGACAGGACAATGTCTAAAGCAACTCCCTTATTTTGATCTACAGTTTATAGCAGGGGTGTCAAACTGGATTTCTTCAAGGGCCGGATCAGCATTGTACCTCCCCATGGGCTGGTGGGGGAGGGAGCGCATATGGCCTGTTTTGGCCAGCAGAGGCACCATGGGCCGGTCCTTTGATAGTTCCAGACTGGCCTCAAGGGGCAGAATTAAGCATCCCGTGGGCCAAATCTAGCACGCGGGCCTTGAGTTTGACACCCCTGGTTTACAGGGTCATTAAATAATATGAGTGGGGCAGGTTCACACAGGGACAACTGTTGGAAAAAGATCAAGGTCTAAGCAGTCTCTTCTAAAATGCTGCAAAAAAGCGTGTGCAGGAATCTGTCTAAAAGAATCTACATCAGACAAAAACTGCAAAATAAACCCCAGCTCATGTGTCCACGTGTCATCTACCACTCAAGGTGTTTGGGACAAGGAAATCATTCAAGTGAATCTTTCTGGAGTTCAGTCCTTGCTCAAAATCCAAAATTCATCTGCAACAAGGGAACCTGGATGTTTTATGCTATTTCTGTTATGTAGTAATTTATAAGGTAAAGGAATTCCTGCGTATTTTACTCCACTAGTCTTTGCTGATTATAGGGCCGTGATGGCGAACCTACACAGGTGACATGCGGATAAATAAAATATAAAACAAATACCTTTTACAAAACAAAATATAAGACTATATTGCAAAAGAATTAAATGGAATTTTTTTCATTGCTTCCAAGACTCTCACTTATCCCACTCCTCATATCAAAATTCTATGCTCATGTAATTCTGTATGAGGGACAGCTAAATTCCACAACCAATATAAAATACATTTTAATGAATAACCTGTGCAAGCAAACAGTGGGGGAGGCAAGCAGAAGTTGCATTTGCAAATTAATAGATAATTCCACGATTCCTAGCTTTCATATTTAAAAAGCAAACAATAAATAATTATCCCTTATCAGTTACAAGTTAGCAGGGAAATGACAGGTATTCTTTTGTCCAATTATTTAGTGAGAAACCATCTGCTCCTGTCTTTCAGTATTGTTTGATCAATGAGTAAGTCAGGGCAATGATTGATATACCTATTATTTAGAGCTTCCAAATGTATTTAAGCCTTTTCCCCCTCAATTTTCTTCTAGATTGCTGTATTGAGTAATCCCAAAATCCAAAATAAAAGGATTTTAGTGAACCTATAATAGCATTGGGCTGTTTCTACAAAAATAACAAGATAAAGACTTCCTCTTCCTGATATAACTAACTAAAATGTCACAGGAAAAACACAGATTTCCGTCCCTGTTGGCAAACATTTCATTATTTCCCAATGCAATGCCTCCATCATTATTCATAATATTAGAGATAGTGGATCACATTAACTTGGCCAAATAACCCACTACTGTTATGACCAATATCTGGAGAGTAAACAAAATTAAATTTACTCTCCCAACCTTGTATTAAAACCAGGCCTTGCAACCTGGATCAGGAGTGGCAAACCTATGGCACGCTTGCTAGAGGTGGTATGTGGAGCCTTCTCTGTGGGCGCATGCGCTGTCGCCCCAGCTCTGCTTCACGTCTCTGCTGTGCATGCACATGCACCTCCCGCTGGCCAGCTGGTCTTTGGGTCTCTGCCGCGCATGTGTGGGGTGCCTGTGCAAGTGCAGGGCGCTGTGCACCTGCGCCTTGCAGTTTGGGTGCACGCGCACCAGGGGTGGGTTCCTGCCAGTTCTAACCTCTTCTATAGAAGAGGTTCCACAAATCTACAGTGCCATTTAGAACCGGTTCCAGCTCCCTCCCCCCGCCCATCCGCACATCATCAAGATGAAGAGCGAGAGGAGGAATTCTGGGAGTTGAAGTCCACAAGTCTTAAAGCTGTCAAGTTTGAACACCCCTGGGGTTTTTTTCTAAAGGGTTAGGAGTGCAAGGGTCTTGTAACTTGACAGCTTTAAGACTTGCGAGCTTCAATGCCAGAGTTCCTGAGCCAACATGACTGGAAGAGGAATTCTGGGAGTTGAAGTCCACAAGTCTTAAAGCTGTCAAGTTTGAACACCCCTGGGGGTTTTTTTCTAAAAGGTTAGGGGTGCAAGGGTCTTGTAGCTTGACAGCTTTAAGACTTCCGTGCTTCAAATGCCAGAGTTTCTGAGCCAACATTTTGGTTGCTAAGCAAGAGCATTGTTAAGTGAGTTTCATCACATTTTACAAGTTGGCCACGCCCATCCAGTCACATGACCAGCAAGCCACTCCCACAAAGCAGGCCACACCTACAGAAGAGGTTCTAAAAAATTTTGAAACCTACCACTGACGCGCACATACTTTGACTACTCGGTGCCTAAAAGGTTTGCCATCACTGACCTAGATCATTGAGAGGAAGGAGATGCAGATTTCTGCATATGGAAAGAACAATAAAATGTAGCTAGCATTTTTTAAAATATATTCAGTAGATTACAAGCATTTGGGGAGGTTGTTTGCCTCTCTGGAAATCCAGTGTGGGTTTGTGTATTTTATCTATGTACATACACCTATGATTAATCCATACATTTCTAAATACATGCAAGTATTTCAAAATATTCTGCTGCCTTCTCCCCAAAGGAAACCAACTCTGTACTCAGAAAAAGTGAAGTAGCTTAAACACTCTTGTAAGAGCACAGCGGTCAGGCTGCCCATACAGATTCAGAATAGCCCCTGCTACCTTTTTGTAGATAACTTCCAATTGCAGACAATTGATGTAGCTATGGGTTAAACCTTGGGGTTTTTTGTATGCTCTGAGCCTGGTTGTTTTCCTACAGATGTTTCAATTATGGGCTAAGTCAGGGGTGTCCAAACTTGGCAACTTTAAGACTTGTGGACTTCAACTCCCAGAATTCCCCAGCCAGCCATGCTGGCTGGGGAATTCTGGGAGTTGAAGTCCACAAGTCTTAAAGTTGCCAAGTTTGGACACCCCTGGGCTAAGTAATGTCCGCAGAGAACACCGAAAACACAATAGAGACCTTCCTTTTGCAAGAGTTTGCTTTCTTTCCAGTTCAGGCTGTCAAAGAGAAATCTCATTTCCTGCTGCTACCCATCATAGAAAACACAACCCTGTTGCTTAATTAGAGTGAGATGGAGAAAAAAAATGTATTTTTTAGGCAGGAAATAAGGAACAAACCCAATCCAGAACGCATTTTCAGTTCGTAAAGATAAAAACAGCTGAACAGGCAGAATCAGAGCATGGCATAATTAACACAACAACCCGAGTCCAACAGCTCAGTCAACAATGTTTTCCTTTCCCCTCCCACTGCTGTTGCCCGTTCACCTTTTCCTGCTGTTCCTGCTGCTTGCCAACAGCCCCCCTCCTCAAACGTCAGAGATAATGCTATGCAGCAATGTTATTCATTAATCTTTTTAGCCATGCAACTAGAGGAGAACTTGGCCATGAACGGGAGAGGAGCAACAGAATGTGCCTCTCGGGCTTGCCGGATGTAAATGCAGGTGGCATTTGGGGGAAATTGGTTCCACCATATTACCTCCTCTAATGAAGGTTTCCTCTCCGAATCCAAAAGGGCAGAGGCCTTCCCCACCTCCACAAGCACCGTCTCTCTTACCTCCAAGGATGCAGGGTCAAAGGACTACAAGGGCTGCAGGGGCTGAGAAGGGTCGGGCTCTGGCTACCGGGTGACAAACTGCAAAGGAAGAGAGGCAACCAAAGGAAGGGTGCGTGAATAATGTGAAGAGGTCTCCTAGCAGTGACCCTCCTCAGACAGCGGCAGAGCCCTTTTGGTGTCCCGTCCCCCCCAATTTCTTCTCAAGCTCTAAGCAAGAAGGCCAGCCCCCCAAGGAGGTTGCAACTGAGAAGAGGACAAGGTGGTGTCATCTCCCATTTCTACAATCCACTTCATCCTTCCTTCAAGTTCTAATGATCTTTCTACCACTCTTGAAGACAACATTTTGGATTAGGGAGCACAGGGAAGAAGGCCTGGCAGAACTGCTTTCCTTTCCTGGACTACCTGACATGATTCAGAATCTGTACTAGTCTGGTTAAGACTAGCTCGAAAGCCAGAAAATGATCTGCAGCTAACCATGTTCATCTCCAGTTCTTGGAGACTACCTGGATAAGTCCCTGTAGCTTTCTTGTTTTTCAGAAGGTTTGCTATTGCCTCTTTCATAGGACTGAGAGAAAATGACTTGGCCCAGGGACATCCAGCTGGGTTTGTGCCTAAGGTGGGATTCGAACTTGTGGTCTCCCAATGGTGCTTTTTTTCCCTAAAGCTTGCAAAGGGTAACCCAATTTCCCCACTAGTTGGGAATGCACTAGCATCTTTCAGGGCAGATCTTTATAGCTGAATATAGAGAGTCAGTTTGGTGTAGTGGTTAAGGCATAGGGCCAGAAACTGGGAGATCTCGATTGTCTATGGAGATTTCAAGTCATCCAGGTCATGATTGTCCCAAAGGTGCGTTTTTCAAGAGGCAACTGGACTTTCTAGTTTTTCTTTGAAGACATTTCGCTTCTTATCCAAGAACCTCAGAGCTGAAGAATCTTCTTGGATGAGAAGCAAAAGGTCTTTTAGACAGTCATGGTCTCCCAGTTTCTGGCCGGATGCCTTAACCACCACACCAAACTAGCTCTCTATATGCAGCCATATATTCTTTCCTAATGACCTGCCTTGAAAGATGCTAGTTGGTGCATTCCCAACTAGTAGGGAAATTGGGCCACCCTTTGCCAAGCTTTATAATTTGAACTCTGAACCCTGTTCTCAATTTTATTTATCTAGCCTGAAATGATGCTGTGTTGAATTCTTTCATTCCTCTTATTAAATTCCATCACAAAAAGACTTGAGGCTAAGCATACTCAGCTCTCTTAATCCTACGAAAGTTGGATTCATTAGGTGGGTTTAGCCTCAAGAAGGGGAGACATGAAATGTACGAAATGCTGTCAAGGGAAGATGTTCACAGCTCCTGAAGGCAGGATAAGAATCTATGCCGGAAGCTTTACACTAGATCCAAACAGTAGATCCACACTTGAAATAAGGAGGAATGACAGCTGTTAGGCAGTGAATCAGCTGCCTTCTGGAATTGTGAGGGCTCCATCACTGGAGGTTTTCGAGTGATTTCTAAGGGATGATGTCAGAATTTCTACCCTGGGCAGGATTGGACTAGATCAGTGGTTCCCAACCTTCTTTGGGCCATGCCCAACCTAAGCATCTCTAAAATCCCGATGCCCCGCCTGTGACATATAATTCTTACTATACTCAAAAAGTGAACTCTACTCACACGGAGGAAGCCTAAAAGGCCATTAGCTTGGTTTAAACAAGGTTCATATTGTCCCCATTAAAAATCAAATTGCCTTCCTATGGTGCCTGGATCCCATGTTGGGAACCACTGGACTAGATTATCTCAGAGGTTTCTTTCATCTTGAAGATCCTAAGACCAGAGCTGTGTGATTCTTAAACTATAGAAACCCAAGGATTACCAAAACAGCAAGAAGCCAGTGGTTCTTTGTGATCAAGTAACCTGGGGTAAAATTTGTGTGGGAGGGATTATAACAGGTTTTTTGGGGGGGGAGACAGGGGAAGATAGGCTTCCCAGGTATTGATGAGGCTGCTGGGGGGGAAAAATCCAGATTCCTGATACATAGCTACTCTTGCTGTTTAAATTAGGAAATCCTCCCAATCTTGCAAGGTTAAAATATTTCCCACCCCATTCTTCCTCCGTTTCCTCTTTCAGCTCCTCCACCCGGCAGGCCCTCCAAAAGGTAGAGGAGCAAGTGGAAATCCAACAGGTGAGGCTCTCCTCTCTGCCTTCCCCAGGATGGAGGTCCCAGGGGAGAGGAATCTGGCAGGTCTACCTCCACCTGCTTCGTTTCTACTCTCAACCAGTCGCTGTTAAAAAAACTATGTACTATTGGGGGGAGGGGGAGGGGGAGGCAAAGAAACAGGGTGGGTGAACAAGGATGCTGGAAAGAACTGCGAGGCTGACGGACCCTCCGTTTGCTGGCGAGGCGATGGAGAAGGAAGGTGAAGCTCTTCTCCGGCTTCTTTTTAGGAACAACCCGCCCCCTGCCTCCCAGCCTGGTTCCCTGGCAACCGAAACATGCGTCATTGGAGACCCCTGGATCGAAGGAGGGAGCGCGCGGGGAAGAAAGGGGGAAGCGCCCACCCTCCTTCGCGCCCCCTCCGCCCCGGCGCAGCTTTGTCTCCCTTCACCTGTCCCGGGTGCTTCGATCCCTCCGATCCCCTCCCCCAAAACCCTTCATCTCAGGTTTCCCCCCCCCTCCCTCCCTCCCGCTCTCCCCTCTCCGCCACCGGCCAGGGACCCCCCCCCCACCTCCCTCCTCACTTACTCCACTAAGGTCAGCGAGGGAATCTTCAGCTTGGCTCGGCGCGCCTGCATGGTTGTTGCCGCCGCCGCCCCGACGGTGTGCGCGCCTCTTTCGCCTCCCTGCCCGCCAACCCGCTCGGGCAGCGAGTGAGCGGCAACAACCAGCCGCAAGAAAGGAGGCGAGGCTGCTCGCCGGCTTCCCCCGCTGCCCGCCCACCTGCCACTCCTCCCCCGCGGCCCTCGGAGGGGAAGGGGGGACGGAGGAAGAGCCCTCCGTGCGCGCGCGTAGCTATTCCTCACCTCTTCCCCCCTCAGTCCCCCCCCCGGCTTTAAAAAGGGGATGAAACAGACTCTTGGGGAGGGGAGGGGAAAGCTTAGCAGCATATGTACAGTTCTTGCCCTGGTATGGTTTTTTTTCCCCTCCCCGATCCCAAATTTCCACAACTGGTGGTCATTTCTAGCTGACCAGAAATGCTGACCCTTTTTGGAAGAATGGTTTAAAAAAAGAAGTGAGGCACCCACTGTTTAAAATGCTTTTTCCAGGGTTCGGTGCCATACAGCTATAGTCCTTGGCTTACGACCTGCAACTGAGGCCCACGTTTTGGTTGTTACGAGAGTTTTGCCTCATTTTACGACCTTTCTGGACACCGTTGTTAAGGGAACCGCTGCAGGGGCTAAGTCAGCAAAGCGGTTGTTTGAAGTGAATCTTTGCTTGTCAGAAGGTCGCAAAAGGGGGATCCGCGTGGCCCTGAGACACTCCAACCGTCGGAAACGTGAGTCGGTTGCTGAGCATCTGAATTTTTGATTATGTGACCATGGGGATGCCGTAATAGTCCTAAGTGTGAAAAATGGTCATAAGTTACTTTTTTCAGTGTTGTTGTAACTTTGAACAGTCACTAAATGAACTGTTGTAAGTTGAGGACTACCTGTAGCAGGGAAGAGACTGAAGGTCTCCTAGAGTGCTAATCTCAACTGCCTTGAACCCTTTTTAGGTAGAAAATCACAGCAGAGCTCAAATAAACGATGATGTTAACCAGCAGTAGGGCTTAATGCCATTTAATCAAATCAGGCCAATCTTTATTATGATCATAGACCAGGCATGTCATGCCATTTCGAAAGGCCAATAAATATAATTTTTTAAAAGCACTTCCTGCATATGTACAAAAAGCTGTTCTGTTTCAAACAGGCATTTTCTGATCCTTAGGGTGGTTTCCAGAAGGTCATAGGTCGATTGGTTTACTGAAGTCACTACAAAAGGAAATAAAGAGATATGCACAGAGATACTTCATAGGCCATGGCTTCTTCTTCTGCAGATTATGGATGAATAGGTTGTCCTCGACTTAACAACCACAGTTGGGGAGCAATGTTCCCTCTAATTTTTTTTCGATGTGAGCAGAAAAGTATAGTGTTTGAGCGGCACATTTTCATGCCTGAGCACCCGAATTTTTTTCACAGATGTCACCTAAGACAACAACGAAATCAGTATGATTTGAAACTCAAAGTTATGTTTCTTCAAGGTACCCGCTTAATTCAAAGTGTTATATAATATCAGTATCACTTAACAACGCTCCTGCTTAGCAACCAAAATGTTGGCTCAGAAACTCTGGCATTTGAAGCACGCAACTCTTAAAGCTGTCAAGTTACAAGACCCTTGCACCCCTAACCCTTTAGGGAAAAAAACCCCCAGGGGTCTTCAAACCTGACAGCTTTAAGATTTGTGGACTTCAACTCCCAGAATTTCTCCTCCAGTCCTGTTGGCTCAGGAACTCTGGCATTTGAAGCATGGAAGTCTTAAAGCTGTCAAGTTACAAGACCCTTCCACCCCTAGAAAAAAAATGTAGAGCTCTTCAAACCTGACAGCTTTAACACTTGTGGACTTCAACTCCCAGAATTCCTCCTCCAGTCATGTTGCAGCGACGTCATCTGCGTGGATCTGCTCCATCTCTGCTTTCTTCATTGTGGGCAGGGCTGCTGCTGAAGTTGCCGACGAGTTGCCAGCAGAATAACTGCTGCTACCTCCTCCTCCTCCAACAGCACCACCAGATTTGCTCCTGAGCTCAGCGCTGGGTAACCCGTGCCCGCTCCTCCTCCTCCGTGCTTTTGAAGAACCATGAGGCTTTTTTTCCCCCTGCTCCCTCCCCGCCTTCCTACTGTCTCCCGCAGCCTCATGGCTCTTCTAAAGCACGGCGGAGGAGGAGGAGGGGGCAGGCAGGGGTAACCCAGCGCTGAGCTCAGGTGCTCCGAGCAGAGGGGAGGCGCCGCTGCCACGCGCGGAGATGCCGGCTGGAGCTTTGCCGGCTTCATCTCAGCCGCAGCGCCGGGCGGCAAATCCAGCAGTGCTGCCTGTTAGAGGAGGAGGAGGAGGTGGTGGCAGCAGTTCTTCCGGTGGCGGTGGGGGCTTTGGGGCTTCACAACTAGCCTCAGTCGCCCCGTGCTCCTCAAAGCAAGTCTGGGGAAGTCCTTTGCAGGCGGCCCGTTCTAGCTGCCTGCAAAGGACCTCCCCAGCTTCCAAAGCCTGTGGCAATAGAAATCACTGCGCGGCAGTTGAAAACTGCTGCGCGGTGTTTTCTTGCCACCTGCGCGCTAGCGCAGCCGCGCACCTTAGAGGGAACGTAGTTGGGGAGTAGAATTTCAGTTGCTAAGCAAGGCGGTTGTTAAGCGAGTTGTACCTCATTTTACAATGTTTTGTGCCTGTGTTAAGCAATCACTGCAGTTGTTAAGTGAATCATACAGTCATTAAACGAATCCAACTTTCTCCATTGACTGCTTGCTGGAACCTGACTGGGAAGGTCCCAAGTGGTGATCACATGACCTTAGGACACTGCAACCATCATAGATTCATGCCGGTTGCCAAGAGTCCAAATTTTGATCATGCAACCATGTGGATGCTACGACGATTGTAAGTGCAAGGACCAGTCATGTCACTTTTTTCAGTGCCATTGCACTTTGAACGGTCGTAAGTCGAGGACCACCTCTACCTACAAGCTCAAAATTGATGTTGAAGAAAGCACTCTGTACATGGGTACAGGAGCTCTTCTCTTGGATATGCGTCATAGCAAGTTGCCCAGGAAAACATATTTCCATTCCTAAGACTGAGATGTTTCATTGTTCTGAATTATTTGAGATCAAACTATCCTCCACATCTCCCACCCACAGATGTATGTCAAAAGCCAGTTTACAAAGAAAACAGCAATTCTACATAATAAAAGAACAGGGAAGGAGAGCCAAGATTGTGATTGAATAAGAATGCAATGCTCAGCACGATTGGTATCCAGTCCAATAATTTTCAGAGTAGGAAATATAGGCTAAAGATACAGAAGGATCTTGACAAACTTGAACATTGGGCACTATCTAATAAAATGAAATTCAATGGTGAAAAGAGTAAGGTTCTACATTTAGGCAAGAAAAACAAAATGCACAGGTACAGTATAGATCAGCAATGGCGAATCTTTTTTGGCTCGCGTGCCATAAGTGGGGGAAGCGCAGGGGGGTTATGTTTGGGCATGCTGCACCTATAATGCAACCCGTGACCCCCCCAGTGCGCATGCACGTATGAGAGGCGCTCCCCCCATTTTTGCATGCTTTTTTAGCCCTCCCCAGTCTCCAGAGGCCTTATAGGAGCCTGGGGAGGGTGAAAACAGCCTCCCCCGCCCCCCCGGAGACCCTCCAGAGGCTTCAGGACCTTCAGGAGGCTTCCCTGAAGCCTCCGGAGGGCTTAAACCGACCCTATGAGCAAACCAGAAGTCCGTTCCCGAACTTCTGGTTTGCCCATAGGGCCGGTTTTTTGTGCTCCGGAGGCTTCAGGCAAGCTCCTGAATCCTCCAGAGGGCCTCCCGGGGGGGGGGGAAAGGCTCTTTTCACCCTCCCCAGGCTCCTATAAAGCCTCTGGAGCCTGGGGAGGGTGAAAAATGGCTTTAAAAAAGGCTGAACTCAGCTGGCCAGCACGCACATGCGCACTGGCCAGCTGACAGGGCAGCGCCTCGCGTGCCCTGACAAATGGCTCCGTGTGCCACCTGTGGCACATGTGCCAAAGGTTCGCCATCCCGGGTATAGGTGGTACCTTGCTCAATAGTAGTAACTGTGAAAGGGATCTTGGAGTCCTAGTGGACAACCATTTAAATAGGAGCCAGCAGTGTGCAGCAGCTGCCAAAAAACCCAACACAGTTCTAGGCTGCATCAACATAGGGATAGAATCAAGATCACCTGAAGTGTTAATACCACTTTAAAATGCCTTGGTAAGGCCACACTTGGAATACTGCATTCAAGTTTTGGTCGCCACGATGTAGAAAAGATGTGGAGACTCTAGAAAGAGTGCAGAGAAGAGCAACAAAGATGATTAGGGGACTGGAGACTAAAACATATGAAGAACGGTTGCAGGAACTGGGTATGTCTAGTTTAATGAAAAGGAGGACTAGGGGAGACATGATAGCAATGTTCCAATATCTCAGGGGTTGCCACAAAGAAGAGGGAGGCAAATTAATCTCCAAGCCACCTGAGAGTAGAACAAGAAGCAATGGGTGGAAACTAATCAAGGAGAGAAGCAACTTAGAACTGAGGAGAAATTTCCTGACAGTGAGAATAATTAATCAGTGGAACAGCTTGCCTCCAGAAGTTGTGAATGCCCCAACACTGGAAGTCTTTAAGAATATATTGGATAGCCATCTGTCTGAAACGGTATACGGTTTCCTGCCTAGGCAGGGGGTTGGACTAGAAGACCTCCAAGGTCCCTTCCAACTCTGCTATTGCATTGTATAAATACATCTGAACATTGGATGACAATTCTTCATACATTATTTACCAAACCCCAAAACATTCTAACAAAAGACAGAGGGACAATAGGAGAGTGTTAAATGCACCGTGAAACCAATCCATTGTTGCTGTCATCTTTCTGTGGATGTGACCAATTCCACCTCTCCTCCCCTGCTTAGATTTACAGGAATACTAAAAGTAAATTGGACAGCTACAGAAGCAACTGCTCCACAAAGCAATTAATCAGTATAATCTGCCACAAAGTGTGGCACAAACCAATCATTAAACAAAAGGATAACTTCTAATAATACTAATATTCAAAGGTATTTCAGGACAACTTCTATCAGTGATGAAGACAACACGACAGCAAAATGTTCTTGGAGGCCATCCGTGTCTAGTACCAGAGCGTGAGACTGTTTTTTTCCTGGCTCAAATTATTTGATCTGCCAATGCCAGAAATGGAACACTTTTTTTTTGTGGCCCAAGAAAGCAGAACTTCTCTATTCTTATAATGCGTGGGTGAGATGGGCAGCAAACAAATTTAATAATAAATAAGATAAATAATTAAGATGCAGCTGGCAGAAAAACAAAGGCAGGTAGTTTTTGGTTAACTATGGTAATTGGGTTCATATTTTCCATCGCTAAGCAACAGAGTTGTAAAGTGATGTCATGTGATCATGCTGCTTAGTGACAGCACTTCCGGTGCTTCCTGTGGCCGTCATTAACAGAATACTGCACCATAGTTAAGCACAACATCACACAATCACACTTTGGGATCTCTTGCCAGTTTTGATTCTGCTTGTCAGAAGCCAGCAGTGAAAGTTGCAAATGTCGGTCACATGACAGTGGGATGCTTCAATGTCATAATTATGAGCCAGTCACCAAGTGCCCAGATTGTGTTCATGAGACCTTGGAGATGCTTTGACGGCTGGAAAAGGGTGTTGGTACTTACCTGATACGCCTCTTCTCATAGTGGGGGAGGAGTATCCAGGATAGGATGGGTTGACCTTGTCCTCTCATTGACTGGGCTGAGTCAGATAAGCTCATTTGGGCCACGCCCTGGTCACCAGGTACCACCCAGTTATTGGCGAAGAACCTTATCCGACTCGCTGTGTCATCCACTCCAGACTTTATCTTAGTTTCAACCTTTATTTATTTCTTCAACAGAACAGCTCAACCATCAAACATAACGCTCATGTTACTTAACCATATCAGGGAGGGGCTGGATACTCCTCCCCCACTATGAGAAGAGGCGTATCAGGTAAGTACCAACGCCCTTTCTCCATAGTGAGGGGAGGAGTATCCAGGATGGGACGTACCAAAGCTTACATGCCCCTAGGAGGGTTACCCATGTTAAGAGCTCACACAAACTTTATGCCTGGTGAGGAGTCACCTCCGCCCTGTGCACAGCTTGCAACACCCTACGCCCGAATGAAGCCTCTGCAGAGGCAAAGGAGTCCAGTTTGTAGTTTCTCACGAATGGTGAGGTGGAAGACCACGTAGCTGCCCTACAGATCTCAGTCAATGAAGCCTGGGTGGCCCAGGCCGTTGAGGTGGCCGCGCTTCGTGTGGAATGCGCTGTAATAGAGCTCAGTGTTTGCAGACCCCATGCTTGGTAGGTGGTAACAATACAGGTTCGTAACCACCTACCTATGGTGGTGGATGTCACCTTGTTCCCCAGGGATCCTGGCTGGAAAGAGACACACAGGGCTTCAGACTTCCTGTTCGGCCAGGTTCTTCTGAGGTAAATCCTCAGAGCCCTCCTTACGTCTAGGGTGTGCCACTTCCTCTCTAACGGGTGAGAGGAGTCTGGGCAGAAATTGGGCAATATCAATTCCTGCGAGCGATGGAAGCAGGGCACCCCTTAGGGATGAAAGAGGGGTCCAACCTTAGTACCACCCTGTCCTGGTGGAACACTCAGAGATCCTCCTTGGCCGACAGTGCCTGTAGTTCGGATATCCGCCTGGCTGAGGTGATGGCCACCAGAAAGGCCACTTTAAGAGTCAAAAACTTAAGAGACACAGTTCACAAGGGTTCGAAAGGAGGGCCTGTCAGAGCGTACAACACCTTATGCAAGTCCCAGGAGGGGTACCTGTGTACCGTGGGTGGCTTAAGATTGGATGCCCCCTTGAGGAATCGCCTGACTATGTAGTGGTGAGTCAAGGTCTGAGACCTACCGCACAGAAGTACCGATGAGATGGCCGAGATCTGTCTCCTAATCGTGTTGGGAGCTAACCCTCTATCCTGGTCCGCCTGAAGGAGGTCCAGAACCTGCGGGATTGTGGCTTGAACTGGATTGTGTCCCCTGGAGCTGCACCATGTTGAAAAGGCATGCCATGTAGCGCAGTAAATGCGCTCCGTGGAAGGTCTGCAAGCCGCCTGAATAGTCTGTATCACCCTGGGGGAGAAGTGGCCTTCCCTCAGATGCTCCGCTCAAGCGCCAAGCGGTCAACTGAAGCCCTGAAGGTCCGTGTGCTCCAGCGATCCCTGGCTGAGGGAGATCCTCTCCTGGGGGATCCTCCAGGGCCTGTCCACCGAGAGAGATTGAAGATTGGCAAACCAAGGCCTCCGGGGCCAGTGTGGGGCAATCACCACCACCTCCGCCCCCTTCTGCAGGATTTTCTGTATAACCTTGGGAATCAGGGGTAATGGTGGATAGGCATAGAGGAGCCCCCGGGACCATGGGCATCAGAGAGCGTCCACCCCCTCCGCCCCCCGTGTCTGATACCTGGAATAAAACCTCGGGAGCTGGGCGTTGAGAGGGGTGGCGAATAGGTCGACCTCCAGGCGTCCGAAGTGCCTTGCCACTTCCTTGAATATTGCCAGCTGCAGCCTCCACTCTGAATTGTCCACCTCGGTCGGGCTGAGCCAGTCGGCTCTGATGTTGTCCACCCCCGCTATATGTTCTGCAGTCAATGACAGAAGGTTCCTTTCGGCCCACTGCCCCAGTCGTTTGACCTCCTTCATGAGGGCCTTCGATCTGGTCGCCCCCTGTCTGTTTATATGAGCCTTGGTGGTGATATTGTCTGTGAGGACTAAGATATGGCTGCCCCTGACAAAGTGACAAAATTGAAGGCGGGCCTGGCGGACCGCTCTGAGCTCCAACCAGTTTATGTTGTGAGTCAGTTCTGCCTGGTTCCATTGTCCTTGTGCCATCTGAGCCCGCAGATGGGCGCACCATCTGAACAGACTTGCGTCCGTTGTTACCCTCACCCTGTCTGGCATTCTGAAGATCCCACCCTTGAAGATTGCCGGGGACGTCCACCGAGTCAGTGAGTGGGATACTTCTGTAGGCAGAAGAACCTTGGTCTGGGAGCAGCTCATGCGCCTTCGCTGGAAAGGCAAAAGGAACCATTGGAGGTCTCTGGTGTGGAACCGAGCCCAAGGGACAATGCCAATGGCAGACACCATGGTGCCAAGCAGCTTGGACAGTGTGGCTAAGGATACCCTATGCCCCCTGGCTACCTGAGCGGCTAGCTGCCTAAGAGAGAGCTGTCTTTCTGATGACAGAGAAACCGTGCCTGTCTCTGTCTCTATCAGGGCTCCTAGGTGGACCAGACTAGTGGAGGGGTGAAGGTGGCTTTTGACCAGGTTTACTGAAAACCTGTGGTCTCTCAGGACTGCCATAGTAGTGTCTAGGACAACTGCAACAGCAGGTCATCTAAATAACATTGAATTTGAACAGGAACCTGCCTCAGGTGAGCTGCCAATGCCGCCATTACCTTCGTGAAAACTCAAGGGGCGGATGACAACCCAAAAGGCAGGGCTCGATATTAGAAGTGGTGCCCTAGGTAGCAGAACCTGAGATATTTACGGTGTTCCGGGGCTATGGGTATATGCAGGTAGGCCTCTGTGAGGTCTATGGAGGTGAGAAAATCTCCCTGCCTAATCCCTTCCAGGATGGAATGCAGTGAATGTATCTTAAACCTCCGATAGCGGATGAAACGGTTCAGGCGTTTCAAGTCAAGAATCGCTCTCCAGCCGCCCGAGGCCTTAGGAATTGCAAAGAGAATAGAGTAATACCTATTACTCTAGAGGCACTGGCTGGATGGCCCTGATGTCCTAACAGATGTTGGATGGCCTTCTGCATCAACAACCTCCGGGTCGGGTTGCTTGAGACAGGGTAGCTCCGAAAGGAACTCGGGGGGATGGAGAGGAACTCGAGTGAGAGACCATACCGAATGGTGTTCTGGACCCACTTGTTGGAGGAGGTTAAGTTGCAGCGGTCGGCAAAGTACGTCAAGCACCCCAATGGGAGGTGAGCTAGGTCTAGTATTTGCAGAAGGAGCGCCCGTCGCCGCCTCCTCCGTCCCCTCGAAAGGGCCTCTTCTGCTGCCTGCCCCTCTGCTGTCTATCTGGGTATCTCTGCCTGGATGAAAAACCTCCCTGGTACTGCCTGGGGCCCGAGTACCCAAACTCCGACCCCCGGAAGGAATCCTGACCCCGGAAGAAGGACCCAAAATCCTTCCCTGGGAGTTGGGGCATCTAGGGTATGGCACCGCCCTGAAATTGGACTTCTTGTGAACGGTGGGGAGCACCTTCCGTTTGTCCTTGTTCTCTACCAGGAATGGGTCGAGGGCTGCTCCAAAGAGGGTTTCTCCCGTGAAGGGGGATGATGCCAGGCGCCATTTGTGGCGTACCTCCGCTTGCCACTGCTTCAGCCAAAGCAGCCTGCGAGATGAGGCAATCGCCCTGGAGGTAAACCTGGATGCAGTTAAGGTAGCATCTGAAGAGAATTGGGTGGCGGCCACCAACTTGTTGATGTCTTGGTGGGCCCTGCCATCCGAAATGGGGATTCGCTGCTGCAGGTCTTGCAGCCACAGCAGAGAAGACCGGTTGAAGAAGGAGGCGGTGGTGGCTGCTCTCACTGCCCATGCTGCTGTTTGATGCGTCCTCTGTAAGGTGAGGTCAGTTTTTTTGTCTTCCACCTTCAGGGCATCCTCTGGTTCCCCTGGCATGTTAATAGGCGTATGCAGGGCCGTGACAGGCGCGTTGATGATGGGTTGCGAAAGCACCTGGGCCATGTCCCTGTCCACGTTGAAGAAGGTCTTGTCCATGGAAGTGGGCATGTGGCCTGCCGTGGGAGAGGCCCATTGCCGCTTGATCATGTCTAGGAAAGACTTGGGTGTGGGCACCGTGTCTGCCTCGATGGCCTGCTCCTCGAAAATGTTTTCCGCTGAAAACCCCTGGGGTTGTACCGGGCCTTCTGTTGGCCTGTTGCCAAGCTTGGCAGATGTCTTGGCCTTGAACAGAAGGGATTTGTACAAAGAGGGCTGGAACAATCCGGAGAAGGTAGGTTTGGGAGGAGGCATGCCTTTGTCCTGAGAGAGTCTATCCTCTCTGATTTCGCCCTCTTTGGAATCCGAATCGCTGTCCCCCTGGGAGGAGGCAGGTGATTCTGGAAATTCTCCCTCCTGAGCCTCTAGCCCTTCCGAGACCCTAGGCATGGGGGCTGCCTGGGGCTGCATCTGTGGCTGCGGAAAGGCTGCTGCCATGCACTGCTGGAAGGCCCGCATCATCATATCCTGGAAGTTGGGCATCCCTGATGTGGGTGGTATTCCAGCCGGTGCCAGCAGGTATGAACGGGAAGGGCTGTGGCGAGGGTCCCGCTGCTGTGGGGCGTGGGGGTGACTGCCATCCTTGTGCAGCCCCCCAGATGCCCAAAGTATCAAAGGGAATCCTCACCTATGGGGGGAGGTTCCCCATCTGCAGTCCTGCCAAGAGAAAGAATCCCTGGAAATCCTTCCCCAGGGTTCCTGGCCAGGGGTAGACGTCTTGCTGCTGGCCTTGTGGCAAATGCGCTCCAAGGCTCGGTGCCTCTGCCTTTCGTATTTGGAGCCAGGCTTTGGGGGCTTGGAGCTGCAGCCTGCCTCTTTGGCCCCCTTGGAAGAGACGTGCTTTCTCTTTGCCTTTGCCTTGCCTCTTCCTCCTCCCTTTAGCAGCCTCTGTAGCAGTCTCTGACCTGGTTAGCTGCTCCTCTGCTCCTCCGGTGGGGCTGCTGGCTGCTGGGCTGGAGTCTTGAGTCTTGCCGGTATCCTCTGTGCTGCTGGGCGCCACCATCTTGGATCATGTGGCTCCAAAATGGCCATCGGCTCCAAATTCAAAAAGTTCATCTCCCTGGGAACACGTGGAAGCGGCTTGTGCCTTTGGGGCTGCTGTGTGGCTCCCGCTGGAGAGCTCTCTCTCTCTCTCTCTCTCTCTTCCTCCGCTCTCTTCCGAGCTTTGCGAGCTCCTGCGGGCCGCTATTTCTCTCTGGCACTCGCAGGCAGGCACAGTTCGCTGCTCGACCCCCTGGTGGGGGCGGAACACTCCGGCGCCGGCTGACCCTCTCTGACATGACTGCCTTCCCGGGCCTTCCAGGGGAGCGTCCCCTCGCCCGCAGTCTTGATTAGTGACCTAAGTCTCTCTTTATGACCTGGGCTGCGCGTTGCCCTGAAGGGCTTGCTGTGCATGCTCTCTCTCTCTCTTCCGGCCAGGGAATCAGCCAAAAGCCAGTTACTCACTCAGGCAGGGAGGCAGCGAATGCAATCAAGTTAACAATGAGTTCAATCCTTTTTAAAAAAAATTCCAGGAGTTTGGGATGATCACAGCTGCCCGTTGAGGGGCTGAGTCGATAACTGGGTGGTACCTGGTGACCAGGGCGTGGCCCAAAGAGCTTATCTGGCTCAGCCCAATCAATGAGAGGACAAGGTCAACCCATCCTATCCTGGATACTCCTCCCCTCACTATGGAGAATTTGAGAGTTGGTCATAACTATCACTTGTTCAGTGCTGTCATAACTTTGAGCAGTCACTGAATAAGTGGTTGCCAAGCAAGGACCACTTGTAAGTAGCAAAGTAATAAGTGTCCACACAGGGAGGGAGTCAAGAACATTAAGAGGGCAACAGCCACACTTTGCAGTCAAACTCCGCTTCTTCTTTTTTTTACCTAGTTTTGCTCTTGTGGGTGTCAACAAAACTCTCCGGATCTTTGTGGACCCGTCTTCAAGCCGGGGACCCCAATGTGGTTTACACAAGAGGCTCAGCTACCAACATGGAAAACGAGTGAAACTCCAAAGGGGAGGATGAAAATGAAGCATAATGAAGAGACAAATTGGGCCGGTTGCCCTTTACTTACATCTTCCCTCGGCGTGGCAGGCTCAGCTCCTTCTGGATGAAGAAAACAGAAAAGAAAAGAGTGTCTACATCGCTTCTGTACCAACCAAATCTTCTTTCTTTGCCTTTGCTCAGACTCCCCAGATCTTAGCCTGAAATGGTGGAGAGCGTAGGCGTGAGGGCAAACCTATGGGAGGCGTGCCAGAGGTGGTAGGCAGAGCCCTCTCTATGGGCATGTGCGCTGTCATGCGTGCCGGACCAGCTGCTCTCTTTTGGCTTGTGGCGCTCCAGTGCACGGGTGCATGCACTCCAGTTTTGGCCCTCGATGCTGAAAAGGTTAGCCGTCACTGGAATATAGGTATGGTATAGGGCAGTGATGGCTAACCTTTTGGGCACCAAGTGCCAAAGCGTGTATGTGTGCACCCATAATGCAATGCATGCGTGCCCCCTGCATGTGCCCCATCCCTCCGCATGTGCACGCGACCCACGTGCACCCCACGCATGCATGCTTGACCCTGCACATGCATGCGTGATCCCCATGACCCTGCTGCATGCAACCCGCTCCCTATGCATGCATGCCCACCCACGTGTCTCGTTCATGCGCCCCACCCCTGTGCAGCAGAGACATGAAAATCAGCTGGCCGGCGGGAGGTGCACCCTCATGCGTAGCGGAACTGAGCTGGGGTGACGGCTCACATGGCCGCAGGAAGGGCTCTGTGTGCCACTCCATAGGTTCGCCATCACTGGTTCCCTACTTGAGCACGGGGCTTGATTAGATGACCTCCAAGGTCCCTTCCAACCCTCTTATTTATTCGGTTAGTCTTTGCTCTTTTAGCTTTCTGCTGGCCTGAATGGATGAATGGGAAAAGCGGCGTTGTTCTCTTCAAACAACGAGGTTTATTCAAGATGCTCCTATATCTTCCTTTCCTGGGATTCTTGCACCAGATTTTACTGCAAGAACATGCTCTTTGTATTTGTTAGGAAAGGAAAAAAAATACTATTCTTGTGTTCCAGAGCACGGGTGTCAAACTCGCAGCATCGGATTTTCCCAGTCCTGGTGTTGGGGTGGGCGTGTCCTGCCTGGGACTCATCCAGCCCGTTTGATGCCCCTGTAATCCAGAGCATTCCCTCTATACACAGTCTTTGTTCAGGTCCTCAGCTAGCAATACTTACTGGGTGACTATGAACCAGTTTCTCCCATTTAGCCCTTCCTATTTCAGTACTGTTGGATAAAATGGGAGATGGCTTCTACACTACCATATTCCTGCAGTTGAGTATAAATAAACAAGAAAAGGGAAGGACATCTTGCTGTAGATGGAATACATTTACTACCAAGGTGGCTAGTGTAGAAAAATTCAGTGAATGGGCTGAGGCATCCAGTATGCCTCAACCTGGCTTAATGGCTCACAGGGAGGGACTCCTTCGGGTGCCGTCCACTAGGCAGTGCCAGCGGGCGACGCCCAGGAGTAGGGCCTTCTCTGTGATGGGCCCAGCCCTCTGGAATGACCTCCCCCCAGATATCAGGATAACGACCGATCTCCGCTCCTTCCGCACGAAACTCAAGACCCACCTGTTCCAACTAGCCGGCCTGGCTTAATCAGAACTTCTAACCTCCCTGGCAAATTTTAAACTGTATATTTAAATCTTTTGGGTATTTTAATTGTTTTAATTGTATTAATTTTATTGTTATTTATTTTAACTTTGTGGCTTTTACTTTTTGTATTGTTAATTGTTGATGTATTTACCTCCTCCATGCCACATGCCTTTATATTTGATTGTACGTCGCCCCGAGTCCCTTCGCGGAGAGGGCGCGACTGATAAATTGAATCAAATAAAATAAATAAATAAATAAATAAATAAATAAATAAATAAATAAATAAATAAATAAATGTTTCCTGATTCATGCTAGATAATGTCTAGATTCCACCACCACCACCCCGGACATTAAAATCTATAGAATTCCAATTTAGCCTAATATAGAAATTTGTAAAAATTCAGACTGGCATAGGGAACCTATTTTTGGGCATCTGGAGTGGGTGATGGCTAGCATGTCAATTTGCCTTTTTCCATGAGGAAGAGATGAGTTAAATGGAGTCTTTCAAAAGTCCTAGATTGTAAAAGCAGGAAGCACTTCCTTTTTGGGGGGAGGTGGGTGGGTGGGACGGTGAGAGATACCAAGGGTTGCATCAAACCTAATCTTCCCCATGACGGTCTAGGCCAGTGGTCGGCAAGCCGCGGCTCGCGAGCCACATGCGGCTTTTTACACACTTTAATGAGGCTCTTCTGTGTGCCGGGCGCCCGCTCCCCTCCCTCCTCTCGGGCACTTCAAAACAAGCGCCCCTTTCCCTTTTTTCTTTTCGATCCACAATGATTAGGGAAGATCCTGAAGTCGGGCGGGGACGAGAAGCGAGGAGGCAGAAAAAGAAACTGAGGCTAAGGAGCTTCCCCCCACCCCCTCTCAGCAAAAATGTAACCGGGGAGCCGGGCAGGCAGTAGCAAATTAGCCGATCACGATCGGCTAATTTGCTACTGCCCACCCGGCTCCCCGGTTAGATTTTTGCTGGGAGGGGGCGGGGGGAAGCTCCTTGGCCTCCGTCTCTTTTTCTCCCTCCTCGCTTCTTGGGGCTCCACCAATGGGGGAGCAAGGCCCGCCCAGCGCCAGGCTTTGGGCTAACACAGAGGTCTGCAAAGTTGGCTGTTTTAAGACTGGTGGACTTCAATTCTCAGTATTCTGGGAGTTGAAGTCCACCAGTCTTAAGAGCCAATTTTGCAGATCCCTGGGCTAATATGATTGATGCCCTTGGTGGACTTCAATTCTCAGAATTCTGGGAGTTGAAGTCCACAAGTCTTCAAGCTGTCAGGTTTGAAGACCCCTGGTTTTTTTTCTAAAGGGTTAGGGGTGCAAGGTTCTTGCAACTTGACAGCTTTAAGACTTGCATGCTTCAATGCCAGAGTTTCTGAGCCAACATGACTGGAGGAGGAATTCTGGGAGTTGAAGTCCACAAGTCTTAAAGCTGTCAGGTTTGAAGACCCCTTGGGGTTTTTTTCCTAAAGGGTTAGGGATGCAAGGATCTTGTAACTTGACAGCTTTAAGACTTGCGTGCTTCAAATGCCAGAGTTTATTGAAACTAAAAACAGTGTACCATCCTATGTATTTTCGGTTTTAAAAATGTGGCTCTCAAAATAAATTTCAATCATGGTTTTGGCGAGATTTGGCTCAGTTGAAAAAAAAGGTTGCCCACCACTGGTCTAGGCTGAATATAGCCCGGCATCAAAAAAGGGCAAGTCAAAGCAAAACCTAAATTAATTCAAATTAAATGTATTACATATTCCTTTATTTCCCTCTTCTTTCACATAAAAATTTCAAATACAAATTACACAGGAATCCATCTTTTTTAAAAAAAATGGGGTGGGGGGGAACAACAGGATGTGGACTCTTAACTCCCAATTAGCAAATAAAAGGTTTAAAGCATAAATCATGCAAGTTAAGAGCTAACCAGTACTTACAATCCTTTTCCCACTTTCTGGCTGTATTCACACAACACGCATCACTTGATTGCTGCATCAGTCCTTTTCTAGACTCACACAATATCCTGGATCAGGGTCACCAACCTTTCAGACCTCAGGGACCACTAAATTCATAATTTTAAATCCCACGAACCAATAATATGATCTGCCTAATGACCGTCTGGGTGGGCATGGCAAGGTGGTCATGTGACGGTGGGCGTGGCCAACTTGATGTCACTCACGTTGAGGGGCGCCTTGCAAGCCTCTACTCGCCGCTCCTTGCCTGCCCACCTGAGCTTCCCAACAGGAAGCAGTTGTTGGAGCTAAGCAGCCACCATGAGAAAGAGTTGGCAAAACAGCTGGCTCAGTTCAAATTGGATCTGACCGAGAAGGAGGCTCAGCAGAAGCATCTCACTGAGGACTACGAACATAGGCTTTCCAAGCAGAGGGAAGATCTGCAGGAGTGCAAGGCCAGGTGCCAGCACCTGGACGCTCAGTGGGCTGAGATGATCAGCCAGTTCCAGGCCAGGTTGCAGTCTTACTAGAACAAGGCTCCTCCAACTCTTCGCCACTAGCGGCGCTTCCCTCCAGCCTTCGCCCAAAGCCCCACGCCAGGAGGCTGAAGCAGACCCCAAGTCGGAATTTCTGCCCCCCTCCGACCTGAAGAGAAAGACCCAGAAGGGGGGGACTCTCTGCAGCAACACAAACGTTCATTGCACGTATCTGGCCCAGGGGGCGTAGTTTGAGGACCCCTGATTTCGTGCAATATAAAAAATGCAAATAATTTTTCTGCAGACCACCAAAATTTTCTCGTGGACCACCAGTGGTCCACAGACCACCAATTGGTGACCGCTGTCCTGGATGGTCAATTAAGCAATGGGCTGGGGTTTGCACAACTGTCAAACCACAAAGAATTTCACCAAGACAACTAATCAAGATTATGAAGCTGTGTAACCTCACCTGAACTGATAAAGCATGTTTGTGATAGAAAAGTCTTTGAGGCTTTTAGCATCTTGATTTTGAGCCCCAAAGACTCTTTTCTGTCTCAAACCCCTCTAGCATAGATGAATTCACAAGAAATGGCTATCAAGTGGAGAACAGAATCCATCCACTCTCAGGAAGGGTTATTTTCTCCCAGAAAAAGGACTGGCTTCCAGGAATTTATAACAGAATTCACTGAATCTGGAAACAGGAGCGAGCATTTTCAAAATATGGTAGGGCTGGAACAGACTGACATTCTTTTCATAATGCCACTAATGGATAGGAAACTTCCTCCTTAATTAAGAGACAATTCAAAAGAGCATGAAAGTCATCAACTCACAGATGGCTGAAAACTGGATATGTGCTCCAATGGCCCTTTTCTTTGGAATTACAGGTAACCTAATTAATGAGAGTTTGTGAAAATCTAGCTTTCTCATTTGGGAGCTGGTGTTAAGAGTTTAGACAGACATTTCAAAAAGTGCCTCAGAGGTCTTTTTAAATGTCTCCATGGGCTTTTAGGAAGAAATGAATGTTTATTTCTAGTTCCTAAACACCCAAAAATAATGGTGAATTTTTAGTAACTCTTTAAAAAGTGGATTGGGACACGAACCAAACTGGAAGTGATTTTATTTAAGGGTGGAATATAAATATTTTGAAACAGTATTTGATGACATAAAAAACTTCTCCCACAATAAATGAATCAGTCCAAGCATTGTTTTTGCTAAAATGGAATAACATCACAAGCCTTCTGGTACACAATTCCTTACTGTGTTTCCTTCTCTTCTCAAATATATTGTCAGAATTTGCTGTAGGGATACAATAGTGAAAAGGGGAAACTCTTGTATTCTCCAACAAAATTGTGGGATCCTTATCAAAAACAAGGATGTTTTGAATGAAAAGAAGAAATACAGAGAAAATGTTGGCTCCTTTCACATACCAAATAATAAGCCAAATGTGGTATGCTTGCTTTTGGTTTAAGGTCATTTCCAATCCAAGAGACAAACTTGATTTTTAGGCTTCATGACAGTAATAGTAATAAGCAAATCCAGGGCAAAAACAAAATAACATTGGCTTGGCTTTGTGTTTAATTAAAATTAAGCACAGTTAGAATAGATACCCTCCAGCCATATGTCTAATAATTTTCCCTTCACATTAAAATTTCCACTTTGGTTAAGAGTTCTAGAAGTCTGTTGTGACCACAGCTGGCTTCATTGCCTGTGTGTAGCTCCAGAGCCCCAGGATGGCTTAACTATATGATGTATGAATTTGTTTATACTTCATACATACTTGTTCATTGTTATATCAGTATCCAGCTCGCACATTCATGCACAAAGTACATTCACTCAGAAAAGTGCTCCAATGCAGTGTCTCACAAACACCTTACATATCCAATCCTTAAAAAATACTAAACTTTCATGGAAGAACTCTTAAAGCTGCCTTTTTGCTATTCATTTTTTTCCCCTCCAAAACATCCCCTTCCAAATGCTTTCTTGCTTTTCAACCATTCTGGGATGGCAAAAAACTGCAGGAAGCGTTTGCCATGGCAACCAATGATGTCACACTCCACTTGTCACTAGCTGTGGAACAGCCTGACTTAAGAAAGAGGTGGGTGTAGCCTGAACAATAATCCTCCTCTCAGATGCCATGCGAGGCCTGTCTACACCCAGAATGCCCCAAAGTTCCAAACCAAGAAGCAGATGGTGTAATTCTGGGAATAACCAACAATTGTATCTCAACCTTCTTGCATCATCTCCATTCAAGGCTACTAATTATGATGTCTAAAACGAACCTCTCTATTCAACACCAGTTGACTTTAGGGTTAAATGGGGACAGCAGTTCCTTTCTGTGGTCTGGGGGCTTCTGAATAGCAGCAAGTGGGCTATTGTGGACTTAGATTGGGAGAATCTATGGAAAGAAGAAAAAAGGGAGGAGGAAGAAGAAGAAGGAAAGGAAAGAGAGAAAGAAAGAAAGAATCTTGTAACAGATTTGGAGGGTCCATCAACAGGGCTACAGATATCAATGACTGAACATCCGTCCCTCTCTGAGAAGCAATAGAGTATTCTCCCTCCTTGGTCTGTGAGCTTCCCAGAGAGGTCTGACCAACCAGGGTAGAAAGCAAGATGCTCAGATAGAGGGAGATTTCGGGAAGGCAGAGAGAAAGAAAGGAGACAGGAGTATAATTTGGGCAAATTCTTTCCTAGTTTCACCAGCTCTTACATGATTGTGGACATCTTCGCCTGCAACAGCCACCCAGGTTTGGAAAAAAAAGGAGGGGGGCAAAGGATCCTGGTCTTTTTGCTTGCTCATTAGTGTCAGGCCCATGTTTCTGTTTTGTGGCTGAGATTGGTCTCTCAGTGACAGGCAAAATGTCACTCAAGCTCCCTTGAAGCTTTGATCTCTGAGGCTTGGTCTCCCCCCCCCCCCCCCCCCGGGACTCTCAGCCAAGCAGTGAGGCACGTGAAATGCCAAGATAAATCTCTGTCATTCTCCCATGAGTTAAATCAGGCAGGAGAGGGTGCACAGGGGAACCGTCTGCCTTGTGCTCCTAGGAGCTGCCAAGACCAATAACAGCAGGACTCTGCCCTTAAGGTAACTCGGTGGAAGCAGCTTGCTTAACCCTTGCAAGGCAGTTTCCTGGCAACCAGAGCTGCCTTGGTGGGTGATGAGAGCAAAAATTCCTGTCTCCTCCAGAGCAAACAGGAAGGGGATGATTTGCTCCCAGTTTATTTGGGAGAAGAAACAAAGGGGTTACTTAATACCTTTACCCTGAGTGTCTATCATCTAGGCCAGGGGTGTCAAACTCAAGGCTCAGTGGCCGGATCCGTCTTGCAGGATGCTTAGATCCGGTCCACGGGGTCGGCCTGGGAACACTGAAGGACCGGCCCTTGGTGCCTCTGCCAGCAAAAGCAGAGCTCGGGGGACCAGCTCCATTGTTGTTGGCAGCAAAACAAAGTAAGAACAAATCAAAAGGAGAAAATCCCATTTTGTATTTGAGCATCCCAGAAGGGACAGGAAAGGAGAAAGGGAAAGAAAAAGAAGGGAAGAGAGCAAGGAAGGGGAAAAAAGGAAAGAGGGGAAGGAGAAAGAAGAGGGAAGGAAAAAGAAAAAAGGGAAGAAGGAAGGAAGGATTATTATCAGAGGAAGGGAGGGTCTGAAGGAAGTCCTGCCTTAGCACTTGGCCACCACAGGTGCCCCCGACAAGAGTGATGTTGAGCTAGCATTTCCCCTCTGGCCACGCCCGCCCCCGGAGGTCAAACACAACCCTGATGCGGCCCTCAATGAAATTGAGTTTGACACCCTCGATCTAGGCCATGGTTGTTCCAAAAGGCATCTGAACTTTCTTGGTTTTCTCCCCCCCCCCCCCCTGAAAATGTTTCACTTCTCATCCAAGGAGCCTCTTCTTCAGAACTTCTTGGATGAGAAGCAAAACATTTTCAAGGGAAAAACCCAGAAAGTCCACTTGCCTTTTGGGAAAGCACCGTTGGGACTTTACCCTGAGTAAGAACAGTGCACTGAACAAGGACAGCTGGCTTAAATTCGGAAGCAGTCTGCTAGTGATCAGGTATTTCTTTAGCTGCCTGCTGGTGGGGAGGGAAAGAGAGGCAAGTGGCAGAAAGAAGAGAGAGGGAAGAAAGAAAACCCCACTCATGTTCATCATTAACTTCGCCCAACAGTATGGAGTTTTTGACAGATAAATCATGAACAGCATGCTGGAGGGCAGCAGTCCCGAACCTTTTCGGCACCAGGGATGGGTTTCGTGGAAGACATTTTTTCCCCATGGACTGGAGACCATATGGATGAGGAGGAGGGTGCAACCTAGATCCTGCGCTTGCACAGTTTTGTTTACCTGCCTGCCGCTAACTTCCAGCTGTGTGACCCGGTTTCTAGCAGGCCACAGATGCAGCCTGGGGGTTGAGGATCTCTGCTATATGGTATCTGGGCTGAACAAATCTATATGGGCACTAGATGGCAGCAAAGAGGTGTAAGTATCTGTATTTCTCAGCTGGATCTCTTAGTCCAGATATGGTAGCTGTAAATAAACATCACTTTCTGATGAATGAAGCCTTTGACGGGGGGAAAATAAATCCCCATATTGATATACTCTGGCTATGGAGGCCTTGGTCCTCTCTGAGCTTAATTGTTGGTTTACAGATGTTTTATCACCCAACCAGGTAACATCATTGGTGCTCTGACTGGCAGGCAGAAGCAAATTCCCATCACTTCAGGGGAAAGAAGTTTTCAAATGTAGGCATTCAGCTGCCACTTGACTCTCATTTTTGTCACAAATCTGAAAAGTAGATTAGCTAAACTTTCCCAAACTGGGGCTTTTCAGATGCACTGGATTATAGTTTCTCACAATCCCAACCAGATAGGTGCCCAGCATGTCTATAAAACACAAATCTGAGACCTGAAACACTTCAGTCATTGTCACTCTTCAGACATTTTAGCCATGCTTGCTGTACCATCCCTCTGGCCCTGTGGATCTTCCGATTTTCTATTCCAGGAGTCTCCAAACTTGGCAACTTTTAAGACTTGTGGACTTCAACTCCCAGAATTCCCCAGCATGCAACGATTAACACTGATGATGTTACCTAATTTGTATTTTTTTTAATGTACACTGAGAGCATGTTCACCCAAGACAAATTCCTTGTGTGTTCAATCACACTTGGCCAATAAAGAATTCTATTCTCTATTCTGTTCAATTCTCTATTCTGTTCTGTTCTATTTTCTATTCTATTCTGTTCTGTTCTATTTCTACTCTATTCTACTCTACTCTACTCTACTCTACTCTACTCTACTCTACTCTACTCTACTCTATTCTCTGCAAGAAAACAACCAAGCTCAGACAGCACCAAGGACCCCCCTTTCAACTTTGAGCTACAAATATTATCCTTTGCGCTGATACTCAACTTTGTATCTCCATCCTGGGTGACAGCAGAGTTGCTATCATTGCCCTCTCACACAGCTTGGAGGCTTGGGAGTCTGGATGGGGGACAAAAGGCTGAACCCTGGCAAGACTGAGTGGCTATGGAAGTGTGGAAATTCAGGATCTGGGAGTCCTGGATGGGGTTGCACTGCCTCAAACAGACCCTGCACACAACCTGGCAGGTCTCCTAAACTCGATGAGCAAGTGGCAGTTGTGCCTAGGAGAGTTTTTGCACAACTTCATGTTGTGCACCAGTTGCATCCTCTCCAGAATAATGAGGCCCTGCCCTCAAGTGACTCATGCCCTGGTCATCTCATGTTTGGACTACTGCAATGTGCTCTACATGGAGCTATCCCTGAAGATATTTGGAAGCTACAACTGGCATAGAATGCAGCAGTGTGGATAGTTCTTGGAGCCCCAAGGATGGCCCATGTAACACCACTGTTGCATGAAATGCACCGATTGCTGGTTTGTTTTCAGGTTCAATTCAAGTGTTGGTTATCGCCTTTAAAGCCCCTTATGGCATGAGTCCAAGCTACCCGTGGAACCATCTCAGAAGGGGCATGCTGCAGACCCCATCAGTCAAGGAATTTCAGCAGCAGTGTCTAGGAAAAGAATATTTTCTGACTTGGGTCTGGCCCTTTGAAATATAATAACCCTTAGATAGAGATATAAATAAGATGAAAACTGTTAGTATGTCTATGATGAGAATAATGATGTTTAATGTTGATACGATGTTATTGCTAGAAGATATTAAGAAGAAAAATGGGAGAGTTCCATAACGTTTAAATGCTCAATATATTATAATACTAAACTTAGGGAAATAATGTTAATATGAATGTGAAAGATGTGGCAAAAGAGGAACGGTGTTGCACAGAGATGTTTGTACCCAGACGACACACTGCATAAGGAAAGATGGAATGTTTATTTTTGTAATTTAAAAAATAATAAAACTTTTTAAAAAAGAAATATGATGACCTTCAAGGTGAGATCTGCCCCCCCTTTCTTGGCCTTACAAAAGAGCCTTAAATCTGACTCTAATTGGTCTGGGGCCCCAAGGAGGCATCCCACTTAGGAGGAGGTGGCTAGTACACTAAGATGCCACTTCCACCCCATTTGTGTGTTTGTTCCTTTTTAATCTACTTTTTGTTAACATTTAATGCTTTAATTTTTAATGTCTTTAACATGCTCATTGTTTTACATTGTTGTTGTTTTATGACATGGTAAGCCACCCAAAGTCATTTGACGGGGAGATGGGTGGCACATAAATTTAATAAATAATCAAGCATGCATTTCTGGACCTACATCATTCAGCCTGATTTTAGCATTTTCATATCAGCTCTATCGAACGGTTTCATTCATCTAAAGTTATTGGCCTTTAAAAATATTGCTGAATATGCAGTTTCACACCCCTGCCTGCATTTATTTATGTAAAGGTAAAGGTTCCCCTCACACATATTGTGCTAGTCGTTCCTCACTCTAGGGGGTGGTGCTCATCTCCGTTTCAAAGTTGAAGAGCCAGCGCTGTCTGAAGATGTCTCTATGGTCATGTGGCCAGCATGACTAAACGCCGAAGGAGCACGGAACAGTTACCTTCCCACCAAGGTGGTTCCTAATTTTCTACTTGCATTTTTACCTGCTTTTGAACTGCTAGGTTGGCAGAAGCTGGGACAAGTAACGTTACTCACAAGTAACGTTACGCGACGCTAGGGATTTGAACCGCCAAACTGCTGGCCTTTCTGATTGATAAGCTCAGCGTCTTTGAGCCACTGCGTCCCTCTATTTATTCATTTTGCCTTAAATCAGTGTTTCTCAACCTTGGCAACTTTAAGTCCTGTGGACTTCAACTCCCAGAATCCCCCAACCAGCTGGCTGGGGGATTCTGGGAGTTGAAGTCCACAGGACTTAAAGTTGCCAAGGTTGAGAAACACTGCCTTAAATGAATGAACAGTAAATGGTTGAAAAAGATCTACTCCTGGTGACTATTTACAGAGCAAATACTTCGGTGACTTAGGACATATGATCTCCAATACTGGATATCAGAGAGTAGTGGGAGGAGATGGCTCAGCCACCCTCCCACCTAAACTGAAGGGGCCGAATCTTCTCTATTTCGCTGCTGCCCGAGAAACACCGGACTGAACCAGATTCTCAAAGCCACTAAGAAGCCAGGGATTTTCTTCCCATTCCTCCAGAATTCCAGCATCTTTCTCTTCTTAGGGTGGGTCGCCACAGCATTCCCCGCGCTTCTCTGTGGTTCCCATCCACTTTCAAGGCATGTTCCTCATTACGGCGCGGCCCCGATGGGGGAGCCCCACAAAAAGCAGAGGCGGCGGAAAGCCACCGAGCGTTTCGAGACAGCCGATCCCGCTGCCCAACGCAGGAGCCGAGCGGGGATCGAGCGGGAAGAAGAGGACCGAGTTCCTTTTTTTTCGCTGCAGCTCACCATCGCCCCTTACCGGCAGCCGTTGGGAACGTCCAGCCGGCACGAAACACGCCCCGCTTTTGCAACAGGGCTCTCCCGAGCTCTTCCCGGCGAAAAGATGCCCACGCTGATAGACACACTCGTCCACCCAGTCACCTTCTCAGTGCCTTCCTTGCACACTCACCTTCTGCTTCCCTCCCCCCAATCAATTCTGCCCCCCTCGCTCAAGCAACACCCTGAAAAGCGCAGCAGATCGGTTTGCAGAAAAGAGACAAGGAGATCGGCTGGCGCGCCTAGCGGTCTTCAGCTAGGAATCGAGGGAGATCCTTTCCTCCCCGGCGTATCTGCAAAAGGGCTCCGGTTTCCTTAGCTTCTGCCCCATCTGTACCTGCCCGCGATGGATCTCCACTCCTACCCTGCTCACCTGAAGCCCTCGGCGCCTCAAGATGCTGGACTCGTCCATGCTGCCTCCTCTTCCTGCTCCTCTTCCTCTTCCATGCCTCTCCGAACTCGTCCGCAGGGTGGGAAGTGGTCCCGACGCTTGGAGGAGAGGCCGGACCGTGCGGGAGGCGGAAATCCCCCGGCCTGCATTGGCTGGTGGGGAATCAGCTGATCTGATCTTTCCCTTGTGGAGGAAACGAGCTCCCGGCGACTCAGTCGAGCCCTGCAATAACTAAGTGGGGAGCGGCGGAGACAGGCGCGAGGCAGCAGTAGGGATTGAGAACTGAGATTCCCAAGGATCGCGACAATCAGAATAGATCCGGAAGGGGCCTTGGAGGTCTTCTAGTCCAACCCCTGCTCAAGCAGCACACCCCATTCCATTTCGGACTCTTCTTAAAAGCCTCCAGTGATGGAGCGCTCACAACCTCTGGAGGCAAGCTGTTCCACCGGTTAATTGTTCTCACTGTTAGGAAGTTTGTCCTTAATTCCAGGTGGTTTCTCTCCTGGATTAGTCGCCATCAGGGGTAAAAGTCAGCAGGTTCTGACAGGTTCTGGAGAACCGGTAGCGGAAATGTTGAGTAGTTCGGAGAACCAGCAAATACCACCTCTGGCTGTCCCCAGGAGTGGGGAGGGAACGGGGGATTTTGCAGTATCCTTCCCCTGCCACGCCCACCAAGCCAGCCCCACAGAACCGGTAGTAAAAAGAAATTGAATTTCACCACTGGTCTCTATCCATTGTTTCTTCTCCTCCCCTCTGGTGCTTTGGAAAATAAATTGACCCATCTTCTTCAATCTTCATTCTCTAGACTGGCCATTCCCAATTCCTGCAACTGTTCTTCATCTGCTTTAGTCTCCAGGCCTTTAATCATCCTAGTTCTCTGCACTTTTTCCAAAGTCTCAACATCTTTTTTGTAATGTGGTAGCCAAAACTAGATGCAGTATTCCAGGTGTGGTTTTACTAAGGCTTTATATAGCATTACCAATACTTCATGTGATTTTGATTCTGGGCCTCTGTTTATGCAACCAAGGATCATATCAGCTTTTTCAGCTGCTGCTGCACACTTCTGGCTCGTGTTTAAGTGATCGCTCACTAGAACTCTAAGATATCTCTTAGTCGCCAAAGATAGTTCAGACCAGGGTGATTCTTTTATGCCTTTTGTACCTATATTCTTCTAATGAGGCAGGGAATAGGGCTTTCTCCTAATAAGAACTCCTGAAGTGGGGTGCCTTGACTTTGTAATCTCAGGACCCCCCTCAGTTGACTAATCCTTCCTGCCTCTCTTCCAACAGAAGTGTTGATAATAAGGTTTGCCTACCTGGCAGGACTGGTGTAAAAAGTAATGGGTGGACAAGCAGCCCTTTGCATTGAAAGCACACAAGATAAAGCTGCTTCTGCCCACAGCCTCCTCCAATTTCTAAAAAAAAACTTTAACATATTAACTTTCAACTCTTAACTTTTAATTTAAAAAAATATATATCCAGCCTTTATTATTTTCATAAATCACTCAGGACAGATGTACATCTCCAATACTCCTTCCTCCTCCTATTTTCCCCACAATAACAACAACCCTGTGGATTGGTCTGAGAGAGAATGACTGGCGCAGAGTCACCCAGCCAGCTTTCATGACTAAAGCAAGAGTAGAACACACATTCTCCCAGTTCCTAGTCTGGTACCCAAACCACTAGACCAGTGGTTCCCAACTGTTTTTTGGCCATGCCCCACCTAAGCATCTCTAAAATCCTGGTGCCCCTGCCCTGCTCCCGTGACATATAATTCTTACTTTACTCAAAAAGTGAACTCTACTCATGCGGAGGAAGCCTAAAAGGCCATTAACTTGGTTTAAACAAGGTTCAGATTGCCCCCCATTGAAAGTCAAGTTGCCCCCCTACGGGGCGTGGGCCGCATGTTGAGAACCCCTGCACTAGACCAAACTGGGATGAATGGAAAGTGTGCCATTTCTAGGTCTTGAATGAAAGAGCCAGTCCCAAGTATTTTGTAGTCTGAGGCAAAGTAGGAGAAAAAGTCCTCGCTTTTCCTAAGTAGAAGATGCGGGGTTTTTTTCATACTTGCAGTTGCTATTCCTGCTGACTGTACTCGGTTGATATTTTCAATTGGCATAATAGAACACAGTAGATCAGGGGTGTCAAACTCAAGCCCATGGAGTTGGCCCATGGAGTGCTTAGATCTGGCCCACAGAGATGCCCTGGAAACAGCGGACTGGCCCACAGTGCCCCTGCCAGCTAAAATGGAGCTTGGGAGGGCCGCGCACGACACACAGCCCTCCCAAGCTCCATTTTCTCTGGCAGAGGGTTGGAGGAGGCCATCGCAGCCAAAAACGAAACCCGGGAGACCGTTTTTACTGGCAGAGCACTTGGGCTGCCCAGGCGTCCCTGACACGAATGACCTTGAGCTGGCAACGCCCACCCTGGCCACCCACAAGGTCAAACACAAGCCTGATGTGTCCCTCAATGAAATTGAGTTTGACACAGTAGATTAACCAGCTAACTGTCTCTTGTAGTCTTTCTTTACCTTCAATGAGGGATTTCTTGGGTCTTTCTTGCTTTTAGCTGTTCAAGTGGTATTGTAGCATTTCTTTCTTGATCCAATTCTTCTTTCCTCCATCTGCTGTTCCTCCTGACTTTTAGTTTCCAGCTTCTCTCTACTATGCATTTCTTCCTCTGTTGCTATGTATTTTTCATAGAATTCTTGAGCTTTCTCTAAAGTATCGACTCTTATTTTTTTGTCTTGCCAGGATATTAATCCGCCTTCAGGACTCAGCCAACAATATATTATTTTATACTTTATCAATTGCGAAGTGAGGAAGTGGTAGTTTCTTCTTTGCTCTCTAATCCTTTTGGGTATCTGCTTGAGTATTATAATTTCTTTTCCTTTGCAAGTTAATTGGTCCTCTCTTGTTTTTTTTTAATAGACTTCATCTCTGAAGGTCCTTTTTGCAAATCTTATATGTATTTCTCTGGGCAATCTATGACATCGTGTGTAATTTGTGTGCACTCTATATATTTCGTCAATGTTATTTCGCAGTTCGCTTTTATCCATCTGCAGAGTATTGGCCAGCAATTCTATCATGAGTTTAAATAAATCTTCCTTTGTCTCTATTATATTTTGAAATCTCAGGTAGAATGCAGATTTTTCCTGTTCCAGATGGATTATTGCCTTCTCCAGATTCCTATTTGCGGCTGTCAGCTTTTCTTCCGCTGCTTCCAATTTCTTCTTGGTCTGTTCGGCTCTTGCTTCTACCATTTTTATTTTCTGTTTGTTTTATAGCTATCGTTCCCTGAATTTTCTCCATTCTGTCGTCCAACTTCCTTATATCTCCTTTCACGTCACCCAAATCGCCTTACACTTCCTCATGGTTGTTAGTTATTGATTCTTGTGTCTTCATCATAACTTCTTGTATCATATTTAAGGTCACTTGCATGGTTTGTAGGCTTGATGTGGGTCCTATTTTTCACTACACGACATATCCACTGGTTGTTGTTGTTGTTGTTGTTTTGCCCTGCTGGGGAGGGTGGTCTATCATTGGTGTAGTTTTCTTTACAGTTTTGGTAATTGTAGATGTACTTGTCATCTTTAAATTTCTAATTGCCCCATTTCACAAATTTGGCTAATTAATTTGATTTCAGTTGACTGTTCCTTAAATTCCTCCAATGGAAAATGTTCTCATATCTAAGCAACAGCTGGATTTACATCAGGTGTAGCAAAGCATCTCTAGAATAACAGGTAACCATCTTTTTGCCACCTGAAAGATTGCCCTGCTCTCTAAGGTAGACCCAATCCTGGGAATGGAAGATTCATTTTGCACAATACAGGTAGACCTCGACTTATGACCACAATGGAGCCCAAAATTTCTATTATTAAGCAAGACAGTTGTTAAGTGAGTTTGCCCCACTTTACGACCTTTCTTGCCAGAGTGGTTAAGTGAATCACTGCAGTTGTTAAATCAGAACCACGGTTTTCAAGTGAATCTGGCTTCCCCACTGACTTCCCTTGTCAGAAGGTCGCAAAAGATGATCACATGACTCTGGGGCACTGCAACCATCATAAATATAAGCCAATTGCCAAGCATCCAAACTTTGATCATGTGATCAGCAGTGGGTTCCTACCGGTTCAGAACGGTTTGGTTGAACCGGTATGGTTTGATGGCCTGAATCACTGGAACCGGCAGCGACCCAGACCTGCTACACCCCAGAAACGGTTCTCCCAGTGGCACCTATAGTGCCACCATCTTGTTTTTTTGCTTCTGTGCATGTCCAGAGCAATTGTTATTAGTTTGCGCATGAGCATGCAGTGCGCCCACGAGCGAACCGGGAGTAGTGACTGCCAGAACCCACCCCTGCATGTGACCCTGGGGGTACTGCGAGAGCAGTCGTAAGCAATGTTCCCTCTAAGGTGCGCAGCTGCGCGGCCGCGCACGTGGCAAGAAAACACCGCGCAGCAGTTTTCAACTGCCGCGCAGTGATTTCTACTGCCACAGGCTCCAGAAGCTGGGGAGGTCCTTTGCAGGCGGCTAGAACTGGCTACCCGCAAAGGACCTCCCTGGACTTGTTTTGATGAGCACGGGGCGACTGATAGTAGTTGTGAAGCCCCAAAGCCCCCGCCGCCACCGGAATAACTGCTGCTACCTCCTCCTCCTCTAACAGCACTGCCGAATTTGCCGCCCGGCGCTGCGGCTGAGGTGAAGCTGCCAAAGCTCCAGCCGGCATCCCCGCAGGTGGCAGCGGCGCCTCCCCTTCCGCTCAGAGCACCTGAGCTGAGCCCCGCGTCACCCCTGCCCCCTCCTCCTCTGCTGTGCTCTTGAGGAGCCATGAGGCTGCAGGAGCCAGTAGGAAGGCGACGGAGGGGTTGGGAGCAGGGAAAAAAAGGCCTCATGGCTTCTCAAAAGCACGGCGGAGGAGGAGGGGGTAGGGGTAATGTGGGGCTGAGCTAAGGTGCTCCGAGCAGAGGGGGAGGTGCTGCTGCCACGGGTGGGGGCGCCAGCGGGAGCTTTGCCGGTTTCACCTCAGCCGCAGCGCCGGGCAGCAAATGTGGTGCTGCTGTTGGAGGAGGAGGAGGAGGAGGTGACGGCAGTTATTCTGGTGGCAGCAGGGGCTCGTCAGCATCTTCAGTGGCAGCCCTGCCCACGATGAAGAAACCAAAGATGGAGCAGATCCATGCAGATGATGTCACTGCAACATGACTGGAGGAGAAATTCTGGGAGTTAAAGTCCACAAGTCTTAAAGCTGTCAGGTTTGAAGACCCCTGCGTTTTTTTCCCTAAAGGGTTAGGGGTGCAAGGATCTTGTAACTTGACAGCTTTAAGACTTGCACACTTCAATGCCAGAGTTTCTGAGCCAACATGACTGGAGGAGGAATTCTGGGTGTTGAAGTCCACAAGTCTTAAAGCTGTCAAGTTTGAACACCCCTGGGTTTTTTTCTAAAGGGTTAGGGGTGCAAGGGTCTTGTAACTTGACAGCTTTAAGACTTGCGTGCTTCAAATGCCAGAGTTTCTGAGCCAACATTTTGGTTGCTAAGCAGGAGCGTTGTTAAGTGATACTGATATTATATAACATTTTTAATTAAGCAGATATCTTGAAAAAACATAACTTCGAGTTTCAAATAATACTGATTTCGTTGTTGTCTTAGGTGACATCTGTGAAAAATATTCAGGTGCTCAGGCATAAAAATGTGCCGCTCAAACACTATACTTTTCTACTCACATTGAAAAAAAATTAGAGGGAACATTGGTCGTAAGTGTGAAACACAATCATAAGTCACTTTTTTCAGTGATACTGCATCTTTAAACATTCAGTGAACAAATGTTTGTCAGTCGAGGACTACCTATATAGCTTTCATTGTGTGGCTACACAATATATCAGAATCTGAATCTGGTGGTTTGAAATTACAGTTTCTAATATTTTAGGACACCATAGCCCATGAGAATTGTAGCCGGAATACAGATGAAGGGCTGTAGAAAGGGGGGAAGTTGGTTAGACTCTTGGTGAGCTGATTTCGCATAAAGCAGTTTCAGTTTCCAACTCAAAAGCCAACATTTTGAGGAAACCTCTGCCTTCTGAGATCTATCAGATCAGACTTGAGCTGCACATTGGTCTTTCAGTACCCTGCTGGAAAACGCAATTCCTCCCCCTCCCCATATTGTCAGCTCAGGCCAAAACCCATGTTTGTTTAAGTTTTTGTTCATTCATTCAGCTACTTCTCATTTTTTTTGTGATATCACTTCACCAAGTCAGTATCTGTTTTACTAAGTTCTTATAAACTCCTGCTTGGGTCATCAACTATAGTATCTCCCTAGTATGTTGGATTTTAAGTTGCCTTTCATTTTTCCAAGCAATAGGATCTTCTCCAATGACTTTTGCCTTTGTTTTCTGTGTCCAAAGTATCTAAGATTCAGTTTCATTCTTAGTGCTTCCAGTAAGCAGTCAAGTTTTACTTAATTTAGTATTTATCTATTTACTGAACTTATAAACCTTCCCAATCGGTGTACAATAAAGTAAAAATAAAACTCTGGACACTGTACAGCAAAAACAAATCAAACATTGATTATTTGTTCTTATCCATCGAAGATAGCCTCAAAAATTTCCTAGCCTCACAATATCCTAGAAACCAGGAGACTGTGAATTCTAGTCCCACCTTAGGCATGAAAGCCAGTTGGGTGACTTTGGGCTAATCAGTGTCACTCTCAGACTAAAACCGGCACTAATTCTTTTTCTTGCACTTTTTCTATTGATCCAGCTTTCCAACCTTATGTTGCAATTAAAATAGCCTTGATAATGCATGCCTTTTTGGTAGGTACAATGTCTCTGCAGTGCACATGGCTACGATTTTCATAGTCTCATAAGCAGTAGATGTGTTTTTATTTCATCTTTGCAGTTGCCATTCCTGTCAATTTCTGAAGCTAAGGAAATAAAGTCTCTACTACTTCCTGCTGACTATACTGGGTTGATGTTTTCAATTGGCATAGTAGAACACAGTAGATCAGGGGTGTCAAACTCAAGCCTGTGAGATTCAGCCCCTGGGGTGCTTAGATCCGGCCCACGGGGATTTCCTGGAAACAGCGAAGGACTGGCCTACAGTGCCCCGCCAGCAAAAATATAGCTCAGGAGGGTCACACACGACACACGGCCCTCCCGAGTTCCATTTTCTCTGGCAGAGGGTTGGAGGAGGCCATCACAGCCAAAAACGGAACTCGGGAGACCGTTTTTACTGGCAGAGCACTTGGGCTGCCCAGGCGTCCCTGACACGAATGACCTTGAGCTGGCCACGCCCACCCTGGCCATCCACAAGGTCAAACACAAGCCTGATGCGTCCCTCAATGAAATTGAGTTTGACACAGTAGATTAACCAGCCAACTGTCTTTTATAGTCTTTCTTTACCTTCAATGAGAGATTTCTTGGGTCTTGCTTTTAGCTGTTCAAGCAATATCATAGCAATTCTGAGGTTGCTACAGAGGTGGGTTCCTACCGATTCGACTAAGTAGGTAGTAACTCGGCCTGCCATGCCCCCGAACTGGTTCTCTCGGCGGCGCCTATCTTGTTTTTTGCTCCTGCGCATGCGCAGAAACATTTTTGTACTGCACAAAGTGCATGTGTGCAGCACATCCCTGGGCAAACCAGCAGTAGCAGTAGCCGGAAACCACCCCTGGGTTGCTGATGTGTCTCCTGGAAGTTTTAATTTCAATGGCGCATAATTCAGCCTTTTTCATGATCTATTCTGCTTGTGCTAAATTAGTAAATGGGTGTTATACAACCCTGCTACACTCTCTTTAAGTTTGAAATGTTTAATTTCTCTATAGTCTTAGTCTCTAGTGGCAAAGGATCAAAGGAGTCTGGCGGCAGCTTTTTTAACCAATACATTTAGTCCGAAAAGGTATCAATTTAAAGGCATCAATTTTCATAAACTGTAATTCATTTCATCAGGTGTATTTAGTGGCTAGACTATAATTGTTGTTGCTAGTCATCATTTACCCTTTTTTGTATATGTGGCACAAGTGACAGAAAGACTCATATTTGTTGTGGTCTACACAGTTAAGAGGGTTAGTATAATCAGTAAGGCAAAGCTAGATATTTTGAGGGAGCTCCTTTGTCCTTTCGATTACTGCTTGGATGTTAGCAACGTGATCACAGGTCAATCATTCTGCTTCCTACTCTGCAGTTAAATTTCCCAGTTACACCAGATGTTTTTACTTTCAACTTAGAATGAGGAGCTTGTTTTTCTTTGCCGCTGAGTTGCCTTTGCTGGGCCCCGTTTCCTGGCACCATTTGCTCTGCTGACAGTTGTTTCAGTGCCTGGCAATGTCACTAAGGCTGCTGGGTGACTCACCCATTTGGGTGTGCGGTTGTGTTCTGTTTGTCTGGGGATGAAACAGCGGTGATCACTGAGATGCCTTGTTCTCGCTGTGCACCTGCAGAGATCAAAGCATCTTTGTAGAACCCTTCAGCTTGACATCCATCCCAAGAACAGATCTCTCTGTCCAACCCAACCAGTGGTGGGTTGCAGGCGGTACGCCCTGGTACGGGCATGCCGGAGCCTGCCTGAAGCACCGGGTACCGTTCCGGTATAGTGCTCCGGAGGGCCCACCCACCCGCCCAAGCTCCTTACCTGTCTTTTAAGGCTTCCGCGCTTCCAAGTACACACATGGCGCATACAGTGCCTATGCAACACTCCGCTGAGCAGCTGGAGCATCGCGGAGGCGGTAAGATGCATGCGCTCACTGCGCGCGTCCATGTGGATGCTGCTGGGCCCGTTCCAACTGTACCAGTTGGAATGGGATCCGGAACCCATCACTGAACCCAACCTATAGCTCCAACCCTCCTGGAACATTGCTCCTTCTCCTTGGTTGAGAGGTTGGTTTCTACTGATGAATAGCAACAACACTCAATTGTGTCAACTAGGAAGTTGCTGGCGCTAGCTCAGTATTATCTATCTCTGGAGAAGGGAAGGGGAGAGACAGAAATGTGACTTGGGGCTCTTTGAACATTATAAATGGCAGTTTTGGGTGGATTTTTGTGTGTGTGTAAATCTGCTTCTAATTGTGTGTTTTTAATAAAAGCCTAAACACACATCAAATACTGTATTTAACAAAAGCTTGTATACTTTGCCACAGACATACGTAATAAATAATGTCTTCTGTTAGCAATTTTGCATGTAATAGGAACAGAAGTCGGAAAACTCCAAAGTAATTTCTGTTATATGCATTTTTTTTTAAAAAAGAATGACCGTAAGTAAAAAAGCAAAAGCAAATGGGGAAAAAATAAATAGAAAGAGGAAAGGAACAAAATATGTATACACAAATAATTATATGTATTTGTGTTACAACCCCTGGTATTCAAATCCCAGTAAGGGTATGGCTAGCTGATGAGAGCTAAATAGCTTGAAATAGATCTGTACTAGTCTCCCTTTATTTATCTATCAGCACAAATACAACACAAATAATTATATGCATATACATCCTGGTCTCATTGCTAATTCATCTGTTATTGATCTTTTAAAAAATGAATTAAATTGCTATTGCTGTGGCCTAAACTTTCCACTGAAGTGGGTGGAAGTAGACATTCAGAAGATGAGATTTAATATACTAAGATTTTTTTTAACAAAAAATGTGTCTGAAAGGGGGGGGGGACCCCTTTTATTCTTGTTTCTTTCTCTTTTCTTTTCTTTGACCACTAATTGCTACTTCAATATTTTTATAGTTAAGGTTTAAATGTCAATGATCGTTACTCATTTCAATTTAGATTGTTTTATTTTTGAACAGTTTCTCTTGTTTTCATCAAACACTCAATTCTAGGTGTTTTAACCGGCCTGGCTGGGTGATATGTTAAATTTAAAAGAATTTGCTTGAATTTGGTTACATTTCTGTTATGGATATTTCCATATCCTCTAGTTTTGATTTTCCAAACACGTATACCCTGCAGGATTTCTCTTTTCCTGTTGTTGTGCCGGATTGATTCTTGCCATTGTTAGTGTGTTAGTATGAGTGTGACAGTCCACAGCTGTGTTTAAACTGTGTGAATTAGAAATGCAGTTTAATCAAGTACAGAGAGCCCTCAACTTACAACCATTCATTTAGTAACCATTTGAATTTACAATACCACTAGAAAAAATGACTTATGACTGTTTTTCCCACTTACGACCATTGCAGCGTGCCCACGGTCACATGATCAAAATTCAGATGCTTAGCAACTGACTCATACTTATGACGGTTGCAGTGTCCCGGAGTCATGCAATCTCTTTTTGGCAAGCAAAATGGGCATGCCAGTTTCACTTAACAACTGTATGACTAACTTAACAACTGCAGTGATTCACTTAACAATTGTGGCCAGAAATGTCATAAAACGGGACATAATTCACTTAACAAATGTTTTGCTTAGCAACAAATCTTTTGGGCTCAATTGTGGTCATAGGTTGAAGATGACCTGTAATTCACTTTCAATTCAATTTACCCTTAAGTATGTGTGAAATAATATTTGGTTTATTAAGTGCCATCAAATCAATGACTGCTCTTAATGACACACAGATTATTTTTCATGGCAATCAGCCTTTAACTTAGTTTAACTTTCAGGTCTTCATACCCCATCTCCACTATTACTGAGTCCATCTGCCTTATTGCTGAACATTTTCTTCTTTTTCCTTTGACCTTTCCCAGCATTAGAGCCTTTTCCAAAGAGTTGGGTTTTCACATAATGAATCCAAAGTAGAACAATTTGAGCTTGGTCATTTGTGCCTTTTTATCGGACCTTTGGGAATGGGTTATACTCATTAAGATTCATATTTTCATTCAGAAAATTCTGAAAACGAAGATAAAGATGAAACCAGAAACTTTTCTTTTGGGTCTAATGGAAGAAGAGTTGGAGGAAAAATTTGGAACTTTGACCTTATATAGGTTAACAGCAGCAAAACTATTGTACGCATAAAAATAGAAGGACACTTTGATCCGCACTATGGATGAATGCTTGCAGAATAGAATAGAATAGAATAGAATAGAATAGAATAGAATAGAATAGAATAGAATAGAATAGCAGAGTGGGAAGGATCCTTGGTGGTCTTCTACTCCAATCTTTTGCCTAGCAGAAAACCATATACCACTTCAGACAAATGGTTATCCAACATCTTTTTAAAGACTTCCAGTGTTGGAGCATTCACAACTTCTGGAGGCAAGTTGTTACATTGATTAATTGTTCTAACTGTCAGGAAATTTCTCCTCAGTTCTAAGTTGCTTCTCTCCTTGATTAGTTTCCACCCATTGCTTCTTGTTCTATCGTCAGGTGCCCTGGAGAATAGTTTGACTCCCTCTTCTTTGTGGCAACCCCTGAGATATTGGAACAATGCTATCATGTCTCCCCTAGTCCTTCTTTTCATTAAACTAAACATACCCAGTTCCTGCAACCGTTCTTCATATGTTTTAGCCTCCAGTCCCCTAATCATCTTTGTTGCTCTTCTCTGCACTCTTTCTAGAGACTCCACATCTTTTCTACATCGTGGCGACCAAAACTGAATGCATATTCCAAGTGTGGCCTTACCAAGGCATTATAAAGTGGTATTAACACTTCACGTGATCTTGATTCTATCCCTCTGTTTATGCAGCCTAGAACTGTGTTGGCTTTTTTGACAGCTGCTGCACACTGCTGGCTCATATTTAAGTGGTTGTCCACTAGGATTCCAAGATCCCTCTCACAGTTACTACTATTGAGCTACTACCACCACATATATTGTACCTGTGCATTCCGTTTTTGTTGCCTAAATGTAGAACCTTACTCTTTTCACCATTGAATTTCATTTTATTAGATAGTGCCCAATGTTCAAGTTTGTCAAGATCCTTCCGTATCTTAAGCCTGTCTTCTGGAGTGTTGGCTATTCCTGCCAGCTTGGTATCATCTGCAAATTTGATGAGTTCCCCATTTATCCCCTCATCCAAATTGTCAGGCCTGTAGTTATGTTCCTTTTAGGATCTTTGGCCTGCCACACTTTCTATTATTTTCCTATGCTGTTTCATTAGTGTAGTAGTTGGGAGGGAGGAATAGAAAGGAGTAGATTTGTGGAATTATTGTTGTCATTCTTTCTTAGAAGCCAAGGTCACCTTTTGTCTCCGCACCTCGACACCTGACCGGAAGCAGAGGGGTGTAGATGCCAGCGTGGAAGATGAAGATTGGACCATGTGATGTATTATGGGTGTGGGGATAGGATCATGAACTTTCTTTTTTTTTAAAAAAAACAAGTTTTATTGATTTTTACAAATTTTTTCAGGGAAAAAGGTTAAATAGGGTATAAAACATTTTGACAGCTACATTTGAATAGATATTAGCAGTTTTAAGTTTAACACTAAGTCATCAATATATTTCAATCATTTTTTTTGTATCACTTCTGTAAAGGTACATTATAACAACAATTGCAATAATGTTTCAAATCACTTTTGTGACCTGAGTCTTCTAGTTGTTGCATTCTCCCCCCCCCCCGCCGTCTGTTGGCAGAGCCTCAGCCCCTCCCTCCTTCATCTCTTGTATAACATCCCCCATTTCATCTAGGAAAGCATTATGTTTTTTAGTGAAAGCCTCCGCCTCCACAACTGTGTTAATTCTAATTCTGCTGCCCTCCCAGAAAATCAACATGCCTTCTGGTAATAACTACCTAAACCAGACCCCTTTATTATATAATTTTTTTGCTAAAGAGGAATATTTCTTCCTCTTATCTCTTACTTTCTTTGGAATCCGTTTAAGAATGGTTATTTCTTTATCTTTATATTTTAGTGGTCCTCCCCTTTGAGCTCCCAGAACCTCATCTCTTGTAGTCTTTCTAAGAAATTTAACATGAACTTCCCTTGGAACATTGTGTGTTCTTGCATAAGCTGAATTAATCCTATAGATCAAGTCAATATCCCACCAAAACTGTTGTTTATCTCTATTAATGTATTCTGCTAGTATTGTGGTCATAATCTCCTTAAGATCTTCGTTCTCAACTTCTGGCAGATTTTGGAACCTAAGGAAAAAAGACATCCTTTCAAATTCCATTTTTATCATGTGATTTTCAAATTCTACATTCCCCCTTTGGATTGTCTTAACCTCGTCCCTCATCCCAAACACACCCTCCTCCAGTACACCTATTCTCTGTTCATTCCATGTGGCTTGTTGTTTCATTTCTCTGAGCTGATCATTTAAGTCTTGCAGTTGTTTTTTTCATTTCGTCCTGTCCCTTTAAGATAGATTGAAGCATCTGGTGAATAGATAAATCCTTTGTACTCTCTTCAGGGGCTTTAGGTTGTAAAAATGACCCCAGTTGTGACTGCTGAGTAATCGGACTTGACGTAGAAAATGTCGGGGCCGATGAAGCCTTGCCAGGCGGCAATTTTTTTGGACTCATCATAAAGCTCAGAGATAGTTATTAATCTGTGCAAAGAAATGGCATCTGTGGGGAAGCACAGCCAGTAGAGATCACAAGGCAGGCAGATCCAAGAGAGAATAAATCTTCTAATACAGGACTAGATCAAATAGGGGATCAAAGTATTCCAAATCCAAGGGAAAAGCGTATTTAGAGAGGCTCCTGGAGATCTCTGGGGTGGAGACTAGTTCAGAGCCATAAAATCTTCCAAGGGAGGAATCTCATTCATGAAGACAAAGAAGAAGGAGGAAGTTGGCCATCTTGGCTCAGCCTTTACAGGTGGTCAGGAAACAACAAGTCCAAAGTTCCCATACATAGTTTAAGGAAGAGTCAGTTCAACCATCCTTTCTCTTGCAATTGTGGTCAAAAAAATATTCTTCCATTGTTTAGAGGAAGTGAAAGTAAGTTCTTTAACTCTCTCTCTCTCCTATGAGAGGGAGAGATTTTGCAAGTGCCGCTTTTCCGAGGGGGGTGGAAATTCCCCCCCTCCAATCTTAACTCTTCCAGAGTTGAAATAAAGTTAAAAAAAATGCAATTCATTAATTGAATAAAACGGTAAAAGACTTGGGGAGACTTCCCACCTCACCGCACCTCAGCTGTATCCTTCTAATTGATCGTTTCCTTCCAGGCTCCGCTCGGCGAAGACGCGCGGCCGCATGCAGCGCCGCCACGCACCCCCACGCTTCCCGGCTCCTGGGGCAAAGCTGGAGACCCCCCCCGCAGCCACTGCCATTCCAGGGGGTCCCAGCAAGGCGCCCCTACAGCAGGGCGCCCATCCAAGGCACCCTGTGCTCCCCCCAAGTTCAAGGGGAGCCCACCGAGAGAGCGAGCAGCGGACGCGCACGGCAGTCGCCCTTGGGGACCGGAAGTCGTCTCCAGGATCATGAGCTTTCAACTGGGTGGAATCGGAGGAAGAAAATCAGAGTTGGAATTCCACAGGCGTGCTAACATGCCTGTCTGATTAAATTGGAACTTTAAGGAAAGTTTTGCCTTGGTCTCTGATTGATTTCATGCATGGTATTTAGAACGCTGACACAAATCATTGATGAAGATATTGAAGAGTACTGGGCTTAAAACAGAGCCTTGGGGTACTCCACTGCATACTTCCCTCCATGTAGATGCAGTTCCATTGAGGACTACATGTTGAGTGAGGTTGGTCAGCCAGTTACAAATCCATGTGGTGGTGATGCTGTCTAACTCACATTCTTCTACTTTATCTAGTAGTAGGTTATGGTCTACCTTATCAAATGCCTTACTGAAGTCCAAGTAAATTATATTGACGGCATTCCTCTGTCACTTTGTCAAAGAATGCAATAAGATTAGTCTGGCATGATCTGTTTTTGACAAACCCATGTTGGCTTTTTGGCTATTACTTAGTTTACTTCTAGTTTACGCTAATTCGTTGCTTGATTATCTTTTCCAGAATCTTTCCTGGTATTGAGGTCAGGTTTTCCAGTCCTCTGGCAGTTTCCCGGTGCTCCAGGATCTCTGAAAGATGTTGATGTTGATGGAGTTGACTGAAATGGCAAAAGTGACTACTTTGATTAAAGAAAAGAATACAAATTATTTTGTTTCCACAGGGAGACAGCTTCTGAACTTTGTGGTTGAGGTGGAAAAAAACTCTGATTTTGAGTTTTATTGATTAAATTGATAAGATGCTTATATTATTATGAAAAAGCAAAAAGTTGTGGTTTGATGTTAATGCCTTATTTTACTGCAACAGAGGAAGTCGGAAGTCAATGCTTTTTTTTTCTTTTTCCCAATTCTTTCTCACTTCTCTTCCCCCACTTCCCCCCCCCCACTGCTTTCCTATTTACTTTTGTATTTTGTACCCCTTTTCCCTGAAAATAAGACCTCCTCAGATGATAAGCCCAATCGGGCTTTTGAGCACATGCACTAAAATAAGCCCTCCCCGAAAATAAGCCCTCCCTGACAATATTTAACCACAGGCGCACCTGGTCCCTGCCATTTGCTCAGGTTGCTTGCTGCGCAAACAACACAAAGTGAGGCGAGGCCAGGGGGAGGGAAGGGGAGGGGGAGGATGCCTCATGCATCCCACACACCCTTACCTAATGGCCACTCTTGCAATCCTAGACACCACGCTCCTTCTGTCACACTAATGGCCACCTCAAAAAGAGAGGCAGGCCCAGCGATGCGCAGCACAGCAGCAGCCATGAGGTGACCACGCTCGCCGCCTCCTGCACCTCAAAAATAATAAGACTTCCCCCAAAATAAGGACAAATACTTATTTCGGGGGTCAAAAGAAAATAAGACCATGTCTTTTTTGGGGGGGAAACACGGTATCTTATCTTATAACCTAATAAAAGGTTTTAAATTGGGAATGGGTTATACCCTGAGGCTAACACCTCCAACTTCACATGTACACTAACAGAGTTTGAGCAGTCTGCATGTTTGCTCAGGGAAGAGATCTCGGGGTCACAGTGAATAATTTCATGAAGATGTCGGCACAGTATGCAGCAACTGCAAAAAAATTGGGAAATGTTATGCTAGGAGTCATTAGAAGTTTTTGGTGGCTGTGTATTCAAGTCTATCAACTCTTGCTGACTGTCTGGAGAGATCTTTGCAGTTTTCTTGGTAAGGTTTCCTGCAGAAGTGATTTGCCATTGCCTCCTTTTTTAGAGTTGAAAGAGAGGGACTGGGCCAAAATCACTCAGCTGGCTTTGTGCCTAAAGTGTGACTAAAACTCCCACTCTCCCATTTTCTAGCCTGGTGTCTTAATTATAACACCCCACTGCTCCTTCTCATCAGGAATGAGACCAAGAATCACCATGCTAACATCGTAATGCTCTTATATGAATGTAGGGAATATCAACATCAGTGGTGAAATTCATTTTTTTTTACTACCGATTCTATGGGCATGGCTTGGTGGGCGTGGCTTGGTGGGCATGGCAGGGGAAGGATACTGCAAAATCTCCATTCCCACCCCACACTTGGGCCAGCCAGAGGTGGCATTTTCCGGTTCTTCAAACTACTCAAAATTTCCGCTACAGGTTCTCCAGAACCTGTCAGAACCTGCTGGATTTCACCCCTGATCAACATCTGGCATGCTGTATGCAATTCTAGTTGTTCCATTTGAAAAAGGAATGGTTGCAGGAACTGGGTATGTCTAGTTTAAGAGAAAGAAGGACTAGGGGAGACATGATAGCAGTGTTCCAAAATCTCAGGGGTTGCCACAAAGAAGAGGGAGTCAAACTATTCTCCAAAGCACTTGAGGGCAGGACAAGAAGCAATGGGTGGAAACTAATCAAGGAGAGAAGCAATTTAGAACTGAGGAGAAATTTCCTGACAGTTAGAACAATTAATCAGTGGAACAGCTTGCCTCCAGACGTTGTGAATGCCCCAACCCTGGAAGTCTTTAAGAAGATGTTGGATAGCCATTTGTTTGAAACGATATAGGGTTTCCTGCCTAAGCAGGGGGTTGGACTAGAAGCCCTCCAAGGTCCCTTCCAACTCTGCTATTGTATTGTATTGTATTGTATTGTATTGTATTGTATTGTATTGTATTGTATTGTATTGTATTGTATTGTATTGTATTGGATGCCATGGAGCTGGGAATGTGCAGAAGAGGGCACTTTATATTAACAGCAGGTGCAAATTCCTTCCAAAAGACAAGCTAAATCTTTTGGGACTATTTAGTTGCGGGAGGGGGGGAGAAACTGAAGGAGGATATGATTAAGGTCTATGCAATCATGCAGAGATGGAGGAAATGAACCAGGAGAGAATTATCTTCTTTCAAAACACTAGGAATAGGGAAGCTGATTGGAAGGAGATTTAGAACAGAAATCACTCTGTTTCACAGTCCAGAATTAGACTCCAGCAATCATGACAGATGGCTGCCAACCTGGATGATTTTAAAAGATGATTGGATAAATTCACAAAGGACTGGCCTATCAAGGGGTACTTGTCTTGATGATTGAATGCTGCTTCAGGGGTGGGGGCAGCATGCCTCCAATTGCAAGGTGGAGAGAGGGGGCATGTCTCTCACCCTCAAGCATCAGAAAGTCAGAGGGGAGTTCCTACTGGTTTGGATCAGTTCAGCCGAGTAGATAGTAACTCGGCCGCCCACCCACCCCCGAACCGGTTCTATAGGCGCCGCTATCTTGTTTTTTCACTACTGTGCATGCGCGTATAGCACGCCTCAAGCGCAAGCTGCCCTACTCGCGTCCCTGAGCAAACCGACAGTAAAAGAATCTGGAACCCAACCTTGCAGAGAAGTAACTGTTGTGTATGGCAGTTTCCTGGTTCCACTAGGGGGTGCCATACTCGGTTCTGATTGGTTCCTGCTTGACAGCCGGCATATATAAAGAGCTGTCAAGCAGGGTCTCCATGTTGCCATTATCTGAGACATGCGCGTAGTGAAATGCCACGTTGGCAACCTATTAGCAATAAACTGTTAGCATTAAGAGATCTGGCTTGCCTCAGCCCTTCCCTCCATCCAGGTTCTCCCAGATAGAACAGTAACAGTTTGGCCAATCCAGAAAACAAAACCTATCATCAAGCGCAAAGGATCAGAACCGTATGTTAGTGTTAAGTTCTGGGTGAAGAATGGAGGTGAGGCCAGAGTGATTTCTAACAGCTCTTTATTCAATACTGCCTGTGAGGCAACTGAACTGCCTGGCTGGCACAGCTCTTTTTATAGGAAACTGATCAGCCAACAACCAATCAGGAGAGAGAATTTTCTCACTCCCACAGAGGACCAGAATGAAAACTTCAACCAACAACTATATGCACTATATCCAATGCATAACAGTTAAGGTGCAACACAGAATATTCATTCAAGCCTATATACAAGACTCTCGTCAACTACAGGTAGCCACAACTGAGCCCAATATTTCTGTTGCTAAACAAAACAGATGTTAAGTGAGTTTTGCCCTATTCTACAACCTTTTGTCTGGCCTGCAGAGGTTCCTTTAAGAATCTTTGGCCTGCCACACTTTCTTATAATTTCCTATGTGTTTCATTAGTGTAGTAATTAGGAGGGGGGATAGAAAGGAGTAGGATTGTGGTATGTATTGTTGTCATTCTTTCTTAGAAGCCAAGGTCATCTTTTGTCTCCGCACCTCGACACCTGACCGGAAGCAGAGGGGTGTAGATGCCAGCGTGGAAGATGATGATTGGAACATGTGATGAATTATGGGGTGTGGGGATAGATATGAACTTTCAACTGGGTGAACCCACAGAATGTAAAATAGAGTTGAAATTTCATAGCATAATGCGAACATGTCTGTCTTATTAAATCAATGAGCACCCACAGTATTCATGCAGTACATAAATGAAGTGCTACCTGACCACCTATACTGTGGAGTACTCGTCTATTTAGATGACATCTTGATCTTCTCTGAGACATGTTCTCTGGAAGAACATGTGAAACTGGTACGGCAAGTCCTGAAAAAAGTTCTGGCTGCCAAACTATACGCAAAGTTGTCAAAGTGTGAGTTCCACAAGACCTCGCTCGATTACCTGGGGTATCATATCTCCAATGAAGGAGTAGAAATGGATCCAGGAAAAGTTAAAGCAGTGTTAGATTGGAAACCTCCAAGCACTCGCAAACAATTACAAAGCTTCCTTGGATTTGCAAACTTTTATAGGCGGTTTATTCCGACATTCGCTGAAATTGCCCTACCATTGACCGAACTATTAAAAACGGGGCCTTCCCCAACTAAACCGAAAGCAAACCAACCGTTAAAATGGACAATGAATTGTCAAAAGGCTTTTGAGAAATTAAAATGGCTCTTTGCCCAAGAACCCATATTGCAACACCCCGATCCAGAGTGACCTTTCATAATCCAAATGGATGCCAGTGATGTCGCGATAGCTGTGGTGCTACTGCAAAAGAATAAAGAAGGCCACCTCTTACCTTGCACTTACATCTCCAAGAAACTCACCACTACGGAAAGAAGGTGGCCCATTTGGGAGAAGGAGGCATTCGCGATCAGGTGGAGCATGCTCACCTGGAGACATCTCCTGGAAGGGGGGGATATACCGTTCGAGGTATGGACTGATCATAAAAACCTAGAAGCTCTCCTTGCCCATCAGAAGTTATCCCCTAAACAAGTTCGTTGGGCCCAATATTTCCAAAGGTTCAAATTTGAAATTAAACACATCCCCACAGGAAATAACTTGTTAGCAGATGCGCTGTCGAGAAAACCCCAGTTTGACAGTAAAAAGAAAGAAGTTGTCCACCCCATCATATCTCCTTCCCACCAAAAGGCAGCTCAAGTCACCACTCGAAGCCAAGATAAGCTGAAAACCGAACTGAAAGCGGCCCTCCAGACAGACCCATGGTTCAACAACAACAAGGACATCCTAACGATGAATGATGGCGTAGCCTGGAAGGAGTCCAAACTGTATGTCCCTGCAGAGATGAGACTGCAAGTACTACAGCGGAGTCATGATGCGAAACTAGGAGGTCATTTTGGATTCCTGAAAACTCTCCACCTTGCCAGACGTCAATTTTGGTGGCCGAAGATGAGGTTGGAGGTGGAAGATTATGTAAAAAGCTGTGCTACTTGTGCCACAATGAAAACCCGGCCGGGAAAGCCCCCTGGACTACTACAACAAGTGGCCAACCCTAGCTGACCATGGGAAGAGGACTTCATGGGAATGGACTTCATCGTTGAGCTTCCAGATAGCAAGGGTAATAGAGTAATCTGGATAGTTATTGATTTGTTTTCCAAGCAAGCACACTTTATCGCTTGTTCAGGCCTACCATCCGCAAAGAAATTAGCGAAAACACATTTATCGCCTACATGGGGTACCAAAAAGGATCATTTCAGATCGCGGAGTTCAATTCACCGCCAAGTTCTGGAGAGAATTCCTAAAATCGATCGGGTCCACACAGGGACTCAGCTCAGCATTTCATCCCATCACAAATGGAGCAGCAGAGAGGGCCAATGCAATGGTGGAACAGTACATCCGGTGTTATGTGGACTATCAGCAAGACAATTGGTTGGACTTGCTACCCTTCGCCGAAGTAGCATATAATAATGCGGTCCACAGCAGTACAGGATTAACTCCTTTCCAGATTACCAGTGGCATGGAATTCGTTCCCATGCCTGAACTACCTAAAGAACCCCCCTCCTCCATGTCTCTGAATGAATGGCTGGAGGCACTAAAGAAGGGATGGGAAAATACGAAAAGGGCGCTGCAGATGCGGCAGAAGCCTACAAGAAGCAAGCTGATAAACATCGCTCCCTACAACCCCCCTTTCGAGTGGGGGACAAAGTTTTTGTGTCTACTAAATACATAAGGTTAAGGATGCCTAGTAAGAAATTAGGTGCAAAGGGTCCCCCTGGGGGAGGCAGAGGTGGTTAAATGTGTATTGTAATTTATACTTTTACTTCTTTTGCAGACAACGTGGGTTTTTGGGAGAGAGGCCGCCTGTCAGGCCTGCAGAGGTTCCTTTAAGAATCTTTGGCCTGCCACACTTTCTTATAATTTCCTATGTGTTTCATTAGTGCAGTAATTAGGAGGGGGGATAGAAAGGAGTAGGATTGTGGTATGTATTGTTGTCATTCTTTCTTAGAAGCCAAGGTCATCTTTTGTCTCCGCACCTCGACACCTGACCGGAAGCAGAGGGGTGTAGATGTCAGCGTGGAAGATGATGATTGGAACATGTGATGAATTATGGGGTGTGGGGATAGATATGAACTTTCAACTGGGTGAACCCACAGGATGTAAAATAGAGTTGAAATTTCATAGCATAATGCCAACATGTCTGTCTTATTAAATTGGAGCTTTAAGGATAACTTTGCCTTGGACAATGATTTAATTCTGCATGATATTTGGAATGGTGACACCTTTCTTGCCCCAGTTGTTAAACGAATCACTGCAGTTGTTAACAGTAACAAGGCAGTTAAGTGAATCTGCCTTCCCCATTGACTTTCCTTGTCAGAGTCACAAAAGGCCCCATGACCCCAGGATATTTTAACTTTCATAAATATGAGTCAGTTGCCAAGTGTTTGAATTTTGATCACATGACCAATAGTCCAGTAAACCAGATTAGCCCAAACAGCAACCAGGGCCAGCAGTCCAATAAGCCAGGTTAGCCCAATCATTAACCAGGACCAGCAGTCCAATAAACCAGATTAGCCCAAACAGCAACCAGGGCCAGCACTCCAATAAACCAGGTTAGCCCAAACAGCAACCAGGGCCAGCAGTCCAATAAGCCAGGTTAGCCCAATCATTAACCAGGGTCAGCAGTCAATAAGCCAGATTTGCCCAAACAGCAACCAGAGCCAGCAGTCCAATAAGCCAGGTTAGCACAATCATTAACCAGGACCAGCAGTCCAATAAGCCAGGTTAGCCCAACATTAACCAGGACCACCAGTCCAATAAATAATATATTAATAAATAAAGTATGTCATTGGCTGATATAGTCTCTTGCAGTTCCAGTTGGCCAATATCTCCCCCCTCCCCCCACCGAGAATGCAAGTGAATAGTCTGGTTTTAGACAGGAACATGTGGGAAAATCTGACTCGCTTAAGTTACTCACCACACTTTTGACCTAGTTAAGGCTTTCTGCAAAGTCTGATATATTCAAAGGATGTGGCCTTCTACCCACAACAAGGTGGGCCTTCCCACCACTCGTGAAAAAAACACTAGTATAGAATGAGAAGATGTTTTACTTGGTTTTAACCAAAGGAAAAAATTGATTATTACAGGAATCTTTCCTCTGCTTTCTGAAAAGATAGCACAGAGAACATAGAGCAATAGCAAAAGCACTTAGACATATATTGCTTCACAGTTCTGTACAGCCCTCTCTAAGCAGCTTACAGAGTCAGGCTATTGCCCCCAACAATCTGGGTCCTCATTTTACCCACCTCGGAAGGATGGAAAGCTGAGTCAACCTTGAGCCTGGTGAGATTTGAACTGCCAAATTGCAGGCAGTCGGCTGAAGTAGCCTGCAGTACTGCACTCTAACCACTGCACCACCATGGCTCAATAATTTATAATATATTATCTCCATGTTTTTTCACAGAGTATCCTTTGTTTTATCTTCCAGATTGTTCAAGATTAACCTGGTATATAAGCAAGATTGGGGAAGAGAAGATTATAAAATACGAATGCCGTTGAGTATATTTACAATATTATTACAATACAATACAATAGCAGAGTTGGAAGGGACCTTGGAAGTCTTCTAGTCCAAACCCCTGCCTAGGCAGGAAACCCTATATTGTTTCAGACAAATGGCTATCCAACATCTTCTTAAAGACTTCCAGTGTTGGGGCATTCACAACTTCTGGAGGCAAGTTGTTCTACTGATTAATTGTTCTAACTGTCAGGAAATTTCTCCACAGTTCTAAGTTGCTTCTCTTTGATCAGTTCCCACCCATTGCTTCTTGTTCTACCCTCAGGTGCCTTGGAGAATAGTTGGCTCCCTCTTCTTTGTGGCAACCCCTGAGATATTGGAACACTGCTACCATGTCTCCCCTAGTCCTTCTTTTCATTAAACTAGACATACCCAGTTCCTGCAACCGTTTAACCATACCTTGTAAAGAACTGACTAGTTTATTAGCACATGACTGGCTTGATCAATTTTTTGTGGCTTTGCCTGTTATGTGGAACCAGTACCTTTGGTTAATGGTTCCATCATGTATTCCATAATTCAGCAACCAGGCAAAGTATAGGTTGTGACTGCAATTTACAAACCACGAAGATGAATTATTAATCTTAATCTTCCCCAAAACGATGGTTGTTAACACCATTGCATGCATCTGCTCAAGGGGATCATAATTCAAAATCTGCACATAAATCTGATTCGTTTGTTAAATCTCTTGCCATATTACATTTTTTAAGCTTTAAAAAAAAACCCTTGGTTTTAAAAAATACCCATGGGCCACAGATAGGCAGGCTAAGACGTCGGTGAAGTCTGTGAGTGACAGGGTTCCTGAATGAAACCTCACAACTCAGAGGTTGCCTATATCAACTCAGAGCGTATGAGAGTTGTTCTAGATCTCACACACTTGCAGGTTTTCCTTGTGAGAAAGAAGAAGCGGAAATGTTCCTGCAAATTAGCTCGTACGCACAAACTACATAAAAGGCACACAGATGTGTGTTTGTGTGCGCTGCTGAGTCAATAGATTCTGTGGTCAACGCTTCGTTGAAAGCAAAGTGAAAGAGAAAAACAGGAGAGCGTGCACAGCTTTCTTGAAAGTGCCTCGAGCGGAGAGGCCATTGAGTTGAGTCAGCCAAGGGAGCCCCACCAGGTCAAATCAGGTATACCTGCCTTCCATCAGGAGAAAGGGGCAGACTTCTCTGCAAGCAATGATAGATCCAGCAATAACCAACACCTCTAGGAAGAGAAAATCACCCATCACTCAAGCTGGAAGAAACTGAAGATGGTACAAGTTGTTGTTGCAGTGATGGGGATTGTGTGGTTGGCTGCGCCAGAGCTCTTGAGCGGTAAGTTTATCTCATCTGAGGGAAGACCAGGAAGTGATAAAACCCGCCATGCTGACACAAAAGCCATAGCTTCCTTCCATGCTTTCAAACGCTCTTCCTTAATCTGCCGTCAGTTATAAAACAGAAATGAAGGAGAACTGGATTGTATATAAATAAATAAATAAATACCTGCATTAGATTTAGAATCACTTTCTCATCCTCTTGGGAGTTTTCTTTTTAAAAAATGTAGGTGGGAGGAACAAGGAGAATGCAACACCTTGATTTAAAGTCACGCCGTCTTATTCATTTGTTTTTTGGCTAATCTTATTCAATGTTTTTTTGGCCATCCATCTTAACCAAATAAATCTGGGCAGGTAACATGGCATAAAAACCCAAATACATAACCATAGAAACAGCGGAAATTTAGTAAATTTTCTATTAATTTAGTAAAAGTTATGATTTTTGCTAGCTACAGATATTACCTTTAACTTTAGCCCTCTTTAGGGCTTTGGTGTGTGTTTGTGTGTGTGTTAACATATTTTTAGTTTGCCTTTTTTGTGCATGTTATTTGACAATTGGCCAAAGTGAGCCGTATTCTATGGGAAAAACAGGATAGAGGTTGCCCTAAATAAATAAACACCTTACATTATTAGTCTAGTGAAGAGAAGGACCAGGGGAGATATGATAGCAGTGTTCCAATATTTGATGGGCTGCCACAGAGAGGAAGGGGTCAAGCTATTTTCCAAAGCACCTGAAAGCCAGACAAGGAATAATGGATGGAAACTGAACAAGGAGAGATTCAACCTGGAAGTAAGGAGAAATTTTCTGACAGGGAGACAATCAACCAATGGAACAGAAGTTGCCTTCGGAAGTTGTGGGGGCTTCATCACTTGAGGCTTTCAAGAAGAGACTGGACTGCCATTTGTCGGAAATGGTGTAGGGTCCCTTATTGGGCAGGGGGTTGGACTAGATGACCTACAAGATGCCTCCCAACTCTGTTAATGTAATTTAACAGAGTTGGGAGGGATCTATTTCCTAATTCTAGTGTTTCCAGGAATATCATTCTTTGTCCTATGTTTGCAGATCCCAGCAATTGTGCTCCCCAAAATTTGATTTGCTACAAGCCCTGCTGTGAAGCAGCCTTCTACTGTCTTATGAACTGCTCCTGGGAGGCTGGATGTAAAGAAGATGTCAAATATACCCTCCACTTAAGGTGAATGCGAGCGTAAGCATGTTGATGCCTCTGTTATAAAAATCTCTCTCTCTTTCTCCACATCCTAAGATATTAAATGGATAACTTGATTTAGTTTAGTGTATTCACTGAAAAGGAATCTGATCTGGAGGGCATTGCTATAGATCCTAGCAACAATTTCCCTACTTTAATTGTGCGCTGTGTTACAAAAAAAAAGCTTCTATTGTTCCTCATTCCAGTCTATACTTGCTGGTCTTGGATTCTTGGGGTGGGGGTGGGAATATATTTCTTTATTCACATTTTATATCTTTTTTCTCTCACTGCAATGTTTCTCAACCTTGGCAAATTTAAGATGTGTGGACGCAGGAGCTGGAGAATTACAGGGGTTGAAGACCACACATTTTAAAATACTGATTGAAGAAAATATGTGTAGGTCCGGGTTGAACTGATAGCATTACCTAGTTTGGTAATGAAACATCTGCAAGAAAACCACCAAACTAGGAGAACACTAAGGACCCCACATTTTAAAGTTGTCAAGGTTGAGAAACACGGCTTTCAATGGCTAATCAAACTCCTTTCCCTTTCTCACCCACAGGGATCAAACAGGGGAGAAAAATACATTTGAGGTTGTAAACCAGACACACACTATTTTTAACACCGACAGAGTCTACGCTCGAAATAATTTTACTGTCTGGGTAGAAAGCGTGCCGAGGGACGGTTCTCCTCGGGTCTCAAAGAATCATAAACTGTTGATCAAGGAAGCCAGTAAGTTAAAAGAAGCCAGAAAGTGGACTTCCTACTGCATGAAGTATCTCTCATTTCAGTGTTTCTCAACTGTGGCAGTTTAAAGAGGTGTGGACTTCAACTCCCAGAATTCCCCAGCCAGCCTTACCGGTTGCAGAATTCTGGGAATTGAAGTCCACATCAAACTACCAAGGTTGAGAAGCACTGTCCTATGGTATGCTAATGCTCCTTGATTCTGCTCCTGATCATATTTTGAGACAAACAGAATGGGAAGATTTAGGTGTTTTCTGGGGGGATGTTGCAAGGCGAAGGGATTTCAACTATTGGGGAAAGTTTGGAATTTGGCATTTTGGAAATTCCATTTGTTGAAGAGTTGCTGTGGGCATGCCCAGGGAAGAACTGCTGTGGCTTCTGCATTCCTAAAACTGCTGCAAAGCCCACAACTCCAGTTTACCAGAAGACAAACTGTTGAGGTGGCGTGGCTCCCTATTTTCAGTTTATCATGGTTAACGTAGTTCCCAAGAAAGCAGCAAAGTTTCCCTTCCCTTCCTTTTCTAGGGATATCTAGTTTTTGATACTTAGTAAGTAGGATTCTGCTTCATTTTGGAACAATTTTTTTATCCTAGGTAGAGAAGACTGTACGTATTATGAATTCCACTTTACCAACACACACATTTTTGAATGCCAAGCTCAGACATAGCATTAGTGTGATCTTAGTACATCAGTACTAAGTACATCAGAGGGACGTGGTGGCTGAGGGGTGCAGTGGGTCAGTGGCTAAGATGCTGAGCTTGCCAATCAGAAAGGTCAGCAGTTTGGCAGTTCGAATCCCTACCCCTGCAAGTGAGCTTCTGTTACTTGTCCCAGCTTCTGCCAACCTAGCAGTTCAAAAGCACATAAAAATGCAAGTAGAAAAATAGGAACCACCTTGGTGGGACAGTAACAGTGCTCCGTGTGCCTTCGCTGTTTAGTCATGCCGGCCACATGACCACAGAGACATCTTCAGACAGCGCTGGCTCTTCGGCTTTGAAACGGAGATGACCACCGCCCCCTAGAGTTGGGAACGACTAGCACATATGTGTGAGGGGAACCTTTACCTTTACATAAATAAATGCAGGCAGGGGTGTGAAACTGCATATTCAGCAATATTTTTAAATGCCAATAACTTTAAATGCCAGTAGAAAAATAGGAACTACCGTTGGTGGGAAGGTAACAGCGTTCTGTGCACCTCTGGCATTTAGTCATGCCCGCCACATGACCACGGAGAAGTCTTCGGACAGCGCTGACTCTTCAGCTTTGAAATGGAGATGAGCACCGCCCCCTACAGTCGAGAACAACTAGCACATATGTGCGAGGGGAACCTTTACCTTTACCTAGTACATCAGTAGAAGCAGAAGGCTGGCTGATTTTCTCTGGGTAATATTCATAACTGTTATTCCTAACAGTGGCGTAGCGTGGGGGGTGCAGGGGGGGGCCGGCCGCACCGGGCGCAACATCTGGGGGGGCGCCCTGACTCGCCCTGCGCCGCCGTTTGCCGGACTGTGGCCGTCTCTTTCCACGCCCGGCTCGGCCCGCGAACTAAGCTCCCCGGCCCTGGCCCGCCCAGGCCCCTCCTGGGCACCGCCTACCTCCCAGCGGACCCGCCGCGCCGCCCCCGCGGGAGCCGAAGGAGAGCGGCGCTGCACTCCGTCTGCCCGCCGCTGCAACGCCACCGTGTCCTCCCGCTCCGCCTGGAGCGCCCCGGGAAGCCGGCGCCTTCCCGAAGCCCCCGGTGCGCCTCCCACCCCCGCGGCACCTGCTTCCCTTCAGTCAAGCCTTTTCCCGCTGCCCTTCGAGCTCCTCCTCGGGAGGAAGGCAGGAGGCCAGCATGGAGAGCCTCACTTGACTGATGCCGACCCAGGGGCAGCTGCAGTTGGGCCGCCCTCGCTTTAGGGGGCGCAAATTACTTGCCTTGCCCCGGGTGCTGACAACCCACGCTACGCCACTGATTCCTAAGCCTTCAACGAAAAGGATGGTGTAAGTGAGGCAGATGAGCTGAACTAAAAATCAAAAGGACCATAAGAAATTATGGGAAAGGAGAGAAAAATTAGTGTGCAAAAATGAGTGAAGGGGCCTATTATCTTGCATTTGTAGTCTTGCACATCTGTCTCTTATTCAGTAGCCTCAACTGTTGTCTTTTCATTCTAGTAAAATTTAATCCACCATCAGCCACGTCCATCAACATATCTAGATCGAAAGGTATCCTGACCTTGAAGTGGCCTGGATCGAGCACATGTCGCTCTACACTAAATGAAGTCAGGATGAGACAGTTCAACCATATAAACTGGACACTGGTAAGTTGCATGTAAACACTGGAAATGATGGCCATGTTTGATGGTTTCCACCAAGATTCTCTACCTAGGCAGGCTTTCTAGATCATTGTTCATTGTCCAGTTTTGGATTCAACCATCTCTATTCTGTCGGATGCATTGGTAGATTCTTCTACTTGAAAGGTTTGGGGAAATTTGGATGTTGAGATCCTGAAAAGGCTTCAGACTGGAGAAGGTTATTTGGTTACAGTGTTTCCCCCAAAACAAGACTGGGACTTATTTTTTTTGACCCCCGAAATAAGCACTTGGCCTTATTTTTGGGGAGGTCTTACTATTTTTGAGGTGCAGGAGGTGGCGGGTGTGGCTGCTGCTATGTTGCAATACTTTTGGGGAGGGCTTATTTTCAGGGGAGGGCTTATTTTAGTGCATGCCCTCAAAAGCCCGGCTGGGCTTATTATCCGAGGAGGTCTTATTTTCGGGGAAACAGGGTACTGAGAAGAATGAATAAAAATGCCCAGCAGTTAAACAGTCACGATCCGTCAGACAACAGTCACAAGAGCTTGGTTGAAATCAGGGGATTGCATTTATTGAAGCAACGATCATATGTATCACTGCTTTCTCTGCTTCAAAGAGACAATTGTTTAAAATGCACTACAGAGGAAATGAGAAAAGAAAAGGAGATGAATTTAATCAGATAGCAGATAGGCAGCTTATGTATACGGCTGTTGGTGTTGCTATCTATGTGTTTTGAAACTCTCATCATAGAAGATTGCAGAATGAAATTCTGCAGATCATAGTAGGTTCTCCCCCCAAATTAAAGATTGCAGTATTTCCACAGCCCCACTCTTTTGAATACACCCTCTTCTTGCTACTCTCAAACAGCTGTGTGAAATGTTACCCCTGTGGAAAGACTTAGGAGCAGGAAGGTGCCTGGGTGACACATCGCCCCATGGCCAGCTGCTCTCCAGCTGTCGCCAAAATAAATCCCTCCATCTTTACCCCACTCTGGGACTTCCGCTGAGATGAGATAATTCTTCCAAATATAACGACATCAAGAGATTATGGAGAGGAAAATATTTGGTGAATAAGGGCAGGGATGTTTAAAGAATGACGATCTTAGTGAAGTTTGCAACGAAGCTACATTTAGTGCCTTTCTGGATGCAACACAGTCACAGATGTCAGAGTTACTAGGGTCCACAGACATTGTGACTATCACTGATATGTATGCATGCAATTTGTTCATTTGTTTGTTCATTTGTTTGTTCATTCGTTCAATCAATCAATAAATTTTGTACAGCCACACATCTTACCAAATGGCTCTGGGCGATGAACATTTTTTTAAAATGGTCAGAACTTGGTTCATGATGCTATAATGCAGTGGTGGGTTTCAAATTTTTTTAGAACCTCTTCTGTAGGTGTGGCCTGCTTTGTGGGAGTGGCTTGCTGGCTATGTGACTGGGTGGGAGTGGCTTGCTGGCCATGGGACCAGGTGGGGAGTGGCTTGCCAGCCATGTGACTGGATGGGCGTGGCCAACTTGTAAAACGTGTTGAAACTCACTTAAAAACGCTCTTGCTTAGCAACCAAAATGTTGGCTCAGGAACTCAGGCACTGAAGTGTGTAGGTCTTAAAGCTGTCAAGTTACAAGACCTTTGCACCCCTAACCCTTTAGAAAAAAAAAACCCAGGGGTGTTCAAACTTGACAGCTTTAAGACTTGTGGACTTCAACTCCCAGAATTCCTCCTCTCGCTCTTCATCTTGATGATGTGCGGACGGGCGGGGGGAGGGAGCTGGAACCGGTTCTAAACGGCACTGTAGATTTGTGGAACCTCTTCTATAGAAGAGATTAGAACTGGCAGGAACCCATCCCTGCTATAATGCCTATTTCATTATTTAGTTTGTAATAGATGTTTCTGCAGGCTAAATGCTCTCATGGCTGGCTCTAGATTTTTTGATGCCCGCCTAGACCAGTGTTTCTCAACCTTGGTGACTTTAAGTCCTGTGGATTTCAACTCCCAGAATTCCCCAGCCAGCTATTCTGGGAGTTGAAGTCCACAGGACTTAAAGTCGCCAAGGTTGAGAAACACTGCCCTAGACAAAGCCATATTTAGTTTTTTATTTAATCTTCATGAGGGTAGAACACTCAGGGAGCAATGGATGGAAACTAATCAACGAGAGAAGCAACTTAGAACTGAGGAGAAATTTCCTGACAGAACAATTAATCAAGGGAACAACTTGCCTCCAGAAGTTCTGAATGCTCCAAGACTGGAAGTTTTTAAGAAGATGTTGGATAACCACTTGACTAAAGTGGTGTAGGGTTTCCTGCCTAAGCAGGGGGTTGGACTAGAAGACCTCCAAGGTCCCTTCCAACTCTGTTATTCTATTCTATTCCTAATTTTATTTAGTTTTTATTTATTAAATTTATTTGTCACTCTAGGGCTACTCTAGGTGGCTTACAACAATAAAAAAGAACTACTATGGCCTAGTGGTTAAGGCACCAGTCTAGAAAATTGGACACCATGAATTCTAGTCTTGCCTTAGCTATAAAATCCAACTGATTGACTTTGGGCTAGTCACCATGAGAGTAGCACATATGGGCGAAGGGGACCTTTGCCATCTACACCTTGTAAATCAATATCAATAATGTTTTCATCCTGCTCATGTGCAAGTTAGATGATGAGTATAAACAACAACAAAAAAACGTCAGCGTCATCTACTTATTAGTCTTGCCACGTAAAACAACTCAGATTTTCCATTTTGTGTTTCTGAGAGGAATACGTTTCTTGCTTTAGTGAGTTTATCACCAGCCTTCTCCTCATTCTGAATATTATCTGGGTTGCTTTCAGGGAAACTGTAGCTCTGATGACTCCACGGAGGGATTAATAGGTAGGTTGATTTCATTTCTAATTCAGACCTTTTTAAAATTTAATAATTTGGTAGTCAGAGCTATTATCAAAAGCACACAATTATTTAAAAAATTGTGTGCTTTTGATAATAGCTCTGACTGCCAAAGCTACGGGCCTGGTTGATGCAACGAGGTTTCCCTTTGCCTTGGGCAAATAATTTTTAACTAATTTTGCCTCCTTAATTTTTTTTTATAATTTTACAATTTTTAAAATTTTTAACTTTACCGTTTTAATTTTATATACTCTTTTGTCTTCTGATCTTTGATGTATTATTGTACACCTGCAGACTCCCTCTTCGAGGGATATGTTTCACACCAGAAATGTGAAACATAAATTGATAAATGTACCGGTTGTTTCTGAATTCTTACTGTTTTTAAAATAAGTGGCATTCACCCTCAAATAACACAATGATGGATCTCTCGTGATTCATTGCAAAAATTAAGCTCCAGCTATAAATGAAGGCTTCCTGAAGGACATTGTGGAAGATAGGAAGTTAGTCTAATAGGACCAAAATGATCATTCCATGCAACAAATCAGTAATGTGATGTCCATGACCCAGCTTGTTGTAAATTGTGCCAATATGTCAACCCACTGCTGAGTCAACCTTGAGCCACTAGGAAAGACCCTTGGTGGCACAGTAGTTAGAATGCAGTATTGCAAGCTGACGCCGCTCACTGCCAGGAGTTCGATCCTGACCAGCTCAAGGTTGACTCAGCCTTCCATCCTTCTGAGATTGATAAAATGAGGACCCAGATTGTTGATGGCAAAATGCTGACTCTGTAAATCGCTTAGAGAGGGCTGTAAAGCACTGGGAAGCGGTATATAAGTCTAAGTGCTGTTGCTAAAAATATGTAACAATTAATTTACTGATATACCCCTAGATTCTCAAAAAGTCTTCTGATGATTTGTAGTATAACTAAGAAAATAATAAATCCTATATATATGCCATCAAATCTATAAACTATCTATTCACCTAGCAACTGATAAAGCCTAGACTTAGTAACATGTTAAAAGGATTAAATTACGGTAACTCAATATTAATATTACTGTGGATTTTTCTCCCTCAGATTTGGTGAATTTCATTTTAATCATTATGATGTATTCATTTCTGTTCTGATTGGATTATAACTGAATTATTAACATAATACTGAAAGAAGAAGAGAAGAGATTGGACAGCCATATGTCTGGAATGGTATAGGGCGTCCTATACAACAGGGGCTTAAACTAGAAGACCTCCAAGGTCCCTTCCAACTCTCTCATTCTGTTATTCTGTTATAGGTCCTTCTATTATATTTTGGGTGCAAATTTAATCAAAAATAGAAGTTATTAATTCACCAATGCAAAACAATAATTAATTTTAAAAAAATAAACAAAGGACCCCTCTCTAGGTGAATGTCTGCAACTGTTACACAAGAATAATTATTTCTAAGGTTCTAGTGCACAGGTCAGCTGAGACCTTATTGTAATCACTGCACGGAATGAAGGGACCTTAAATTGGATTATGCTTATGTGCACTCTTATATATATATGGATCATGAAGGTCCTCATGGTTTTCAAAACTGTGAGATATGATGTAGAAAGAGACACTTAGAGCATTAATGAAGAAATGTTGAATCCAATGAAACATGAGCCAAATCTTTTATCAAGAGTCACCTTGTGTCAATAAGACTAACAAAACATAACTATTTTTCTGCTCTTAACATGTCTGTAGGTTCTGCTCAGGATAACCCAATTTTGGGAAAGGAAGGAGCATGTCTGAGGAACATTTGCAGAGCTGCTGTGAAAAAGTGTCTAGGCATCTATCAGATAAAATTAATCAAACCCACTGTAATTTGGATTCTAACCATGTGGGTCCTTTCGACTTGCTTGAGGCACAGTCTTGCTTGTTATCTGGGACAAATGAGAGCCCCTTAGTCCTGCTGAAGTGGATTGAGTTTCTGGAGCTGTTAGCATGGTCACCTGTGAATTAAATCTATGTTCCTCCTGACTGGTTAAGGCCTCTACACAGGGAACACATCTAAGTGATGGTGAATGCATCCTTGAAGGAGAGGGTAGTTCTACTGGCTCTTAGTGAATCAGTTGTTGATCCCTTCCTCGGGAAGTCATCGCTGTATCTGATGTTATTGGACAACATTTGTTCTAGCCCCAAACTTCTCTCTTTAGGAAGGGTGGTCAGCTTAAGAGGATCCTGGAAGAAAGGAATTACCCAGACTCTATTTCCGTGATAGTGAACCTATGGCAGAGCTGGCATGCAAAGCCCTCTCTTGTGGGCACGCGCGCCGTCACCAACTGCTCTTCCGGGTTCTGGCATGCGCCAGAAGACCAGCTGGCTGACGCGCCTGCATGTGCTGGAACTCAGAAGAAAGTAGCTGACCAGTGCATATACCTGCCAGACCAGCTGGCCGGCACGCATATGCGTGACAGAACCTGGAAGAGCAGCTGCTGTCTTCCGGGTTCCGGTGCTCCCAGTTCACACGCACTCCAGTTTCGGTACTCGGTGCCAAAAAGGTTAGCCATCACTGCTCTATTTACTTGAATTTCAGACCAGGATTCAGTACTGAGATGGCATTGATTTCACTTGTGCTGGGACTGGATGGGAGTGGTGCATTAATTCTGGCCCTCCTTGACCTAATCATGTTCCTTCAGCTCAATCCACATCACAAGGCCCAGCTAGCCCTGACCCGGCATAAGCCCTGGAAGACTTGGCCTTTCTCCCGGGATTGAACCAGGATGGTAGATCAGCCTATCTGTAATGAGGTGTTACTTAATGACAGGCCTTGGTTTGTATCGTGCTTTCTATTTTTTTATATATATGCTAAAATTGCATTGGTTTTAATTCTACTTTAGCCAGCCACTATTACAATTTCTTAGTCAAGCAGCCATATAGACTGATTGAATGAATTCGATTCATTGAATGAAGAAGAATTCAATCCTGGGGATAACCTCTGCACCAAGTCATGAAGGATTTTATAGGTTAATACCAACACTGTGAATTGTAATCATGCTAGTACAATTGTCACAAATGTGCTCCTTCAGAGGAAGTGATGGTTCATTCAGAGGCATAATGAGCAGATCATCTTGCTGGTCTCTCTCTTCTTCCACTGTTATATTTCTTCCCAATCATCTGACCTCATTCCAAGGTCACAAACTTGAGGCCATTGTTGGATGCTATGCAGTTAAAGAAAATAGCCCCTTTCACACCAGTAAGTTAAGGGTGAGTTACACTGGCCTCATCCAAGGGCTGGGGATGAAATGAACATTATAGAAACATGGAGAAAGAAGATGTTGCCAAGGTGTGTTTGAGTCGCAGAATACAACACCGTACAACAGGGGTCTCAAACTCAAGACCTGGGAGCCTTATCTGGCCTGCAAGGTGCTTAGAACTGGCCCGCGGGCCACCCTGGACCAACCTGCGGTGCATCTGCCAGTGAAAATGGAGTATGCAGCCCTCCTGAACTCCATTTTCATTGGTAGAGGGTTGCAGGAGGCTGTTGCAGCCAAAGATGGAACTCACGAGGGTTGCCTGCAGCCCTACCGAGCTCTGTTTTCATTAGCAGAGGGATGCAAGAGGCCGTTGCAGCAGTAAACAGAGTTTGGGAGCCCGTTTTTGCTAGCCGGGCCACCAGAGGCAACATGAATGATGTCGAGCTGGCCACACCCACCCCAACCTCCCGAGGTCAGACACAACCCTGATATGGCCCTCAATGAAATTGAGTTTGCCACCCCTGCCATTAAACTGAATGATATAGAATCATCATCTAACCCAACTTCCTGTCCTGCCCAAGGTGGGAGTCCTTATACCATCCCAGACAAACGGTAGTCCAATCTTTTCTTGAAAACTTCCAGCGATGAAGCACTCACAACTCCAGGAGGCAACCTGTCCCATGGATAGCTCTGAATCAAATCCACGAGATAGATTGGGCTCTCTGCCACCTTCATGCTTGAATAGCTAAATTCTGATCAGTTTGCAATGAAGGATGCGGTATAGGAAAGAAAGTAGTTCTGTAGATAACCCTGCTTAACAGCTACTATAGTCTTCATGTCTGGAGACAATGGAAGACTGATCCAGATATCCTTGCCTTTGTCTAGTTGCCACATGCCACCTGGGAAAAAATATTAGTTATGAAGTGCAGGTTCGGTATCGAACGGATCACTGGAGCAGTCACTGGAGCAGCTGGAGTGAAATCCTCTTTGTTCCTGATGGTGAGATTTGTGTGTGTGTTTTTTTTTTGTCTTGTCAGAACAGAAGAGAAGAGAACAGAATTCTTTATTGGCCAAGTGTGATTATTGGACACACGAAGAATTTGTCTCTAGTGTATAAAGAGGCTTGGGGAGAAATTAACAAAGTTTCCAGAGTCTAATGAATGCATTTCTTCTTCTTCTAGAAATCCTCAGAAGTCCCACAGTAAATTTTACTGTGGAGTCTCTGGGAAAGGAAGGCCAGAGGAACGTAACTCTGCAATGGGCGGTAAGGGGGATCTTTTTATTCAGCCTTCGGGGCATCTTTCAAGGTTGACTCAGCCTTCCATCCTTCTGAGGTGGGTAAAATGAGGACCCAAATTGTTGGGGGCAATAGGCTCAGAGGTGGGTTGCTGCCGGTTCGGCCCGGATTGGGCGAATCGGTAGTAGCGGGGGCAGGAGGCTCCGTCCACCCACCTGGAAGTTCCTAAGCATGCTCGCGCGTGAGTATGCCCGAACCAGTAGTAAAAAAATTGACAACTCACCACTGAATAGGCTGACTCTGTAAATCACTTAGAGAGGGCTGTAAAGCACAGTAAATAAGCGATATCTAAGTCTAAGTGCTAAGTACTTTTGCTATCCGAATCCGTCCTGTGGCTCAGGCTCCTAACCCACCTTTCATTTGGACTGCCTGCATTTCAAATATTAAAAATATTGTTTCTTAAGCAGGCAGAATACAAGAAAAACATGCAGCGCAAACCTTTAAGCTCCTCTCTTTAGACGTGAAAGTTATACAGGTAGTCCTTGGCTTATGACCATAATTGAGTCCCAGATTTCTGTCGCTAAGTGACACATTTATTAAGGGAATTTTGCCCCATTTTGCAACCTTTCTTGCCACGGTTGTTAAACGATTCACTGCAATTATTAAGTTAGCAACATGGTTGCTAAGTGAATCTGGCTTCCCCTTTGACTTTGCTGTCAGAAGTTCTCAAAAGGCAATTGCCTGACCCTCTGAGACACTCCAACCATCATAAGTATGAGTCAGTTATCAAGCATCTGAAGAGTGAACACATGGCCATGGGGATGCTGCAACAGTCTTAGTTTGAAAAAGTGTACCGTATTTTTTGGAGTATAAGACACACCAAGGTTTTGAAGAGGCAAATTTTAAAAAAAGTTTCTTGGGGCCCGTTTTTCCCCCCAAAAAAGGCATGAATAGCATTTAGGGGGCTTGCAGAGTGCTCCTGGGGTGTGGGCCCCCCAAACTGAGAAAAAAAATGGCCTGTTTTTCGCAAAAGCTGGCCCATTTTTTGTAAAAAAAAAAAAAAAGAGCATGGATAGCCTTTAGAAAGCTTATAGAGTGCTCTGGTGGCTAGGGGGGGGTAGAACTGAGCAAAAAACAGGGTGTTTTTTGCTTATTTCTGCCCTCCCCAGCCCCCAGGAGCTCTCTAAAAGCTTCCTAGAGCAGCGATAGTAAACCTTTTTTGACTTGCGTGCCATAAGTGGGGGGAGTGCAGGGGGTTTTGTGCGGGCATGCCACACCCATAATGTAATGCGTGATCCCCCCCAGTGCGCATGCACGCACTACAGGCGCGACCGCCCATTTTTTGCATGCTTCTTTCGCCCTCCCCAGGCTCCAAAGTCTTTATAAGAGCCTGAGGAGGGTGAAAACAGCCTCCCCGGCTCCCCCAGAGGCCCTCCGGAGGCTTCAGGGACCTTCAGGAGGCTTCCCTGAAGACTCCGGAGCAGTCAAAATGACCCTCCAAGCAAACCGGAAGTCATTTCCGTTTTAAGCGCTCCAGAGGCTTCAGGGACCTTCAGGAGGCTTCCCTGAAGCCTTCGGAGCGCTCAAAACGACCTTCCGAGCAAACCGGAAGTCCGTTCCCGAACTTCCGGTTTGCCCATAGGGCCAGTTTTTTGCGCTCCGGAGGCTTCAGGGAAGCTCATGAAGTCTCTGGAGGGCCTCCGGGAGGGGGGAGGCTCTTTTCACCCTCCCCAGGCTCCTATAAAGCCTCTGAAGCCTGGGGAGGGCGAAAAATGGCTTTAAAAAAGGGTGAACTCAGCGTGCCCTGAGAAATGACTCCGCGTGCCACCTGTGGCACACATGCCATAGGGTCGCCATCCCAGCCCTAGAGGCTATGCACAGCCATTTTGGTGAAGGGGGTGGAGTTTCGGGAGGCAAAAAATGCTGTATTCAGTGTATAAGACGCACCCAGATTTTCAGCTTCTTTTTTGAGGGGAAAAAGCTGCGCCTTATACTCTGAAAAATACGGTAACTTTTTTCAATGCCATTGTAACTTTGAACAGTCACAAAATGATCTTTGTAAGTTGAGGACTACCTGTATGTTCAGGGCTGATGAGGCGTTCAGTTGGGGATGGTGGTTGGAGGGCAGAAGTAACCTTTGCAAATAAACTCCTGGATTTCAGGCACCCATTTTTAAAAATTTGCTAAAGATGTCTATAGGGCCAATGTAGGGCCCAGAGTGTTGTTGTAAATCAGGGGAGTCAAACGGGATTTCTTCGAAGTCCGGATCAGCATTGTAGTTATCTTCCACAGGCGGGGTGGGGTGGTGGGAGAGAAACAGGATAGACGGCAGATAGGATGGACGCCTCCTGAAACACCCTGCTAGCCAAAATGGGGTGCTGGGGGGGCACACACACTCCCACACCCCGTTTTTGGCTTGGACACCCACCTGCAGCTCCTTGCTGCACCCCGTTTTTGTGCCCCACTGCGCCCTCATTTGGCCACCCGGGAGTCGCAGGGCGAAAAAAAGGCGCAGGGGGAAAGCGCACAGTTCCCCTAGTAGAGGCACCACGGTCTAGTTCTTTGCTATTTTCAGGTCCGCCCCGCAGGCCAGATCTAAGCACCTTGTGGGCCTTGAGTTTGACACCCCTATTGTAATTGAATCCGGAATCTGTCCTTTTATTTTACAAGGTGACAGCTTTTCTTAATTCAAGGATCTAAAAAAGAAGAGGATTAGTGAGTCATGAGGCCGGATGCAACATCTCTGTAGATCTTTTAGTGCTGTCATGCAGATACCACCCAGCCTAGATTGGATAGTGCTCCCTAATGGTTAGAAACCACAGAATGCCCAAGAGGTATCTCCCCAGAAAAGAAAGGTAGAAATGGAAGCATTGGTTGGTGGCTTGGAAAATGCTTTCTATCTTCTCTTTTGTATCTTTCCAGAGACCCTCCGTGGAGCAAGGGGCGGTGAGCTATACTCTGACTTTTGTCATGCTGGCCTGCAAGCGGTGCTATTCTGGCTTAGAAAAGCACAGCATTACCATACATGGTGCAACTTCGTGCCGCACTGCTCTTTCTGCAGCTGAATATAACATTTCGCTGATAGCATTTAACATCGTGGGACGTTCTCCAGCTTATTCCTTTAAGTTACCCCCAGAACAAAATGCAGGTTGGTATACGAAGAAATGGTCGGGCCCAGCCCAAGAGCAACACAGAATAATCCCAGCCAAAGTTCAATTTTTTATTTGTTTACACAATATAGACAGAATCTTGCCACAGTAAACCTATACCATAGGTAGTCCTCGACTCACGTCACAGTTGAGCCCCACATTTCTGTTGCTAAGCGAGGCAGTTGTTAGGTGAGTTTTGCCCCATTTTACGACCTTTCTTGCCGGGGGTTGTGATGTGAATCATTGCATCGTTATTAAGTTAGTAACCCGGTTGTTAAGTGAATCTGGCTTCCCCATTGACTTTGCTTGTCGGAAGGTCACAAAAGCTGATCACATGACCGTGGGGCACTGCGGCCGTCATAAATATGAGTCAATTGCCAACTGTCTGAATTTTGATCACATGAGGAAGCGGCAATGATTGTGGGAAAAACAGTCATCAGCCACTTTTTTCAGTGCAGTTGAAACTTCAAACAGCGACTGAATGAAATGTTGCAAATCAAGGACTACCTATACTCGTCTAATCGGAACAAATATACCCTGGGAGATTCTACGGAGCAGCTATCCTAAATATCTTCCTCTTTATTTGATCCAACTCCAGGCTGTGTTGACTCTTGTCTCATCCCCCTCCTTGGAGCGTGATCTCCTCCTTTGTGGGAAACTGTGGCTTCATTGTAATCCATCACAACACCTTCCCCTTTGTACAGTGGTGGGATTCAAATAATTTAATAACTGGTTCACCCAGGGTCAGGTTGGCTGTCGTGGGAATCGTGGCCCATTCCCTGCCTCCAGCTCCGCCGTTCATGTGTGATGAGCCTCCCATGACAGCCAATCTGACCCTGGGCGAACTAATTGTTAAATTACCCACCCACCCACCCTGCTATCAAAGTGGATCCTGGGTGCTGTGCTGCAATGAAGAAACGGAAAACCAAGCGGCCAGCACAAGTGGAGGAGGAGGAGCAGGGAGAAGAAAGAGGGAAAGCAGCCTCCTTCTTCCCTCGCACCGACCATTCCATTACCGTTTCTCCATTGCAGCGCAGCGCAATGCCCAGGATCCACTTTGATATCGGGGGGGAGGGGGGATTTAACAATCTGTTCGCCCAAACCTGTGTTAACCAGCTGAATCCCACCACTGCTTTTGTAGATATAATCCATCACAGCAACCATCTTCTAGTAATCTCATTTTGTATGGGGACCCTCTTCCGCCCTCAATTGCTTCTTTATAGTTTACATGGTATAAATTGAGTAAAACGACCAACGTAGTCCTAGAAAAATTTCTCTGGAGCATCTCTCCATCAGGTCACTCTCTGATTACCATTGAACTGGTCAGTAGCACAAATCACTACAGAAAAGATGGACCTATTGAAGGTCTGCTCCAGAGATCTGATCTAGTAGGTTTCTGAGCGGGTTTGGAGAAATTCCCAAGATCCTGGCAAACTGTTCACCAAGGCTTTCGTTACCAGTTGGAACGTAAGGGTGATGGCAACATGGATAGACTTGCTTTGAATGGCTTCCTCCTGTTTTGCCAAGCCTGGTTTATTGAGGAGCTTCAAGAAATGAAATAGCAGAAGAGAGAGAGAGAGACCGAGAATGAATTTGGCAGAAGACAAAAAGTGAATTTGACCCATTAAGAGCTCAGGTTTGAGCATATTCTCTTTCAATAACAGTGGCATATTATAAATATATATCCGATGTTTTCATTGCATTACAAGATTGTTGCCCCATGGCCCTTCTTTTGTGAGATCTCAGGAAAAAGTAGGACACACATCGGTCAGAGATGCTCCACCCAGAAGGCTCATTAATTGACCACAGTTGGTGTAGAGCAGTGGTTCCCAACCTTTTTTTGGCCACGCCCCACCTAAGCATCTTTAAAATCCTGATGTGCCACCTTTCCTGACATATAATTCTTACTTTACTCAAAAAGTGAACTTACTCATGCGGAGGAAGCCTAAAAGGCCATTGATTTGGCTTAAACAAGGTTCAAATTGCCCCCATTAAAAATCAAATTGCCCCCCTGTGGGAACGTAGGCCCGATGTTGGGAACCACTAGAGAGTGTTGCCTATTCTTAACAACTTTAAGAAAGTGTAGACTTCAACTCCAGCTATTCTCCAGCTACCTCTAGATCAGTGTTTTTCAACCTTGGCAACTTGAAGGTGTCTGGACTTCAACTCCCAGAATTCCCCAGCCAGCGAATGCTGGCTGGGGAATTCTGGGAGTTGAAGTCCAGACATCTTCAAGTTGCCAAGGTTGAAAAACACTGCTCTAGATAACCTTAATGTTAATTTCTAATTCTATGATTCTATAGTCCCAGGTCCCAATTTTCTGAATGTCAGTCTGTCCGGAAGGCATTACACTCTGGAGTGGGAAGTGGACGAGGACTTTGCTCACTTTTGCTTTGAAGCTCAGCCGCTTGGAGAAACCTTGCCTAAGAAAGACTGCATGGGACCTGATGCTACTCCCCCGGTTAGAGGTAACACTGAAACCTCTTCCTAAGGCCCACCCAGGTTCCTCCACTAGAATATCACTCTCTCCATCAGAAGCAGCAGGATCAAGAGAAATTGGGTCCTACATACACTCTTCGTTGCTGTGTCACTTTCTAATTTTATCCCCTCATGATTTGCCCTAGTGCTGTGATGGCGAACTGTGATGGCACATGAGCCATCAGTTCCAGCACGCACGTGCGTGACAGCCAGCTGATTTTCAGACTTCCAGAGGGCCGGGGGAGGTGGTTTTCGCCCTCCCCAAGCTCCAGGAAAGCCTCCGGAGCCTGGGGAGGGTGAAAAACAGGGCCAATGGGTTCAGAAATGATCCATTTCCGGATTCTGGAGGGCCTCTATGGGGCCGGGGGTGGCCGTTTTTGTCGTCCCCAGGCTCCAGAAAAGCCTCTGGAACTTCGTTTCCAAACTTCCATTAGGCTCGTTGGGCCCATTTTTTGCCCTCCCCAGGCTCCGGAGGCTTTCCTGGAGTCTGGGGAGGGAAAAAATGGCCTCCTCTCCTCCCCCACCCCCGGGAGGAAATACCAAGCTCAGCTTAGAGGCGAGCAGTGCAGTGTGTATGGGGGGGCGTGGGGGGCGGGTTGTGTGCACATGCACACGCTCACATTTTTGGCACCCAACACCAAAAATGTTAGCCATCACTGCCCTGGTGCTTCTCTAGCTGGAGCTACACTTGGGTTGGGAAGGAGTTTGAAAATGGTAGTGTTTCACTGGAAGGGATTAGCGAATAGCTTTGCCATTAATTTAATCCAATAAAACAGGGTCAGGAAGACTAGCTGAAATATACTACAGGATGATTATTTTGCACAGTGCATCTGTCAATTCCTCTAGGATTGCTGGTTTTTGATATTTTGTCAATCGTGCCATCCCGGAATCATAGAAGAATGCAAAAGTGAGATATTCTGGGAACACACAACTAGTACAATGTAAGCTAAAGGAGGAAGCATGTAGTAATTTGGTCCCCCTGCTTCTTTATCTATGCATGGGTTCTTTAGATCGTAGTTGAATAGACTTTAGACCTCAGGATCCTCTGAAGGGGCTTCAGGACAACTGTGATGAAGCACTTGTTTACAAAATGTAGTCTTGATTTGTTAAGACCTCGGGATGAAGCTGTAGGGATGGTCATCGACTTCCAAAGGAAATTAGAGAAATGGATGAAATGGGAAAATGGATACTATTAGCAAGAGCTAATTGAAATAGTCATTTATGGAGTCAATCTAGCTTGATACCAGATGCTGGAGGGAAAACCTTCTCTGATGTTTATTGACTGGACCTCGAGAAATATCTAGCTAACTACTGTTAGAAATATGATGGTGTGTAAGAGAAAGCTTTGGTCTGATCCAATAAGTCTTTTCTAAGATTATGAAATCTGTGCTTTTTGCTCCTCAATTCCAGGGGAAATTGAATCCAACAGGTGTTATCGCTTTGCACTCTACACACACGACTTTATAAAGTGGAAAACTTTTGGATATAGGTACCTTTTCCATAGAAATGGTGAGTATGTCACGCTGACTTATCCCATCAATCAGAACCACCAATAGCCCAAAATAGTTACTTCATATCTAGACAGAGTTAAAAAAAATGTTTGCCTGCTTCATTCACATAATTTTGTAGTCTAGATGTTGTCTTTTGATGATGATAAGCTTCTTGAGGGTTTCCTTTATTTCTTCTATCTTTGTACTTACCAGAAAAAGATAGATAAGGACAGAATAGTTGCAGTTTTAAATTGGCTACCGTAACATTTCTGCCTAGAGCAGCTTGAGGTTCTTAGATTCGACTCAACTTGCAATTTATCATCGCATAATCTTATCTTGCTAAACCCAGTCTTCCCCTTAGTCCCACAACACTGTCCTCATCTCATCTACAACCCCATGAGTGAAACCACCTAGTCATAATTAAACAACCTGCTTAATGTAATATGGTTCCTTTTAAGCTGACGCTATCACCACAACTTCAAACATTTTCAATCTGTAACAGATTGTCACACATTAGTCCTTTCTATAGTGTTAAAGTGCATTACTTCAATGGTATTAAAGTAATACAATACAATAGTAGAGTTGGAAGGGACCTTGGAGGCCTTCTAGTCCAACCCCCTGCCTTCTAGTCCAACCCCCTGCCAACCCCCTGCCTAGGCAGGAAACCCTATACCGTTTCAGGCAAATGGCTATCCAACATCTTCTTAAAGACTTCCAGTGTTGGGGCATTCACAACTTCTGGAGGCAAGCTGTTCCACTGATTAATTGTTCTAACTGTCAGGAAATTTCTCCTTGCATTGCATTACATTACTAAGTAATTGCATTACTTCAATCCCAATTTGGCAGAATAATATGGTTCTCTTATTTTCCCTCCCGCCCAATGTTACTAACCAGTTGGTGGTAGTGGGTGGTGGGGAAACGTCTCTAACCGGATCTGTCCTTAACAGGACAGTCTGGGGCAGGATCTGGGGATTGAGCCTTTAGCTACTAAAAAGCAGAGACATCACCTTGCCAACAAAAGTGCATATAGTCAAGGCTTTGGTTTTCCCAGTTGCAATGTTGAAAATTGAGGCCTTTGAACAATGGTGCTGGAGAAAACTCCTGCGAGTCCCCTGGACTGCAAGTTGATCAAACCAGTCAGTCCTAGAGGAGATCAACCCTGATTGCTCTTTAGAAGGCCAGATCCTGAAGAGGAAACTCTAATACTTTGGCCACCTAATGAGAAGGAAGGACTCGCTGGAGAAGAGCCTAATGCTGGGAAAGATTGAGGACAAAAGAAGAAGGGGATGGCAAAAAATGAGGTGGCTGGATGGAGTCACTGAAGCAGTACGTGTGAATTTAAATGGACTCCAGAGGATGTCAGAGAACAGGAAGGCCTGGAGGAATGTTGTCCATGGGGTCGTGATGGGTCGGACACGACTTTGTAACTAATAACAATGGAATTGCTCTGCAAAAGTAACCTGTCACTCGGGCAATTTCTGAAGGGGTGGTGGTTATTGGTCTTCTGAAAGACTGGTGGACCTTGTCTACAAACAGAACAGGCGACAGATCAGTGGGGTAGAGGAAAGGGTACAGGGTAATGTTGGAGGGAATTTCATGGTGCATTGAGAAACCATTCAAGCTTCATCCCAGCTAGATTTATTGAGTTATTCTCCAAAGCATCAGAAGGCAGGACAAGAAGTCATGGGTGGAAGCTGCTTAAAGAGAGATTCAGCCAAGAAGTAAGGAGAAATTTTCTGGCAGTGAGAACAATTAATCAATGGGGTTATAGGTGCTCCATCCCTGGAGGATTTCAGAAATAGACTGGACAACCATGTGACCAGGATGGTGTAAGTCTTGTGTCCTGAACAGGGGGGTCAGATAGAAGACTTCCAAGATCCCTTCCAGCCCTATGACTCTATGAATCACTCTTCTAAGCTGTTCTCAAAGAGTCTTCTAGAGAGGTTTACCAATCTTCCCTTCCCTTCAGCTTAATATGGGAGATTCTTGCTAGTTTCACCCCCAACTCCCAAATATTCCAAATCAAGAAGGACTGCAAGGGAATGGTAGTGCTGGCAGCAAGTGGCCAGAGCTAGCAGCATCCAGAATTATCCCACCAGTTTCCCACCACCACCATCAAATGAGCAGAAAATGTTTAATTCATTAATTTGAGCTAGAACCTGCAATTCAAGTTTTCTAGCCAAATGCAAATTTAGGTTGCTTTTATGGAATATTGGGGATGAGACAGGGCTGCATCTCATGCCTCAAAAACAGATAATAGAGCAGGGGTCCTGAACCCTGGGGACGAGGCCCACTACCGGGCCATGGCCTATTTGGAATTGGGCCGTGTGAGTGGCTGTCTGGAATGTGCACACGGACAGCAAGACTTGTGCCACTCGCCAGCCTACCCACTCATGCAAGGGCTTCATGTGTGCTTGCGTGGCCCAGTTTCCCTCTCCCCACTCCCCAGCCAGGTCCCAAAGATTGGGGACCACTGTAATAGAGCATCTCAGACCTGTGGTTAGCTGGTCATGTAGAAAGCCCATTATCTTGAAAATAATGTAAGGTGACCTGTTGTAGAAGTTATCAAAGATGACTAAATAGAGAAATGCATGCGCATTTTCATAACCTACAGTATTTCACTGTACTTAACTAACAAAGAGAGCCAGTTTGGTATAATGGTTGAGATGCTGGCCTAGAAACCAGGAGACTCTGAATTCTAGTCCTGTCGTAGGCCTAAAAGCCAACTGAGTAACCTTGGGTCAGTCATTCTCAGCTCAACCCACCTAACAGGGTTCTTGTTGAGGGGAAAAGAGGAGGAGGAAGGAGTATGTATATTTACCGCCATGATTTACTTATAAAGTAATAAAGGCAAGATAAAAATCTAATTAATAAATAAAAAGAATATGCCATTTCTGTGGCAATATAAATTTATATTTTGTCTTGTGTAACAGCCAACAAGTGGTTTCTATCGTTAATCTTTAATACAGGTTAAGCAGTCGTTAAAAGAATTACATGGTTGTTAAACACATCTGGCTTCCCCCATTGACTTTGCTTGTTGGGAGATCCGTTGGATGGTCGCAAATGGAGATCACATGACCCAGGACTCTGTCACTGTCCTAAATACATGCCAGTTGCCAAATGCCCAAATTTTGATTATGCGACAGTTTTGCAGATAAATTTTGATAATTGTGACAAGTGTGAGGATTGGTAACAACATTTTCAGGGCCATCATAGTTTGAATTGTTGTTATAATATTGGCTGTAATAATGCTTGGAATGGAAGGAAAGAAGGTAAGATTTTTTCGGAAAAGAAGGAAGAATGATAGCTTCTATAAGGGCCAATGAAAAGTATTTAGGTTTTTCAGGAATAAACAAAGATCACCTAAACTATGTTTTTCAAACTGTATTCCACAGAGGTCTAGAGTTCTGCAAGACCTTGATAGGCAGATGCCCACACAAAAAGTTCACTTCAACTAGCCAATTGATCACCAGAGCTTCAATCAAGGGCTCTGAAATTCTTTTTTTAACAGCTTCTACAGCTTGAGAACATTTCAAAACCTTGACCCTGACTACCCTTCTCTGGTACTCTTCTCTGACTATCCTACCCTGGTCACCAATTGACTGCAATTCATCCTTAGCTCTATATTGACGTTCTCAGGGAAGTGATGATAGAACCTGGCCACCAACTCAAAGATGGAAGAAATAAATGGCATTTATGGTCTTCAAGAGCCAATGATAACTGTCCTCTCTGGTTTGCAGCTTCTCTTGAAGATGCCATCTTTGTAAATGTGACTAACCAAACTGTGAACTCTGCTGTCATCCAGTGGAAGCCTCCCAGGCCCCTCTCTGATTGCCCAGGTCTACTGAAGAAATATATCATATGTTGTCAAAAGGAACAGTATGGTAACATGACATGTGAGTATGGGGTTCTGACCTTTGACTCTTGGGTTCATACAATTTGGAAGAAAAAGAGAGTATCCTGGCAAGTTTGCCCACTAAAATTTGGCCAAGGACTTCGTTGCTGCTGCCATGGTGCCGTGGAAAATGTCAACCAAAGGGCTCTGATTACTGTCTTGTTCTTGTTCAGATTATGACGTCAACGGGTCGCAAACACGGTATACGATCCAGAACTTACAGCCTGACACTGTCTATCTTGTTGGCATCTGGGTCTCTACAGCAAACAGCAAAGACAACTGCAAAGCGTTTTATCGATTTCTAACCAAAGCGCCAGGTATAATAACTTCTCTCCCACCCGAGTTCTCCATCTGAAATTCCAACAGTAGCAATACTTCCTTGTGTTTTTTCTTCCTCTCCAGATCCCAAGCAGCTACCTCTGGTGCTTAGCTTTCTGTTTATGGGGATTTTTGGAGGCATCCTTGTTGTCACCACCATCTTCTACCTTGGCAAAAACAGGTAACGATGATGAAGCCATGTGCAATAACTATTTCAAGGGCAGGAGAGAAGTGCCTGCTTTAAGGCACAGGATGCTTAGTCTATAAACTGGCCATATAGCAATGGTGAAGGGAGAGGACAAAGGTAGACCTCAACTGACAATAGTTCGTTTGGTGACCGTTCAAAGTTACAATGATACGGAAAAAAGTGACTTATGGCCGTTTTTCACACTTATGACCATGGCAGCATCCCCATGGTCATGTGGTCAAAATTCGGACACTTGGCAACTGACTCATATTTATGATTGCTGCAATGTCCCACGCGATCAGCCATGGCAAAAAGATCATAAAGTGGGACCAAATTCACTTAGCAACAGTCTCACTTAGCAACAAAATTTTGGGCTGAATTGTGGTCGTAAGTCAAGGAATACTTGTGCAACATATTGACAATACTCCTTGCGTAGTATTCCAGCACCTGCTTTACAAAAAAAGATTCCAGTTTTAAAAAAACCTCTATTTTCTTGATGAATATTAATTTGCAAAGTGAGTTAGATGGTATTAGGCTATATAAACTGACTGGTGAAAGGCAGCATTTTATGCTGAAATTACCTAAAGAATTGGTGTTAGGAAACATATAAAATTAACTCCTAAGCAGCTGCTGGGAGCAACTGTTATCTCCCTGGAGAATTGATTCCAAAGCCGTCAGCTAATTAATCATCTACTTTGTGGCTTCAGTGAGTTGATGCAGTAAAGCAGCTGAGAACACGAGCTGGGCAACTGTCACTTGTTATCCAAGCTCTGATAGAAATTCTAGCAAAGGCATTGTCTTGCGTGCTGACAATAGCATTCCATATCTGTAATATGGGAGATCATGCTACTGGCCTATCTTTCAGGACGATCAGATGTACTAAAGTTCAATGGCCTAGTTTGCACATTATGCCAAGGCATAATATTGTCTGCTTTTAATTCGACATGATGGTTTAGCATTATAAGTCAATCTGCTTTGTTCCTATGTAGTACAGTTCCATTGTAGGATCCCCCAAAACCTGGTCCATGGACCAGCACTGGACCACGGCACACCAAAAATTGGGCCACGCAAACAAGCAAAGCCCCATCTGTGGGATGCAGGCAGCACGCAGAACCATTCCCTCTCTGGTCCATGGAAAAACCTCTCTCCATGGAACCAGTCCCTGGTACCCAAAAGGTTGGGGTCTGCTGCTGTTTTATAGGACTTGTAGGTCCTGGCTTAATCTGATTTGCAAATGCATAAACTTTTTAAAACTGGAGATATGCAAAAGGACCACATCTGTATCTCGAGCCTTTCCTGGCCTTCCAAGAGCTCAGCAATTTCCCCCTCCCACTTCTGCTTCCCAAACCATTTTTTTTAACATTTTTCCAGAATGAAGAAATATCTGTGCCCAGCATTGCCAGATCCTGCAAATACAGAAGCTGTGAAGTTCCACACCCCAGCAGAAACAGGCCAGGTGAGCTTCAAGTGAAGGTTTTTCTACATATCGTGGTATTTTGATTTCTTTATTTATTGAATGAGGATCGCTGCATGTTTTATCAGTAGGAGATAGTAGTAGCAGATCATCTCTTGATCACTGGAAACCTCTGTATTTGAGGCAGAGAAGCTAAGAAAAGGTACTTCTGCAGCTCACAGAACAGTATAGAGGTACCCTCGACTTGCAATAGTTTGTTTAGTGATTGTTCAAAGTTATAACAGCACTGAAATAAGGGACTTATAACCATTTTTCACACTTGACCATTGTAGCATCCCCATGATCACATGATTTACACAAGTGGTCCATATTTATGACAGTTGCAGTGTCCCAAGGTCATGTGATCACCTTTTGCAACCTTCTGACAAGCAAAGTCAATGGGGAAGCCAGATTCACTTAACAACCATGTTACTAATTTAACAACTGCAGTGATTCACTTAACAAATGTGACAAAAAAAGTCATAAAATGGGGTAAAATTCACTTAACAAATTTCTCACTTAGCAACATAAATTTTGGGCTCAATTGTGGTTGTAAATTGAGGACTACCTGTAATATGGGAGAAGGACACTTCTTTGAACATGCCAAAAAACACAGTTGTCAAATGGTTATGGCACTCTGGGTCTGTAGGATGAATCTTTCTTTGAGGATCTTTTGTCCTGCAAGAGTATCTCTTTGGCCTAGACCTGTGCTCTGCTCTTGCACACTGTAGATCAGTGTTTCTCAACCTTGCAATTTGAAGCTATGTAGACTTCAACTCCCAGAATTCCTCAGCTAGCACTAATATACAACAGTGCACAATTTGATAGTGCAGGTTTCCTCCCAATTAAGTTAGAATGCCGACTTAATCTCCGCTAGCATTTCCAGATGGCCAAATTAGATCAGAATTGTCAATCAGAGCACAACAATACTGGATAAGAGGGGCAAACACCCTAATTTGGTTAAAAACACGGTTCCTTAAGACCTAACCACCACTCATCTTAAAGCAGCTTAATAAAGATCTGCAGATCCTAGCCTTCCCATATTATACTTAATGGTGTATTCATTTTTGGCACATTGGTTTGGTTAAACATATCTACTGTAGCTTGCAAAACATTTGTCTTACCTGCAGACCCTCCCAACTGTCATTGGTTCAATAAACTACGATTAAACAAACAATAGTTTGGGATGAATGCAATCCCAGACAGATATTTTCTTAATGTTTTTCAGGCCCAGGTAAAGTTCGATTTTATGAAACCAATGGAAGCCAACAGCCCCATGGAACCATTGCTTGTAGAAGCTTCATCTGACAAAGAGGAGCCAATTACTGATACAACAATGGATTTGTTGGGATTTGTCAAAGGAACAGAAGAGGAACATTCTCCCAAGGAAGATGAGGTGGTCTCTGATGAAATCCTACTTTCGGAATATAAGGGGCAAAGATTTCTGAGTCCTGTGGAAGAATCTGAAGATTTTGTAGGTGTCTCTCATGAAGAAAGCGCTGGTGATGGTCCCCACCTCTTACTGAACAATACTGAAGCTGGAGACCAAAATGGGATATGCATGTCCCAGGTTCCACTCTCCTTCAAACTGTTTGATAAACTGGTGGTGATGAAGAATGTAGATGAAGGGTTTGACATTCCATGCAGTGATGGTACTTCAACCCAGAACTATTTTTGAGCTTCGAGAAAATGTCTTACTATCTTGCAGACAGCAAATCGAAAAAAAAAAAATGGCAGACAGACAGTCTACAACTTAGCTTAAGAGAAAGAAGGACTAGGGGAGACATGATAGCAGTCTTCCAATATCTCAGGGGTTGCCACAAAGAAGAGGGAGTCAAACTATTCTCCAAAGCACCTGAGGGTAGAACAAGAAGCAATGGGTGGAAACTAATCAAGGAGAGAAGCAACTTAGAACTGAGGAGAAATTTCCTGACAGTTAGAACAATTAATCAGTGGAACAGAAGTTGCCTCCAGAAGTTGTGAATGCCCCAACACTGGAAGTCTTTAAGAAGATGTTGGATAGCTATTTGTCTGAAACGGTATAGGGTTTCCTGCCTAGGCAGGGGGTTGGACTAGAAGACCTCCAAGGTCCCTTCCAACTCTACTATTGTATTGTATTGTATTGTACAACCACTCTCTGAGGAAAGACACCATAGTCCAGAGACACAGCGTATTTTTCAAGAAGTTAATATTTGTTGGATTGTCTTGAAGTAGTGCTGCATACCTTTCTTTACCTTAACCACCTTGGATGGTTATTGCTAGTTGGAAAACTGACAATAGTGGAACACATAGACTATGTGGTACAGATATTTCGGTTGATAGCTTTCACTGGATTCAGTAGCTAACATCGGATTCTTTTTCTAGCATTCTGGACCACGAGGCTGGGAAAACTATCCATCACAGAGGCATAATTTGAGGTCCCCATCTTCGAATAATGCATCCCATGGAATTCATTTTAAAGTTGTCAGTAAAATGAACATGTTATATGATAAAAGTGGAGTAACCCGTTAACTGTATTCAATGAATTGAATTTCAATTTGGTTTGACTGAATTTAATAGCAATAGCACTTATACTTATATACCACTTCACAGTGCTTTACAGCCCACTCCAAGCGGGTTACAGAGTCAGCATATTGCCCCCAACAATCTGGGTCCTCATTTTTCCAACCTCGGAAGGATGGAAGGCTGAATCAACCTTGAGCCGGTGAGGCTCAAACAGCCAAACTGCTGGCAGCGGGCAGTCAGCAGAAGTAGCCTACAGTACTGCATTCTAACCACTGTGCCATCACAGCTCTTAATTTTGTTGGTTGGGTTGGGTTGGGTTGAGTTGGTTTAAGTTTGTTTTGGTCTGGCCCTGTCTTTGTCCCAGAAAATTTTCCAAATACAATCCTTCACATATGACTTGAAAATTGTAGTCCTCAGCTTTCAAAAGAAATCACACATTCCTGGCCTTTTAAACTCTGCGGAGCTATTTCTGTAGAAACTGCTAGTAAAGAAACATCATGAACCCATAATACACAGAAGGTCCCTGCCTTCTACTGATCGTCACTTGTCCCTCTTCCAAGCTCTGCAATTAATGCACAGTTTCATTCCTACATTGTCAGGGTGTCAGGTCCACCATTGCTCTAGTGTCCTGCCATTGTGCTGCGGGGAGGGGAGGGGGGGTGGATGAGCATGCTTGAGATTTTTCAGTTTCTGCTGTTCGCTTGGGAATTAGGGAGGGGGGCTGTCTTCGGACGTGGGACGGACATCTTCCCAGTCGGTTTTCACCAGATTCCAAGGCCACCGTGCCCTGAGTATGAACTATTATTTGCCTAGCACCTCAGAGTTCTCAAAACATCTTCTCAGCATGCCAGTGAACTGGTCTGGGTGGGTGGGGGTGGGGGTTGCGATTGTGAAATTGAAAGAATTGCTTTGTGCTTTGCGTGTGGACTTTACTGCATCCAGTTACTCTCAGTAAAAGTTCTTTTGATTCAACTCAATGGATTCAAGAGTCTTCCTTTCCTGAGGGCCTAACTGGGGCAGGACTGACACAGGGAATTGCACAGCTGGTGTCCAAATGGAGTCAGAGACACTGACACAAACTTGTAGTTTCATATAAATAAATATATTTTACAACTATGTATACAACAAACTAGGCAAAGAGGAGGATCATCAGGTAAATCAACACAGCAGGAACATCATGAGGTAAATTACAGAGCACACAGAGGGGGGAAAAGGCGGGAAACAAGGAAACTCCAACTCTACACCCACAGCAACCAATCACAGCTTAGAGTGCCTCATGCAGGAGCCAGCTCTCTCCAACCAATCAGTTATAATGTCATGTTCTGATTCATTGTACAACCCCACTGTCCCCGCTACTAAATTTAAATATCTTAACATACATTTAAATATAAGGATTACAGCATTGCCATATATGTCCATTTATCTGCTACTTGGCTAATAGAGCTTTTACATTTTCTATGCACGGTGACTCTTCATGGTCAAATAGTTTTTAGGGAGCTAAAGTGGATGTAGTACCGTGTTTCCCCGAAAATAAGACAGGGTCTTATTTTCTTTTGATCCCCCCGAAATAAGTGCTTGGCCTTATTTTTGGGGAGGTCTTATTATTTTTGAGGTGCAGGAGGCGGTGAGTGTGATCACCTCAGGGTTCTGCTGTGTTGCAATATTTTTGGGGTGGTCTTATTTTGGGGGGAGGGCTTATTTTAGCACATGCACTGAAAAACCCGATTGGGATTATTATCCGGGGAGGTCTTATTTCCAGGAAACAGGATCGCAATACCTTTCTTACGTCAGCTCAAGGGCGCAAAATACTGTAGGCAAGTTTGTCAAATCTCCCAAAAACTTTTGTCAGCAAAGAAATAAATGAAGGGGAAAATGAATAGCTAAGGCTCAAGCCACAAGGCCTGGTTGTAATTAAGTCTTTTGAATGATGGAATGAGCTGTGGATATTTAACTGAAGTAGGCCAAGAAGTCCCTTTATGTGAGTTGAGAGGAGGCTGCCCTGTGATGCAGGAGGAAATTTTGGAATTTCTGATGCTCATTCTAGACCACTTCTCTAATGGCAACTGCACTGCCAGTCAGGTCTATGACAATTTGCCACGGCCAACTCGCCACAGCCAACTCACCATGGCCAGCTCACCATGGCCAGCTCACCATGGCCAACTCGCCACAGCTAACTCACCACGGCCAGCTCACCATGGCCAACTCACCACGGCCAGCTCACCATGGCCAACTCGCCACAGCTAACTCGCCATGGCCAGCTCACCACGGCCAGCTCACCACGGCCAACTCACCACAGCCAACTCACCACGGCCAACTCACCACGGCCAGCTCACCACGGCCAACTCACCACAGCCAACTCGCCACGGCCAACTCGCCACGGCCAACTCGCCACAGCCAACTCACCATGGCCAGCTCGCCATGGCCAACTCGCCACAGCCAACTCGCCACAGCCAGCTCACCATGGCCAGCTCACCATGGCCAACTCGCCACACCCAACTTGCCATGGCCAACTCACTGCAGGACAACTTACCACGGCCATCTTGCCATGACAGCTTGCTGCAGGACAAGAATTACACTAATATCAAAGAAATGGTGGAATAGATCATTAAAGAAAGGATGCAAAAGGAGGGACAGAATGAAATGAGAGTGGCAAAAAGTTAAAAAAAATATTTATTTGAAATAATTAAATAGAATTGTTAAATTGTCCTGCAGTGAGTTATCCCATGGCGAGTTGGGCATGGCGACTTATCCAGCAGCTAGTTGGCCTTGGTGAGTTGGCCATGATGAGTTGGCTGTGGCAAGTTGTCCCATTCCCCTGCCCGTTACCCTCCAGAAAGCTGGTAGCCCTACAGGCGTCATCATGGACCCTCTTAAAATGATGCTTGTGGAAGGCTGACTCAGAAAATAAGCAACATAGTTTAGAAGTTGGTGTGTTGGGAGGATACGTGGTCAAATACGAGAGAATCATGCAATTCTCTCTCAATTGTCTACCTTACACTCTTTTTGAGAGGATCAAGTGGAGGATGGCATATTATATATGGTGCTCTGAGTTCTTACAAAGAAGGTGGGCTGTAAAGTAGCTGCTTAAGAAGCTACTTCCGAAAGAATTGTCCCAACCCACTGCTCTTTCTTGTCTGCTGCCCAAAATTACTACTTTAGTCAGCGTAATGACAGAGTTGACCTTTCTATTACACATTTAATTTAGCCTCCAAGCTAATTTCAGGATATGGCTAGGATTCTCCCAACAGCAGCAATGGTTCTTTCCCTCTGTTCTGAAACTATAAAATCTCGCTTTATTCAGAATTGTTTCCCTAACAAAGTATACTAAGCCCCTCAGAGTGTGGAAAGCAGAACCAATTATACTTTTTTGATATTTACAGTGTTTGAGTCTGTTTTGAAGTACATTTTTAGGAGTCACAACAGGTAAATAGTATTAAAAACAGGAACAGCACACATGTACTGTCATCAGAGGTTTACGTTTTTCTCATTATAAAAGTTGAACATCGGGGATAAGCAGGTTCATCAGCAATTAATACAGGCAGTCCTCAACTTACGGCCACAATTGAAGCCAAAAATTCTGTTGCTAAGTGAAACATTTGTTAAGTGAGTTTGCCCCATTTTATTACCTTTCTTGCAACAGTTGTTAAGCGAATCCCTGTAGTTGTTAAATTAGTTAATATTAAAGGTTGGGAGGGGGGGAATGACATTGCCATAGGTCTATACTACAGGCCACCCAACCAAGCAGAGGAAGTAGTTAAACTTTTTGCTAGTCAACTAACTAAGGTATATAGGAAGCACACCACAATAGTAATGGGGGATTTTAACTACCCTGACATCAACTGGGAAACAAACTCTGCACCAAGTGGAAGATCCAACAGGTTCTTAACAAACCTAGCAGACAACTTTGTTTTCCAAAAAGTAGAGAAGGGAACAAGGGGATCAGCCATATTGGACTTAATTCTCACTAACAGAGAGGAAATGATAGAAAGTGTTGAAGCCATAGGAACCTTGGGGGCAAGTGACCATGCAATATTGGAATTCAACATTCTCCAAACACAAGTAGTAGAACAAAGTCAAACTAGAGTCTTGGACTTTAAGAAAGCTAATTTCAATAAACTTAGAGAGAGCTTGGGAAAAATTCCATGGATGAGAATCCTCAAGGGGAAAACAACTCAAGAAGCTTGGGAAATTTTGAAAAATGAGATTACAAAAGCCCAGTCTAGCACAATACCAATGAAGAAGAAAAATAACAGCTCCCAAAAGAAACCAGCATGGCTGCATAAAGAACTATCTGACAAACTGAAAGACAAAAAAGGTAAGTATAAAAAGTGGAAGGAGGGGGACATAACTAAGGCAGAATATCAGCAAATAGCCCGAGCCTGTAAAGATGAAGTGAGGAAAGCTAAGGCTCACAATGAAGAAAGGCTTGCCACAAAAGTAAAAATTAACAAAAAAAGCTTCTTCCAACATGTTAAAAACAAGAAAAAAGTTAAGGAAACAATTGGTCCATTGCTAGGAGAAAGTGGCAAGAAGGTGACAAGCAACAGGGAAAAAGCAGAACTATTTAACTCATGTTTTGCATCTGTCTTTACACAAAGGAATAAAACAGTCCAACCTATCAAAAGCAGCACCACAAAAATTAGATTAGGAACACAAATTGAAATAGGGAAGAAAATGGTAAGTGAGCACCTGTCTACCCTAGAGGAGTTCTAATCACCAGGACCGGATGGATTACACCCCAGGGTTCTGAAGGAACTAGCAGACGAGATCTCAGAACCACTGAATTATATCTTTCAGAGATCCTGGAACACCGGGGAACTACCAGAGGACTGGAAAAGAGCTGATGTGGTTCCCATCTTCAAAAAAGAGAAAAAAATAGATCCAGGAAACTACAGACCTATCAGCCTGACCTCAATACCAGGAAAGATTCTGGAAAAAATAATCAAGCAATGAATTTGTGAACACCTAGAAGCAAACAAAGTAATAGCCAAAAGCCAACATGGATTTGTCAAAAACAGATCATGCTAGACTAATCTTATTGCATTCTTTGATAAGTGACAAAATTAGCGGACCAGAGGAATGCCGTCGATATAGTTTACTTGGACTTCAGTAAGGCTTTTGATAAGGTAGACCATAACCTACTACTAGATAAAGTAGAAGAATGTGGGTTAGACAGCATCAGCACCAGATGGATTCATAACTGGCTGACCAACCGCACTCAACGCATAGTCCTCAATGGAACTGCATCTACATGGAGGGAGGTATGCAGTGGAGTACCCCAAGGCTCTGTTTTAGGCCCAGTACTCTTCAACATCTTCATCAATAATTTGGATGAGGGAATAAATGGGGAACTCATCAAATTTGCAGATGACACCAAACTGGCAGGAATAGCCAACACTCCAGAAGATAGGCTTAAGATACAGAAGGATTTTGACAAACTTGAACATTGGGCACTATCTAATAAAATGAAATTCAATGGTGAAAAGAGTAAGGTTCTACATTTAGGCAAGAAAAAAGGAATGCACAGGTACAGTATAAGTGGTACCTTGCTCAGTAGTAGTAACTGTGAGAGGGATCTTGGAGTCCTAGTGGACAACTATTTAAATATGAGCAGTGTGCAGCAGCTGCCAAAAAAGCCAACACAGTTCTAGGCTGCATAAATAGAGGGATAGAATCAAGATCACGTGAAGTGTTAATACCACTTTATAATGCCTTGGTAAGGCCACACTTGGAATACTGCATTCAGTTCTGGTTGCCACAATGTAAAAAAGATGTGGAGACTCTAGAAAGAGTGCAGAGAAGAGCAACAAAGAGGATTAGGGGACTGGAGACTAAAACATATGAAGAACGGTTGCAGAAACTAGGTATGTCTAGTTTAATAGAAAGAAGGACTATGGGAGACATGATAGCAGTGTTCCAATATCTCAGGGGTTGCCACAAAGAAGAGGGAGTCAAACTATTCTCCAAGGCACCTGAGGGTAGAACAAGAAGCAATGGGTGGAAACTAATCCAGGAGAGAAGCAACTTAGAACTGAGGAGAAATTTCCTGACAGTGAGAACAATTAATCAGTGGAACAGCTTGCCTCCAGAAGTTGTGAATGCCCCAAAACTGCAAGTCTTTAAGAAGATGTTGGATAGCCATCTGTCTGAAACGGTATAGGGTTTCCTGCCTAGGCAGGGGGCTGGACTAGAAGACCTCCAAGGTCCCTTCCAACTCTACTTTTGTATTATAGTCAAACTTGTTAAGTGAATCTTCCCATCGAATTTGCTTGCCAGAAGGTCGCAAAAGGGAACCACGTAACCCTGGGACACTGCAACTGTCATAAATATGACTCAATTGCCAAGTGTCTGAATTTTGATCATATGACCATGGGGATGCTACAATAGTCCTAAGTGTGAAAAGTGGTCATAGGTCACTTTTTTCAGTACCGTTGTAACTTTGAATGGTTACTAAACAAACTGTTGTAAGTTGAGGACATCTTGTTATTACAAGATGTCTTTCTACTGGGTCCATGAATCGCTGATACTCTGTTAACTTTTTTTTTAATGGATGTCAACGTTGGAGCCCATTTCTAGCACGTAATCAATTTCTTAAATTTTTGCACAGCCCTCTATTGCGCATTTTATCTTTTAATGTTGAAGATCATTTTAGATAGGACGATATGAAGAGCAAGGAGGAGAAATCAAATTAGATAATTGTATGGAGAGAGTTAGGGTTGTATCTTCAGAAATATTCAGACTTGGGGTGTTATAAAATTATATTCTTTCAGGAAAGGTCCCTCTTTCTGATGAATTCAGTATTTTAATTTTCTACTTTTCCCCTCCTTATGTGTCCGTTTTCAAGAAGGAGTATTTAATTTAATAAAGCATGCTGCACTCAGAATCTTTCTTGATTCTATTACAGGTGATGCATCTTCAGAATTAATTTATTATCTTCTTTATATCACCTCTAGAATAATTCAGCACACCTTCTGGAGGCTATGAAAGGTAGTTCTTGAGGGTCTTTGGCAAATGAATAGTATCCCTGCGTCCAGGTTTGTGTTCTGATGTAGGTTTTTTTACTACTTTGGTGTAAAAAGCACAATGTCAATCATAAACTCAACACCTAGGTTGTGCTCACAGAAATAAATTGTGTAATTGATTACTTTATTGAATAAATTGGCTGGCTTTGCAAGAAGAATTAAGTCATAAATCAGTTTTCCTACACTAATGCTCTCTGTACTGGTTCAGCTCCCAAAATTCTTTAGTTAGAATAGATGTTGTTTGCAGTATTTGGGGAATTCTGAAAATTGTAATCCCAGAAGAAGATTAAAAACCAAACTTTTTTAAGCTTTAAAAAATCCCCTAATCCACAGTTTGGTATTGTAGAGTTTTGCGGCATTTTACACCCTTCTGTGTCACAGTTATTAAGTGAATCACAGCTGTTATTAAGTTAGTAACATGGTTGTTAAGTGAATCTGGCTTTCCCATTGACTTTGTCAGAAGATCACAAAATGTGATCATAGACCCCAGAACACTGCAACCGTCATAAAAATGAAACAGTTACCAAGCATCCAATTTTGATCACGTGACTATGGAGATGCTGCAACAGTCATAAGTATGAAAAATGGTCTTAAGTCACTTTTTTTCAATGCCATTGTAACTTTGAATCATTACTAAATGAATGGTTGTAAGTCAAGAACTACCTGTCCTGTACATAGATGTTTCACTAAAGCTGATTCTCAGAAATTGTACAGGGAATAAATAAATAAGCATTTAACAGATGTAAACATCTGGAAGCAACATGGGGAGAACATAGCCTGTAATTCACTGAGAAATGACCAGATAACCAATAAAGCATAATTTTGGCAAAAGTCTACTTCCCTTTTCTCTCCGCACCTTCTTTTCTCTCATATCCACACCTACACACCACCACTACTACCATGCTAGACTTTAGTAGTTTGGCCGGTATTTCTCAACTATGGCAATTTTATGATGTATGGACTTCAACCCCCAGAATTCCCCAGTCAGCCATGAGAATTCTGGGAGTTGAAGTCCACACATAAAGTTGCCAAGCTTGAGAAACACTGGTGTAGGCAATGGAATGTCCATCTTGATTGAAATATAGGTTACAATATTGGTGACAAGCTGCACTCTGACCCCCAAACCTAATCTGCTACAGATGAAATGGAGAGCCGATTGCAATGATAAAACAGATTTGTTTCCAAAACAGAACCACAAGGCTTCTAGTTGATTTAGCAAAACAAAAATCAGAGCGGATCCTGAATCTCACAATAAGTCTGGTTACAGGAGAGTGGCAGCTCCCATCAGGCCTCCCTCTAACCCAGCACAGCTTGGGACCTGCATCATTGGCTCCATCTCTTCTCCAGTCCCACACAAGGCTTTTGTTTGTCTGAATCATGAGTTCTCATGTTGTTTATTTTATTCTTAGGGGCCTGGCAGTCCTGAGAGCCCATCCTGATGGTTCATGGGCCTGGCTGTCCGAGAGAGCCCTCTAGTGACCATTTGACTCTCCACTCACCAGAGGGGGTAACCTACCATGAGAAACTTCACCAAGTTGGGATGAATTCTCTCTTCCGTGATGCCATAATTCATAAAGCCGTGTTCCATTCTGGAATGTCAGAACTCATCAGAAAGCAAAAGCGTATTTGGTTGACTCAAGCAGCATACGAGAAATTGCAAATATTGAATTTGTAGTTCCTTATTGCCCTTTAAACCACATACGCATTTCTGGAAGAAGGCTATTTTTCTGTTACACATCCCCTTTTTGAAGAGAGATGTATAGCTTTTACTTACTTAAGCAAAAATCCAGAAGTGATAGGCATTCTAGATCTGTTTCTCCTTGCCAAAAATAGAGCTTCTGGTTTTTTAACAGAGTTTTGCCTTTCCTCCTGTGCACTTGGCTAATCTTCTCCCGGTTGCTACCTAACCGCAGGTTGCACAATGGCCTCCACTTCCTTCCAGAAAATCCAACCTCCTCTGGTCTCTGAATCCTTCCTGAGAGCTTCCCATTTCAAGCTGGGCTTTGACCAGAGGCCTCAGGGTAGCACAGTAATCTCCCCTTATCGTATAGACTATCCTCCTAGATGGGGCTCCTACCAACGACAACCCATTCTGCCTCCAAAATGTGCTGATGTCCTAAACCAAGAAATGGGCGATGCCTGGGACACTCGCTCAGAATCATACCTGTCCTATCCAACCTGGCCTTTGGCGACGAAATCTGCTATTAATCCACTTGCATCCAACTTCAAAATGCATGCAGATCCCCGCCACAGCATCCTCACTTCTATCACCCGAGAAAGCTATCCTTATCCTCCTAGCCTCCCGCATACCACTCCCAACCGTGTAGACAAGTGGGACGACAGTTTTCCCAGTGGGGACAAAGAGAAGGAACCTTTGCCAGAGACCCTTTACCAGCAGTCCTACCCAGCCTACAAAGGGGTGGTACCTCCAGCCAAGGCTCCAAACCAACACCTGGGTGCGTCTACCAGCAAGTTCAAACCTTCCAAACAGTGGTTCACTTAGGCAGTTTGCGTCCATGAAGACATATCCCAATGGTGACGTTTGTCTAGAACTGCACCCGGACAGTCTTTGAGCATTGCTTTTAATTTTCTAAATACTTAAGAATGTTTCCATATCTCTGCAGTGGGCCTAGGCTGAATCTTTTGACCAAGGCTATCAGCCAAGTGCCACTGAACATGTGCAGAGGGCATAAGATGGGTAAAATGGGCAGGCAAAGTTCAACCTCTGAGCTGTAGCATCTCTCTGGCATGCAGGTGATCTCAGGATCTGCAATTAAAATATTCTTGGCCAAGTTTGGAAAAGCTGCTGCCAAGGAAAATAAATAATATTAAGCTAGATGGAGCAGTGCTGTGCAAAAAGCGTGCTGCATTTCAATCTCTGTTAATATTGGCAGAAGCCTCTCTCTTCCAGGCAGATTGTGAAGCTATTGCTGGTGGGTTGGTTGTACGGTTGGATGGTTGGATGGTTGAATGGCTGGATGTATTTTAGCCTATGGTAGGTGATTCAACAACATTTGAAGAAGATTTCAGTTGCTGAGCATAATGTATATCTCTCTCTCACAGACATTCATACATGGATCTGTTGCCTATATCTTTCTGATCTGGCAAAGGGGAAGTGGAATAAAAGCCTGGTTAGATAGCTATTCTGATTGATCTACCATGATGTATTTTCTGATCTTTTTTTTTTTTTTTGGCAGGAGGTAGTTTTACCCTGAGAGGTGATGGCCATAACTACTTCAACACATTTTACCAATCGCAGTTTACAGGTGAATGGGCACCTCCAATCAAGACCTGCAATGAGGTAAGTGTGTCTCGGATTACCTGGCCTCTGTCCTGTATTACCTAGTCACAAATTTAGGCTTAGCTAAGGGAGGGGATGCACAAAGTATTCATTCCCACATCAGGGGGAGGAGGAAAATAGCAGCTAAATTAGACAGAGCTTCTCCATGAATAATCAAACAGGGAACACAGCTAACCCATGGCAAAGATGGTCTCATTATGTAGTAGAGGGAAGAGGAATTAGCTGTAACAGATCCTGGGAAAAAATAGATGAACAAGCTGGCCTGTAGAAAGGTTGTGGGTGTGGGGGACTGCCATTGGATGAGATTGCATTTTTTATATAAAAAAAATAATGACATTTTTTTTTACCTGAGCACTGGTAGAAAATCAACAGGAGCTGAAAATGTTCTGGATTAACTGTTCCTAGGCAAAGATGGAGGGGAAAAAAATGATCCCCCAACTATGGATAGAATACAATTAGAACTTTACAGAACCACATAGAACCCAGAATGAATTTAAGAAACATGGAGAAATGCCCTGCCCTCAATGACAGATGAGAAATGACTGTAACACTTGGCTATTAGGATAGATTAAAACTTGGAGGGCTTTTTAATTTAGAAATGAGGGGGAGAAATAGAGAGCTAGAAAAGCATGCTTGGGGTAGACATTGTGGGCAGGGGCATGGTTTTCTCCCTTTATCACTATATTGAGTTACTTGGATCGCAAGATAGGTGGCATACAAATTTAATAATAAACAAATAAGAGCATCGGCAGCAAAAAGTGCTTGATTACACAGCATAAATTAAAGTATGGAATTTATTGTGGTCAATCACTACCACTCTTTTAAGAAGAAACATACATACATTCATTAAAAAAAACAGGACTATCACTGACTTCTGGTCATAACAGTTATATTTGACAGTTCAGGAGATGCATTGAAAGGACAAATTTAATGTTTCAGCTTTCCTGGCCTATAGCACGGGGAAAAACCAGGAATTTCTCCCAAGGAAGAATAGCTACTTTAGCAGCAACAGCAGCAGCAGAAGAAGAAGGAAAGTCCCACCACTTCAAAGATATATTTTTTTCTGACAGTCAAGCACATCAGTTTAATCCATTGACTATACTATATAGCTATTATACTACCTGTTAAGTAATTAAGCTCCCCGTTAGAAGAGCGAGTATGCAGAGAAGCGTAATGAGAGTGATATGGAATAACACGCACAAACCAGCATACAGAGACACTGAATAGTATAAAAATATAGTAGTTTACTATGTAGAAATATAGAGGTATTCAGAGTCCGGTTAACAGTCCAAGTCATACACGGTTCAGTAATTCAGTTATCAAAATAGTCAGTGTAACACACAAAGTATAGCTAAACAGTAGCAAACCACAATACCTCAGTATACACCGATCAGCTTCTAACAAAACAGAGAGCTAACAGCCATTCTGGCTCTCTCTTATAGCTGCTTGAGGTAACAAACCAATTACATCTCTTAAGCATTTAAAGTAACAATAAAGTAATCATAGCTTATATACATTGCCAAGCCAAGCCTAGGGTTACATCCCTAACACTACCATATATAGGTGCTAACACTATAGATATTCTAGAACCTCCACAGCTGGCATGCTAAATCCAAGATGCTGTTATTCATAGGGAGACCATTTCTATCCACGGAGATACAAGCCAGCTAACATGGCTAATAGCTACTGGCAGATTCACCCCAACGTAAGGAAAACCTTGGTGAATATCTAGTGGGCCATCAAATTGAGCCCTGGTGGAACATCTAATTGAGCATTCCTCTTCTGATAGTGATTAACTGAATATTTCTAGGGAAATGTGGAAGCAGTAGTCCAGCGTTAATCAGAGGTAGACTGTTTCTAAGATGAGAAATGCCACCGATGTCACAGCCATCGGTGGATTCATTCCACACAATTGTGCCTACCATTTTAAAAGAACCTTCTGCGAATGGTACCACAATACAAGATGGAAAGACATTACTTCCAGCATTGGGTCACTTCATGCATTTTCCAATTTCAGAAGGTGGGATCTGTAGTTTTTGGTGACCCTCGATACGTCCAGGCAGTGAGTGAGCAGAAGCATGCATATACTGTCCAGGAACCTAAAAGTCAACGGTAAGCAATGAAACACTTGCCTCAGAAAGGGATGACTGCAATGGAGAAGGCTATAGTCTCTTGTGTGTCATGCTAATATACTGCATCTCAAACCTCCTAGAGTTATAATCTCATTTCTACATTAAGCAATCTTCTAAGGAATGTACATGGATGGAACGCACCTGAGGGTAGAACAAGAAGCAAAGGGTGGAAACTAATCAAGGAGAGAAGCAACTTAAAACTAAGGAGAAATTTCCTGACAGTTAGAACAATTAACCAGTGGAACAACTTGACTCCAGAAGTTGTGAATGCTCCAACACTGGAAGTTTTTAAAAAGAGATTGGACAACCATTTGTCTGAAGTGGTGTAGGGTTTCCTGCCTAAGCAGGGAGTTGGACTAGAGGACCTCCAAGGTCCCTTCCAACTCTGTCATTCTATTCTATGTCCGTTGGTTATTCTCATGTTTTTGTTTCAATTGCTTAAAATGTTTACAGGTAGTCCTTGACTTATGACTACGATTGAGCTCAAAAGTTCTGTTGCTAAGTGAGACAGATGTTAAATGAATTTTGTCCCATGTTTGAATTATTTTGGCTACATTTGTTAAAAGAATCACGGCAGTTGTTAGGTTAGTAACACAGTTGTTAAGTGAATCGGCCTTCCCCATTATCTTTGCTCGTCAGATGGTCACAAAAGTTGATCACATGACCCTGGGACACTGCAACGGTCATAAATATGGCGCAGTTGCCATGTACCTGAAATTTAATCAGGTGACCATGGGGAGGCTGCAATGGTCTTAAGTCTGAAAAATGGTCATATCACTTTTTTCAGTTCGTTATAACTTTGAACAGTCACTAAACAAACTGCTGTAAGTCAAGAATTGTCTGTATAGCAGGGGTGTCCAAACTTGGGAACTTTAAGACTTGTGGACTTCAACTCCCAGAATTCCCCAGCCAGCATGGCTGGCTGGGGAATTCTGGGAGTTGAAGTCCACAAGTCTTAAAGTTCCCAAGTTTGGACACCCCTGCTGTATAGTTTATCTTTCTGAGACTAGATTTCCAAGATGCCATGCAACAAGGTTTAGCAGTGTGACCCTCAAGGATATTATGACCCTTTCAATGCTGCTACCTGTCCTCTCTGATTTAAAAAAAAGTTCATTTGAAAAATTACAAAGTAAAATTATTTTTGACTCAAGCTTGATTACTGGAGATTTACATGGATGTAGTGAATCAGTTTTCTTAAACAATATGGAAATGATTGCCTTTTTCTGGTGTGTTTGGGTGGGGTGGGGGGATGTATATATCTACCCTAAAGTCTAAAATCTATCCGTTTTAGCCTATAGCCGTGATGGCGAACCTATAGCACATGTGCTCCAAGTGGCATGCAGAGCCATGTCACCTGGCACATGTGGCGTCAGCTGTTCCTCTTCCAGGTTTCTGGTGCGCATATGCGCACGATGATCACCTGGCCTTTTTGAGTGCAGCAGTGCCAGAAACTGGAAGAGCTGGTGCGCCAGCCAGCTGATCATCTCGTGCACATGTGTGCCAGAAAGACTAGCTGGGTGGTGCCCATGCGCACACTGGAAACCAGAAGTTCATTTACGGGGGCACGCATGCACCCTGGGCAGCTCTTCTTCCGGGTTGCAGCCCAGACAAGCAAGGTTTGCCATCACTGGTCTATAGCCTTTGGTTTCCCAGATATTTACTGTACTCTGGTTACTGTAGTTTCCTAGCTTAGCCAAGGTCAACTAGATAGTGCCACCTAGTGGTAATTAAATCATCATTATCACAACATCTGTTTTTATAGAGCTTAGCATCTCCTGAAATTTGGCCTTCTAAAATGTATACAATTAAAAGACTTTGCTGTAGTTCTTGACTAAGATTATACCAGTTTTCCCCAACCCCCAAATGCATTGGGACTGCATTATATAAAATTCCCTGCCAGCAAAGTTAACTGGAACTGTTGCTCTTAATTTGTTAAAGCCTGTTTTATATTGAAACAAGGTTAAGAATTTAACAAAGTCTGGTTTCTAATTCGTTCCTTTTGGAAAATAATGTATAGTATATATTTGGAGAATGCTATTGAAGTTATAGTTGAACTAATGTATCCTGTATGTGTACACTTTGTCGTTGTGTCATTATGCTAGATTGAGGAGGAACAGTTTTGTGTAGAGATATTCATCCCTTATTCTAGTATTTCTCAACCGTGGCAACTTTAAGATGTGGAGACTTCAGATCCCAGAATTCCTCAGCCAACAGTAACATCTTAAAGTTGCCAAGGTGGAGAAACGCTGCCGTATTCAATGCTTTATAGCTGTTTATGATACTCCAGCTTTATAAAGGTAAAAGGTAAAGGTTCCCCTTGCACATATGTGCTAGTTGTTCCTGACTCTAGGAGGCAGTGCTCATCTCCGTTTCAAAGCCGAAGAGCCAGTGCTGTCCAAAGACATGGTCATGTGGCCGGCATGATTAAATGCCGAAGGCGCATGGAACACTGTTACCTTCCCACCAAAGGAGGTTCCTATTTTTCTACTTGCATTTTTTACATGTTTTCGAACTGCTAGGTTGGCAGAAGCTGGGACAAGTAATGGGAGCTCACTTCGTTACGCGGCGCTAGGGATTCAAACCGCCGAACTGCTGACCTTTCTGATCGACAAGCTCATCATCTTAACCACTGAGCCCTTTGTATAAACTTTGTCTATCGTGATTTGATGACTTGCACTGTTTTTTATTATTTCAATTTTTGTGAACCTCCTTGAATTTTCTTTGATTTGCAGCCTTAGAAATCTAATAAGGTATTAAGTTCATTATTTTTAATCACTAGTAATTCAAGTTTTCTCCAACAGCTATGACCCACATGTTGCCTCAGCGACGGTGCACCGTTCAAACATTCAGCCTGGAGATGGGCAGCACAGGTTTTCTACTATCATGTCTGAATCATACTTATGGAAGCAACCTGGTATGGTCAGAGGGAGGGAACCAAGGTTACAACAACTCAGGCAATGTCTCCAACTCTGTTAAATATGCAATTTGGTTAATCCTCCACAATGTATATATTAAAGGTCTAAATTCAGCAGAATCCCTGTAATAGGATAAGTGAAATATAGGTATTCCTCAACTTATGGCCACAACCGATCCCAAAATTTCCATCGCTAAGCAACAGACAGTTGTTAAGTGAGCAGCCTTTCTTGCCACACTTGTTAAGTGAATCTGCTTGATTTTCTTTTCAGAAGGTTGCAAATGTGTGATCTTGTGACCACAGGACAGTGCAACCGTAATAAATACAAGTCATTTGTCAACGTCCAAATTTTAATGATATGACCCTAGAGATGTTGCAATGGTTGTAAATGTGAAAACGATCATAAGACACTTTTTTCAATGCTGGTACAACTTTGAATAGGCACTAAATGAGCTGTTGTAAGTTGAGAACTACCTGTAATACTGAATATCACAATGTACCATTACACACACACACAGAGAGAAAGTATGTGTCTGTACCCTGTTTCTCCGAAAATAAGACCTCCCCGGATAATAAGACCAATCAGGGTTTTGAGCGCATGCACTAAAATAAGCCCTCCCCAAAAATATTACAACACAACAGCAGCCGTGAGGTGACCACCTCCTGCACCCCAAAAATAATAAGACCTCCCTGAAAATAAGAAAATAAGGTCAAAAGAAAATAAGACCCTATCTTATTTTTGGGGAAACATGGTATGTGCATACATGTGGGCGGGTGGATGGATGACATAGATAGATCGTGAATGCAAAGCATGGTCTTCGCCCAGCCGTTAATGAATGCTAGAAGAACATCTGTGACATTTGAAAGAAAAGGAACATTAGATGTAATTGAAATCATACATAAGACATTCTCCGCATCTGGATGAAGCTCACGAAAACTTATGCCTTTTAGTAAACTTTGTGCAAGTAGTCCTTGACATATGATCACAACTGGGACCAGAATGTCCATTACTAAGTGAGGCAGTTGTTGTGAATGATATCCCAATTTTATTACCTTTTTCCCGTGGTCATCCAGCCAATCATGCAGTTGTTACATGAATCCAGCTTCCCCCACTGACTTTCTTATCGGAAACCATCTGGGAAGGTCACAAATAATGATAATGTGTCCCTGGGAGGCTGCAACCATCATAACGACAAGCTGGTTGCCAAGTGCCTGAATTTGATCACGTGGGGACACTGAGATGGTTGTAAGTGCGATTTTCAGCACCATCGTAATTTTGAATGGTTGCTAAATGAGCCGAGAACCACCTGTAAAAAAAAAAAGAGTGCTATTAGATTCTTATAGATTTCTTAAGATACACATAAGGATAGAAATATCTTACTTCTGCTTAAAGGGCATCTTGAAAAGAAGGAAGAACAAGACAGAAAGTTCCTTTTTCTTCACAGAGACCCCTTTCACTAAGATGAGATCATTTCCCTCATTTCACTAAGATGCAATGGGAACTTTACCAAAATCTCTCTGTCATCACTTGTGCCAATTGTCAAAACAGGTTCATAAGGTCAAAGAGTTGATTCCATAAAGGAGAATATTTGTAGCTCAGGGTTGAAATGGGGGCTCCTTGGTGCTCTCTCAGCTTGCTAGTTTTCTTGCAGATGTTTCATCACCCTAACTAGGTAACATCATCTGTGCTAGTAAGTAGCACCGTTGATGTTACCTAGTTTAGATAATGAAACATTTACAGTGATATCTCGATATTAATCATTACTTGGTTCTGGGAGGCACAATGAATACCAAAAATCATGAGTACCAAACAATTGGAATAATGTAATGAGTTACAAGGCAGCCAACACAGACAGGTTTTGGCTTGTGTGTTGAGTACCAAACATTGAGTCCTGGGACAAAATTGTTGCGTCAAAATGCATTGAGTGCCAAATCAGATAAGTATCAAAGCAGTTGAGTACCAAGCAGCGGTAGGATTCACTTACCTTCCCTACCGGTTCACAAATGTGAGCACACGCGCTGCGGCTGCAGATGCCCATTTTCTGCGCCTACATCAGGGTGGGTGGGTGGGCAGGCAGAGCCTCCCGCAGCCGCCGCTAGCGGTTCACCCGAACCAGAGAGAATCGGCTGAATACCACCTTTGGTACCAAGGTACCACTATACAAGAAAACAATCAAGGTCAGAGAGCACCAAGGGTCCCTCAATTGATTCCATTTTCAACAGCACATTTTTTCAATGTGCAAAAGATCACCTTAAGGGCAATCTTAAGCACTCTCTCCGTGCTCAGAGATATTATTCTTAATTCAAAACTACTAGAGGAGGATTGGGAACTTCTAGTCCATATTTTGAATCCACCCTTGGAGGCTTCCTCCTCCTCCTCTTCCCTTGAGCTGTGAAGGCCTTGACAAATCTCACTCCTTGTACTTGAACGATTGTACCTGGAGCCAGGTGCTCAGAGGAGGGAGTTTCTGTACGAAGAAAGGAGACATATCTTTCTTTCTGCTCCACCGCTCATTATTTCCATGGCTCCTTGTGAATTAGAAATAGACTGCTGGAGCCATGCTTCCTCTGATCAATTTCCCCATCTCCCTCCTTGGTTTGTGATATTACTTTGGGTTTTTTTTTTTTTTAATCTGGGTACCCAGAGGAAATAGGCAAGAGATAGTTGTGGAGGAATTACAGGTAGTCCTCAACTTACGGCCACAATTTGACCAGAATTCCCATTGCTCAGTAATATGGTTAAATGAGTCGCACCCAATTTTGCAACCTTTTTTTTTGCCGCATGTGTTGAACAAATCACTGGAGTTGTTAAGTGAATCATGCAGTCGTTAAATGAATCCGGCTGCCCCCATTGACTTTGTTTGTCAGAAGCCAGCTGGGAAGATCGCAAATGGCGATCACTTGACCCCCAAAAGGCAAAACACAATCACATGCTGCAACCGTGGGTCATACATGTGACAAGTGTCTGAAATTTGATTGTGTGACTGTGAGGATGCTGCTTAATAACTGTCTTGCTTAGCAACAGAAATTTGTGGTCACACACTGAGGACTACCTGCGCTACATTTTTCATCGACATAAAAGTGTGAGCATGAATGGGGTCAGGGGAGTCTGTGGAAGAGTCAAAACATCAGGAAGGTGGCCACAATGTGTGATCAAAATCCTGCAGGTAAAGTAGGTTGACATTTTGACTCCCCCTCTCTATGTACACACCTGAGTGAGGTATGGGATGAGTGCATCTGAAAGATGTGCGTGGAAGAGGTGAGATGGGGATCAACAGAATTTGGATCCTGGCCTGCTCACCGTTTACATTTTTTACTCCTCGGGCACTAAAAACCTCAGGACTGAACCACAGTTTTGATTAAATCTCCATCCTTTCTCTGTCTTTGTGGTTTTCCAGGCCCTTCATTCTATTCTAACTCCAAAAAGAATGAGTCGTCTGTTCTCCTAGGAGATCACGAGAAGAGAAAATGCACCGGTATAACTAACAACCAACTTTACTACAAAGAGGTAATACCCAGCTCTTCTTCTCCTTGCTAAGAACTTAACCTAGAGTCTAACTCTAGAGTCAATCCGCTCGCACAGAGAGGGCCTCCTCCAGGTGCCGTCCACCAGACAGTGTCGAGGGGCGGTGCCTAGGAGTAGAGCCTTCTCTGTGGCGGGCCCAGCCCTGTGGAATGACCTCCCCCCGGATATTAGGAATACCTCTGACCTCCGCTCCTTTCGTGTAAAGCTCAAGACCCACCTTTTTCAAGTTGCTGGCCTGGCTCAACTTTGATCCAACTATATCGCTCCTGACGGGTTTTTTATTTGGGGTATTTTAATTGCATTCAATTTATTTAGGGGTTTTTAAACATTGTGTTTTTACTTGTTTTTATCTATCAGTTCACCTCCTCCTTGTATATGTCGTATATATGTCTTGGTATATGTTTTGTTATATGTATGTCGATATATTTATTTCCTATGTTTTGTTGTACGCCGCCCCGAGTCCTTCGGGAGAGGGTGCGGCTAAGAAATAAATATTTATTATTATTATTATTAACTGAATCTAGCTGTGGACTTCAACTCCCAGAATTCCTCAGCCAGCCATGATGATGTGTGTGGACTCAGGGGTGGCTTCCGGCAGTCAATACTGCTGGTTTGCTCGTGGCCGCATTGTGCGCGTGTGCATGCTTGATGCGAGCTGTGCGCGCATGCACACTTCAATAAAAATGCTTCGTTGCATGCACAGAAGGAAAATCAAGATGATGCCACCTATGGCGTTGCCCGGAGAACCCATTTGGGGGCATGGCAGGCCTGGGTCGCTGCCAGTTCCAGCGACCCAGGCCACCAAACCACTACCAGTTCAGCCAAACCGGTAGGAACCCACCACTATGTGGACTTCAACTCCCAGAATTCCTCAGCCAGCCACGCTGTCTGAGGAATTCTAGGAATTGGAGTTCACACAGAAGGACCAGGGGAGGCAGGATAGCAGTCTTCCCATATTTGATGGGCTGCCACGGAGAGGAGGGGGTCAAGCTATTTTCCAAGGCACCTGAAGGCCAGACAAGGAACAATGGATGGAATTGATCAAGGAGAGATTCAACCTAGAAACAAAGAGGAACTTTCTGACAGCGAGAACAATTAACCAATGGAACAGTTATGGGAGCTTCATCATTTGAGACTTTCAAGAAGAGATTGGACTGTCATTTGTCAGAAATGGTGTAGGGTCTCCTGCTTGGGTGGGGTGGGTGGGTTGGACTAGATGACTTATAAGATCCCTTCCAACTCTGTTAATCTGTCTGTCCTACATTTTCAAATTGCCAAGGTTGAAAAACACTGCTCTAGCTATTTCCTATTTTTATTTTATAATTTTGTATTTTTTTTTATAATTTTATATTTCTAGGCTATTTCCTATCCTCAGCTTCTGTCAAGGAAAAGAGATGTATAAATTAAGAGCCTAAAGAAAGTCATCTGGGTCAAACTTAAAAGCTATCTAAACAGTAAATCATGTAGCAATGACATTCACATTTTTACTATGACATCTGCAATGTTAAGAAAACGAAGAAAAGAAGATAGTTTTCTTAATGTGCTTTTAAATTCAGGGTTATTGAATGAAGCTGAATGGGGAGAGATTTAGGACACATAAAACTATTCATGTCTTCTCTCTACTCAGCCGAGCGCTAAGGACTTTGTGACCCAGCCACAGACGTGGCCACGAAAAAAGCTGTGCTTGGGAGATAAACAGTTGCCTTTCTTTCAAAGTGTTCATCATTCTGACTATCAGCCACCTCCTGAAACATACAAATTGGATTCCAGAGACAAAACTTCAAATGATAGCCATGTTTTCCCCAACTATGAAGGTACAATCTTATTTATTTCAGGTGGGATCATGAATTACGTCTTACAGGGTTCTCATTCACACACCGGTAGTCCTCGACTTACAACCTGAAGCTGACCTGACCGAAGCCATATTGGAGCTTCAGTGCTATCATACTGGAGTTGAGGGATAGGGAGGAGGGATTAGAGATAGAGGGGTTTGTGTAGCTCAGAGGTGTCAAAGTGGCCCCCAGGCCTTGAGTTTGACATCCCTGGTGTAGCCAAAACAAAATACTTTCTCTTGAGAACCAAGGACATTCCCACACCTGGACTGTGGAAGGAGGAGTGAGGTCACCCGATGACCAGACAGCGTCTTGATTGGGCCATGTGACAGATTATTTGGGGTTGTGGGAAAAACTTTATCTTTTAACTACTGTAGGTGAAAACCACGGGAACCTTTAAGGTCGGTTTTCACCAGATATGTCCCAATTTGATATTTCCAATAAAGCTATTCCTTGAGGAATCTACCTGCCTCGGAATTTTGCTTGCTATGGATCTACTACTTGGGAACCCTGACATTAAACCGACTCTAAAGTTTCCTGCGGTTTTCACCTAGTTTAGAGGTCTTCAAACTTGGCAACTTTAAGACTTGTGGACTTTAACTCCCAGAATTCTCCAGCCAGGAGTTGAAGTCCACAAGTCTTAAAGTTGCCAAGTTTGAAGACCTCTGACCTAGTTGGAAGAGAAAGTTTCATTCGTGGCAGAAGTTACAACAGCAAAAAAAGGGACACAATCATTATCCACAATTACGACCACTGCAGCATTCCCCGGGCCATGTGATCAAAATTCTGATGGTTGATAACTGGTTCATATTTATGATGGTCGCAGTGTTCCGGGGTCATGTGATGATCACTTTTTGCAACCTTCTGACAAGCAAAGACAATGGAGAAGCCAGATTCACTCAGCAATTGTGTTGCCAACTTAACAGCTGCAGTGATTCACTTAATTGTGGCAAGAAAGTTCATAAAATGGGACAAAACAACTGTCTTGCTTAGCAACACAAATTTGGGGCTCAGTTGTAGTTGTAAGTGGAGGACTACCTATGGAAACAGTACATAGAAATCGCCAGCAAAGAATACATGACATCATGGCACCACATCTAGTTCTACAGTTATGAAATGATGGAAGTTGCAAAGTTGTCTTCCAGTACTTGACGGGCTGCCATAGAGAAGAGGAAACTGACATGCATGAGAGTGCCCACTCAATCTCCCCACCCACCTGTGCATGTGCATGAGACACCCCCCCCCCCACGCATGCACACACGACCCGACCCCTCCCCAGGCTCCGGATGCTTTCCTGAAGCCTGAGGAAGGCGAAAATGGTCTTCCCTGGAGACCCTCCGGAAGTCAGAAATGGATCGTTTCTGAACTTCCGGTTGGCCCGTTGAGGACGTTTTTCACCCTCCCCAGCCTCTGGAGGCTTTCCTGAAGCCGGGGAGGGTGAAAACGACCTCCCCTGCCCCTCTGGAAGGGTGAAAAATCAGCTGGTCGGCGTGTGCATGCGCACCAGAGATGATGTCTGGCGTGCCACCAAATATGGCTCCGTGTGCCACCTGTGGCACACATGCCATAGGTTCACCATCACGGGTATAAGGTCTCCTGCCTTGAACAGTGGGTTGGACTAGAAGACCCCTAAGGTCCCTTCCAGCCTTATGATTCTATGTTCTAAAGTATCTCCTGTATCATCATATCCATTTTCACCAGCACTCTGCCCTCCAACATCAGGAGCCCTGCCAAAAGAATGTTTATTAGATAGGATGAAACTATACTGTTTATTCTCATCTCTGACAAAAGATGCCACTGGAGATATCACATTGAAATAAACAGATAACAGCAATAGCACTTAAGACTTATATACTGCTTCACGGTGCTTTTACAGCCCTCTCTAAGCAGTTTATAGAGACAGCATATTGCCCCGAAAAAAACTGCATCCTCGTTTTACCAACTTCGGAAGGATGGAAGGCTGAGTCAACCTTCAGCCGGTGAGACTCAAACTGCCAAAATGCTGGCAGCCGGCAGAAGTAGCAGTATTACATTCTAACCATTGCACCACCATGGCTCATAATCCGATGAGCAACAAATGTTCTTGGGGGAGGGGAGGAAAAAATTAGCAGGAAAATATATGCCTCTAATATCTCCATATGAAAAAGATAAAGGTGTATGTTTATCATGAAATCATGATAATGACCTAGGTATCCTTTTGTATACCGGTAGTTGTGGTTGGGAATTATTGCAGGAGAAGAATTCATGAGAGTCCCCCAATTAGAAAAATAACCAGTAAGTATGCTTACATAATACATTTAATCAGGTCAGAGTTACCAACCTAGTGACTGCATTCATTCAACAGATTAAGTTCGGCTATTTTTAACCTGCATTTTCTGTGGCTTCATGTGTTCCTTAGTTGCTTGGTCAATGAACTTTATGTGCATGAACATGACAGTTTGTTCTCAGAGGAGATAATTTTCATCCCTTTTTGGTTCCACTCTAGATATATCTTGGCGTAACTCTTACGTAATCTTTGTGACTTTTAGTAGGAGGGAAAGCAGCGTTTGATTCTTAAATATTCTGTTTTCTAAGAGACTAGACAACCACTTCTCTGGAATGATATAGGGCTGTGATGGTGAACCTATGGCATGCATACCAGAAATGGCACACAGAGCCATCTCTCTGGGAACCCGAGCCATCTCTCATTGCTCTTCCGGGTTCTGGCGCACTGGCCAGCTGGTCTTCATGCACATGGGAGCGTTGGAAACTGGAAGAAGAATTGCCCGGTGCGCATACACATGCTGGGAAGATGATCTTCCGATCTCCGGGCACGCTCCCGTTTTGGCACTCGGTGCTGAAAAGGTTCGCCAACTCTGATATAGGGTCTCCTGGGGTTGGACTAGAAGACCTCCAAGGCCCCTTCCAACTGTTACTCTGTTGTTCTGTTTTTCATTCAGGGCCTAGGGTGCCCACCTCCAACACCACTACAACTCAAGATATGCTTGTTCCTCACCAAGGGAGGAAGTATCAGCTGACAGAAGAAGATCTGCAAAAGGTTAGGAAAGTTCTTATTGTTTTGAATGCCCTACAGAAGCATGTGATATCTCTCCCACACACTTTGCATTGTCAGCTGGGCCATGCCAGATGAAAAAAGCACCGTTTCTCATTGATGCTGTACTTCCTCTAAGTGAAAAAAGATAAAGTCGACTTCAAATCACATATTGTATCTGATGATTCTACATACACATCATTGTAGTCTTTTTGGCAATAGTACAGAAGGGGTTAAAAAAAAAACTTCCTAGTCTACCCTACTGTTCTGAATTCTTATAAGGCCTCTATCCAAATACTAACCTGGTTGGATGCTGCCTAACTTTTTGAGACCAATCAGAGTTGACTAACTACTCTAGTTATGTGATAGCAACTGATCCCATCTACAGCAGGGATCGCCAAACTTGGCAAATTTAAGATTTGTGGAATTCCTCAGCCAGCCATTGAAGAATTCTGGGAGTTGAAGTCCACAAGTCTTAAAAGTTCCTGAGTTTGCAGATCCCACTTCTACAGGATAATAGGTCTCCTGGAGATCATCTTTAGTAGCATCCTTTCCCCCTCTCCATCTTTTCAACTTGTATCTCAGCCTCCAAATTCAAAACTAGCCAGCTCTTCCTTCTCCACCTCCCTTCCCTTCTCTTGCTAGCTCTGTTGGATATTTCAGACAGCGTGATCAAGAGCTCACTTTTAAGCAAGAATTCCCATTGAAAGAAATATTATACAGTACAATACAATCAGTGGTGGGTTCCTCCCGGATCGCACCGGATCGCGCGCGCTCCCTTTCAGCGCTCCACCTGGCTTGCACGCTCCCTTTCAGCGCTCCACCTGGCTTGCGCACTCCCTTCCGGCGCTGAAACCGGAAGTACAGTTTTGCCCGGCCCTGGCGAAGCAACGACGCCTGTCTGCGCTCCACCAGCTCGGCTGGGAACGGAGATGTTTCCTCAGCAGAGCGGAGCGCCTGAAAAGTCTTTTCAGGCGCTCCGCTCCGCTGAGGAAACATCTCCGTTCCCAGCCGAGCTGGTGGAGCGCAGGCAGGCGTCGTTGCTTCGCCAGGGGCGGGGCAAGACTGTACTTCCGGTTTCAGCGCCGGAAGGGAGCGCGAGAGCCAGGTGGAGCGCTGAAAGGCAGCGCGCAAGCCAGG